>NW_024881561.1:0-600000 GCF_019059575.1 Amphibalanus amphitrite
CTCTCTCTCTCTCTCTCTCTCTCTCTCTCTCTCTCTCTCTCTCTCTCTCTCTCTCTCTCCTCTCTCTCTCTCTCTCTTCTCTCTCTCTCTCCTCTTCTCTCTCTCTCTCTCTCTCTCTCTCTCTCTCTCTCTCTCCTCTCTCTCTCTCTCTCTCTCTCTCTCTCTCTCTCTCTCTCTCTCTCTCTCTCTCTCTCTCTCTCTCTCTCTCTCTCTCTCTCTCTCTCTCTCTCTCTCTCTCTCTCTCTCTCTCTCTCTCTCTCTCTCCTCTCTCTCTCTCTCTCTCTCTCTCTCTCTCTCTCTCTCTCCTCTCTCTCTCTCTCTCTCTCTCTCTCCTCTCTCTCTCTCTCTCTCTCTCTCTCTCTCTCTCTCTCTCTCTCTCTCTCTTCTCTCTCTCTCTCTCTCTCTCTCTCTCTCTCTCTCTCTCTCTCTTCTCTCTCTCTCTCTCTCTCTCTCTCTCTCCTCTCTCTCTCTCTCTCTCTCTCTCTTCTCTCTCTCTCTCTCTCTCTCTCTCTCTCTCTCTCTCTCTCTCTCTCTCTCTCTCTCTCTCTCTCTCTCTCTCTCTCTCTCTCTCTCTCTCTCTCTCTCTCTCTCTCTCTCTCTCGCTCTCCATGGCCCTGTTTCACCGGTGATAGCAGCACGCTGCTTTTACACGTGCCAAATTGGGTTTCCATGGAAACATCAACAGGCCCATTGCTCCAACGGCTCCATATCAAAGCATACAAAATCTTATCATACAATCATCAAAACATACAAAATCGTAACATACAACGCGCAAAACCTACAAATAAGGCCGGGTAGGGGACAGTCAAAACATACAAAAGCGCAGCATACAAAATCGTGTCATACAAAATCGCAAGGTACAAAATCGTTTCACACAAAAAGGCAGTGGAAAATTAATGGCATTAATCAAAGTACGCATCATACAAAACCATTTCATATAAATTTACATCATTTCGTCGCCCTTGAGATGTCAATTTTCAGATGGATCAAAACCTACAATCTCAACTGCGCTTCAAGCGACATCTTTGTTAGAAGTTTGTGTAGTTACGAAATATTCCACTAGATGCCTCCTCTGTCAAAGCACAGCCAAGCTTTGCACGGCCAGCGTTTTTTTGCTTGTTTATACAGTGAGCGCCGGTCTCGGAGCGACGGGGCGTCCCGGTGGCGCCGTCGTCCCCTCCCTCAGACTGGGCAAGGTCTCCCCTCCCTCGGCAGACGGCGCGGCCCCAGAGGAAACGGCCAAGGCCGTGCCTGACTTACATCCCCGCTCTCGGCGGGCCGGAGAACGAAGTTGTGCTTGGTACATTGAGCAGCATTCTGCTCATTTTGACCATAGCTGCCGGAACATAATTCGTAAATTAAATTGAAAACTGCAAAAGAAATTTAACTGACTTAACCCTCGCCCGTATAGGGGGGGGGGGTCGAACGGACCCCCACCCCCATGGTTTTTCGCGAATAACTCGCGTAGAAAGCGGTTGATCGCGATGAAACTTTCAGTACTGTCGAGTCAATCAATTGTACACTTACCCTTAAAAGTTCATGACCCTGTCCCAATTGAACCTTGACCTGTGGCCTATTTTTCGAGACCATGTTTGGCCGGAATCGCGATTCGGCGTATGTCGGCTCGTATTAGCCGCGCGTTTGCAGTATTTTTGCGGTTTCAAGCGTTCAAACATGTGATATGATGTTGGTCCCAGGCATTATGGTGGGTGTCAAGGTCACCTGAAGGTCAGGTCAGATCATTGACCTTTGATGACCTAGGTTCACTTCTTCAAGTTTTACATGTTTCTAGGCTACTTTTTGGAGCTGATTTCGAATTAAGCAACCATTTGAGCATTTACGAAGTTGTTTTGGTGTCTTCGTAACATGTTACGAAGCTGTCAGTAACGGCTGACACGTACTATGAATACCTGGCAGGACGTCTACTGATTGGCCTGACCTGACCTGACCTGGCCTAAATGCATTAAGACATCATCTGTGATCAAAACTATCACGATATTCGTGATCAGCACCCCGAAAAAACCTCATCAACCTCACTTTACGATGTTCTAACAGGTCCCGATTTTCCAGACTTGTGGGTCATTGACCTGACCTGGAAAGTCAACCAATGACCTAGGACCTTAAATTTTTCTCGAAGCTCTAGCTCGATAAGGGGCCAAACGGCAAGGGGGGCGGTCCAACGGACCCGCCCGCCCCCCATACGTTCGAGGCTGGCAAAACACCAATACGGGCGAGGGTTAACCCGGCAGTTGCTGGAGTATTTCGCCACACACCACTTGCTGGGTGGGGGTGGGAGGGGGGGGGGGTAAACTTTCCCAGCCCATAGCTTGAAAACCCATAGCCCATAGCCCATAGCTCGAGGCGCAGCGAAACGGGCGAGGCAGCAAACAAAATAACGCTACGAGAGGCTTCTGATGAGTACCTTCAAGTGGAGTTCCGAGGTCACAGGTCGGTTCAAGATTATTTTAAATACCTGAAATTAGGCTTTTAATAGCATGGACTTTAAACCTCGAACTGGGCGTCTCTCGTAGCAAACTATGTCTCCAACGGACCCCACCCCCCCCCCCCCATATACGTTCGCGGCTGGCAAAACACCAGCACGGGCGAGGATTAAGGACTTATGTGTTTGTATGCTCTTTGAAACCCCTTCCGTGACCACGTTTTCAGCCGCTAGCATATAATTGGGGGGGGGGGGGAATTCTGTTGGATCCCCAATCGTTCAGTCCCTGACCGAACTATAGCTTCGCGAAAATATGAACGTCTTACCGTAACTAAAGGAAGCCGATGATACCCGATTTTAAGATCGCCGGTCATTGGTTGGCATTTCTATTCGGGTAAATGACTTAAAAGTCAGGGAAATCGTGGCCTATTTTAACTTTTTAACCCTCGCACGACCAGGCCATTTCTCATAACACGAACGACCAGGGGGGGGGGGTTGTTACGACCCCCCCCCCTGGCGTTTCGAAACGGAAGGTCGTAGAGCTTAGCGGAAAAAACCAACGGATTGCTCTCAACGAGATCTCGCGATTGGTGGTATATTTTTTGGTCCTAGGTCAACATTTGACCTACTTTTGACCGGTCAAAGGTCAAATTTTCGGAAAAATAGACTTTTTTTCAACTTTCGGCGGCGATTGCGGCAAAACGGTGGGAGATATCGACTTGAAACCTTCACTATCGTGTTCCTTGATCAATTCTCTATCGTTTGGTATGTATTTCGTTTCCCTAGCTCTAAAAATGGCGCGTTGGGAGCGCCGGAAGTCGGCAAGGTCACAGTCGGCGGCAGAAATTCGAAAAATCAAAATTTAAATTTTTGAAATCTGATTGTATTTTTGGATTTGGGAGGTCCATTTGCTCCCTATAGAAGCTAATATTGCTGCATATTCCCATTGAGGTGACAAGAATTAGCAAAATAGTGGTTCGGGCGCTTTTCAAAAATAGTACCGGACGCTGTTCCTCTTGTGACGTCATAACTCCGTGACCTGACCTGACCCGGTCAATTTTCTTGCACCACACGATAGCCAATGCTTGCCCCAACATGCATGGGAAGTTTCATCATGATCCATCAAACAATGTGGGTATCACCGGCAGAAAACCTAGGGATTCGGCGCACACGTTTGGTAACTGTCGGCCGGAGGCTGTACCTCTTATGACGTCATAACTCCGTGACCTGACATGACCCGATCAATTTTTTTCGGCAAAAGATGCGCAAAGGTTGCCCCAGAGGGTATTGAAAATTTCAGCCCGCTACGACAAGCCGTTTAGCGTGCACTTCGAAAAAACCTCAGGGGGGGGGGTTGATACAACCCCCCCCCCCCCTAGGCGTTCTAGGGTTAAAATGAGGTTGTTAGTGAGTTTTTTTCGGGGTTCTGATTTCGAATTTCGTGCTAGTTTTGATCAAAGACGATGTATCCGTGCATTTTGGGTAGGTGGGGTCAGGTCAGCTCAACCATTAGGCGTCACCGCCGACATCCAAATGGGTGTTTACCGCCACCAACAGCTTAGTTACACATAAAGATATGATGTGGACTGTGGAGTTTGTTAAAGGGACCCTCCCACCTTAACATTAGTTTTGAGTTGAGATAGCCAAGTTTGCGGCCAGGCTCAGAAACCACCATTTATCCTGGTCGCAACCCCCGCAGCTTTATGGTGTTCAAGAAATTTCTTCCCTTTACTTGCAGGGTGGGACCAGCGTGGTCCCTATCTCTTAACCATTACGGGAATCTGATGACGTCATCAGGCTTTCGAACGTCCGTTAAATGTTTAACTAAAACGTTTTGTAGCACGCGGTGGTATATGCTGCTTTGCGCGCAACAAATGCCGCACTTTCAAATTAAAGGGACACTCCCACCTTAACATTAGTTTTGAGTTGAGATAGCCAAATTGGTGGCCATGGCCTGCAAATACCGGTTTGGGCACTCACAACATCGAAAAATGCTTTAATTCGAAGATATGGAATTTCAAACTTGCAGTTTTCGGATTCTAAGGGGCTAATGCATTGGAATGCCCCCTTAGAATTTGTGACGTCAGCGGAGATCTAACGATTTTTAAATCTTAGACTAAAACCATCGTTAACACGTGGTGGTATACGCTGCTTTGCGCGCAATGTCTGCCGCACTTTAAGGCTGCCAAATTATTGCTTCCAAATAAAGTCGCTAGTAACAGGGGAGATCCCAAAAAGTAAACAAAAGTAAAAGCCTAATATCTTGAAAACCAGTGAATATTTTTCGGTGAAATTTGGTAGATATTCGTTTTCGCTCTTTCTGAACCAAGGGACATCACTTTCATGCCAATTCATTAACTTTTTTGAAGGTGGGAGGGTCCCTTTAAGTCGCTAGGAACAGCGGAGATCCCAAAAAGTAAACAAAAGTAAAAGTCTAATATCTTGAAAACCGGTGAATATTTTTCGATGAAATTTGGTAGATATTCGTTTTTGCTCTTTCTGAACCGAGTGACATCACTTTTATGTCGATTCATTAACTTTTTTGAAGGTGGGAGGGTCCCTTTAATGCAATAAGTGAATGAGAGCTTGACTCCACAAGAAATCGTTCGGGTCGGAGCTTTCAAATTGTATTTACAAAACTCCGTCAGCGAGTCGTAATCGGGTTCAGGGGGTATCGGTCGCAAAATATGTAGCATAGACACTAAAACTATTTCTCCGTCCCGCTGCGCTTGCAAAGACATGACTGGTGGATACGGGTCTATGTATTCCTGACATTTACCCCAAGTCATGCTCTTTGGGTGAGGGTAACGCCCCCGTGAGGTACACATCAGGGTAACAATATACATAGCCGGGAGCACGTTCACAGTGCTACAAGATAAACGAGACAGGCGGCGGCGGGGTGGCGGTGGTATTAAAGGGACCCTCCCACCTTAACATTAGTTTTGAGTTGAGATAGCCAAGTTTGCGGCCAGGCTCAGAAACCACCATTTATCCTGGTCGCAACCCCCGCAGCTTTATGGTGTTCAAGAAATTTCTTCCCTTTACTTGCAGGGTGGGACCAGCGTGGTCCCTATCTCTTAACCATTACGGGAATCTGATGACGTCATCAGGCTTTCGAACGTCCGTTAAATGTTTGACTAAAACGTTTTGTAGCACGCGGTGGTATATGCTGCTTTGCGCGCAACAAATGCCGCACTTTCAAATAAAGTCGCTAGGAACAGCGGAGATCCCAAAAAGTAAACAAAAGTAAAAGTCTAATATCTTGAAAACCGGTGAATATTTTTCGATGAAATTTGGTAGATATTCGTTTTTGCTCTTTCTGAACCGAGCGACATCACTTTCATGCCAATTCATTAACTTTTTTGAAGGTGGGAGGGTCCCTTTAATCTGTGCAAGTTATGAATCCTAAAAATGATTATTTTCACAGACGCCCTCATTACCCCTGCCGAAGGGTTTGCTACCCCCAGAGGGGGCCTATCCCACTATTTGCCGACCCTGAGTATCGTTTCTAACGTAAAGGTTGGTAATCAACATATTGTATCCAGAGAATGGCAATGCCTATTTGTCGTCTGATACCAGACTATACATCCCCGTTTTTCATTATATATGTACAATGTACATAGTGGATCCAATTTCCAAAGGACCCGATTATCGCTCAGCTCCGTAGCATCGCCGACCGCTTGATCCAGGTCTTCTTCTACCACGAGATTTTCAGATGTATGGGAGCATATTGCTTAGTGAACGAACAGCCCGATAATCTGTGAGAGAAAAAGAAAGGAGTATTGTAGCTGTTTGAGCCAGTAAATGTGAAATATGTCGCAACATTTTACGTGCAAACGCAACTTGCACTATACATATACAACATTGCACTTGCACCTATACACGTCCCTCATCTTTTGCATGTGGGGAACGTGTGAGGCTTGCTTGAAAGAAATTATTTAACATAGATTAGGAGCCATATGGGGTGGTAGTTTTTGAGCGCCCATTTAGCCTAATGCTACCAACTCTTACTGGCTACCCCTGGCGACACAATTTCATTGTGGAAAATAAATGAGCGTGACGTTCAATAAAACGGGTGTAGGACACGAGGCACGCAGGGTCACCTCGGACTCCGGAAAACGGCGTCGAAGCATTGTCGGCAACATGCCCAAAAATTGGGCTGTTGGTAGCCTGGACTGTATTGTCTCGCATGGGGCGTCTCGCGTCATAAACTCGGTGACGACCGCGCACAATTACGTATGAAATGCGACATGAATGTTAGATCCCTGTAGTGGGGGCAAGGTCAGATCAACCAGGCAGGAACATAGCCGTGAAGTATAAAAACATGCACAACATATGACACATGGTCCATGGGTACTTTGGATGAAAGCAAGCACACTGGTGACAAGAAGTGAGGAGTACGTAGAGTATATTTGGTCGAAACAGACCAATTTGCGAAAAACATACTGTCCGGTCTGAAAAAGCCACGAGAAATCACTGCGATCCAGGTCACGGTTTAGGAATCTGTAAAAGTAAGAAAAAAAAAATTGAAGACGGCCTGGACTGGCAATATATGCACGTGAAACCCCGCCCCTTGAACATGAAAAAGCCACCGGCACGAGCCTAGCTGACGAAACTGTATGCGCCCGGGCGCCAGGTTGCCATAAGTCTACGTGCGCCCAGGCGCGCCGGCGAGATACGGAGACTGCGGCTGCGGCTCCAGCGTCCCGAGTCGCGCCGCGCAGCGCAGCAGACCGCCGACGCTCGCGGCCGCGTCGCCGGCACTCGGTCCGGTCGGTGCCGCCGCCTGGCGGCGCGTATCGGTACGACCATCCCCACCCCCGGGGTGGGGAGGGAGCGAGGGAGGGGAAGCGGCCCGGTAGGGGGACGCGCCGGACAAAGGGATAGAGATGGCCGCGGAGTAGTGGTCTATGCCAAACGACTAGCTCAGGCCGCCCACGGGAGTCGAGCGTAGTCGCGGACAGCGCCGCAGCCCGAAGCGAAACTGCCGCACAGTGCCACGGGAAGATAGAAAAACCGCGACAAAACTACTGTCAGCGGCTGTGCCGTTAGAGAGCGGAGTCAGGCGTGCAGGGCCGGGGTCACCAACCGGCCGCACTGACGCGCCGCCGGAGACGGGGAAGCAGTACAACGAGACGGCCGCACCGGGCCGTAAGAATAGGCACTAGATATATTCCCGACACGGGAAGGACTCGCCTGTAATTGAAAAGCGGCGCACCGCACTGTTGGTGCGCACCAGACGCAAAGGAATACCGAAAGCACACAGAACACATATTGTCACGTGGCACTGCGGGCGCTCACTGAGGCCTGAGGGCCGGTGGTGCTCACGCCGTGCGGTAGGTGTCGCTACAGGCTACAGTTTGCGCCCGCGTGCAGAGAAAGGCTTTGCTGCGCGCCACTGTTAGTCGCGCGCATCAAATACATTTCTTACAATGCACAATGGGACCGGAGCGAGAATTAGCGCGACATCGGTACTTTTTCGTGTTTCGTGCCCGCTTTTCACATGAAAGGGATGATAGAATCATACAAATGGTAGTCGGTGTACTTTCGAAGCAATTCCTGATAAATTTAACTAAATAATCATTAGCCATTTAATTAATTAATTAATTAATTAATCAGTTGACCTGCGTTGACCTTGACTCGGTTCGGTCATGTGATAAGATGGCATCACCTGCCAGGTCAAGTCATGACGGAACCGGAAATTCCCATAAGCAAATAATGTAGCCACCAAAACCATGATGGGAATCTGATAGCCTGATGGACTATATAACAAATAAAGTGAGGGTCAGAAAAGTGTATCAGACACTCCGATAGCAGGTACGGATGTTTCCGGACAAAACTTAAATATAGTTGGCACTTAGTTTAGTTTAGTTTAGTTTATTGAGAGCATCATCAACGGGCATAGGAGGCCCAATTACAGATTAAGTCGAAGGTTAAAAATACACTTACATATACGTATGCCGACACACAGATAAATACACTTACAAAAAAAAAATCAAAACATAGCAGTACCTACTTACGAACATGGGCAACTACATGAGACTTGAAAGACGCAGTGCTGCTCGTCCACACGTCTATCTCACGGTTGCAGTCCAAGAAGCCATTGCAGAGCTTTGGCATGCGACAGAAAGGACTGTTCAGCACTGTGTTCACCCGTGCGTACGGTACATGGAAGAGAACCCTTTTTCGCAGGGGGCGATGCAGCACGGCCAGCGGGAAACACTCCAGCAGATACGATGAATCCACAGCATTACGGTGAACATTGCAGATGAACATAATATCATGCTGCTGACGCCGCACCTTGAGGGGTGACATGTGATGGTATTTGAGCAGGGCATCGTACTCGAAAGACACGCCCTGGACACCACACCTGCCAGATAACCATTAAAAACTTATGCTGTACGCGCTCTATTCGAGTCATGTGCACCTCTGCGGCTCCTCCCCATACCACACTAGCGTACTCAAGAATGGAGCGTACATTGGCGCAGTAGGCAGCCAGCACAGCCTTGACATTGATACATCGTAGTGACTTGCCACCTTTGCCAGTTTGGAAGGACCTCATAAGTACGCCTAGCGCCCTATTCGCCTTACGAACAGCTGCATCCACATGTTCACCGAACGTGAGCTTCTCATCCAACAGGACCCCTAGATCTCGCATCACGCTCACTCTCTCAAGCTGTTGGCCTCCCACGCTGTAAATACTGATTGTTGGGTTGCGCCGTAAAGTTAGGGTAAGTACTTTACATTTACTTGGGATCAGCGTGAGCTGCCAACGAACAGACCATCGGTTCAGGTCGTCAAGCTGCTGTTGCAAAAAAGCTGCGTCCGCGACGGTGTCTACCTTGCTATACAGCTTAACATCGTCAGCGAACATCACACAATCGGTTTGGACGCAGTCTGGTAGGCCATTGATGAAGCAGGCGAATAACAGCGGCGACAACAGGCCACCTTCCGGCGTGCCGGATGGTACCTGTGTCCACCGCGAACACTTCCCTTTCACCACAACGCGCTGTTCTCGTTCAGACAGGTAAGATTTGCACCAAGAAAGAGCACTGCCACCCAGTTGATAGGAATTTTGAAGTTTATGCAGGAGTAGTTTATGATTGACACTTTGGAAGGCCGAACTGTAGTCTGTGTAAATTACGTCTGTCTGAGACCCAGCTGCGATGTTGTTCCAGGCAGCGTTTAACATCGTCAACAGATTCGATGCACACGAACGACCCGGCATGAATCCGTGTTGCCTATTGCCTATTGGAAGCCTTGTTCGACTCCTAGGAGGATCTGTCGATCTGTTACTCTCAGCTTCCGGCCGGCTCGTGGTAACCGCGCATGGCCAGCGCCGGCGCCCTTAAATAAAAACAAAAATGCCCCTCATTTTCGATGTAGGTAGCAGGCTGAAGCAGCTAAATTATACATTTTCTGAAAGGTAATTGATCGGTAAAGACCATATTGATAAAAGAAGAGCGCGACCTAGCGGGACGTTTTATATCGGCATTCTAGAATGTTTATAACAGTAAAATTAACTCACAATTTTAAAAGCACCTACAAACTTAACATTTGAAGCGTATTTATATATTCCGTTATAAGTTTTTCTTTCCGTCGTGAAGCCAATGGTCTAAACATTTATTGTTTCATGGTCTAAAGGTTAGACCCCGAAAATATTGATAAAGCCGTCTAATATACCTACATTTTTCTTACCTACATTAGCTGCTACTTTTCTCCGTACGAAAACGGGTCTACGATGCTTGTCACAGAACTTTTTATTTGGGCTGATGTGGCGCGGACGCTATACACCATGGACTAAAAATATTTGCAGATTCGTGGTCCATGGAATTGGACATTTCTGAACTACGTGGAACAGTCTAACTCAGTTTGGGAAAGGGCGGCAAATCCACCAATGGCGCGCTAATTCCGGCCGCGGTCCCATCGTGCAATGGCCCGTCTTTTTCAAGTTCAACCCTCACTGTAAACATCCTGTTGAACACATTTACAATGTTTGCTAGGTTAACCACTCAAAAACTGGTTGGTTCACATATGATTTAACCCTCGCCCGTATTGGTGTTTTGCCAGCGTCTAACGTATCGTGCTTTGTTACTAACGTCACGATTTATATTTGACCTGAGGTCAAATCTAACAACAACACTCGGAAAGGCCTTTGAAAGAGCTGTTGAATGCGCTTTTCTGTGGCGCTGTAGCTCTATTGGTTCCCGAGTTATGCGTTGAGTGTTTGGGAAAATGTTGAAATAGGCAACATTTTACCTTTGATGACCTCTGGTGACGTGACCTTTGACCCAGGAGCCGAGTTAGACGGGGACGTGAAAACGCCTCCCCCCAGCACGACACGGAAAACTTAGGCCACCAGCACGGCGCGGGTTAAGTTCGACCCTCGATGTAAACAACACAGCACGATATTTGCTAGCTGAATTACTGAGAAAACTGGTTAGCGCACATTGTATTGAAGATATTTATATTTTCCAAATGTGTTTTAACCCGCGCCCCGCTGGGGGTCCTGGATTTCCACGCCTTGCTGGAGGGGGGGGGGGTGTTTGAACACCCACTTCTAACTCCACTCCTGAGCCACGTAGCGATTCGCGGAAGGCGGCGTTCGAAAGAGCGCCAAAAATAATAACGAAATCACTTCGGTCACTTTTTTGGTTAGGCTAAAGGTCAGGTCACCAGTGGTCAAAGGCAAAATTTCGCTGATTTTCAGGTCAAATATCGACAGTTTCCAAGAAGCCAACGCATAACTCGGGAACCGATATAGCTATAGCGCCGCGGAAAAGCGACTTCGATAGCCCTATTAACGCCCTTTCTGAATAATTCTCTCAGATTTGACCTAGCGCCAACGGTTTTGCCTGTAGGGGGCAAAAACTGCCAAAATAACCGATTTTTTTGGAAAGTGTTTCTGCAAAAACTTTTGACTCAAGCCTTGCACGAGCTTACTTTTACCAATATGACCTGACCGGAAAGGGTCATGTTGCATATCAGTCGATCCGTATCGTCGAGCTGAACACATCCAAGGCGTTTTCATCGCTCTAGCATGCCTTTATCAAAAGGTATTCGCGAAAAACTGTTAGATGCTATTCGTGACCTGAGATGACCTCAGGGGCATAAACAGGGGTCTCGGATACTATTTGCATGTTCAATGTGTCTTAGTTTCTTGTAATTCAGTGTTTGGGAGTGTTTATAATGGCTTTGGTCCAAAAGAGGCGCTTTTCAATTTTCTCCCATTGACTTATAATGGGGAGGTCGCAAAATTGACCTGACCATTGGTCATCGATATCAAAACTCTGAGATATGCAGAGTTTATCTCAGTATAGTTTACAGCGCGGAGCGCCGCCGTTTTTGGCACACCTTATAATACATCAATTCTACACATGTTTTTAAACAATTCAGACCAAGGTCATTTAAGGTCAGGTCACCAGGTCACTTGAAGTGACCTCACCTCATGCAAAGTTTCAATGTCCGCCATAGCTACACCAAGTGACCGATCGCTTCGAAAGTTTCAACGATTGCTAAGAGCAATAGTATGTACAAAATGTATTATAAGGTGTGCCAAAAACGGCGGCGCTCCGCGCTGCCGTTTTGAGATATTTGTGAAAAACACAGGGGGGGGGGGTGTTCAAACACCTCCCTCCTCAGCAGGGCGCGGGTTAAACACCGATGATGTACCGTTATGTTAAACGCCATGCGATTGACTAACCGGCGCCGGGCCGGTGCTCGGCGCCACCTGCACTGGGGGGGGGGGGTTGAACACCCCCCTTCTCACTCGGCTCCTGGGCCACGTAGCTACACGCCGTAGGCGGCGTTCGAAAGAGCGGCAGAAGTAATGAAGAAATTATATCGGCCACATTTTAGGTCAGCTCAAAGGTCAGGTCAACAGAGGTCACCAAAGGTAAAATTTCGCCACTTTCCAGGTCAAACTTCGATAATTTCGACAAACCAGCGCATAGATTAGGAACGGTTTAACGTGCAGGGGCCAAAAACTGCCAGAATAGGTAAATGGTTTTTGCGGGAACTGTTTTTCTGCAATACCTTTTGACTCAAAACATGCACGAGATTACTTTCAGCAGCATCCTGTTCCTCTCGTCAAGGCGACGCATCAAAAGAACTATAAGTTGACCTCAAAAGTTCAACTTGAAAAAATTACCCTAGGTCAAGGTCATGACCTCATGACAAGGTCATGACCTCAGGTCAATGTCATGACCTGACCAGAAAAGGTCATTCTGCATCAGTCGATCCGTATTGTCGAGCCAAACACATACATATAAGGTTTTTTCATCGCTCTAGCATGTCTCTGTTAAAAGTTATTTGCGAAAAACTGTAGGATACCATTCGTGACCTGAGATGACCTCAGGGACATAAAGATGGGTCACGGGTACCATTTTCCGGTTCAGTTTGTCATGTCTACTTGTAATTCGATGTTTGAAAGTGATTAGAATGACGTTCGGCCAAAAGAGGCGCCTTTCAATTTTCTCCCATTGACTTATAATGGAGAGGTCGCAAAATTGAACTGACCTTAGGTCACCGATATCGAAGTTCCGAGAGATACATTTTGTGTATCATTATTATAATTATTGTATACATTATGTGTATTGTGTATACTGTTGTTTTATCAGTTGCTCAAAGTTTCAAAGTGATCAGTCACTCGGTGTAGCTGTGACAGGCATTGAAACTTTTCATGTAGTAAGGTCACTTGACGTGATATGGTGACCTGACCTTGGATGACTTTGGTCTGAAGTTTTTACAGAAGGTGTAGAAAAGATGTATGATAAGATGTGCAAAACACGGCGGCACTCTGAGCCGCCGTTTTTTAGATATTCGCGAGAAACCGGAGGGGTTGTTTAAACAGTCCCCCCCCGCAGTGCGTGGGTAGGGGTATGATCAAGGATGAAGGTGTTACATATCTATGCACGTTTGCCTCATTTACCTACATATGCACACCCACCAATATAATAGATTTCTCACGGTCTTGATGCCCGCTTCTCCTCGTCGCCTGCTCGGCACCGGTCCACGCGGCACCCGCAGCGTCGATAGTCGGCCGGTGCAGCGTTCAGAGGTATCGTGTTCCCGCCTGCTCGGAACCATTCCCCTCGGCACCCTCCGACCGCCCGCAGCGTCGATAGCCGGCCGGTGCAGCGTCCAGAGGTATCGTGTTTCTAAGGGACTTAGTGGCATTCCACTCTATTTCCTGGTGGCTTCCAAAAAACCACTGCCACAGCACCATTACCCCATCTAGTGGCTGACTTGTTAAATATCAATTCACCCGGCGTCAACCAGAGGCATTATGTACCTTCCGATTTTAGACGATGCGATTTTGTATGATACGATCATCTCGTTTTGTAGGCTGCAATTTTGTATGATACGCGTTTGTTTGATCTGCCATTGTACGTTCCAATTTTGTACGTTCTGATCATTGTTTGATTTGCCATTGTACGCTTTACCCATTGGACGGTAAACTTTTGTACGTTAGGATTTTGTACGCTGCGCTTTTGTACGTTTGGGCTGTCCCCTACCTGGCCTGTTTTGTAGGTTTTGCGCGCTGTATGTTGCGATTTTGTATGATTTGAGGATTGTACGCTGCGCTTTTGTATGCTTTGATAGCCACCCTGCTCCAACACTACCGCAAGTGTGACGTCAGCTCGCGCAATTTGATAGCAGCGTGGTAGCAGCGTCCCGTGAAACACCGCCCATATCTCTCACCCGCTCATTTCCATCCCTCGCCTCGAGACTATTTGACCTTCAGTGGTCGTGGCAAACAGGGGTGGCTCCAACCATCACGCCAGTCATTGTCACGTACTTATGCCGTCGTCGATAAACAGAGATGTCTGTTCCTTTACGGAGTGCTTGGATGAGGGAGTCCGCCAACAGCCCGATATAAAGACTTTGGTAGCTCCATTATCGTCATGAGACTTTGTAATATTTTCAGGGAAATTGATGTTCGAATTAAGTTATAGACTAGAGTGCATTTTTAGACCCCCACCAGGCCGTCAATGTAAGCAGTTATTATGGCCCGCACACCAGGTGGGCATGGTATGCAGGCATTGTGTGCCGTTTGTTTCACTCAGTAAAGCCTCTGCGATTGTCGTCGCAAAATGAATTAAAATTAACGAACAGATACCGTCTTACGCCTTATGCTGCTGCAACGTGTTATATCTGTTACGGAATATGCATAATGCGTGCACGTTCGAATAAAAAGTAAGTAAAAATAAACAGGCGGTAGGCACCGACCTCTTTCGATTTCTTTTAAGGATATTAGCCTTAATGTGCGGCATCCCGAGATGTTTTGCACACGCTCACGACGGCCGTCCAATGCTCATTAGTACCTGAGTTTCGCCACATCGTTGGTCGGCTTCCATAAACGGCAATAAAGTATTCTGTGGGTTCTTCAGACGGCTGGAAAGCCGGTCATTACACCGTCAGCCAGCTGGTGTCCGAACCCCGGCCACTCGTAGATCCGGGAGTAGCCATGACGCTGTGGTAAACGTCAGACCGTTTAACCCGAGAACGCCGGGGGCGCATTTTTTATCATTGTGCAATCACGGCTATAAAACTGGTAGCGTTGTCCATGAAGGGTTACACGCATTTGTCACTAGGAAGAGCTGCTCCACAAGCCCGCTTTAAGCAAAATCCCGTATACTCGTAATGGTAATATGTGTGAGCGTATAGGTTTTGGCTGTAATAAGTTGTTTGCTTAGTAGGACCTTAGGTATGCAGTTGCATGCACAGCATGCTACCTGTGTCTGTGTGTGTCTTAATCTATCCACTAACCACTATGTATATCAGCTGTTCCCTCGTAGACATCGGACAATCGACATACTCGTATATCAGGCACTTGGAGACTCGTCACGGATCAGTGGGCAGATCCCGCTCAAAGGCCGACGGACCAACGGTCATGTTTATGGCACTGAAGTGCCTCTTATACAGTTGAATCAGGCCGATTGAATGGTCAGATTAGAAGGAGGGAACAATAAAAAGAATGCAAGATTAGCCTACAACGGAATGATCAGAGCGCTAATGCAAAAAGCTGTCGTTTTGATGTGGGCATAAAACAGAATTTTTACCGTCTTATTGTGTCGATGCTCTCATTCGATATGACAAACAAGAAATGGAATTTTATTTTGACTTATAATCAAGGCAACAGTAATCCAAAGCGATAAAACATAGTTGTGTAACTAGAGTACCTACCTACCGAAGCACTGGAAATTTAGAGACGGAAAAATTCCGTTTCATACGAAGTCAAGCTTAACCCGCGCACCGACGGGGGTCTGCGCCAACTTAGTACCGACGGGGGGGGGGGCGGATGACCGCCCCCCTGAGATCTCGAGAACGAAGCAAGATAGCGACAAGCGGTAAACGGCATCGGATACGCACGGACAAGGTCTACAATTTTTACTAAGGTCATTTTCAGGTCAGGTCAAAGATGACGTCACAGGGGTCGAAAAAGTCAAAATGGCGGCGCTAGATATGGAGAGGGTTTTTCTCGAATAACTTTCGAAGTAGTCAAGATAGGAACAAACTAAGGGCATCATCGTGATCCTCTCGTCAATCTGCATCGAATGATATATATGTTGACCTCGAAAGGTCAAGGTCAAAGGTTGACCTCAGGTCACGTGACCTCGAGGTCATCATGTATATCATTCGATGCGTCTTGACGAGCTGAACACAATGAGACCATCCGCGCGGCTGTATCTTGTTCCTGTAAGGAGTTATTGGCAAAAAACCTTTGGTGACCTTTGATGACGTCACATGACCTTACAGCTGCCCAACAGCAAAACAGACCTCAAGGTAGTGAAGGTTGATCGTATGTGAAGTCATGTATGGTATATGGGGCCATTCCGACCCGTTTTAGTGGTAAAAACAGGGAGTTGATTTTTCCCCCATTGACTTATAATGGGGAGGTCGCGAAATTGACCTGACCTTAGGTCACCGACATCAAAATTCCGAGATATACAAATTGTAGCTACTAATGACCTAATAACATCCTGCGACTTTCAAAGGCCTCCGACATCTACTGTAGCTCTGGCACGGTGACAAAGTTGCAAAAAAGTGACTTGAGGTTGGGTCATTCAAAGTGACCTGGTGACCTGACCTTAAAAGTTAGGAGGTTCAAACTTGCACACCATGTGTAAAATTGATGAGAGAATAGTCATACCAAATTTCGCGGCGCTACGCGCCGCGGTTTTCCCGCTATCCGCGAAAAACCTCAGGGGGGGGCGGATATCCGCCCCCCCCCCGTCGGTGCGCGGGTTAAAAGCAAAACCTTAGTCAGCACATCCTTATCCAAGACTTCTGAGGTGTGCAGAGGTCTACACATTTATTTATTAATCACATATTTGCAAACTGCACACTCTATTCCCCCCGGTGTCCCCTGGCCCGGCGGGGGAGCGGTCCCGAGGCCGTCACGGCTCAGTGGTGACCCCGCGCGCGGCCGGAGAATTAGTGGGTCACGTGGTCACGATCTGGCGACCGGCAGGGTCGCGGCCAGACCCGTCGGCTGCAGTCGGTGTCGACAGCTGCCGGCGAGCGTCACGGCTCGCGCCGGAGAGTGCCAGTGGAGCCGGCAGAGCGAGCCGAGAGCAGAGGGGCTCCACGCGCGGCGGGCACCGCCGGAGCGTTCAGTAGTGACCGGCAGCGGCAGCCAGTGGTGACCGGTAGTGACAGGAGAGAAACCAGTGGTGATCAGTCAGAGTTAACCAGTGTTGAGAGGAGGAGAGCCAGTGGTGACCGGAAGGTATTGAAGGTGATAGTGACGCTTTCCGGAGCTATTGGATACCGGTACTGGTGGTCATCACAGGCCCCTGCGACCAGAGCGGTGTTCGTTGTCGACGCCGGCTGCCATGGCAATGACCAGAGGTGTTTGAACGGGCTGGCACGTGCCATAGCTGGACGGAGGACACTCAGGACAGTGAATAGTGGACAGTGTAACTTCTATTGATCGGCACAACTTGGCAAAGAGTCTTCTTTCGGCGTCATGCCGCAGCGCTCGAGCGAACATCGGCATAATTCTCCTCAGAGGAAGGCTGGTCGGCACGAGCAGCGAGGTCGGCGGAGAGCGGACCATCCTGGCAGTCCCCCGCTGCACCCTGGAAGTCCCCCGCTGCACCCCGGCAGTCCCCCACTGCACCCGCCCTGGCACTCGGGCGGTCCAGCTGCACCCCAGCTCTGGCCTCAGCCGGTCATCGTGGACGGGAGGACTGCCTGGCTGCTGATGGACCAGCCCCCGGTACCGACGGAGAGGGGCCCGGTTATGATGGACAGGGTACCTGCGATGGCGGAGAGGGGACTAGCGCTGCCGCTGTTGGACCGTCACTATATGGCAACGGGTCCCGGACAGCACACAGCAGATGAGGCGGCCTGGCGTCGGCACGGCGACCCTGCGCTTCTACAGACTGGATACCAGCGAGTGCCGTGGTCCCCCGCGCCTGCCGACCAGCATCTGCCGCCTAATGACCAGCACCTGTCGCCTGCTGAGCAGCGTCCGCCCCAGGCTGACCCGGGTCGGGGTCACAAACAGAGACCACCCAGTCCGAGCGGTAACCGAGACAGGCGGAAACCCAGCTGGAAGATTTGTGCGCATGTAAGCTATATCATCGTCTCCCGTCTTCGAATACGCGAACTGGGTACAACGTAAACGTTACACCTGAATGCCCACACAGCAGCTACACATGTGAAACGGGTGTAACATATAATAACTAACTGCATGCATGATTTCAACCATCCTAAATATACACACACAACATGGCCTACAAACCGTTGCACTGATGCGCACCGAATTTATTGGACTACGCTTTGAAACTCTGCAAAATGGTTCCGATTAAAACGAAGATAATCGTCATGAAGTAGGTAATCGAACAGCACATGCTTTATGTGTATTGCATGTGAACTACGTACGATTTATATTGCAAATTTGATTCGCGCGCTCGCAACGAATCCTCTTTCATCTGGTTTGATTCGTGTCTATGTTTCCGCTCGGGGGACTGCTCGGGAAGCAGCGTCATCGAACGGCCTTTCGCTCTCGATGGCTGTGACCGGTGGGCGGCCGTCACAGTGGTGACATGTCACCGCGCTCCGAGCCAGTCACGGCACTGCGCACAAACCCTGTCTGGTCACCGCCGACACACACAGGCCGGACTTTCCACACTGGTGGCCGTGATACAGCGAGCCAGCCACAGTTGCAATTCACGGCCATCAAACGGAGCAGACAGCGCTCTGCAGTGGCCGGCGACCCGCGCCACTGCACACGGGTTCTTGTGGACACACAAGGTCGCCAGACTGCCATGTTGTCACCAGTCGCTGGTCACGGTTGCTAGCCATGAGGAGGAACGTGAGAGCGAACTGAGATAAGATGGAAAAGTTGACAGGGTTCTATAGCGCACTGCAGGCAGATAATGACCAACATAAGTGCCAACCCGCTACGGTATACTCGTAAAGGTGGTGTGTTTCAGTGCCAGTAACGTGCAAAAGTGAAATAAAGTATTGAGTGGTGGATCTATACCTATCGCATCTATTCTTTGAAGAAGACCGGATCTACCCAATACGTTTCATTGACTATCTGTTCCCTCTGTGTTTCAGTCGGAGCGGAGCGGCTCGGTGGAGCGTCCCCGGTTCATCCCCGTCACCTCCTTGGAGGATGTGCAGGCCATCCGCTGCGCCGAGTTCCACCCGTTCGGCAAACTGTACGCCATCGGCTCCAACTCGAAAACGCTCCGCATCTGCTCCTACCCGAAACTGGTCGACCTCAGGTGAGCGCGATCAAGCAGCACTACATTTACTTACCTCTTGCTGGAAGCTTAACTATTTTTTAAAGGTTTCAATACCCAAGGCTGTTGAGGAGACTCCGTGACATTTCGGAGGAACACATTTGACAAGCCACGTTGGACGTAAGCATATCCTAAACGTAAACGTGTTTCGTATTCTAAGTCGTCGCTCTACTCGTATGTAGAGCGACTAATGCGAGCTATTACGACAACTAGGTATCCAGCTCAACCACCATCTGCCCTCAGGGATGATCACGTGACCTGTCAGTCTTCTGTGGTGCTGAAGCGTCCCCGCCACCACAAGGGCTCCATCTACTGCATGGCCTGGAGCCCCGTCGGAGACCTGATCGCCACCGGCAGCAACGACAAGACCATCAAACTGATGCGCTTCGACGCCGACTCGTGCACTATGGAAGGTAGGCGGACGTAATAAGGGCTCTGGAGCCTGGGCACGAACTAGCCAGGTCACAGACAAACGGAATAGCCGCAAGGCTACAGCTGAAAATGATCCAGATGGATCAAAGCGTCCAGACTCTAGATACCTTCCCTTTTCTGCCCTCGCACCCACTTGTCTGATGCCTCTAGTCTATGCCCAAGCTCCCAAGCTGACCAGCAACAATGAAGCGTGCTGTGCCATTCAACCAAATCCGAAGAGCTGACCCTTTGTGCTGTCTCGCATCGCTGAACATACCTAACTTTCGATTTTACATCAGCGCGACTGACTCATCCGACGAGCTCTCCAGTCTCCACCACTCCAGCTGCCTGCAGCCGAGATCACTTCACGTTACACAAGCTCCCCGCATCCCACCGACAAAGCTGTTGCCGTTCTTTCCCAACGTCTCCCGCCACAAGTGGTCACGGCCGGTCGCCAATCTCGGTTCAGTAACGGCACCGGCCCGTGACTGGTCGGTGACGTTTAGCAAGCGTTACGTGACTGTGCAATCTGTTTCCGATCGTGACCACGCGGCACATGTCACCACGCGCGGGGGGACACGAAACGTGAGCGCCGCCCGCGACCCTCCGGATTTCCCACGATGCGAGGCACACTTTCTCGGTGCAAGATGCGGCGCGAATGGGTCCCGCGGCGTGGCGACACGACCATCCCGCGCTGGTCAGGAGGTGATCGAGGGAGCTCCCAGGACCGCACTCTCGCTTCGCGGCCCATCGATCAGCAATGGAGTTCGCGTGTAAAACGAGCTGTGAGCTGTGAGCGGCGCGCTGCTACTTTCGAACAATTATTCACATACTATAAATTAACTTTGAAGCGACCTTCTCCTTGATATTATGTCAAAAATGAAAGAATTATTTACATGTGCATTCGGGCACAGCCCATCATCAGATGTATATTTGAAAAGACAGCATATACATCGTCACAAAAACAAGAATCGACATTTCAAATTCAGCTCGTGAAAATGACACATCAGTATCCTTCGCGCCGTATGGTACCTATCTATATAAAACACACCTATAAACACACACACAAGCACAATTTTGGGGCACATACATACGATAAACTTGTTCTCACATGATACGCCACGAGGACAGATTTTCGTTCAGCCCAGGTTTTCTTTCCCTTATGTACAGTGATTCAGTAATTTTCCTATCCGGATGGTCCCTAGTTTTCTTCAAAATCCTAACCTCCAGTGGCGGGTCAGCCAGCTTTTCTGCCTTCGACATCCCCGCGTGACACTCTGAAAAATGGTCACCGCATCGGGGTAAGCTGTGTCTCGTTGGCAGCACACCTCAAATGCTCATTGTATCTAAGGCGCAGAGGCCGTTTCGACTCGCCGATATACTTAGCTCCACATAGCGTACAGGAGAGCTCATAAACCACGTTTTTGTCCGTGCACCTACCATTCTGCAACCTCCTGCAAGTGTTGCAGATCCTGTTGCCCGAAGGGCACGGTGGATCGCCAAACGATGAATGCACTAGCTTTTGTTTCAATGTCTCTGGCGTGTATGAGGCCACCGTAACATCCAGCCCAGAAGCACGAGCCGCCTTCTTCACCTTGCATAGCACAGTTTCATTGACATAAGGCAAAAGAAGGATCCCGCCAGACTTGTGACCTCTTCCTGCTCTTGCGCCCTGCCCCTCCCTACCATCAGCGCCAGGGGCAGCGTCGGGGACATCCCTAGTCGTATGTCTCCCTCGCCCTCCACGAGCTCCTCTACCGTCTCTACTGACCCTACGCAGCCGCTCTTTTCTTTCCACTTGTCGCCGAGTGCTCCTTAGCACGTGCGCAGGGTAACCATTTCTCGAGAACAGGTCACAGATTTTATCTAGGCTCCTTTGCTTAGACTCCTCATCAGAGGACAGTGCGATCGCGCGCGTCAATTGGGACCGCAGAGTGCAGAGCTTTGTCTGCTTGGGATGCGCTGAGCGGTAGTGGAGAATGATCCCCGCATTGTTAGGCTTGACATATAGCTCCGACTGGAATCGACACCTATCACCCTCCCGGTGCAATGTGATCAAGGTGTCCAGCATCGGGACGGCGCCCTCCCCTTCCCCAGACATCTCGTAGGTGAACTGTATCCTGGGGTTAATGCTGTCACCTATCTGAACAGCATTAACCCCAGGATACAGTTCACCTACGAGATGTCTGGGGAAGGGGAGGGCGCCGTCCCGATGCTGGACACCTTGATCACATTGCACCGGGAGGGTGATAGGTGTCGATTCCAGTCGGAGCTATATGTCAAGCCTAACAATGCGGGGATCATTCTCCACTACCGCTCAGCGCATCCCAAGCAGACAAAGCTCTGCACTCTGCGGTCCCAATTGACGCGCGCGATCGCACTGTCCTCTGATGAGGAGTCTAAGCAAAGGAGCCTAGATAAAATCTGTGACCTGTTCTCGAGAAATGGTTACCCTGCGCACGTGCTAAGGAGCACTCGGCGACAAGTGGAAAGAAAAGAGCGGCTGCGTAGGGTCAGTAGAGACGGTAGAGGAGCTCGTGGAGGGCGAGGGAGACATACGACTAGGGATGTCCCCGACGCTGCCCCTGGCGCTGATGGTAGGGAGGGGCAGGGCGCAAGAGCAGGAAGAGGTCACAAGTCTGGCGGGATCCTTCTTTTGCCTTATGTCAATGAAACTGTGCTATGCAAGGTGAAGAAGGCGGCTCGTGCTTCTGGGCTGGATGTTACGGTGGCCTCATACACGCCAGAGACATTGAAACAAAAGCTAGTGCATTCATCGTTTGGCGATCCACCGTGCCCTTCGGGCAACAGGATCTGCAACACTTGCAGGAGGTTGCAGAATGGTAGGTGCACGGACAAAAACGTGGTTTATGAGCTCTCCTGTACGCTATGTGGAGCTAAGTATATCGGCGAGTCGAAACGGCCTCTGCGCCTTAGATACAATGAGCATTTGAGGTGTGCTGCCAACGAGACACAGCTTACCCCGATGCGGTGACCATTTTTCAGAGTGTCACGCGGGGATGTCGAAGGCAGAAAAGCTGGCTGACCCGCCACTGGAGGTTAGGATTTTGAAGAAAACTAGGGACCATCCGGATAGGAAAATTACTGAATCACTGTACATAAGGGAAAGAAAACCTGGGCTGAACGAAAATCTGTCCTCGTGGCGTATCATGTGAGAACAAGTTTATCGTATGTATGTGCCCCAAAATTGTGCTTGTGTGTGTGTTTATAGGTGTGTTTTATATAGATAGGTAGGTACCATACGGCGCGAAGGATACTGATGTGTCATTTTCACGAGCTGAATTTGAAATGTCGATTCTTGTTTTTGTGACGATGTATATGCTGTCTTTTCAAATATACATCTGATGATGGGCTGTGCCCGAATGCACATGTAAATAATTCTTTCATTTTTGACATAATATCAAGGAGAAGGTCGCTTCAAAGTTAATTTATAGTATTATCAATGCTCCTTGCAAAAGCACTACATGATATACCTGTGTCTAATAACGAAATTATTCACATACAATGGGTTGAGTAGGTCAACGAATAGTTTGCTAGACGTGAAACTGCATTCAGTCACCTCAGAATGCATTATTGTTCCTACATATGGTAAATGTGAGAGCATGAATATACAAAGACGCATTAATTCACTCTATAAACGGCGCTGAATCCTTCCTAATAATCAGCAGCTTTCAATCGGTCTCGCGTTTCACATCTCGTGTCACCACCTTCTTCCAATGTTTCCAATGACGTCATATCCCCAACTCTCCCCCGTCTTCAATGTCGTCACACAGAGCCGGCTGCCGAGCTGACGATGCACGACGGCACTGTGAGGGACGTGTGCTTCATCGAGGACATGTCCAACAAGTCCAGTCTGCTGGTGAGCGGCGGCGCCGGCGACTGCAAGATCTACGTCACCGACTGCGCCACCGGGGTGCCGTTCCAGGCGCTGTCCGGTCACACAGGTCAGTGACCTAGGGTCTGTTAGGCCACAAAGGTCAGTGACCTGGGGACTGTTATGTCACACAGGTCAGTGACCTGGGGCATTGCAGCTTAGGGGTCAGTGACTCAGGAATTGGCGACCTAGGGAGTCCCTTCCCTAGGTCCTAGGTCCCTAGTCCCTGGACAGTCCCTAGTAGGGACTGTCCAGCATGCAGATCAGTGGTTAGGGCTGTTGGATCACATAGGTCAATGACGGGCGATGAGAGCTCATTCAGGCTCATTTAACCCGCGCCCCACTGGGGGGGGGGGCTATTTATAGCCCCCCTCCCGTTTTTCTGCAATAACTTCCAAACCGCTTAACGTATCGACGCCAAACTTTCAGTACCTTCGGCTGCATCAATTTGACACCTTGTGTCAAAATTTTAACTTCGTACCTACATTAGGTCGGCCGGAAATGACGTCAGAGTGACGTCATGTTCGGCCGATTTCGACGCAAAACATTGAACCACGGCAATCGCTCCCAAGAGCTCAGTTTTTAAGCTAGATCCAATTTCTTTGCATGAGAGGACTCAGAATAGACTGCGCTATCAAACTGCTATCTCGGATTTTCAAAATTTTGAAAATTTCGAAAATTTAACATAATAAAATTCAAAATTTATATTTTTACATTTTTTTTCAAAAAGTTTTTGACTTTTCGAAAAAAACGGAATATATGTGATAGAACGCATTATTATGACTAACTCTAGCAAGTTTTAGCTAAATATCTTCAAAAATGGCCAAGTTATACGAATTATTGCAAAAAATTAACAATTATTTATTTTTCAAATCAATTTTTCAGCACGAATTTGACATCGTACGCCAATATAAATAGCACCATCGTGTTCCTGAGCTCAAACTGCATCCAATAGACACCTTTTTTGTTGAAAAAAATTTAACTTCAAAATTTGACCTTTTTTGACCTAAAAGTGACCTGACCTAAGCTAAATTTGACTCAAAATGACCTCGAATGACACAGACGACATCAAATTCGAAATGTTTGGCCTAAATGGACCATAAAACATGTGTCACGTGACCGACGGATGATATAATATTTTCGTGACCTGTGATGACCTGACCTTGACCTGAAAATCAAAGTACAAGTTTGGTACCCTCAGAGTATCTAGAGCATCTGCTCACGAGTGTGTGAACCAAAACTGAGCCTGATCTGACTTGTAAGACGGCGGCCAGAGCCCAAAACGTGACGAAGCCAAAATGCTAATAATTTTTACTTTGACCTGACCTGTGACGTCATCGGTGACCTCGAGGTCAATGAAATTAGGTTTCGCTCAACAGTTTTTCCGGGGCTATCAGACGCCATTTGAATTTTGACGATCGGCCCAGTAGTTTCGGAGTTAGGAGGGGGGGCTATGAATAGCCCCCCCCCCCCCCCAGTAGGGCGTGTTATACGCAGACCCCAGTGGGGCGCGGGTTAATGGACCTCATCAACCGCTTTATGACCATCCTCACAAAAATGACCCTCAGGACGATGTCTCTCGCTCTTCAGAAGATACCACGCGCTCTCACACCTCCACCCTTGCTCTCCGACAGGCACCGTGCTCTCACAGGCTCGACAGGCTCTCACACCTCCACCCTCGCCTTCCTACAGGCACCGTGCTCTCTCTAAGCACCTGGGGCGGCGCCATGTTCGTCTCCGGCAGCCAGGACCGCACCGTCCGCGTCTGGGACCTGCGCTCTCGCGGCTGTGTGAACCGCCTGCAGCCACCCAGCGTGCACACGGCCAGCCGCGGCTCCCCGGTGGCCTCCCTGGCCGTGGAGCCGTCCGGTCGACTGCTCGTCTCCGGCCACGAGGACTCGTCCTGTGTGCTGTATGACCTGAGAGGTGACCGGGTCATCCAGGCGTTCCGGCCGCACGACGGCGACGTGCGCAGTGTGCGCTTCTCGCCGCACGCCTTCTACCTGCTGACGGCGGGTTATGACAACCGGCTGGTGCTCTCTGACCTACAGGGTAAGAAACGCGTCGACGGGAACGTCGTGGAGCGCCGTGTGCCATTGCGGAACCCAGATTTATTTCATGCCACAGGGAACGCGCAGAGGTGTCCCGCTTATAGATGGAAACGTGGGTAGTACCACAGATGGCCGAAATGTCAGGAGAGGCATGCCACACATCTCTCGAAGCTTAGAAAATGGATCTTGCATGCCGTAGTGAAACTGTTGCCCACACTGTCTGGGAACTAATACGGCTGTACGCGGGAGAGTAGAACATTCTCCGTCAGTTGGTCAGCGGGGCCAGTTCCGCGGCCTTGATCCGTCGCCGGCATGCACGTTGCACGGCTCCGACTCAATCAGTTACGGACAGTTACCGCGTTAGAAAGCACTTAGCGTGTCATTTCTGGCAGGTCGCCGCAACTGAGCCGTTCTGTGGCGGCAATTTATCACAGGCTATATATAGCAACGTTTTAGCGTAATTAGAACACGCCCCAGAAATATGTCCGGGTGGCCCATTACTTATATAGCAAATACCGTTTTGATAATGGTTGTATGTCATTGAAGAATGCCAAGTCAGCTCCTAATAACAAACAGCGCGTAATTTCACAGCTCAGCTGCTAACATTGCATAGGTACTCACTACATAGGTAGTTATATTCAGAAAACGGCTACTTTCTACGGTTCAGAGAAAAAACTCAGGCCTTATTGAAAATGATAGCCAACGTCTAGCTGACCCTTATGCGCTGGTGACTTGCAAGGTTGAAGGAGAAATCGTACTGTTGGAACTGGGAGCATGATGGATCATGGTGACGCACGATATACGTATTTGTCATGAACACTGAACAGCCAGCTCTGAACGCTAACGGTTAATCGCTGATGGATGACTCCAGATGAACTTTTATCTATTGTGAGCTTTGACCCTCCTCTGTGACCTCAGGTGACTCCCTATACACGTAGTGACACATGAACCTTCCCTCTGTGACCTCAGGTGACCTGACGATGCCGCTACCGTCGGTCGTGGTGGCGCAACACCAGGACAAGGTGATCACCGGCCGCTGGCACCCGTACGAGTTCAGCTTCCTCTCCACGGGGGCCGACAAGACGTGTACTCTGTGGGCGCTGCCACCCGTCTAAGGGCACCCGGGAGAGCCCGAGGAAAGGTAGAGAACTCTACGGGCAGGACAGTACGAGAGATGGCGAGACGTACGGAGAGATGCTTGGCAGGTCGCAGGACGCTCCATGAGGTGGAGAGATCCGAGCGTGAGAAGGTTATTAGAGTAAATAAAACTGAGGACGAGTGCTCCCAGTGAACTAGTGTGTGGCATGAGGAGAGGAAAAGTGAGTAACGAGAAATGCCGAAACAACAGTAAGCACCTCAGTATGTTATTAAGTTGTCTCTATTACCTTCAAGTCACAGTGGGATATTGCGGTATCTGTCATTGATCGTTGTATTCAAACGGGAGTGTACAGTTTCAATTTTATGACAGACTTTATCTGTGCAGCTCGTAGCAGCCAACTGTCCTCAATGCTGATGAAATACTCTCGACGGATGTGCATGGACTGTGTGCGTTGTGTATTTCAGCCTGACAGCGCTGAGCGCCTGATCGGCGATTGACGATGACGATGTTTAAAGTCCGCTAGTCGGCATGACATTGGACTGTAATCTGATGCTGGTGAGCCGTCCAGCTCGATTCACAAGAAAGAAGGGTGAGTAGCCGTCCGTGGCCCTCGTGTTACAGGAAAGACTGGATGTATCCTTGTCCGACAAACGAGTAGGAAAGACGACTCGTTTAGTACGGGAGTCAAATGGAAGAGTGAACGCATCCATGATTGGTCCACGAGTCACAAGTAAAGGGTGAATGTATTCGGTCACGAATGGCCAGTTGTAGCGCAACCTGGGCTACCACTTCCCACAGACCCGATCGTGGGCGGGCCAAGCGTTTCGCCGTGGGAAGTCTTAGGGAGACAGATTATCCCAGAGTTATGTGGGCTGTCTAAATGTGGTCTAAATGTCTGGGCGTGCCGCATTCCCGAGTGTTGAAACTGAGGCTTGTCGATGCTACGCATGGCTGTCACAAGAGCAATCCATTCACAGCAAATTCAATGCAGTCCGGCACTGGGATATGAAGGTAGAGAGAGGCCATTGGCCAATGTTGTGACAGTGTAGCTAGCTGAGAAAGCGCTGGTCGCTGTGAAACGGAACGAGTTGGGGGATCGGTCACTGCTTGATGCAACGACGCAACTATCTATCTAATCGCGCTGAACGTTCCGTGTGTGTAACGTGTGGATTGCAACGACAATATACTATGGCAATGCGTAACTATTGTTCTGTAAGCACTGAGACACGGCATACGCATCGTTTTATGAACTCATCTGGAAACTCAGCATCGAAGTAAAGGCCTGGCTACACTATGCGTTTTCTTTGTGCGTTTTTTGCGTGTTTGCGTGTTTTGCGTGATATCGTTCTAGAAAAAAGAACAATATTACGTTTTTGTGATGTTTTTCACCTTAAATTTTAGTTACATAAGAGTTATATTAGCTTTTGTATATAACCAAAGTAAAAATTATATTGCTAGTAACTTTTTTCCTAGAACGATATTACGCAAAACACGCAAACCTGCAAAAACGCACGCAGAAAACGCATAGTGTAGCCAGGCCTTAAGTGTAGGTATGCATAGTTTAATAAGATATTCTTATTGCACTGCTCCAGAGGCATAACGATCACCGTCTGCGGGAAACAGCGATGCAATTTCTACGAATGGCTTACGTTTTTTGGTAAGCAATAAGCATGATGTCTGACGTGTATCAGATCGAAGTCACGCGCGAAATACAGGATACTCGGGAATAAAACACTCAGTAGAAAAAGAAAAAACATTAAAGAGAACCGTTTAAAAGTCGGGTAATATATTATCATCAATGTGACAAACAACATCCCGCATCTATTTGTACAATTAGTGAAATCCACTGCCACTGAACTGCACAGTGTCCAGGGATGTCCGCACTACACACGCCTTCGCACGCTGAAACCTTTGTTCTCAATGTTTGACTAAATTCCACGAACATTCACGCATATCTGGGCGGCAGGTAGGTCGCTACACCCTTCTTCGACAGAAGATCGAGAGGTGTTCCGAAATCGTTTCGATAAGCAAAGGTCAAAAGTCACACATTCGAGGAAATGTGAAGACCAAGTGGCATATCAACCGAGTGAAGAGACAACGCAAGATCGGACATTAGCCGGAGATTAATGCCAATTAGCTCAGAGGTCGTTGATTTCAGTGCCTTCTCCACAAAACTACATCCTGCACTCATTAGAATAGGTACTTGAGTCAACCCTTCAAGTTCATACCGCGTTTCAATAACGTTCAATATGTGACTGCAGCTATGGATAAAACTTAGCTGAAACGATGGCGAATGACAGCTATAGATAATAGCGATGACTGCTTAGCTGTGGTACGGATATTGAGCTCGTATGCATCTCAGCAATAGCTCAGATGTATTTTTCAGACATGGGTTCTGTGCTCCGGACAATTACTGCAGGCCCGACCATTTTGATGCTGGTAATGATTGTCGTCCGAATTACTTGTCAGTCTCGTCCAGTAGATATGTTCAGCGGGGCCCATTAGATTAGTTCGTGGCACATGCCACATAATTTATCAGACTGGTGACACGCATTCCCTTCCTGACCTCAAGAGAATGAAAGTGGCAAAAGCTCATCACAAAATCGGCATAAAATACACAATTTTTAATTTGCTTCTATATGTTAACGGTACGACTCTGAAGGGTAGGGTAAGCCAAAATTTTTGAACTGTGATAAGATAATGTTAGATAATACACGACCACGACATAAGACAGACTGCTGTTAAATTAACAGACAAAGTAGATCATCCAATAAAACGGCATACAGGGATAAGGAAGCACCACTGCCACCACTGGCCAGACTGACGTAAATAATTCAGTAACCTGTCCACCTAACAGTCATATATTGCCTTGAACTCTTCAGCAGAGCTTGGCTGGCCATATCACATATTCGCCTGACTTCCTAACAACCACCTGACGTCAAATCATCATAATACTAACGCTATCTCGCCACCTGATTTCTAGCTCGTCACCCGTTGCTAGCAATAGCCGACTCCACCGCTGCCAGCACACATCACTCCCCGCTTCTCCTCACCTCAACTCTGCCGTCCACCGCCACAGCTCTGTCCGAGAAGCTCGATTCCAGCGCCTCCAGTCCACATTTTCCTAGAGCCGCCCGTGGCGCTGTCATGCCTCGCCGTTGTAGTACTGCGACTGCCAGAGGCGCGTGTAGAGACCGTCGGGGTTGCGCAGCAGCTCGGCATGCGTCCCGCGCTCGACGACCCGGCCCTCGCCCAGCACCAGGATCTGGTCGGCGTCGAGCACAGTGGAGAGACGGTGAGCGATGCAGATGGAGGTGCGTCCCTTGGTGGCCCGCCGCAGCGCGTCCATTATGTTCTGAAAACGGGCCAGGGGCAGCGGTTGGTGGTAGCCGGTGGGTGGCAAGAGCAAAGAGCATAATGCCAAGATTGGCGAATAGAAACGCCACGATGCTGAAAATGACGCAGATAGTACGCAGTTCTATAACTAGGACGCAGCTCTACCGGAAAAATGGTGCACATGGATAAACAAAGTGGATAGTGGCATATCATCTAAGCCGATCAACCCCAACTCAGTCATTTCGTAAATGCAGCAGGGGCTGGTCATGGTACTGAACGGCGCAGGGGCAAGCTACACTTGACGGTGCTAGGTACTCACCCCTTCTGTGATGGAGTCCAGAGATGACGTGGCCTCATCAAAGATGAGGATCGGCGAGTCCTTCAGGATGGCGCGAGCGATGGCCACCCGCTGCTTCTCGCCTCCGGAGAGTTTCAGACCACGCTCTCCTACCTGAGAGCAGCAATAGAGAAGACACACTTACTCATGCGTCACTGTCAACGGCTGAGCCGCTAGTAAGGCAAAGGATGGAACAACTCGAATATGGAAGGCGGGACAGATACCGTCGCACTTCCTTGTCAGCATTTGATGGGATATTGCATAAAAAAGAATCTAACATAAGCGACTCACTTGCGTGTCGTATCCGTTGGGCCAGTTGAGGATGGAGTCGTGTAGGTCGGCCATTTTAGCAGCCTCGTACACGTCTTCCTTGGGCCGGCTCAGGTCTCCGTACGCCAGGTTGTGGTAGATGGTGTCGTGGAACAGCACAGAGTCCTGACAACAAACGAGAGGGTTGGAATAACCAAAACCACACCACCGTAGACATAAACAGCACGGACAAAACGGACAGGTAGTGAGTATTGCAAAGGCTAAATCCGTGCGGACTTCTCAGTTCATTCATGAATAATTAATAGAAAACTTTGCATAGGACCCGTGACGAAGGAAAATTGTAGAATACCATTCCGGTATCACGGGCTAGCATCGATTTCTGCTCCTGAAATCCTCCTTGTGGGGGGTCCTTCCCTCTCACCTGCGGTACGACAGCGATGGATTTCCGCAGTGACTCGAGATCCACGTCCTGAATATTCTGGCCGTTGATGGAGATCGATCCAGAGCGGGGCTCGAAGAACCGGTACAGAAGGCGGATCACGGTCGACTTCCTGCGGAGCAACAGAGGGGACTTTTGAATATCCGCAAGTGAATCACAACACTCTCAATATACGAGCAGCTAAATGAGCCAATGTGAAAAATGAGTGAGCGCAATCAAAGTGGTTTCCTCTTCCTAATTGAAAATGAAAATACACGAATACCCCAGACGAAAACGATCCATCGAACATGCTTCCTGATCACTGAATGTTATCGCTCGACCACCTACCCACGCGAGTTATCACATGGCTCGCAATCCCGTGCTGGTGCCCACACCGCACGCAGACACTGGACACTCACAGCTCTCTAACTAAGCCCACAGAAGACAGAGTGCCAATACCAAATAATCGGAACCAACCACTGAAACTCTAAGCGGCATCACATAGCCCCAATATGCCACCAAAGCAATACCGTTATCGTTCCTACCCGGATCCGGATCCGCCGACCAGCGCCACCTTGTGTCCCGGCTCCACGCTGAAGCTCAGGTCCCGCAGGATCGACTGGTCGTTCAGGTAGCGGAACGACACGTTGTCGAACGCGATCGACGCCGTCTCCGGAGTGACAGACAAAGCCGGGGCCTGCAGCTTGTTCTGTGGACACAGTACAGCGTGTCAGGATAGTGGTAGTGAGGGATGCACATAATGACCTCCATGACGATCGTTAACCACGTCCTATAATTTGATATACGCAGAACACAACGTAATAGGTACCGAGAGGGAAAAGACAACACAAGCCATAAGCTTGAAAAACACATGGAAGGTTCGGAAACAAAGATCTAAAAAAATACATGAATGAAAAGTATAATTTTGTAAGGAGGTCATTCAAAAACAATTAAACCATAATAAAAGTCAACGAAGGCGCGGACAAAGAGCGGTGTTGACTGACCTGGACTTTGGGCTGCACGTTGAGCAGTGTGAACATGGCCTTCATGTCGATCAGAGCCTGGCGGATCTCCCTGTATACCGAGCCGAGGAAGTTCAGCGGGATGGAGAGTTGGAAGAGCAGGCCGTTCACCATCACCAGGTCACCCACCGACATGTTACCTGTACGGAGAGTGTTACTAGGGCGATATCTCAACATCACGATATCTCGATATCTCGATAGCAGAAATCACTATTCGCCAAAACACTATGTAGTCAGTCAGATGATCTACTACAAAGCGTCTGTCAAAGAAAACAGCCAATCAACTATGTCTCCTACCAAAGGACGTCCCTCTAACGTCGCCTAGGGAACCCAGTGAGTAAGATTAGTTATCGAGCTCAGTGATCGGACCTAAGTTATTGCTCAAGGAGATTCGGTCACGCATCCCAAAACAACGGGACTAGGACCGACAGCTACCACTCGATCATGCATACGAAATTCCCAACAAGCAAATGGAGCCCCATACTCACAACAGACCTCAAAATACAGAAAAATTAAGACCCTTGGACGAAGGAAATACGCACCGTTAACGATCTCTCGACTCGCCAGCACCATGATGGCTGCCAGCGCTGTGCTGAAGATGGCGTTCTGCGAGAAGTTGAGCAGCGCCAGAGAAGTGGTTGTCTTGAGCGAGGCGTGCTCGTACTTGGCCAGTACGGCGTCGTACTGGTCTGCCTCGTACTTCTCGTTGTTGAAGTACTGAAAACGGAACAAGACCAGTCAGATTTTGCGTTGGACAGCGGACATGGGGACTGTTGACAGATGAACATTGCTGTCGGTTTCAACTCATTCACAGCACAATCTAAAGCTTTTAACACAAATATGTACGCTCGCTGTGTAACGAAGAGCCATGACTGGGGCTCGTACAATGAGGTGCGCCATCGTGAAAACCTATCAATCTTCAACACTCACCTTAACGGTCTCGTAATTGATGAGCGAGTCGACGGCCTTGTTGCCGGCCTCGTTGTCGGCTTTGTTCATCTGAACTCGGAACTTGGTGCGCCACTGGGTGATTCCCAGAGTGAGAGCCGTGTACGCAGCGATACACGACAGCGTCACACCGGCAAACGCCGGCCCGCAGCTGTACCACTGTCATAGGGAGGTCGGGTCTGGTCAGGATACACCAGATATCCATCAGTGGACGTAAGAATCAGTGGAGGAAAGAAATTGAGTGAATCGTGCAAGGTAACTAAACATTTCTGATCTGCTCGTCTGTGTGGATTCTTGAAACCACTTGATTAAAATCATTTTTGCACTTCAGTTCATCGGTTATCGAAGTCCATCTCCACTTAATTAGGAAGCACATGTCGCCACATTGTGTCTAGCCCATAAAAATACCTATCTATAGTTAGAGTTGTCGATATTACCTGCCTATTAGAGTTCTGTCAAATGCATCACTCACCAGTATGCCGCTGACGAGACTGACTTCGAAAATGGTGGGCACCACGTTAAACACCAGCGCCGAGAGGGCGAAGTTGATGCCCCGGCTGCCTCGGTCGATCGCCTGCGGGGACCAGCACACACGGAAAGGGCGTCAAAATAGCATTACTGAGGATCCCACGAGAATATCGCAAAGTAGATGTATGTAAGCGCAGAGCGTGAATCCGTATTGTGGATCAAAGACCCTTGTACACCTGTGTACGTACAGAGGCCTATGTGTGGATGTGTGTACTCGCTGCATATCACATCACCTGTCATTTTCAGTGGTAATCTAAAATTATTTGCTTCATTTCCTCGTGAATAACGAAGGCTCTGTGGGAGACGTAGCCCAATTCAAGGTGTAGCATCAATATTTTAATGGAAAATCTTAAATCGCTGATCCGACGTGTCTGAAATGACCTACAGTACGTCCTGCTATCAGTACCATATTCTGTGTCTTACGTTTTTACAGAAGTAGCTAATGATCAACTTTCAAGATGAACCATATGCCCTGGCAAGGTAACAGAGTGATCTCTGTTGCTGTTTTGTGCATGCATGGATGCAAAAAACCTCTGTCTATACCCGACGCAATCCCCTCAAATGCTGTCATTGTGTAGGTGAGGAGAGGCAAACTTCACGAGCTGGGGGTCAAAGCCTAGGGTGCTAGTGGAAAGTGAGGACCTTGTGCACAAAGCTGTAAGTAAATACATAGGCAGTTAGATAGCAGACATGATGTCTTTGCTGATTACCATAGTGGAACTATCAAGCTGTAAGCAATATTGTGCCATTTAAGGGCAGAGTGGGCTGAAGCATGCCTAACCTATGTAGCTCAATCTTTCATTAAGTGGCAGCATCTCACTGACCTAATAGATACAGAGAGTGGCTCCTGGAACAAGGCTATTATATCATTTTATCGTTTCTATTATCAGTGCTGAGCAGAACTTGTTGTTTGAGACCCTGACCCCTTCCATCCGATCACACAATTCTAAGTAACAGGATAATTTAGGCGTCAAAATGTGATGAGCCCATCAAAGCCGGACAGACCTGTCCCAGTCAACCGATTTCAACTGGCTGCGGTGGCTTTCATCAACAGCAAGACACCGCCGCGTGGAGCCTCAAATATTGAGCGCCGTAGCGACTTGAACCCGGGCTCTCACTACCAGGAGTCCAACGCTCTACCAACTGAGCTGAGGGACACGCCACTCGGCATACATAGTGTCAAATGTCAGATCAATTAAACATTTGGGTGTGCACTGTGCACTGATTTGTCGTTTCGTCTATCAGTTTTAGTACAGACTATAGGTTCTCTCGGATAAACTATAAGTTACGTCACATTCGGCCCACCGCTAGCTCCGTTCTGACCACATTCGGCATGTGCTGTCACATCAGACAGAGTTGACAAGGGTTGACGCTGTGCGGTCACAGCAATTCATGCTCTCCCTGGTAACCAATTTTGCATGGATAGCTCGGAATTAGCATTATCTATCCTTATCCTGTAAGTACTCTTTACTTTGGAAACTCGATGCTTCTTTTTGCTTAGGTAGTGTGCCAATTTCCAATTTTTCATGCGTTACATAATCTTAAAGTGCAAGCTCGTGTTATATAACAAAGTGACGAATCACCATTTGCGCTATATCGACCGCTATTGGTAAATGGTCGACCATGTCCACAAATGGCAGTGGTGCGTATTGGAACTGAAAAGCGGCAGGACACTTCAGCGACGAGCTAGTCCATTGACTTAGCCATTCTGACGTGCACGTGCTGCTTACATTGGGTGGAAATCAAACATTGTCTTGTCTCGAAATGATCGAAGGTAGTACGATGGTAAAAGCACATCGCTAGCGCGTTGTCCTTTTTGTTTGAGGCTTTCTTTTGATGCTCCATAGGGCAGGCATACTGACAATTACGCTGCCGCTGCTGCTGACCTATTTATATCGAACAACACCTGAGCTTCACCAGTCTTGTACATGAGCTTCTATTGAAGTGGCGCCGCAGGCATTTCCAAAATTTTTGAACAAGAGGAAGCTGCTGAGGCACAAAGCTAACCTGGTCTTCGGTAGAACTCCCTATCCGAAATGAGGATTCGTTTTCTGCGAGTGGGTCCGTCGCCGCTCCGCTCGCCGGCCGGCCCTTCTGAACCTGGGGACGCGAAGTGTGCCGACGAGCGCATCGAGCTGCCGTCCGGCGCCTGTCGCTCGTTCGTCCGCCTGCTGAGTGCCGCCGGCCTGCTGGCTGGCAGCGGCTGGACTCCCGTCGTCGGCGCGCTGGTAGCCTTCCTCATACACTCCATCGTTGGATTCACCTTCGCCATATTTAGCCTCGAGGCGTTTAGAGAGGATCAGCGCGCCGGAGAGCCGTTCTTCAGATCGTTTTTCCAGTCGAACTTCATTGGGATTCCCCTGGCCATGATCTACCTGTCTCTGATGCTGTCGCTGACCGTGGGCCGGCGCCGCTACAGCCGTGTGCTGTCCGACCTCTGCAGCGTTCTGAAGGAGTTGGAGCAGCTGCCACAGCCCGTCACCTCGCGGCTACGACCGAGCACCATCGGTGCGGCCATGTGGGCGCTTACTGCTGGCGTGACGGCCATTTATTTCGCCACTAAGGTACATACCATCGTGTGGGTGTGCAAAATAATACCACCTCCTGTCGGTGTGAGTCATCACTTATCGTGCGCAGAGTGGGTTACACTGACGATCGGTCTCGCCTTCTCCACCGTCTCCTTCGCTCTGATCGCCATGAAGTTCGTCCTCGCCGGGCTGCTGCTGGCGCACGGTCTTCAGCAGGTGAACGGCAGACTGGAGGTACTGGCTGCCGCCCCCGCCGCTGCTACTGACACCACCGCCACTGCTGAGGCGGTTGGTGTCGAAGCCGTCGCCGAAGCCACCCAGGCTGATGTCACGCGTGTGGAAGCCGCTGCGCCGCCGCTGTCGGATGAGGCCGAGCTGCGTCGGCTCGGTCGGCTGCACCGCCGTCTGTCGGAGGTGACCAGCAGCCTGTGCTCCGCCCTGTCCACGGAGCTGGTGATGCTGAGCGCGGTGGCCGTGCTGTCGCAGGTGATGCTGGCTGCGCTGCTCTTTTACCCGCTGCAGGACGTGGCCTTCCTGCTGCGCTACCTGCCGCTGGCGGCCGTCGCGATGGGTGGACCGTGTGAGACCTGCCAGCAGCTGCTGAACCGGCTGGACGCCGGCCGCCGGCTGCTGCTGCGGCTCGAGTGGCACCGCCCGCAGCTGGCCGGCGCCGTCGGCCCCCTGCTGAGGAGCATCGACCACGACCTGGAGACGGCCGGCGACCTGGGCCTGTTCCGGCTGCGCCGCTCCACCCTGCTCAGCGTCTGGTCCACCATCGTCACCTACATCATCGTCATGGCGCAGTTCAAGATGTCTGAGACGCCGACAGCCAGTGCGCCGTGATCCAGGACGACGTGACACAGCGCGACGTGCTACACGTCATACAGCAGGCGATGCGTAGCTGTACTAGCGATAGGTATAGGTAGCCCACATAATTAGCAGCATGAATTTGATTAGAAGAGAGCCAGATCACGCCACTCCCAGTCTATGTAAAGCCTTCTCCCCTCGGGTCTCACCTTGGAGAGCGCTCCCGTCTGCCGGCTCAGGTGGAAGCTCAGGTCGAGCTCGTGCAGGTGCAGGAACACGTTCTTGGCCACCTTCCTGATGGAGCGCTGCGCCACGGTGGCAAACACGGCGTTACGCAGCTCGTTACCGGCGGCCGCTCCGGCGCGCGCCAGACCGTCTGAGGGGCGCAGGGGGTGGGTGAGGGGAAGAATAGGGGAAGACCAAAAGGAGAAGAGCACAAGCAAGATGAAACGGGGTAGTACAGAACAAATGTAAAAGTAAAACAACTATGTGAGAAAGAATACTATACAACAAAGAACTTATGAATGTCACCCAGATTCGCGTTGTTTCAACACCACACGACACTTTCGAGCAGCAGACTGTAGGGCTGCTACATTGCCCTCTCCCCAGTCTGGCCTCCTCACTCCTCCGTCTCCCAGCGTTAAGACCGGTCCCATTCCACTCACATCCGATCACCAGCGCCGTGGCGTAGGTGGTCACTGTGCTGACCGGCTCGGCCAGCGTCAGCATCTCTCCCGTGTGCGTGTTCAGGTAGTCCACCAGCGATTTGAATATGAACGGCACCTGGACGTTTAGCAGTTTGGCGCCGGCTAGTAGACCGACGGCGGCCACCACTCGGCGCCGGCTCTCCTTGTCGTCCTGGTTAACACGGGGAGGTCAGCATGTGGGGCGAGGGGCGCTTTATGTACGCCGGGTACAGGTTATGCACAGGATGGACGTTATCTCTGTAGCGCACACGGATGCGACTTCCCTTCGATGTAAGTAGGATAAAAACAAGGTTGAAAACGCATACAACACGGGTAACATGGATAGCGATCATTTCGGTCTTACTAGAGGATAAAACATCATACGTTATTATCTCTCGTAACTGCTGATTTCAGGCGGGAAATACATTTATATGTTACACCCTCGACGAGATACCAAACCATATCCATACCATACTACCATTCCTTGGACCTTACTCAAGCAACTTACCTTCGGCCAGACGTATCCGAGCATAGTTTTGACCATTTGTGAGGAGGAGACATCCGGTCCCTGCAGAGGACCGAGGCTCTCTTGCGAGAGCGTCGAGGCTCCTGGGTGAAAGCAGCCACGGACTAGGGGAGGGCTGGCAAGCAGACCTGCAGCATACGGCACCCGGCGCCCCAGAGCGTCAGACGAGTGAAAAAAACGTCTTTGTACACCAACACCTTACAGCACAATTTAGCGCGGTGCCGCATTTGACGAAAAAAGGCACGCCCTAGCTAGAAGAATCTTGGAAGACCCTATGCGTGCAGTTCACAGTTGAGTAGAAAGAAAAATGTCGCGTGGTCCGTAATAATAATCGATCACACGTCAAGAGGGCAAATTATTTACAAGAGCATCACCAATGGGATCAGCACTTAGCACTATTGAAACAATGATCTACGTTAACAGAAAAGGCACGTGATAGCCGTTCCGACATGCAACATCTTCCGTCTGTCATCCACTCAGTCTCTTCACTGCGAAACTCCAGAAGCGACCAGAGAAGCCCGCTCGCTACCGCGTCTCCTCCGATTCCACTATCCTCCGTCTCTCAACTCAATATACCCTGTCAACTCCTCCATCCTGGCTACTCTCGAGTCTCTCAATATACCCTATGTCAACTCCTCCATCCTGGCTACTCTCGAGTCTCTCAATATACCCTATGTCATCTCCTCCATCCTGGCTACTCTCGAGTCTCTCAATATACCCTATGTCAACTCCTCCATCCTGGCTACCCTCGAGTCTCTCAATATACCCTATGTCAGCTCCTCAGCGCGAGTCTTACGTCTGCGGCCGCGGCTGGGTCCGGCGGCCAGCCAGTGCGCACCGGCGGTGACGGCCGCTGGAAGCAGGCGAGCGGCGAGTCGGGAGGAGCGACGTCTGTTCAGAGCGCTCTGTGCACAGTGGTGTGGGCGCGGGAGGGACGCCAACAGGGGGAAGCGGGCACACACAGCGGCAGCGGGGCGTTTAGAGCGAGCGGGAGCGGCACCAAGCAGCGTGCGAGGAGCTGAGAGCTACGGAGGAGAGCACTACAAACGGAGGACAACACAGTGGTTAGATGTAATGTTGACAAGACAATTGTGTGCAGTTTACAATAAGGATGTAAATTAGGAGTGTTCAGTGTATCATGTCCAATAAACCACTATTTACATCTATTAACACATCACAAGATTGCAACAAAAGGACGATGGTTATCTGTGTGTACTGCATGTTTTCGGGCTAAAATAACTCTTGAAACAAGTGTTACCATTTTAAAGAGGTTGATGGGTAAATGGGTACAGTCTAGAGGTCAAAATACAGTACAGGAGTGCTAGTTCTAGATTCTACTATTCAAAATGGTTTATTCTCGAGGGTCCTTAGTAAACGAGTCACTTCGTCTTAGGCGCTACGAAATATACCCGGTCGGAGGCAAGTAGGTATACGGAAAATTTAGAAAGATTCTGATCCGGTTTGATCAGAATAGCACAACATGTTCGGTTGAACAACTAGAGTTCAAGGCGAAAGAAAGGTTACAAAAAGTGTTTGCAGTGTAAACATTCCCCATTTGACAGGGCGGAAGCGTAGAAAACCTCACCAGAGCCAAATCCAGATCCACAATCTCGCACGGCACGCCACCTCTCCGGCAATATTCCCCAGCCCGCCCCGTCGGCGGTCACTGACCTGTGTGGGGCGCTGGCCAGGTCAGGCGCGCCCGCCGGCACAGCGGGCCGCCGCGGATGGTCAGCCGCCAGAGCAGCATGGCAGGCGGCCGGCGGAGCTCGTCGGTCCGCCCGACCTCTCAGACCACCAGCACCTCAGGAGAGGGGCAGTGCCGCTCAGCTGGCAGCGTCACCGGGCCTCCGCCACCTCACTGCGTCCCGCCGCGGCCGGCCCACTGAAACGTGACGGAGACGGCGGTCACACATAGGCGCGTGAATACCAGGCAAGTGCCGCGTCATGGTGACAGGGTCGAGCGATAGTGGCACCCTTCAGTCGCACTCAGATGGAGTGGCAGTGGAAATTGGTGCGGGTACAGGTCAACTCAGTCGGACGGCTTCACAAGTTTCCCACATCTGATTGACCTGCAGTCAGCTAGGGTTTGGGCATGCATGTGGTGCGTGTCGGGGTAATCGTGAAGAATCGTCGAATATTACAACTGCATATGTGGATCAAAAGTAAGGCCAAAGATTTTCGTCGAGCTCGTCATATTTGATCGAATCGAATCTTCTAACGCTTCCCGTTTGAGCAGTAAAGCCGCGTGAGTAAACGTCCCTACTAATCCACCTGAACAGTGTCTCCCAACCGGAAAATAAGCTCAATGTTACGATAATGTCTTGATGAGAAAAAAAAACTGCTGTATGACAACAAAATGCTCGGACGTCCATCTCGGCAGTCTATATTGCAAAAACGGTTGATGGAGTCTAACAACAGTCATGAATGTAACAATCTCGACATATGTCTCACAGTAAATGCATGCAAAAAAAAACAAGTTATGTGTCGTCACGGATGTACATGCACGCAACAGTATTGAAACAATGTCACAGCTTTAGCTGTGATGACTCACGTCACCACTGAGACACTTCACTAGCCTTCAAGGTTTGACTGCAGCTTTTTCCACAATGTAGCACTCCTCGCCATTTTCCCGAGTAGCACTGACGGTAACGACGTCACCAAGCCGCGTGGCGTACACGGGCCGCACCACACCGTCGGCGCCGGGCCGCCGGGCCAGCTCCCATACGTGGCCCTGCAGCACCAGCAGCCACTCACACAGCAGCGCCGAGCAGACCTGCAGCGCGTCACTGGGCGCCGGCAGGGCGCGCTGCGCCGTCAGACACGACTCCAGGTGCCGCACCAGACGCACCAGCAGGGCGGCCAGCGCGCGGCGCACCGCCGACGGCGCCGTCAGCTCCTCTGGAGCCAGTCTCCACACATCTGCGGCGCGGCCGGCAGCCCGCTCAGCCGCCGTCAGACCAGCCAGGTACAGGCGGACTGCCAGGCCCCAGGAAGCTCCCGAGCGGCCGATGGTTAGGTCCCCGGCGGGAGAGTTGTCCTGCGCCGCCGCCGGCAGAGGCACCCACTCGGCCGGTACCGGCACAGCGTCCTGGCTGTTACTCGGTACCACAAACCCGTAATCGAGCAGCAGTCGCAGATTGTCGTGCGGACCATAGTTGATAAACACCTGCTCGCCAGCGGAGAAACGGTCCTCGGTGACGAGCTCATAGTGATCTCCGACGACACGGCTGCTCATGGTCGCTGTCGGAGAGTGGTTGAACAGATCGAGGAACGGTGCCAGCGCTAGATTGTCCTCAGAGAACAGCCCGGGGGCGAGTGACGGGTCCAGGAACACAGCGCGCGTGTTGACCGTGAACCAGCCGTGACGGAACTCCTCTTCAGAGATCTCCCAGCCGGCCGTACACGGGATTGATGTCTGGCGCAGCAGCTGTCGGGCGCGCTCCAGCTGCCGCAGCAGCAGCCGCCTCTGACCGCGCGCCGCCGAGAGCAGCGCCTCCGGCAGCAGGTCGGCGCTCAGCTCGCGCGGCTCGCAGTACGCCGGCGTCGTGTAGGCGCTCGGCAGCGAGGCCAGGTACGGCCGCCAGCCGGAGTCGGCGCCGCGCCGCCGCTCCAGCGCCAGCCACAGGCTGACGGCCAGCTGGGCCGAGACGGCTGGCCGGGCGGCCCGCAGCGCCGCGCCCAGCTCCGAGCGCAGCGCCGTCGCCGAGCTGACCAGCAGCGAGAGCGGGATCGAGACGAGCGTGGCGCCGGGCCGCAGCGGTCGCCGGCTCAGCAGGCCGCGGCCCGTGTCCGGGAACAGGGCCGGCCTCAGAGGGCCCGGTCCCGACCACCGGCGGCGCCGCATCCAGCCCACCAGCTCGGCCAGCTCGGACGACACGATAATGGGCTTCTTCGTAGCATAAGCGCGATTCCGAAGGCGATGTCTTTTCGTTCTTCCCATGTTTCAGATTATCTGAAAATGCAATGTTTCGTTCACAGTGTATCACAATAGATCATGTATCTTGAAAACCCAGGTCATCAATTTATCTTCAGGTCGATACTCGATGAATGATTGCATGTTCTTCAAATTGGTAAAGGCAAAATGCAAAACTCAAAAGTCGGTTGAATGTTTAGAAGCGAAAGTAGGATGGTCGCAATTCAGAAAGCAAGGGCAGGAAACTAACATTTCCAGTCCAAAAAAGTTTCTAAAAATAAATAGGTATAACTAATCGCGAAACTAGACCGATCAAAGAGTTTCCTAGTTCAGCATAAATTTCCAAGCAGAGAAAGTAAAATACTTCGTCCTCCTCGGCAAAATGCTCATTTTAGCTCAATGTTTATTGGAAGGCAACAATGAAAGCCCTGTGACACAGCCACCGCTGCCACCACAACATGAGACGTTAGCAAATGTCCACAACAAACCGATTACAAAGGCACATTGCTGTGATGAGTGAATTCTAATAACACACCGAGTAAAATACAATGTAAAGATGTAACAATACGTTAACGTTCGACACCAGCCGGCTAATAGCTACGCACAAGTTACAGAAACGAGACAATGCATAGCAGATTGTGAGCACAAAGCACAAACGAGATGTAAAGCACAACACGTGAATGTAAATACACGACTGAACCACGATTAGATGACTAAACGATTACCATTAGACCAAACCTGAGACATTAGTGCACTTACATTTTTTTTCACAGCTATTTGTCAATAGATATTGCATAGTAAAAGCATATTATTTGTACCAAACGGTTAATTCCAGTAAAGCCTGAGACGTTAGCTAATTTGTACACAACAACAAACCATGTTACACAACAAATACCTAACAGAAGTAAGTGGTTAACAAAGACTTATAACCAATGGTCAGTATTTGTGAGTAACACTCGGTTGCTACTTTCGTGATCAGTAGCCGAAGGTGGATAACCTGAAACGCTAGCCATCAGCACACACCTCCACGGTGAGCTCCCCGCCCGCGCCATGAATGACGCTCTCTGTGACGACATCGCCCAGCCGCGTGCCGTACACGGGCCGCACCACACCGTCGGCGCCGGGCCGCCGGTCCAGCTCCCATACGTGGCCCTGCAGCACCAGCAGCCACTCGCGCAGCAGCGCCGAGCAGACCCGCAGCGCGTCACTGGGCGCCGGCAGGGCGCGCTGCGCCGCCAGACACGACTCCAGGTGCCGCACCAGGCGCACCAGCAGGGCGGCCAGCGCGCGGCGCACCGCCGACGGAGCAGTCAGCTCCTGCAGGCTCATACACTGCACCTCCTGGCCGTCCACGGTGGCCAACTCTTGCTCCGGGAGCGCCGCCAGGTACAGCCGCGTCAGAAGATCGCGGGAGTAGCCCTCACGACCCACGGACAGAAAGGAGCGCAGGCGAGCGTCGTCGGCCGCGCGCTGAGCCGCCACAGGCAGCGGCACCCACTCGGCCGGCACCGGCACTGCGTCTCGCTCGTTGCCCGGCACCACAAACCCGTAGTCGAGCACCAGCTGCAGGTTGTCACGCGGGCCGTAGTCGATGAAGACCTGCTCGCCGGCGGCTACGCCGTGCTCCGTCATCAGCCGATAGCAGCCGTCGGAGACGCTACTGTAGACGGTAGCGCCCGGCCGGTGGTTGAAGAGGTCCAGGAACGGTGCGAGCGCGCAGTTATCGTCTTTGAGGCCGGACGGCGCGTTTCCGAGGTCCTCCTCCGGCTCCACGCACATGGCGCGTGTCTTCACCGTCACCCAGGCGTGTCGGAGCTCCTCTTCTGAGAGCTCCCAGCCGGCCACGCACGGTGCTGATGTTTCGCGCAGCAGCCGCCGGGCACGCAGTAGATTTCGACGAACAGCGGCGTGCTGAAGTCGCGCCGCCGAGAGCAGCGCCTCCGGCAGCAGGTCGGCGCTCAGCTCGCGCGGCTCGCAGTACGCCGGCGTCGTGTAGGCGCTCGGCAGCGAGGCCAGGTACGGCCGCCAGCCGGAGTCGGCGCCGCGCCGCCGCTCCAGCGCCAGCCACAGGCTGACGGCCAGCTGGGCCGAGACGGCCGGCCGGGCGGCCCGCAGCGCCGCGCCCAGCTCCGAGCGCAGCGCCGTTGCCGAGCTGACCAGCAGCGACAGCGGGATCGAGACGAGCGTGGCGCCGGGCTGCAGCGGTCGCCGGCTCAGCAGGCCGCGGCCCGTGTCCGGGAACAGGGCCGGCCTCAGAGGGCCCGGTCCCGACCACCGGTGGCGCCGCATCCAGCCCACCAGCTCGGCCAGCCGGCCATCGACATCAACCGAGCTCTCGGCAGACACGGCCCGCTTCCTACGGCGCACCCTTTTCGTCCTCCCCATTTGCACAACAGTCTGAAATGTAATGCATGAGGCTGATGCACGTCTTTCGTTGCAGAGGCACTATACCCATTGCGCACGAAATGTTAATAATAGTTTTTTTAATAAAAAAATGTGTTCGAATGGTTGAATGGTAGCTTTGGATGGCTTTGGACCCGGGTGCCTCGCCAAGTGATGCTTGCTGCGAATGACACCACGAACCCATCACCCGACCTCAGTGTCCCAAAATTATATTTTGGCTTGGGTGTCAGAGGGGAAGATTCGTCACTATAAGTAGTTATATACATTATACACTGTGACTATAAGGAGGGCTGAGAGTGGAAAATTGCCAGTTAGAAGAGTACAAAAAAGAGCAGAAAATATATATCAACAATTAATTTGTGAGTGTTGGAGGATGTGGGAGCTGCCTAAAAGATCATTGAATCGAATATGGAGGGAGGTACAAGGTGCACGCAGATGCTCTTAATTGGTAAACTAGGGAGTGAAAAATCGCTCTGGAAAATTGGGGATGAGACTTGAGAGTGGAAATTTTTTATTTTGATGTTATTTCCCACCGAAACTGGCAAATTTTGGGACACTGCCCGATCTCGTCCCCGCCCAGTTCACCGCTGATCATTCAAAAAGAAATGAACAACTTACTATTAAATCTTCATCAGCATGACATAATCACAGAGAAAACAAGATATGAAAAAACCTGTGATTATGTCATGCTGATGAAGATTTAATAATCGAAACGCGTCCATGCACTATTTGTTCCGTGTTTTTCTACTTGTCTCTATCAATATACATTTGTCGAACAACTTACGTATCGCAGGACGCAGTTAATTGCACTTGGCATTTGCATATGACAATTAAAACACTCTCCACAGTAAAATGGCTATTCTGAGTATCGAATCTGAGTTAAAACCCACTCATAAATCACAGCACGCAGTCGCCAGTACACATACCAAATCCCTCATTCATACCTTAACCCTCGCCCGCATAGGGGGGGGGGGGGGTGGTCGAACGGACCCCCGCCCTCGGTTTTCCGCGAATAACTCACGGGTAAAGAGGTCGATCGCACGATCGCAACGAAACTTTCAGTACCCTCGAGGTGATCAATTTTATACCTACTCAGTAAATTTCATGACCCTGACCCAAATGACCTTTGACATGTGACCTATTTCTCGAAACCATGTTTTGCCGGAATGGCGATTCAGCGTATGTCAGCTCTCATCATCCGCGCGTTTCTAGTCTTTTTGCGGTTATAAACGTTCAAACATGTGAAATGATGTTCGTCCCATGCATTACGGTGGGTGTCAAGCCCGGTCAAGGTCACCTGAAGGTCAAGTCAGGTCAATGACCTTTGATGACCTCGGTTCACTTTTTCGAGTTTTACATGTTTCTAGGCCAGTTTTTGGAGCTGAATTCGAATTTAGCAACCAAATGAACACTTACGAAGTTGTTTTGGTGCCTTCGTAACATGTTGCGAAGCTGTCAAAGGCGGTTGACACCTACTACGAATACCCGGCAGGACCCCTACTGGATGACCTGACCTGACCCGACCTGGCCTAAAGGCATAAAGGCATCATCTGTGATCAAAACTAACATGATATTCGTGATCAGCACCCCGAAAAACCCCATAGCAGCCACACTTAACGACGTTCTAACAGGTCCCGATTTTCTCGACTTTTGGGTCATTGACCTGAACTGGAAGGTCACCCAATGACCTAAGACCTTTAACCCGCGCCCGGCTGGGGGTCCTGGATTTCCACGCCCTGCTGGGGGGGGGGGGTGTTTGAACACCCCCCCTTCTAACTCGGCTCCTGGGCCACGTAGCAATACGCGGAAGGCGGCGTTCGAAAGGGCGTCAAAAATAATGAGGAAATCACTTCGGTCAATTTTTTGGTCAGGTCAAAGGTCAGGTCACCAGAGGTCATTGAAGGCAAAATTTCGCCGATTTCCAGGTCGAATGTCGAAAATTTCCAAGAAGCCAACGCATAACTCGGGAACCAATAGAGCTACAGCGCCGCGGAAAAGCGCATTCGATAGCCCTATTAACGCCCTTTCTGAGTAATTCTCTCAGATTTGACCTAACGTCAACGGTTTTGCCTGCAGGGGGCAAAAACTGCAAAAATAGCCGATTTTTTCGGAAACAGTTTTTCTGCAATAACTTTTGACCCAAGCATTGTACGAGCTTACTTTTACCGGCATCGTGTTCTTCTCGTCAAGACGCATCGAATGAACTATAACTTGACCTTGAAAGGTCAACTTGAAAATTTGACCTCAGGTCAAGGTCATGACCTGACCGGAAAGGGTCATGTTGCATATCAGTCGATCCGTATCGTCGAGCTGAACACATCTAAGGCGTTTTCATCGCTCTAGCATGCCTCTATCAAAAGTTATTTGCGAAAAACTGTTAGATACCATTCGTGACCTAAGATGACCTCAGGGCATAAACAGGGGTCACGGACACCATTTTCATGTTCAGTGTGTCTAAACCACTTGTAATTCAGTGTTTGGGAGTGTTTGTAATGTCTTTCGTCCAAAAGAGGCGCATTTCAATTTTCTCCCATTGACTTATAATGGGGAGGTCGCAAAATTGACCTGACCTTAGGTCATCGATATCAAAATTCTGAGATATACATTTTGTACATGCTATTGCTCTTAGCAATCGCTGTAAGTTTCAAAGCGATCGGTCACTCGGTGTAGCTATGACAGACATTGAAACTTTTTATGAGGTGAGGTCACTTCAAGTGACCTGGTGACCTGACCTTGAATGACCTTGGTCTGAAATTTTCACAACATGTGTAGAATTGATGTGTGATAAGGTGTACCAAAAACGGCGGCGCTCCGCGCCGCCGTTTTTGAGATATTCGCGAAAAACCACAAGGGGGGGGTGTTCAAACACCCCCCCCCCAGCAGGGCGCGGGTTAAATTGGGTATCATCGGCTTCCTCTCGTTACGGGCAGCACGCTCGTTTTTCCGCGAATCTCTAGCTCGATCCGGGGCGAAACGGCAAGCGGGTCCAACGGACCCCCCCCCCCCTCCCCCCTCATACGTTCCCGCATGGAAAAACACCAATACGGGCGAGGGTTAAAACGCAGATACAACTCTGAAATCGAACGCACTTCCCAACCGACAGGTTCCTAAAATCGTGGGGCATGCGTTAATATCATTGGAGGATGTTGTTTAGCCGCCTCTCTGGTTCGGTCCTCACGCGTAGGTGAGCCAGATCAGTGTCCCGCCGAGTTGAGTGTGAGCGCAGGTTAGCTGCGTCAAAGATACCCCGATAAATTGTTTATCTTGAAGAAGCATCTGACTGCTTGAAGCGTAGCAGCAGTGAGATTCTGGCCCTCCCATCGGCCGTAAATTATTGAATCTGTCTCAACAGCTCATTGAATCTGTCTGCTCCAGTTTATGGAACACAGGGTACCTGCAAGACCTCCGCTCACTTGAAAGGGTGCAGAGACGCTGGACAAAACGTGTCTATGGATTAGAAATAGAAACCCTCAGTTACGCCGATCGCCTCCAGGCATTGCAGTTGTACTCTGTCCAGGGCAGGCTGACGAGAGCCGACCTCCTTTTGTGTTGGAAAATTTTCCACAACCACTCCTTTATCTCCCCTGATGACCTGTTCCTGCTCTCATCCCAGAATCGCACCAGAGGCCATCGATTTAACCCGCGCACCGACGGGGGGGGCGGATATCCGCCCCCCCCCCCCTGAGGTTTTTCGCGGATAGCGGGAAAACCGCGGCGCGTAGCGCCGCGAAATTTGGTATGACTATTCTCACATCAATTTTACACATGGTGTGCAAGTTTGAATCTCCTAACTTTTAAGGTCAGGTCACCAGGTCACTTTGAATGACCCAACCTCAAGTCACTTTTTTGCAACTTTGTCACCGTGCCAGAGCTACAGTAGATGTCGGAGGCCTTTGAAAGTCGCATGATGTTATTAGGTCATTAGTAGCTACAATTTGTATATCTCGGAATTTTGATGTCGGTGACCTAAGGTCAGGTCAATTTCGCGACCTCCCCATTTTAAGTCAATGGGGGAAAAATCAACTCCCTGTTTTTACCACTAAAACGGGTCGGAATGGCCCCATATACCATACATGACTTCACATACGATCAACCTTCACTACCTTGAGGTCTGTTTTGCTGTTGGGCAGCTGTAAGGTCATGTGACGTCATCAAAGGTCACCAAAGGTTTTTTGCCAATAACTCCTTACAGGAACAAGATACAGCCGCGCGGATGGTCTCATTATGTTCAGCTCGTCAAGACGCATCGAATGATATACATGATGACCTCGAGGTCACGTGACCTGAGGTCAACCTTTGACCTTGACCTTTCGAGGTCAACATATATATCATTCGATGCGGATTGACGAGAGGATCACGATGATGCCCTTAGTTTGTTCCTATCTTGACTACTTCGAAAGTTATTCGAGAAAAACCCTCTCCATATCTAGCGCCGCCATTTTGACTTTTTCGACCCCTGTGACGTCATCTTTGACCTGACCTGAAAATGACCTTAGTAAAAATTGTAGACCTTGTCCGTGCGTATCCGATGCCGTTTACCGCTTGTCGCTATCTTGCTTCGTTCTCGAGATCTCAGGGGGGGGGCGGTCATCCGCCCCCCCCCCCCCCCGTCGGTACTAAGTTGGCGCAGACCCCCGTCGGTGCGCGGGTTAACCCGCGCCCTGCTGGGGGTCCTGGATTTCCACGCCCTGCTGGGGGGGGGTGTTTGAACACCCCCCCTTGTAACTCGGCTCCTGGGCCACGTAGCGATACGCGGAAGGCGGCGTTCGAAAGAGCGTAAAAAATAATGACGAAATCATTTCGGTCAATTTTTTGGTCAGGTCAAAGGTCAGGTCACCAGAGGTCATTGAAGGCAAAATTTCGCCGATTTCCAGGTCAAATGTCGAAAATTTCCAAGAAGCCAACGCATAACTCGGGAACCAATAGAGCTACAGCGCCGCGGAAAAGCGCATTCGATAGCCCTATTAACGCCCTTTCTGAGTAATTCTCTCAGATTTGACCTAACGTCAACGGTTTTGCCTGCAGGGGGCAAAAACTGCAAAAATAGCCGATTTTTTCGAAAACAGTTTTTCTGCAATAACTTTTGACCCAAGCATTGTACGAGCTTACTTTTACCGGCATCGTGTTCCTCTCGCCAAGACGCATCGAATGAACTATAACTTGACCTTGAAAGGTCAACTTGAAAATTTGACCTCAGGTCAAGGTCATGACCTGACCGGAAAGGGTCATGTTGCATATCAGTCGATCCGTATCGTCGAGCTGAACACATCTAAGGCGTTTTCATCGCTCTAGCATGCCTCTATCAAAAGTTATTTGCGAAAAACTGTTAGATACCATTCGTGACCTAAGATGACCTCAGGGCATAAACAAGGGTCACGGACACCATTTTCAAGTTCAGTGTGTCTAAACCACTTGTAATTCGGTGTTTGGGAGTGTTTATAACGTCTTTCATCCAAAAGAGGCGCATTTCAATTTTCTACCATTGACTTATAATGGGGAGGTCGCAAAATTGACCTGACCTTAGGTCATCGATATCAAAATTCTGAGATATACATTTTGTACATGCTATTGCTCTTAGCAATCGCTGAAAGTTTCAAAGCGATCGGTCACTCGGTGTAGCTATGACAGACATTGAAAGTTTTTATGAGGTGAGGTCACTTCAAGTGACCTGGTGACCTGACCTTGAATGACCTTGGTCTGAAATTTTCACAACATGTGTAGAATTGATGTATGATAAGGTGTACCAAAAACGGCGGCGCTCCGCGCCGCCGTTTTTGAGATATTCGCGAAAAACCACAGGGGGGGTGTTCAAACACCCCCCCCAGCAGGGCGCGGGTTAAGATTCATCGTCCCCACAGCAGGACAGATATTAGACAACGCTTTTTCTCAGTTAGAATAATAGACATTTGGAACTCTCTGCCAGATTCTGCTGTAAATACCCCAAGTATAGATGGCTTTAAGAAGATGCTGAATGTTTGTATCCCTGACTTGCTGTACTCTTATGTTGACTAAGTTCATGACCTGTTTCTGTATATGTACGCATGCTTTTTTGTCTCGCAAATACGGCAACTAATTGATTTGAATTTAGGCGTGACTTTTGGAAACATGACTAACTTAGAGACTTTTTTCTGGAGGCGCATCATTCCAGTTATCTCCGCGATTTAGTGAATGTATTGTTTCTTTCTATCGAACTGGCGTGTCTCATGTAATGCGGGTTCCTCATTTCCTATTTGCCTAATCCTATCCACAATCTTATCAGTTATGCAGGAACCAACGAGGTTAGTTAACGAGGTGAGTTAGCGGTGCTTATCTCTTTCACTCTACCGCCGGCCCGTCGCAGAGCCGAGCGTTTCGTGTTGTAGCAGTGCAAAGAGTGTGAAAGCTTATTAGGTTAGGATAGGCTAGGTTAAAATTTTCAGATGAAGACTTGCCAAAGATTTCAGGAGACAAAGAAATATGAGGACAAAAAATGTGAAACGAAGAAATGCGCCGACAAACAAACGTGGATACAATAACATGATGAATATCTGTGCAACAAAGAAATACGAGCAAAGGACATGACAGTTGACACAATGAAATGTGCAAAGTTTTGAGGACAAAGAATTGGGTGTCAAAGAAAGCCGCGTACAAAGATTTGTCTTTGGAGTCCCCAGACAAACCACCACTCTGATGTGATCCACCGAGACCGGAAAAAAAAACTACCTATACACTATGCGTTTGTTGACTTTTCAGTTACAACTGCAGTGGTCCAGCAAGAGATCATTTAGTGATTCTGATTCATATTGTGATTCTACAGAATTATCCCTCTCACTCTCCATCTCATCTTTGAGGCCTGATTGCTTACCTGATCAACAAATAGTTGCTGACGTTCTGTTAGTAGCAGGTATACATTAATTTTGTACGAAAATTAATCCACCTCAGTGCACATCAACCGTGTATAGTCCCCCTGCGCATTTAATATGGCTTCCAATATTCACCACCCGCCGACCAAACCAATTGAAATCAAAATGGATGAATGGTAGAAGGTGCCGAAAATACCTGAAAATACTGTTCAAATATAATCGCCATGTAGAGAAAAGGACAACTTATTCCAAATTGTCATGGAAATCTGATTCCGTTTCACAAACACGCAAATTAATTGGCTGTTCATTGGCATCATCAGTAATTTGTCGAACAATTTTTCCAAACTTACGACATTTCCAGCGTGTGTGCGACAAAATAAAAGCAAAGTTTTCCTTGCGTGTTGAGCATACATCCCGCGCATACATCCCCATGCCATCCCATGCTAAACCTATCATTTTCCTTCATCTGCTTAGTTTCCCTCTGCACCATCTGGCTGCAACCGATTGCAACATCTACTCGATCGAGACAAGAATGGCGCACTGATGACAACAACTACGGACGCTTGAGCCCAACGAGGCTATGCGCCCTAACCCAACAAGTACAAGCAAGGCCAGTACAAGTAGCGCGTGTTGAGCGCGCGTGTCATTAGGTTGAACGAGTTGGATTGGATTTTATCGATTTTCTATCCATTAAAGATACATATGATAATCGGCAAAGTCAGAAATCAACTGGCAGGTCGAAAATGTTAATTACTGCTGTTTGAATTTGGGTACCTATTCTTATAGAAGGCGTCTCACATGCTGCCACCGGGCACCGGGTTCAGTTTGGTTTGTGTAGAATGAGAATGTGAATGATCGCTTACACATCCTGATTGATATCAAAATAATGAATGATATAAATTGTTTCTACGTTTCTGTTCCTGCTGACTTCATTATTTGGCATTGGCCTTATTAGCCTCTTCTCACTTTTCTTGTCGAGCATTTGAGTGTAAGGTGTGAACTGTGACCTGCTGCTATGTACAGGTCTCGCCGGTTTTAGCGATAGGTTTTGCACCTAGAAAATTTAGTGTACTTCAGGCTATATCTTCGTCGTCTTAACCCGCGCCCCGTAGGGCTACCGGCGGACCCTACCACCCGTAGGGGGGGGCCGTTTCGCCCCCCCCCCCTAAGATCTCGGAAAGTTACCGGCCGATTTTCAAAATTCAAACGGCGTTTGATAGCCCTACCCGGGAACTACCTTGTGACCAAATTTCATTGACCTAGGTCAAACTGATGACGTCACAGGTCAGGTCAAAGGTCAGATTTTCACCGTTCACAGGCAATTCAAGAAATGTGCTGTGAAATCGAGTAAATTGGTAATTTATTGAAAATTATCGATGGTATATTGTTCGTCAAACACATACTTTGCTATCTGAGGTCACTGATACCAGGTCAGGTCACAGCGAGGTCAGGTCACCGGGGGTCACAATATGAATGTGTCGTGTGATACATGTTTTATGGTCCATTTTACATGATAAATGCGATTATGTGGGTTAGGCAGCCTTTGGGGCCAGCCTAGGTCACGTTTTGGTGAAGGTCAGGTCAAGGTCAGGTCAAATTAGGTCAAATTTCAAAGTTGATATTTTTGCATAAAATGGGTATCCATTCGATGCAGCTCGTCACGGGGAGTCTAATGGTGGTCTTTGTTTTGCTCTACGAGTTCTAAAATTGCCAAAAATTGAATTTGAAAATTTGACGTCATCATTTTTGAACAGTTTTTTCGCTATAACTTGGCCAAAAAACGAGGTATCGATCTGAAATTTGGTATGTAGATAGAAGACGGTAGGTACTATCACATATATTCCGGTTTTTTCGAAACTCAAAAAACTTTCTGGATTTTTTGGCTAATATATCCAAAAAAATGCTTTTTTGATTTTGGGGGATCAAAACTCAAAAATTTCAAAAATCCGAGATAGCAGTTTTGTAGCCCTGTCAATTCTACACCTTTTATGTCTTGATCATTTTTCTGTATCTTCAAAGCTGTAGGCCTGACAGGTCTTCTCGCGAAGGTCTTTTTTCGGTCGAAAATGACAGAACATGACGTCACTCTGACGTCATTTGTGGCCAACCTATCACAGCCTCTGGAAAAATTTTTGGTCACAATGTGTAAAATTGATGCCCGGAAGGGTCCTGAAAGTTTGGTGGCGATATCTCCAGCCGTTTAGGAGATATCGACCGAAAAGGACAGGGGGGGCCGTTTCGGCCCCCCCCCCCTACGGGGCGCGGGTTAAGCTTTTAAGTGTTGAAGATGCGATCGACTTGTTGGGTAACGAGCCGGCCATGATCGTGTAAAATGGCTTCATCGTAGATCGATTAGTTTCTGAGATATAACCGGAAATGTAAAAGTGCAAAACCTACCGCTTAATCTCGCGAGACCTGTATATCACTCAGATGAGAATATTTCAATTTGAAAATGAAATTATGGGTGTTTAATGACCCCTTTTAAATGTTCAACAGGTTTATAAGCCTTATGAACAAAATTTTGGTAATTATAAAATGGAGTTTGTTTGTTTAGCAGCTAAATTCTTACCAGATGCTCACCAAGATGCAAATTTCTGAAGCAAAAGAAGTAAAAATGACCTAGGGTAGCATTAGTCCTAATACATCACCCTTTTCTGCTCATGATGTATATGTTTGTATGTGTGTACATGTGCATGTATGTGTATATTCTGTCATCAGCTGTGAGCTGCTGCATGCTACATTCATAGGGGCATAGTGCCACAAATATGAGATAAGTGACTTCATAAATCATAATGACTCAATGCTTAACAATTCGGAAGTGGCATGTATAATTCCCATTCCAATGCTAACCAATGTACTTTTTAATGCATCTGACGCTGAATTGAGAGTCATATGCTGTGCTGCTTGTCAATGACATGCAGTTAGTGGCCAACAGGTGACAGCATTGAGCTCCCACACAATCTGATGTCAATAAATGACATTGGATGATATCAAATGACTCACTATAAATGAGCGACCCACATCCAGAACGTTATCTGTACCTTCGTGACCTGCTTGAAGAGCTGCAGGAATCGCAGCAGCCTGCGGCGCGACAACAGGTGCTGGCCAACATCGCCAACTTTGCTTACGACCCTCGGAACGCCGAGCACCTGCTGCGGCTGGGCGCTCCGCGGCTGCTGCTGGCGCGTCTGTCCGATCCGGACGCCGCCCTGCGCCGGTTCGCCGCCGCCGCCGTCAGCAACCTGTGTCTGGAGCCGCGGTGTCGGCGCGCGCTGCTGGCCGGAGGTGTGCTGCCGGCGCTGCTGCTCGGGCTGGAGGAGTCCTGTGCGCAGACGGTGGCCGCCTGCCTGACGACGCTGCTGCTGCTGCCCGTCACGGACCGCTCCGTCTGGGAGCAGGTGGACGCCGAGCGGCTGACGCGGCTGACGGTTCAGCTCAGTGGCTCCGAGGACCGTCGGCTGGCGAACCTGGCCGCCCTGCTGCGACGCCAGCTGCCGGAACCGGCCGGCACAGCGCCAGAACAAAACTCCGTGTGACTGTGTGCATCTGATCAGGCACAAAGTGTGCGCCTGAATCGTGGGAAGGTGGTCTAGCAAGTCATTGGGTATTTGAGAGAGACGCCGCATATACTCGTTGCTAGTGTTTGCTCGTGTTGAGAACTTCAATTCACAAAGTGTGCCGGTCGAAAGCCGCAAAATGCTAGCTGCCTGTGTTGTGTCACCCTCTGCAGCTGGCTTCAGACACTCGGGTGTCGGACGGCTCCTGGTGATGTCTCCTCCCAAACGCTTGCTAAGCGTCGGCGACCGGGCGGTACGGCGGGTGCAGCTCTCGCGAGCGACAGTGGAGCGGTTCGCTGAACTCAGTGGCGACACGAATCCCGTCCACATGGAGCCCGCCGGCGGAGAGGTTGAAACGGTGGTGCACGGCGCTCTTCTGAACAGTCTGGTGTCGGCTGTAATGGGTACCGAGCTACCAGGGCCGGGCTGCCTGGTGGTGCGCCAGACGTTAGAGTTCCCGGCCGTCTGCCGGAGTGGCGACTTGGTGGAGGTGTCCGTCTGGCTGACGGCGGTGCGGAAACTCATATCGGCCGAGTTTTCTGTGACATCAGTTAGGACAGACGTGACTGTGATGCGCGGAACCGCTCAGCTCATCAGCAAGAGACCATCCGTCACTTAGAGGCGAGGTGTTTTATTTTCACTAGAGGCTTACAGTGGCTTATACGCGTACGAAACATTAGGTTAGTGTGATCTGATGCGTAATGTCATGCGATGGTACGTGCGGATAGTTTTTGCCATTGTTCTGTCCTGATGACTAAGCATTGTTATCCCTGCCTTACAGCCGCTGATGTTGCAGGACTACGTGGCATGTGTGAATTGTGCACTTATCGTCGTTTTTTTGCCAGATTCATGCCACCCATGGTGGGACATCCGCCGTTGCTTGATGATGTATGCAGTGTAAATGTGCAGTGAATCGAATGGTTAACTTTTCCAATACCCTGAATTGATGCCTGCTCTCAATAAATAGCAATGAAATCTGGCTTGTGGTTGTAGGTTGCCGATGCGCCGGAAAGCTCAGTCGACGCTCAGTTTCGCGCCCACAGACATATCTTAGACCGGCGATCATTTGATATTTTAACACCTTTGGTATCCGACAGGTGGCAAAAGAATCCAAGATGAAGGCCGAGAAATTTACCCTGCTGCGTCACTTCGACGGCATGCCGCAGCCGTCTGATTTCCAGCTGGAGTCTGAGGACCTTCCCGAACTGAAGGAGGGTGAGTTCCTCTGCGAGGCCGAGTTCCTCAGCGTTGACCCGTACATGCGGCCCTACTCGAGGAATTTGAAACCACCAGTGACCATGATCGGATCGCAAGTGGCGCGGGTACTGGAGAGCAAGAGCGACAAGTTCCCTGTAGGCTGCCGGGTGGTCGGGAAGCTTGGCTGGCGCTCCCGCACCGTCGCCAGTGAGGACACACCTTCATCCGTCTTCGGACTGAGGAAGCTTCCTGACCTGGGCGACCTTCCGACGTCATATGCTCTCGGCTCGTGCGGCATGCCGGGCAATACGGCCTACTTCGGTTTCCTGGAGATCTGCAAGCCCAAGGAGGGCGAGACGGTGGTGGTGACGGGCGCGGCTGGCGCCGTCGGCAGCCTGGTCGGACAGATCGCCAAGATCAAGGGCTGCCGCGTGGTCGGCTTCGCGGGTACGGACGACAAGTGTGCCTGGATCCGCCAGCTCGGATTCGACGTGGCCATCAACTACAAGACGTGCGCGGACATCGATGCTGCCCTGAAGGAGGCCGCCCCGGACGGCGTGGACTGCTACTTCGATAACGTCGGCGGAATGCTCAGCTATCAAATCCGCAAACAGATGAACGTTTATGGTCGCATTTCTGTTTGCGGCTGCATATCCAGCTACAACGAGAAGACTGGCGAGGAGGTGAAACTGGAAGTCCCCGAGAAGCTGATTCTGTTCAAGCAGCTGAAGGTGGAAGGGTTTCTCGTATACCGCTGGGATGCGGACGACGAGTGGAACAAAGGAATTGAACAGATGGCGTCTTGGATTCGCGAAGGCAAGATCGCGGTTCAGGAGACAGTTACTGAAGGGTTCCAGAACATGCCTCAAGCCTTCATCGGCATGCTGAACGGGGCCAACACGGGGAAAGCCATAGTAAAGGTATAGACTGCAAGTCTCCCGTTGTATAACGCACTATGTTGCATCTGTGTCTCCCCTGCTGTTTCCTTGCTGTGTCTTCTTGCTAAGAAGAATAACGTGCTTCCATAGACAGTGCAAGGCGAGGAAGTTGCTGGATCTGTAGTGAAGTGACGGAGGACGTCACTAGCATCTCATATTTGTCAGCAGATTTCACCTCTAGAATTTTAGTTGAACTGTTTTTTATATAAGTTCTGCTCCCTTATGCGAGAAATGTATCCCGGGATGCAAGCTTTGTCAACATCGTATCGTGCCAACTGCCATGAATCTTTTGCCAAGGGATCGTCTTACTCGAGGGTGAGTTATTGATGCGTGCGTGGGGAAAATACATGTCATTGAAACTGTTTTAAACTGAAAGGTGTTGACGGCCTCCGAGAGACGGACCTGCCAGTCCCAAGATTCCTTTACTACTCAGTGCCAGTCCCAGCCACCAGGTACCGGCCAACCGGGACCTTTCACCCGGCCAACCACGCTTCTCATGTCGGAGGCAGCCACCGACTCAGCCTGTCACCCAGTTGTGCCAAAGTTGTGCGGCTGATGAGCCTCACCGAGCCAGCTTCACCGAGGAATCGTAGCCCTTTCGTCATCCACCCGTGCGCCTGGGCCCAGGGTTCAGGCCCTCGTCTCCATTTCAATGTTGAGTCGGGATTTTGCACCTCACACTCGCCTTACGGCTGAAAGTGCCAAGTGGAGTCATTCACATGATGGATACCGGCATACCATGACATAATTGAGACAGTGGACAGTTCACGCAGGTCTAACGGCAGTGGGCTTAGGTATAACTCAGTTACAGTAGGACTAGGTACGAAACATTGCCGCAGAGCGTAGGACTATAGGGGTGGCGGCAGAGTCGACGGATTTGCAGGGACTCCGACTCTGGCTCCGGCTTCCAAGTTCCAAACTCGACTCCGATTACGAATCCGGCCATAATTGTCGACTCTGAACGGCTCCGACTCTGACTCAGACTCCGCAGCCTTACTTGCATTTTGCAAGCATCGATAGTAGGTAAGTACTATTTATAGTCACCGTGGTAAGTACGAACAAGATTCCTTTACTACGCAGTACAAAAATAACTTTGCCAATAGCAAAGGTAGCGCTGAAGTTATTTTGCTGCCATATTTTTAAAGTGGATATGGTAGCTTCAGAAATGCCATCGTAATCGGCGTGCGAGTTGCAATTCACGGCGCAGGGCGCGATGCCGCGCGATGCTAGGGTGAATTTCGGGGTGAATTCGAGTTGAATTTTGGATCCTGTTGTTGAGGGCGATTTTATTGTTTTATAAAAAAAAGATTATAAAGGCCAGCCGGACCAGTCTTATGTGAGTACCCTTACACCAGGTGGACCTTTGTATTGTACTTACGGTTAATAAAACAAGGGTGCTTTGCCCAACTTCAACTTGAAGTTTGCTAAAGCTTCTTCCTCTATTTGGTGATTAGGGCTTGTTTAGGGCGCGTAATATTCTAACAGGCCCGGATTCAGTGCCCTCAAATAAAAATCCAGGAATTCTTTGCTGCTTCCCAAGTGTAGAGTGTAGACTGGCTCGAGATGATAAATCAGTAGGCGGAACTATGGTCAAGCGTACCCATTTTCGGGAACGCATTTTCGTTCCCATGTTTGGGAACGATAGACCCAAATATGGGAACGCCATGTAGGCATTATTTAAAACAAAAAAAAGAACCGTTAAATGACGTCCAAAAAATATAAAACGATCGTGAACCGCCTGATAGTTGTCTCAATATTGTTGGGAAAGAGTTTGATATTGTAAGGCCCATCGTAGTTACAAATCGTTCCCCTATTTCTAAAGCAGTCCATCACCCGGGCCGCGAGCCCAAATTTGGGAACGCTCTCGTACACTGGCGCTGCAAGCGTTCCTTATTATGGGAACGGCGTACCCAAAATTGGGAACGATTTCACCGACGCCTTTCAGGGGCTCTTTTCATTAACAAGCATCACGTCCAACGCCGCAAATTATTATTAACGCAACAATCATCAGATGACCTTTCCGGCAAGACCGTTGCATGTTTCGCCCGGTCTTCTGCGCTTTTATTCCCGTCGATCTCGCAGCGGGCACGCCCCCCTCTGCAGGATTACGTAATCCACAACGCTCAGCAATGTTCAACAAGGTCTTCCATACCTATATCCACCGTCCGCGCCGAGGGTGGAGACATGTCAAGCACCTGTCTGCTAATCACCGAGAGTTGAAGAGCACAAGAAGTATCCAAAAATGGGAACGCTGAATATGTTACACCCTCAAAACACCTAGTCCCAATGAAAATCTAGTTTTTTCCTTTCTTAATGAGTGTAAGTGGCAAAAGGCCTGGTAGGATGGGCACGAGGAATGATCGAAATCAGCATAAAAATTATAAATAAGCCACACAGAGCGACCTATATCAGAGAAATTCCCACCAAACGATCATGCTTAGAAACGCCGAAGACAAAAACCACGCTCATGACGCTGCTTATAAAACAACGCTAAACAGCTAGCATCCAAATAAAATATGTCTTTCAGGGCTGATAAAATACAGCTGAATGATTTTAAACCACTGAAACTGAGTTTACAACAGTAGTTCGGTAAAATCACTGACGTTCCACGCGGTCGATCGCCCCGACACCAAAAGTCAACAATATTACCTCGGGACTGTCCGCGTGTTCGCTTGCATATGTCAGCATCTGGTGTCGCTAGAATGAAACTTCATAACCAGGCGAAAATTATTATACTTGACCTCAAAATGTAAAAAATGCTTCATTTTCCTTAAAATTGCATGTTAAATGTCGTATAACCCATATTTCCACCATTCTGTCATTTTTAAAAAATCATTAAAAATATCATTCCACGGTCAATTTCCTTGTTCCACGGTCAGATTAAAGATAACTTTATGGAAATTTAGTAGATACTTAAATCAGCGTGCACTTTTTTGAGACGTGATGCACTTTTGAGTTTTAGTGGGCGAACGGCCGAAAAATTGCCTTCCGTTCTCATAAATGGGAACGCCCGTTCCCATATTTGGGAACTCCGTTCCCAAAAATGGGAACGTTCCTATATTTGGGTACTCATGACCATAGTTCCGCCTACTGAAATACCAGGCGGCAGTCGGCGTCACAAGATTACTTACATCATGCTGGAACTGTAACAGTACCTAATGGGAGTTAAAATTTGAAAAATGCCATAAAATAATTTGAGACATCAGAATTATACAAAATGATCCCTAATATTACTAAGTTTCCCAAAACGATGTAGGTATTACTTAAACGATAAAATGATAAAGATGGTTAAGAAAGATTAAGATTTTTTTTATAAATTTAGCTCGAATGTTTGAATGGACGGATTGACAGAGCCGGAGTCCACGCTAAGCAGAGCTTGTTGCGTAGACCCCTACCGTCCGATCGCGCAATTCCGGGTAACGGGAGAATTTAGATGCCAAAGTTTAACGTGCCCTTCAAAGCCGGACACGGCCTGTCCCACTCAACTGACTTCAACTGGCTGCGGCTGCTCCCACCAACCGCAGACCATCCCCGTCAGGAGTCTCATATATCGAGCGCCGGAGCGTCTCGAACCCGGGCTCTCACTACCGGGAGTCCGATGCTCTACCAACTGAGCTACGGGACAGGCAAAAAAAGATAGCTATTAGAATTTAGATAAGTAAGATAGTAAGTATTAAAAGATAAAGAGATTTCCTGAGAAAAGTTGCACTACTCACATGATGATACTACAAAAACTGAACACCTTACATGTATGCTAATTGCTAGTGATTACAGCCCAGACTGGCTAATCATCAATACTGTTATGATTAAATTTTGTATTGTATGTAGGCATTCAATTAACTATTTATGACTTTTTGTCATTGCTAAATAGGTACCCATCCTATTTCATTATTTTAACTATCCAGACTAGTTAATTTACTACATTAGGGGTTGTAGTTATAGCATCAGCATATTTTAAAGAAATTATTAAAGAGATGAATAGTATTTGTTTTGTCTCCTCCACAGCCCATGCAATTTACATGATGATTTAGTCTGATTGGCTTCATTGTCGTGATGAACTTTTTGGTATATTCCTACAGCTGAGAGAAATGCCTGCTACTGAGCACTGCTAGAGCTGATTACAAGATCAATGGCTGGAGTGGTGGTGTTGGGAGGTGGTGTGGCTGGGCTGGCAGCCGCCCACTACCTACGGCAGTTGCGGCCCAGCTCTGCACTGCCCATCACCCTGCTAGAGGCAGCATCCAGTGTCGGCGGATGGGTGAACACCACACGTCATGTGGACGGCACTGTCTGGGAGCACGGGCCACGCACAGTGCGTCCAGCTGGACAGCAGGGCGTCAACACACTGCAGCTGGTGGAGGAGCTCCAGCTTCAGGACAGGTAACTTTATTTATCATAAATGGCAAGCAATAAAACTTAATGATACCAACTATTTTAAACTTCCTTTTGCCTACTGGTTCTGAACAGGCTACTCTACCTGGTGATTGCTGTTGCATTACATTTTAACATATTTATCGATGATCAGGCCTGTATTTGGTAACTGCATATTGAAGTAACTCTTTTATCTGTGATTGAGACTGTGACAGTGTGAATTCCGCTGTGTTGTTCATTGATGGTATGAACTGTGACGTGATGACTGTGACCGTGACCGTGTTGTCTAATTGTCTTACAGGCTCAAGATAATCCCAGCGGGTCATCCGGCAACACTGAACCGGATGATAATGACGGGCGGCCAGCTGCACCGGCTGCCCACCAGTCTGTGGAGCACCCTGCGGCCGCTGAAGCCGTTCCACCGGCCGCTGGCGCTGGCCGCCCTGCGCGATCTCTGGGCGCCCGCAGAGCGCGGCCTCCAGGACGACAGCCTGTACGCGTTCGTGTCGCGTAGGTTCGGCGCCGACATTGCCCAGTTCGCCGTGGATCCGCTGGTGCGCGGCATCTGCGCCGGCGACGCGCGTCAGATCAGCGTGCGCTTCCTGATGGACTCGCTGTTCGAGCACGAGCAGCGTCACGGCAGCGTGCTGTGGGGAATGTGGAAGGAGCGGGGCCGCACCGCGCCGCCCGACCCCGGCGACAGCGAGCTGGCGCGCCGCGCTCAGAAGGAGCGCTGGAGCGTGTGGAGTCTGGAGGGTGGCCTGCGGACGCTACCTGAGACACTGGCCGAGAGATTAGCGGCGGACGGAGTTAGTGTGCGGCTCGACTGCCCGGCGACAGAGTTACGACTGCGGCCGGACGGTGCCACGGTCCACACTGCGGCCGGGGAGCTGCACGCCAGCCACATCATCTCGGCGCTGCCGGCGCACGGGCTGGCTCCTCTGGTGACCGACCGGGCCGTGGCCGAGCCCCTGGAGCAGATTGAGTCAGTCACCGTAGCCGTCATCACACTGCAATACGCCGGGCAGTTGTTGCGCCAGCCCGGCTTCGGCTATCTAATTCCCTCGTGTGAGCCTGCCGGCGGCGTGCTCGGTGTGATTTTCGACACGTGCAGCTTCCCGCAGGGAGACCGCACCATCCTAACGGTGATGTCGGGCGGTGCAGAGATGGAGCGGTGGTACGGCGCGCGGCCCGACCGGGAGCAGGTGCTGCGCGCGGCGCTGGACGAGGTGCGCCGCACGCTGGGCATCACCGCTGAGCCCAGCCGTGTCTGTGTGCAGCTCCAGGAGCGCTGCATCCCGCAGTACCGTGTCGGACACAAGGCGCTGGTGGCGCGGCTCAGGGACGCAGTGCGGGAGCGCCAGTGGCCCCTGCTGCTGGCCGGAGCGGCCTATGACGGCGTCAGTGTCAATGACTGCATTCTGAGCGGCCGGCGAGCGGCGGAGGCCGTCAGCGCGAGTCTGGGGGAGGCGTGAAGCGGGTGAGTCGCGACCAAGGGGGATACGGTGTTCAACGGTGTGTGGGATGGGGTATGCGATTTGTCGCGGAAAGTATTCCTCGATGTAAGTATGGTGGTGGATTTGGACCTGTGTTCTGTATAGCGCCACGGTATAAAGTTTCAAAAATGCCAATTGATTGGGATTTTTATTTGTGCTGTGACGCTGCTGTTTTGATATCCTCCCAGTGTTACGTAATTCCAACAATGCCCGACACTTGTTTATGGGGCACTTTGATGCAGCTATTTCGTTCGGAAGCGTGCAAATATCGCCTAGTGATTTCGTTTATTGTCGGCTGACCTGGAACCCAGACTTGAAGTGGGTGGCAGTGTAGGCGCATATTCGTTTTTTTCTGTTGTTAAATGCCGTTTATAATTCACTTTAATAAGCTTCCTAGGCTTCTTTCCCGGCGTACTGCACGTTTGATACGATATTAAATGTTACCAATGATTGTATAATTACGCTGGTGATCGTTGGGAGGTCGTGGCGTACAAGAATTGGATACACAAATGTGTTTTCAGTCATGGCGATGCAAGGCGTAGTACTATGCCCCTACGTCATAGCCATTAACATTAGTGCCACCGGTTTGGTGCAGCTGTGAAGTGTGATACGGTGCAGCTGTGATACGGTGAAGTCCATGTGAATTGTGAAGTCTACCTCTTACGCTGCTCAGGCCAACGCTTGCACCGTAAGAGAATACACATCTATACCTGGTACCCAGACTGTGACAGCATGCAGTTTTTGTGACCAAGCGGAAATGGATGTCCTTTAACTGCCAGTAGCTCCCGAGATAGACAGTCCGTCAAACTAGCAACACTGTAATTATAGTGACATCTGTAATAAACTAACACGTCTGTAACCATAACACCTGGCGGAAGAGAGCTACAGACTAGGCAGAGGGCGGAACACATGACGACAGAGGTCGAGTAAGCGTAGGTTGGCCGCCGGCGACCGAGACTTCATCTGCAGACACCTGCGGCATACTAACAGGAGCCACCTAACTAATTACACAGAACATAAATAGCGCGCCGCCCGCCTTCGATAAGCATCTGCCGACATTGCACGTAGTTCAGCGCTCCAGGTATTACACACCGCCGCAGCGCAGCGTCCACGAATACAGCCAGTCGCCAGCAGTGGACTGATATCTCACGTTTGGCTCCAGTTAAAACACCGAGCGTCGCCGGCCGTCATTTGGTATGTCATCACATCGCAGTACCAGTGTTCAGTCCGAACACTGAACAGTAACAGCGCACAGTTCGCAACACACAGTCATTGGATTATGGTCGGCGATCTCGAACGGTGACTATCCTAGTTTGTCCGGCCGCAACACCAGACACCTATCGTATGTCTTTTACCGCGTCGACTCGACATTCGATAGCCCCATAGACCCTCATGGTCGCACGCTACAGAGGACAGAACGAGCCTGACCATATCCCCCAGGTCAGTGTCAATCTCACTAACAACATGGACTGCGCACGTCTGGAAAAACCAAACACGGTTCAGGGTGGCAGAATCCAGAGTAGAACGGAGCTTAGGCGTATTTTCTGTCACATTTCACATACGTTTGTAACCGCTTTGTAAAACCTAGCGGATCTTTTTAGAAAACTTAACAGAACTCTTCCACTTAAAAATTAAGAAGTGTGTTTACCTCCTAGAATTTCGATTTCCATCGGAGCTGCTGGCAGAATCCCGACTAAACTTAATTTAGCCAGGTATATATCAAAACTAACCTTTTCATTCGCCATCTCATGATAGTTAATTATGCAAATCAAATAAGTAATACGCAGCCAGATAATTTGTTAATACGAAAAGCTGGCAAAGTTCGCAAATCCCGATGATTAATTATGCAAGGCAAACCGTCAGCTTGTTAGATACACTCCATAATGTCCAATAGTAAATGTATGGCAGTTAACTTGTTTTATGAGCAACTGCAATGCTCAGTTAACTCCCTACAAATAGGGTTTAACATTTGGTTTATGAAAACCCTCTTCCCTCGATTGATCGTTTACGTACGGTCAGCATTATTTGAGGCGATGACCCTAAGGCCCGGGCACCATTTGGTGCCTCCAAGAACGCCAATCTCCTGAATCTCAGCTGCCGCACGTCACAATGGCAAACCTCCTCGGGCAGCCTCTGTGATCATCCTTTGTCACCTCTTATCTCCCTGCAGAGCGTCGACAGACCGCCGCGACAGCCGCCTACCGCGACGGGCACCGGGTCTGGGTAATGCGCATGCCCTTCTGTCCGGACGGCTGGTCCCGGTCGGCGTCCGTTTCCTCGGCCACGTGAACCACGATCGACGGGTGCTCGTCGCGGCCGGCGTGCAGCTCGTGCGACTCCCCTGCACCGAGAGGAAAGGGCAGGGGTCAGAAAGTGCAGGGGAGCACAGAAAGGCAGCGAGGGTAAACACGACACATTCAGCTGGGCTGGAGCGGATCCAATAGGTATATCATAGCGCTGATTAGTAGATGTAGCAGACGTGTAACAGGACCGCATAGCAATCTGATCACATATTTTTTAGATTGAATTTTTAGATTGAAACTATCATAATAGAATCGTTTTGATTAACACAGCACAAAACGTAGAGTCCCAGCATGGGGTTCCGTCGCGTCGGTCCGTGAGCTCACCTGGCGCCATCTGCGCGACAGCCGAGAGCAGGTCAAAGTTGACGATGGGCTCCGCCTCCCTGACGGGCTCCCAGCCGACGGGCGGTGACGCCGGCGGCGAGATGAGGAACTGTTTGTCCGGCAGTGGCGGCCGCAGCGTGCCGTCATCCGAGCCATCCCGGGACGACGGCGTCTGAAAAACAACTAGAGTTTCTCAGATAGTCCTAGAGCAATGGCCGACAGGATGTGGCAATCTATTTGAACTAGATGACAGTACTGCGGGTGGCAGTGTGATCACTGCCGAGACAACCCAAATACGGAGCACAGCCACGCTCTGAAACGCTAATAATTAGCTGAGATTTAGCCTACTGCGGCCAGCAATGGACGAGATATTGTTTGCGGTACCGTAGTCCCTCCGCCAGGGGCGGATCCAGAAAATCTCCAAGGGAGGGGCCATTAGAAACCAGGAGGCCCCCCCCCCCCATAATCCCACCTGTTGGAGGCCCCATCTTCCCACTTGTTGGGGCCCCCCCCCAAAAAAAACTGCGTCTATTGAGCTTATCTAGCTGTTCAGGCAACATCTCAACATCTGTGCAGGCTTGGAGGCCCTCTGTGCAGGTTAGGAGGCCCTGTAAAAGTGGTCATCTCTGTGAGTATAAGAGACCTCCAAGTTATGAAAAGCTTTACCAATCTTCTAACAAAGAAGTCTTCTCAGCTAGTCTTCTAAGAAATAACTAAGTGGGTAGGTTAAAAAAACTCATCGGATTTCGGCCACTTTATTTTCAGGAGGCCCCCTTTTCAGCTTTTTAACTTTTTAACTTTTTATTTTATTTTTGAAAAAAATCGGCCAAGGGGGGGGGGGGGCCATGGCCCCCATGGCCCCCCCTTGTATCCGCGCCTGCTCTCCGCTGATTTGGGTAGCTGCAATTTTTTTGATTCGTGAAACGTCCGTGATTTGTGGATCAAGGCCGTCGGCTGTCGACCTTTTACCAAACGCTTGGCTTATCGCTGACACATTGCTGCGAGACGGTACTGCTGCTATTGTTGGCACAGACCGCTGGCCCACTGGGTCCCGGCTCCGCCGGCCGCCGGGGATGTACATAATATGGTACGCTACCGGTCAAAGGGTGAGCGAACACGGACCGTGAACAACCCCACCCCCAACCCCACCCCCACATCGACGACTAGTCTACTTGATAGCCTCAGCGTAGACCACTATGACACAACACCAGCAGCTATAATTGTCAGTCATATGTGGAACGTATCACAAAAATGTCAAAGCATTGCGAGAGTGATATAACTCATCCAGCTTACGACCGAAGTTAGGCTTCAAACAAATTTGGAGTTCAAGACTGCTTCGTGGAATCGTTTCGTCGTCAAACATTTCAGCGCAGCTTCAGATGGGCGCTCGATAACAATTGATGTCAAAACGCAAATGTTATTCACAGGAAATGTGTCCTTGCTAAAACTAAATCCCTTACTAATCGTGAATAATAATTAGGGTTAATTGCAAGCAGCCCCTGACCACAATCATGGTTTTGTGCATGTATATTTTTACGCCACCCGTCGCCACCGGTCGGCTGACTGGGAACCTAGGACGTGAAACTTTATATGGCTTCCCACTGTGGACCATGTCAGCCTCTGGCGGGGGAGCGTGGGCAGGGAGCGAAAGGGTGGCGGGGTCCTCTTCCTGGCTGAAAAGACATCTTCCCGCAACAACGCATCCTTCAAATAATTGGAAAACAATGTTATGATATGGCAGATATGGCTAGAACGTAAAAAGCACTCGTAACTGCATATTGCGTATTGTGACGAAATAACAGCTACCTTTCAAACAACGGACAAAAAATGTACCAAAGATTCCAAATTCATATCAAACTGGCGTGCATGTTCCGCACGGCTCAACACAGTACCTGTATGAAGTAGCATTTGATGACGGCGTCGCAGAGCGTCGTTTCGTGCAGGTGAACCCGGGCGCTGGCGGCCGCCTTGGCGCTGCTGTAGTTGACCCGTGCACGCCGGAAGCTGGGGAAGTACTGGAACCACGCCTCGTCGTCGAAGGCGCCGAACGTATCCTCGAACACAGCCTGAAAAGTAGCTATAGTGAATCAGCGACTTTGTTCAGCTGGTTCGAAATGAAGAAGTCGGTGTCCGTAAAAATAATGTAGGTATGCAACAGCAGAACCTCCCGTTCTGTCTACGAACCTATAAAATATGGTCGATAAAATTACATTATCACTTCCCTGCTTTAGCAAAATATTGGTCGAAGTCGCGATTTTGAAATATCATTCAAGTTGCAACCCCAGACAGGCGCTTGTATCGCGAGAGATATCATCTTGGAACAACCGTGCTTTTCCCGTCAACCCACTGCCCAATCATCCAACCACCCAACTCCAACGTAACCGTACAAAATATCGCCACTTCGCCCAGCGGCGAGCACCCACCTTCTGCGCCGGGTCCTCGAACACGGGCAGCGGCAGGTTGGTCACGTGGATCGAGGTGGGCAGGTCGGCGTCGTCCAGCAGCTGGGCGGTACCGGCGGCCAGCGCGGCCGCCAGCGCGTCCTCACTGGGCTCGTCAGACGACCTGCTGGCCGTGCTGTCCTGCGACTCTAACGAGCCGCCGCGACCGGCGCCCGCTGACATGCTGTCTGATCCTCCGCCGACAGTTCACAGTGCAGCAGTCTGCAACTTCTCAGTGAGGCTGGGATCGCTGTAAAAGTATTACAGGAGTCAACTCAAAGTCAACCCAAGCATCCAAATTTGTGCTGAATTATCACTAGCTGACTGTTCAAACAAGCAAAATAAAACAGTCCTCTTATTTATAACTATACTAATTACCTACTAACTAGTTATTTTATTACTTGTGTTGGTTTACTAATTCACTAGTTTATACATCATAGCTGGAAATATAACTAATATTCTTATAGCTAGAAAACTCATGTAGTTGATCCCACAAGCAGGGTCCCACTCCTGGCCCAAATATGCCTCCTCAGTGCTCACTATCTGCATGGCATAAGACAAAGTGAGATGTCAGCAGCTCCAAATTATCAGGTGCTACCAAGCTCATATGCTGCAGTTGCATGATACTGATACATTATTTACATATTCCACTTTGTTTCAAGTCAGATGGTCTATGGTCATAAAGCTTATAAGGTCAAAGAGATAAGAATTTGTGCTGCACTAGCACACCCATTGAACTGGTTTAGCTACTCTGGATTTCAAATTTCCTACATGTTGTGAACATTAAGTGACTGCATCTGCTGACTGCAGTGCTAATGCTTGGGACTTTGGACCCTTTTCTAACAAAATTCAATCCCTTTGATAAGCTGCACTTATAAAATAATTCAAATTTCTAATGAATCTAAATTATAATTCATATGCAAGAAGTTTTCACAGACAATTTCACACCCAATGATGCTATTACCAATGCAACTTTACTATTGACAGTGGAAAGATTTCCACAGTGGGTCTGGGAAGACTTAAATCAACAATACCAACGCCTATCACTAGAGCACCATTGAGGTGTTTGCTGTAGGATTTACACTAGATTTGTTGTGCTAGGGCTTCTTGCAATATTGATGTTGAAAATTTTCACAATAATCATAGAGATCTTTTGTCATTTCAATTTCGACAGGTACCAAAGTAACAGCCTATATAGATATCAATATTGCAATTTGCAAGATAGGCATCTCGTAAAAATAAGCACTTTGAACTTACAGCTTACGACCCCACTGCTTTGGCCCCACCTCACTGCTCTCCACACATGAAAATTGAGAACCCCATGTCAACACTTCCACAGCATCTTAGAAGCCCACCTCAACTGCCATCTTGCATCAACTGATCACGGTGCGCAAACTTGGAGAGGGCATTACTTTTTAGCTGAACTTCAGTCTTATGTTTCAGGAGAAAAGCTTAGGAATCAACCCAGTTTCCAGTTTTGAATGAGAGGATTGGGATAAGTTTCCATCCAAGGCTGCTAAGAACCCTTAGGCTGAATGGGATGAATTGAAATTTTGATTTGCAATATCAAAGGTCAAAGGTCAAGTGCAAAGCAGTTTGAACGGACGATTATGAAGTTGCAATCCATAACAATGCATTACCAGGACAGAGGACTAGAAACGTTATAACAATAAGCTGTAATGTATATAACAAAATACAAAATTCGACCGCGTAACTTACCTATATAAACGAACGCTCCACCGAAATTTTTAATTTCTTTTCATGACGATGCGTCATGCAAAATATTTTTTGCGCCATCAACTTGTAGATGCTGCGTCAGAAATGGAAAAGTTTAGGTGACTGTTCATAAAGTTCGCTTATTCTACTTGCAGACGTTAAAACGCGAATCAACGACAACATAAGCCGCTCTGCAGTGCGCGACAGCATTACGAAACCAGTTTTGAACATTTTGTTTTCATAAATGTTTTCTTTTGATCCCGTTGGTTTTCGTTTGGTTTTCGTCCTAGCGTTTCCGATTTTCCTCTTCCCGAATTTCAATTTGTGAATTGTGAAAGCTCTTTGACTTGGTGGGTTTATCTCATGCTTGATCTTTAAGAATCTTGGATGGGTTATTATTAAGTCCTTAGATAAGGTGGCCTGTTATTAATTTGCCTTCCCATGTGACCAGAAATAAAATGATGTTAGATCATGCTGGTTCAGATCAGTCATGGGCTATTATTTTTGCTATAATGATTCATGTTCAGTCAGGCACGTAGATAGGTAGGTAAGTATTTGATTTATTTGATGTCATTATTTGAAAAGATGTAAACGGGTCTGAAAAGTTAAGCGCAAAGCCGCAAAGTGGAAGTGTCTAACTGATTATTAGTAAATTGAAATGACTATTGTGACGTTCCATCAGCCTTCAGCTGATCGCACTTCTAGAGGCACCAACAGTCCCGAGTGCTCAGACTGAGTATATTGTCGAGAAACAAGAACTAAGCAACATGCACCTGCAAACAGACAAACAGTCAATGACAGTCAGGACGGAAATACATGCAGCTCCCAGCGAGGGGCAGTGCGCATGCGGTCATGCGGACGAGCACATGTGAGCGTTGGGGAAGCATGTATGCACAAGGGGGTAAGACAGCAGGCATGACATGCGGTTGTGCAGCGGACATGTTAGCGCGAACATAGATAAAGGACAGTGCGAGAAGGAATACATACAAGCAGGCAAAACCAGATCAGTGCAATAAATGATACCACCGTGACATCACCTTCCCGAAAAAAAAAATGGACTCACGAACCGGTGATACAGACGCTGAGGGAAAGTGTGGTATAACATCACGGACCATACCGCGGGTTGCGCCGTATCTCTCTGCCTGATCGAGACACAGCGGGGAGGAAGTTCAACGGATCATCCGCGGAGGCCGGGATCTGTGCGACAGGAACAGGAGCGGGTTCGATGCTTGGTCGCTGGCTGACCTCGGCTGCGCCCTGTGCATCATAAGGCACGGCACTCGCATCTTCGTCCGCAGGTGTGTGGGCGGCAGTGTCGTCTGCAACTTCAGATGGTCCGGGCTGATCTCCAGTGTTGCCGTGAGACGGAGGGCAGCAGTCCTGTACAGTCACATGAGCGTCGCCACCGAATGCTGCTGGCACGGATTTGACGCGGTTCATGTGCACACACTTCTCTGAGCTCCCTATGAGCACGAAAACGTTGCTGTCGACAATTCTTGTCACCAGGTATGGACCGCTGTACATAGGATCCAGCCCACAACGCTCTTCTATACGGACCATGACTTTATCTCCTGTCCGTATTCCACGTTCAGGCGGCGATACTCTAGTCCGATCGTAGTACTGCTTGGTTCTGTTCTTCGCCCTTTTGCTGTTTTCCCATACACGGCGATAGGAGTCGGGACGAGTAGCCTGCAGCTCATCCACATGATCTTCGGGGCTGACGTACGCCGCGGGCTCAGGCCTCAGAGTGCAACACACTCTGCGGTGGTCTCAGGGTAACGCCGTACATGACTTCGTGCGGAGACACTTGGGTACCCGCATTCTTCGCTGAGTTGAAGATGAACGTGACTTCTTTCATAATTTGTGGCCACTCTGTGGTCTGCATCTTCCTTTCGGCGAGGAGGCAACGGAGCAGTTGCTTTGCAGATTGGACGCATCTCTCTGCCAGTCCGTTGCCCTCCGGATGGTAAGGACTCGAGCGACGTTTCTTGATATTGTAATCTGAACAGAAACGCCTGACTGCCTCACCGTCCATGTTTCTTGCCTGATCAGTGACCAGTATTTCAGGCAGTCCATGACTGTATACCCATCCCGTCATCAGGGACTGCAGCACCGTGTCAGCCATCTGGTCTTTCATGGGTATGAATTCTGCGTATCTTGAGAAAAGATCCACCACCACCAAGAAATACCGGTAGCCTGATGCGCTCCAGGGTAGGGTGCCAACGTCCATGGCCACCGTCTTCCGTGGAGCTAGATCCCCGACTTCATAAGACTGCAACTCTACCTCTGGCTGGTAGGACCTCTTATTGGCACTACATACGGCACACTGAGCGCACACAGCACGCACACAAGCTGGCAGCCCAAGTGAGAAGAACTGGCTCTTCACTCTCTGTAGAGTCCTCTCCACGCCCAGGTGTTCCGCCTTGTGCACCGCTTCCACCACTTCTCGTTGGATGCTCCCGGGTACGACCACTCGCTGACCTTTCATCAAGACGCCATGTCTCATCGTCATGTCTCGGTAGTGCCGATATCGTCCTTTGGTGATCTGGCCATTGGCAATCATCTGTGACGCTGCGAACACCGTCACTGGATCTTCTCTCTGCGAGACTGTCACTCTGCTCAACAAATCGGTGTTCGTAAGCCTGTAGACGTGTCTCTCAAAGTGCTCACTTTCATCGTTCAACTGTGGGTCCACGGGTTGGTTAATCCTGCTGAGACAGTCCGCTCCAGCATTTTCGGTGCCCTTCCGATACACGATCTGATAGTTGTAGGATTCCAGCTCCATTAGCCACCTTGCAAACTTGTGCCTGGGATCCTTCTGCCTCCGGAGCCAGACTAGCGGGTTGTGGTCCGTGACCATCACGATTTTTGTAGCGGCCTGCAGGTAGGTTCTCCATTTCCGCACTGCCGCTACTAGCGCCCAACACTCCAGCTCGCTCGCAGAGTAGTTACGCTGAGCACTTGTTAGACCTGATGAGAAGTAGGCTAGCGGCCTTCGTACGCCGTCTTCTGTTTCTTGCGACAAAATCCCACCAACACTCACACTGCTCGCGTCCACTTCGACCCAGAACGGTCTGTCCCACCTTGGGAACGCCAGAACCGGCGCTTTCACCAGAGCGGTTCTGAGTGACTCAAAACTGATGTCACACTCTTTTGTCCACAGCCACTTGGAGTCCTGGTGTGTCAACTGGTAGAGCGGAGCTGCAATGTAGCCCATCTTCGGTATGAAGTGACGGTAGAAATTCACGAGGCCTAGAAATCTCTGCACTTCTTTCTTGGAGCTGGGTCTTGGGTAGCTCTGGATCGTTGACACGTGAGACTTCAGAGGGCGGTAACCTTCACCACTAACTTCGTGGCCCACAAACTCTCCCTTCTCATAGGCGAAGCGGCACTTGTCTAGCCGTAGCTGCATGTTTGCCATCTTGTAGGCATCCAGTGTCTTCTTGAGGTAGGTCACGTGGTCCTCCACATCTCGTGTATGAACGCAGGCGTCGTCAATGTAGCATTCTACTTGCGGAATTCCAGACAGCACCTGGTCGATGACGCGTTGATATGTGCTTTGGCTGTTGCACAAGCCAAAAGCCATGACATTCATCTCGAATTGCCCTTTCGGGACAGCAAACGCAGTCTTTTCTTTGTCTTCCTCGCGAATCGGGACCGACCAGTACGCACTTGCTCCGTCCAGGAACGAGAACACCCGACTTCCAGCCATCTTGTCTAGGATGTCTTGCCAGTTCGCTGCTGGATAGGCATCCTTTTTGGTCGCCTTGTTCAGATCCCTGTAGTCTACTACAAATCGGTACGAAGAGTCTTTTTTCCTCACCAGGATGACACGGCTACTCCACGGCGAGTTTGAGGGTCGACAGATGTCGTTGTCCAGCATCTCTTTCAGCTGTTTGTTGACTTCATCTTCCATCTCTGGTGACATCCGCGACGATTTCTGTTTCACAGGCCTTGCATCCCCAGTCTCTATGTTGTGTTCAGCCAATGTCGTCTGAGTAGGCTTCTTGGGGTTAACGGCGAAGACGCTTCGTGATTCCCAGAGAACATTGAAGACCCTCTCTTTCACTCCTGGTTCGAGAGCTGGGTTGATCCGGGACCGCAGTTCTGACGCAGACGGAGACACCATTCCCTCCAGCACTGCGACTGCAGCTCGACCGTCCTGTCGACCTCCGCTCAGCATGACGTCAGGCGTCTTCCATACACTCCCGAGCCGGATGCGACCTTTCCGCCAATCGAACTCGGTAGAGGGGAATCGGGAGAGGAAATCTCGACCAAGGATGACGACCGATTCATCCCCGCTGAGCACTTTCAGAGAGTGACGCACCATTTGACCATCGCCAACATCGATGTTCACAGAGATAGTTCCTAGAACCGTGACTTTTCCACCTACTCCTGACACAGAATCTAGATCATTGCTATACTCAACCTTGCCTCCCAGCCGGGCACCTCGCACAGAACGCTCATCGATCACTGACATAGATGCACCAGAATCGAGGAGTGCAGCGACGCGCGCGCCATCAAAACTCACGTTCAGTGTCACGGCATGTTCATCCCCTTCTCTGTCACTGCCCTCCACGCGATATACCTTATGCCCTGATCTACAATCCTTGGCACTGTGTCCCTTTTTGCCACATTTGGCACAGTGTCGTGACGGACATTTGAACATGAGATGGTCAGGTGAGTTACATAGGTAGCACAATGCCCCTTTCCCTTTCTTCCTTTCCCTTCCCTGTACAGCATAGACCTTAGGAGACTTCCCATCACCGTCATCAGCATCTGTTGCCGTGCGAAGGTCACACATCACCTGAGCACTCTGCTCAGGAACTGGCGCGCCTGCCCCTGCCTCTGTGGTTTCGCAAAGCCTGACTGCTCCTACAAACTGTCTCGACCCCCTATCTAGCGGCAATCCTCTTTCCACCAGCCAGGTCTTGACATCTTTGATGAATACCCGTAACGATGAGTCACTGAGTTGTTGGCAATCTGCCAGCCAAGTCTTTGCTTTTGACTGTACTTCTTTCGGAAGCTGAGACACAAACAGTGAACACACAAAACCAAGATCAGCAGCAGCTTTCACACCCAAACGTTTCAGTTGAAAGAAAAAATCATCAACCTGTACACCTGGTACCCAGTCTAGGCGACACATCTCCTGCATGTACTGATACTTATCAACCGGTGGGTCTAGCGTACTGACCAGAACATCAAAAGCTGCATCAAGCGTATCGCAGTCACTCAACACTTCTCTCACTAGTTCACGCTCTGCAGTGCGACGGTTGATGTATGCTGGCAGCAGGCCGATGGCGAGTGCTTCCCCCTCAGGACCTCTAGCCAGCAGGGTGCTGACTCCTGCTTTGAAGAGAGGTTTCCAGTCTTCTATCCTCTCCTCAGGTTGCAGCGCTGGGATAGGCAGATTCATAACCACCTGGTCGATGGCTGCCGTAGTTCCCTGTCCCCCATCAGCCTCCTTCTTCATTCTGTTGTCCATGTTTAATAAGCTAGTTCTTGTTTATGTGACGTTCCATCAGCCTTCAGCTGATCGCACTTCTAGAGGCACCAACAGTCCCGAGTGCTCAGACTGAGTATATTGTCGAGAAACAAGAACTAAGCAACATGCACCTGCAAACAGACAAACAGTCAATGACAGTCAGGACGGAAATACATGCAGCTCCCAGCGAGGGGTAGTGCGCATGCGGTCATGCGGACGAGCACATGTGAGCGTTGGGGAAGCATGTATGCACAAGGGGGTAAGACAGCAGGCATGACATGCGGTTGTGCAGCGGACATGTTAGCGCGAACATAGATAAAGGACAGTGCGAGAAGGAATACATACAAGCAGGCAAAACCAGATCAGTGCAATAAATGATACCACCGTGACACTATGACCATGAGCAAGATTTAATTCAGACAAAGTCAAAGGAGTCCTAAAGTGCTTTAAATTATCAGCTGAAAATTCAGTCATTGGAAAGATCTGTAGCCCAGACTCCAGCATGAAATGTGCATTGCGTAGGTACATATTTTGTATCACTTCTTAGATGGTTATTAGTGTCATAATGCACACTTCCTCACTGTCTGCAATTATTTATCTGTCATGATGCTGATTCTCATTTTCACAGGATAAATCTCTAGCTGTACAGCTGAGTACTTGTAAAGCTATCAGCTGCCAGTTGAAAATGGCAGCACGTGCTTTCCGCTGGCGAAGGCCTTACACAGTAATCCTCTCAGCTGTTGGCCTACTGATGTTATGTGATCTGTTTGGGGTGTTCAGACATATGTTTGAACTTGATTATGATACCCATTTCACATACCCACTAGATAGTGAGGTTAATTTCTATGTAAATTTGATGCTAAGTGGCCAGCAGTCACCAGTCACTCCCCTGGAGTCACACCAGTTTCGATACCTGATCGATCCACGGGAGCGATGCAGTGGGCAGAGACCCCTGCGGCTGTTGATCGCCATAAAGTCTGCACCGGACCACGTGGAGCGGCGGCGCGTTATTCGACAAACGTGGGCTGAGCTACGCACCGACGTGCGTCACGTATTCCTGCTTGGCACGCGCGCTGGCAATTACGAATTGCAACGGACCGTGCGCCGTGAAGTGGAAGAATACAATGACATCGTGCAGGCCTACTTCCAAGACTCTTACTACAATAACACTCTGAAGACGATGAGTGGGTTCCGCTGGGCGATAGAGCGGTGCGCCGATGCCGAGCACACGCTGTTCGTCGATGACGACATGTACGTGTCGGTGCCGAACGTTCTGCGGCTGGCGGCGCAGCGGGCCGAGTACCCGGCGCCGGAGGGCAGTACGGCCGCCGCCGCCGCCGTGCCGCAGCCGGACTCACCGCTGCTGGTCGGCTACGTGTTCCCGGCGTCCTCGCCTCACCGCCATCGGTTCAGCAAGTGGTTTGTGCCTCTGCAGGAGTATCCCTTCAGTCGGTGGCCGCCCTACTGTACGGCCGGCGCCTACGTGGTGTCTCGCTCGGCCCTGCGAAGGCTTCTCTACACGAGCTACTACACGAAAATGTTCAGGTGAGAGTCGATACGTTGGAGAATATTAATGATTTAATAAGTCCTGTCCTCAAGATTTTCCGTGAACTAGCCGTCGACACCGTCACCGTCAACAACGTGACTGTACCACATACACTAACCAAACACTAAAAGATGCTTACATTCAAACACAGGTCATGAAACTGCTGAAATCGAAAAAAGACCCACATATCTATCACGCAATTCTTAAAGATCTAATGGGAAGGAGAAACAACCGAAGCTTGCCTCCACTCATCGGACAGGACGGTACACCACTGACTGACGACATTGACAAAGCGACTACACTCAACAAACATTTTGCCGCTCAGACACGACTCGACATACATGACAAACCAATGCCTCCTATTAGCCCCCCGGGACCTCACGTCCCCACGCTAGCAGAGGTCCGAGTTACTGAGCCTGAAGTTCTTAACATTCTTAATCGCCTGGACTCAAACAAATCCTCGGGTCCAGATAAAATTCCAGCTAAACTGTTGAAAATGTGTGCCATGATAATCGCCAAACCACTAACAATCCTCTTCAACAAGTCATTACAATCAGGGGTATTTCCGGAATCTTGGAAAAAAGCATGTGTCACACCCATTTTCAAGAAAAAAGGATCTAGCTCAGACCCGGGAAACTATCGTCCAATAAGCCTCCTTCCAAATGTATCCAAAATCTTAGAAAAATTGGTATTTAAAGGTAGTGTGCCACCTTTGAAAGATTTCCCATTTTATTTTTCCCAGGATAAGAAGCTTCTGTTTTTACCTAATATCGCAAAAAAAAAATCAAAAATAGGCCTGGAATAGTGCCTTTTTCGCCTAAAAGTTTATCGGTTTTTCGATATGTATAACAACTGTAGTGGGCTGGCCTGCAAACAGGCGTCGGCAACAATCGCGAATGCGGCGCACATGTGACAATAAGCAAAGGTCATTATAGAGTTACGACGTACGGGAATGAGTTATCAGCTGTCTAATCGTAGACAACACAATGTCGAGCCTTAAACTGTAAGCCTGTATTGGTATTGTTTCTTTTATTTGGCTGTCGAACATTATTTATGGTTTGAAATGTGATTTTATGTAAAATAATTGATATGAAACAGCCGTCTCTTAAGTTATGACCCCATTTCACCACACGCAAGTGGCAGAAATGACAATGATCAGCTGACGCATTTTTCTTGGCCGAAGTCAGAGCGCGCGGCCCGACGCACCACCACCGCACCACAAATTATGAGCAGAAGCCGCGCCCAAAGCCAGGGCCCCGGTAACGTGAGGTAGCCGAGTCGGGGCAGCGTGCGCTGATCCAAGCCGGGGCCGCAGCTTTGGGCGCGGTCTACCGCATCCCCGCGGGCAGCCCCGGGCTATCACATGACACCGGGAGGACGTGCGGCCCCGGCTTGGGTCAACGCACGCTGCCCCGACTCGGCTACCTCACGTAACCGGGGCCCTGGCTTTGGGCGCGGTCTACCGCACCACCTAACAGGCGTGTTCGAAACCGCAGGAGATGATGATGAACGAGTTTATCGAAACTTGATTGGATGAGCATATCGGTAATAGCGATTTCAGTGTGTGCATTTATTGCTCATAGTGGTGTGAAATGTGGTTGGGGTACGACCGACAACCCGTCGGGGCGAATTTCGCACTGGGGTACTCAAAATTTGAAGAATTTAAGACGTTTCCATGAGTTTTGAAGGTATGGATAAGTTCTAAAAATCCGGTTCTTCTTATCTGGGCCATTAACTCCATACGGTCCAGGAAAGCTGGCACACTACCTTTAACAAAATCTACAAACATATAACTGAAAATGAACTTATATCCGATAAGCAAAGCGGATATCGTCCAAATCACAGTACAGATATACAACTTGTATACCTTACCCACCAATTATTTTCAGCACTAAACAGAAAAGAAAATTTCACAGCCGTCTTTCTCGATATTTCAAAATATTTTGATAAAATATGGCACAAAGGTTTACTTAAAAAATGTGAAATACAATACAACATAACAGGAAACGTCTTGGAATGGACAAAGTCGTATTTGAGCAAACGGACGCAAGAAGTGAGAGTAGGAGACAGTTTTTCTCCGCCGGAACAAATTTCGTCAGGCTGCCCACAAGGTTCAGTGCTCGGGCCTCTGCTGGCTATTATGTATCTTAACGACCTGTCAAAAGTCACGCAGAACGAAGCACTTTTTTACGCCGACGACACTTCCTTATATTCATCACATCCACATGACAGCCAGGACCATAGAACGACGATACAAAAAGACTTGGACGACATAGGACGTTACGGAGACGACTGGGCAATCACCTTCAACATGGGTGGAGAACCTGCCCCGGCCACCCCGGCCGTGGCCGGGGTAACTTTCAGTCTACCCCGGCGCGGCCGGGGTAACTTTTCCACTCTTGTAAATCCTAAAAAGCTGTCTCCATATGAGCAAAGAAAACTCTCACTCTTCGAATGTTGGCTTCCGTGGGCGTACTATTGCAAATCAGGTAGGTATACTATTTATGATTTACGTAACTTGCCATAATCTCCAACCCTAGGACCCGCTTATGGTCGCCAATGCCAACTTTGCACTCAAATCCTGTTCAGTTTCGAAAATTTGGCGCGCCTTCGGCGCACTTTTTCAAAACCACTGCTTGACTTCACTGCCTTCGACTGGCCTGCCACCAACCGCAACCATACCCTTTTATGAGCGTACCCGTCAGGGTGCTCATAAACACCGAACGTCCGTCAAGCTTCAAGCTCGGACTGTTGTTACCGGGACGCGTGTTCTCGCCACGCGGAGTCCAACGCTCTAGCGACTGAGCTGCGAGACCGGGACCGGTCGATATTCCTGGATCGACTCCCTGTTCGTCTTATAAAAGCCGCCCAACATTGAAAAAGGCTGCGTCCGTGGATGTCAGTGACCAATTTTAGCGCTTTGGTTTGATCTTTCAATTTTCTCTGTAAAGCTTCTACGTGGTGAGTTGTCGTCTTTTTGTAGCATTTTGAGACACAATAAAAAGCTGAAAACGCAACATTTACTCAAAATGGCGTATGATATGGGGTATGGTGTGAAATTGCAGGTTTAAGTAGAAAAATCACTTAAAAGCAAATTGCCTTTTCAATCATTCCAAAAATGTTATGAATAGTACGATGTCGGATGCAACTCTCATCCTTGAACAATTAACAAACACAACATCCCTTGTTCCATTTCCATGGGCCAGAATCAGGGCTGCAGAGTCGGATTCGGAGTCGGTCGGAGTCTGCAGTTTTGCCCGAAGTCGGAGGCGGAGCTGGAGTCGCTAAAATCTTACCGACTCCGACCCCGGAGTTGGAGTTAAGACTGCATGGCTCAAAGTCATGCCCATGCACCTGGCTGCTTGACGATTTTTCTTTCGTTGACCTTCCAAAATCAGGTTTTGTTGAATGTAAGGACCTCTTTTGGACCAGCGCTTTTTATTGAAAAAAGCTGAAAAAGGCTGATGCGTCAAAACCTGTTTTTATTTTGCATGCTATTTCAAGAGTACTCATTTGCAATACAAGGCCTTGGAGCGCGCAAAAAAAATCGCTTCAGGCAAGATAAAAATATCCAACCTAAAATTTGATTTCATTACATGGACTTAATGAGCAATTCCCGGAGTCGGGGCTGGAGTCGGAGATGGAAATGGAGTCGATTTTTGAAGCCGGAGTCAGGGTCGGAGTCGGAATCACCTTAAAATATATCGACTCCGCACTCCGCAGCCCTGGTCAGAATAGCACTGGTTGCTTATGACGATCGTTGACAACAACGTGGGCATATCGTCTTTCCGACTATCGGTCGCCGGCCGGGGTAACTTTTTCAAACATTCTCCACCCATGACCTTCAATGCACAGAAAACTATACAATTGACATTTTCCAACGTACATGACAACCAGGACTTCAAGCTACATTTTAAAGGGCAAGACATTCCCACTACGAGTTGCCACAAGCATCTCGGACTCACTCTTTCGACTGATCTTTGTTTTCACCAACATGTTAATAGCATTGTCCGTACAATTAATTCATTACTTGGACCTATCTACCCTATAGCCAAATTTCTCACTAGGCCTATGCTCAGCGACATCTACACAACATACATAAGACCTTACTTTGACTACTGTGACATCATTTACGACGGCAACTTGACAATCAAAGACAAAATCCGCCTCCAGAGACTTCAAAATCGATGTGCAAGACTCGTTACTGGAGCACTATACAGATCACCGACAGACGCACTTTTGAATGACTTAGGGTGGGAAAGACTGGAAACGAGACGACTCATTCACAGACTCATTTTCTTTCACAGACTTTATAATAACAATCCTCCCCTACCTACATATATCACCAACATTTTGACTGACACAAGACAGGGTGCTACAGGACTTCAACTTAGAAACGCTACCCTACTATCGCTTCCCCCGATTAGACTCACATCCTTCCACCGATCCTTTATCCCAGCAACTATCAGGCAGTGGAATCTTCTTCCTGCTGCTATGCGTGCCATTCAATCCCGCTCTGATTTCTCTCGTGAAGTCTGGCAGCGATTTGGGACAACAGAACCTCCACTGTCACATTCAGTCGGCACAAAGACAGCAAACACACACCACACCAGACTGCGCATCGGACAAACATTACTGAACGCACATCAATTCCGAACGCAACACCCAAACGTCCTTACTCCAGCGTGCATTTGCGGTCACCCAAATGAAACAACCACTCACTACATAATGGACTGTCCTCTGTACCAAACAGCCCGATCGCAACTGTTCGGTGTCATGCAGGCTATCGTTCCAAACTTTGATAATCTCTCAGGAAAAAGTAAGCTTGACATCCTTTTATTTAATAGAAACGTCACAAGCATGGTGGGTGTACATGTGGCTCACCACTTACAAACATACATTCAAAACACCAGGCGATTTACTAACACAGCGTAACATTGACACAAGTGCGAGTATAGGTACACACTCACAACCACACACCACCTTCCAGCACACACACTCACTTCACTCATCTGAGCCGGCGGTGGCCGCCCTGTGCGCGGGACCGAGCGGGCTTTCCCTATTCCAGTTGGATGCTTCGTGGGTAGTTGGCGGGGTCGGCGTGGTTCTGTCCCCTGCTGGCTGTGTTAGTGGATCCATGATTTATTATCTTGTTAAATTCTGTTGCAATTGTTTAGCTTTGGAGAGGCGCCTCGACTTAAGCGTTAGCTTTTGCGCCGATCCGCCATGTAAACGTGTTTGCATTTGTCAATGAGACAATAAAATACTTGTGTGTGTGTGTGTGTGTGTGTGTGTGTGTGTGTGTGTGTGTGTGTGTGTGTGTGTGTGTGTGTGTGTGTGTGTGTGTGTGTGTGTGTGTGTGTGTGTGTGTGTGTGTGTGTGTGTGTGTGTGTGTGTGTGTGTGTGTGTGTGTGTGTGTGTGTGTGTGTGTGTGTGTGTGTGTGTGTGTGTGTGTGTGTGTGTGTGTGTGTGTGTGTGTGTGTGTGTGTGTGTGTGTGTGTGTGTGTGTGTGTGTGTGTGTGTGTGTGTGTGTGTGTGTGTGTGTGTGTGTGTGTGTGTGTGTGTGTGTGTGTGTGTGTGTGTGTGTGTGTGTGTGTGTGTGTGTGTGTGTGTGTGTGTGTGTGTGTGTGTGTGTGTGTGTGTGTGTGTGTGTGTGTGTGTGTGTGTGTGTGTGTGTGTGTGTGTGTGTGTGTGTGTGTGTGTGTGTGTGTGTGTGTGTGTGTGTGTGTGTGTGGTGTGTGTGTGTGTGTGTGTGTGTGTGTGTGTGTGTGTGTGTGTGTGTGTGTGTGTGTGTGTGTGTGTGTGTGTGTGTGTGTGTGTGTGTGTGTGTGTGTGTGTGTGTGTGTGTGTGTGTGTGTGTGTGTGTGTGTGTGTGTGTGTGTGTGTGTGTGGTGTGTGTGTGTGTGTGTGTGTGTGTGTGTGTGTGTGTGTGTGTGTGTGTGTGTGTGTGTGTGTGTGTGTGTGTGTGTGTGTGTGTGTGTGTGTGTGTGTGTGTGTGTGTGTGTGTGTGTGTGTGGTGTGTGTGTGTGTGTGTGTGTGTGTGTGTGTGTGTGTGTGTGTGTGTGTGTGTGTGTGTGTGTGTGTGTGTGTGTGTGTGTGTGTGTGTGTGTGTGTGTGTGTGTGTGTGTGTGTGTGTGTGTGTGTGTGTGTGTGTGTGTGTGTGTGTGTGTGTGTGTGTGTGTGTGTGTGTGTGTGTGTGTGTGTGTGTGGTGTGTGTGTGTGTGTGTGTGTGTGTGTGTGTGTGTGTGTGTGTGTGTGTGTGTGTGTGTGTGTGTGTGTGTGTGTGTGTGTGTGTGTGTGTGTGTGTGTGTGTGTGTGTGTGTGTGTGTGTGTGTGTGTGTGTGTGTGTGTGTGTGTGTGTGTGTGTGTGTGTGTGTGTGTGTGTGTGTGTGTGTGTGTGTGTGTGTGTGTGTGTGTGTGTGTGTGTGTGTGTGTGTGTGTGTGTGTGTGTGTGTGTGTGTGTGTGTGTGTGTGTGTGTGTGTGTGTGTGTGTGTGTGTGTGTGTGTGTGTGTGTGTGTGTGTGTGTGTGTGTGTGTGTGTGTGTGTGTGTGTGTGTGTGTGTGTGTGTGTGTGTGTGTGTGTGTGTGTGTGTGTGTGTGTGTGTGTGTGTGTGTGTGTGTGTGTGTGTGTGTGTGTGTGTGTGTGTGTGTGTGTGTGTGTGTGTGTGTGTGTGTGTGTGTGTGTGTGTGTGTGTGTGTGTGTGTGTGTGTGTGTGTGTGTGTGTGTGTGTGTGTGTGTGTGTGTGTGTGTGTGTGTGTGTGTGTGTGTGTGTGTGACACTAAATATATTGATATTTACCTATATAGAATATATAAATGAAATGCCTCAGAATACGGATGATGCACATTATCGCACTATGCCTATCAGCACTGACTTGTTTAGAACAAAATACCAGCACTTGCAGGCTGTGTGGTTGCGGTGGTTTGTTATTCTGCCCCTGTGTACCCGTCTCAGCCTTCGCTTATTATTATTTATTACTGCCGTCTTTTCGTTACGACCGACGAATCTGATGATCTGCATTTGCCTTGACAGGTTTGATGACATCTACCTGGGCCTGGTGGCGCAGAAGGCCGGAGTAAAGCCACTGCACACCGACTACATCCACTTCTGGGAGCAGACCTACAGCCCGGACGAATTTCGGCACGTGGTGGCCGCTCACGGCTTCCACGATCCGAGTCGGCTGCTGGCCGTCTGGAGCGAGCAGCATAAGCTCGGCAACGCCTGACAACTTCACTGGTGATGTACCGCCTCTTCCTGTCTATTTGAATCGTGTGATACTACACCGTGGACAGACGACCAAGCGAGACTTATGAAGGGTCGTGTTTTATAGTTTGCTAGACTACACGATAGTCGATACGAGACTTGAAGCGGCGGGTACCGGCTCAGTGGTGTGAAGACGCTTATCGGAGGATGGTCTTAAATGTATACGTACCTTGTAAACGATCGACAGTGCGGGGTAGTCCACTCGATGATAATAATGGGTCTTAACTATTGGAGTAAAGCGTTGCGAGGTAACGTGATCTCCATGAATTCCACTGAAGTGAGGAAGTGTGCCGATGCTGACCAGTTACCCGTTGATATGGTGGTGTCGACGATACGTGTGCCTAGCAAGAATGCCGCTCGGCTCATACAAGTTCTAACGTGAGATTGGTATAATCATCTGCTTACGTGCTATGAGCGAGTGTTTGCATTATCGTTTGAAAGTTGTTATGGCATAAATGCTAGTCATAGACCTACTATTCAGGGTGTGAGGAAACCTTGAAATCGCAGTGTGACATGATGCTAGGTCTTCCGTCGTCCCCAAAGATGTGTTGTTACCCGAGTTGCAGTTGACCTCTGCGTTCGAAGATCTCAAATACCTACTGCATTGCCGCGTTTCCGTATTGTCTTAGAGGCTCGATTGGTGACAGAATCAAGTTCAGACTGTGATTGGGGTGTTTTCAAGCGTGTATAAACTGAACTGTGCTAGCTTTATCATCCGAACTATAATTATTGCGTTTCTGTTTTTGCATTGTTAGTTCCGTGTGAACAATTCATATTTGACAGGGGAAAATAAAGTTAATGAAAGCTACAGGTGAACCCATACCGGGCGATTTTAATTGTACATTGTACCAAGCAGTGCGGGAAAAGAGGGTTTAAATAGCATGTTCACGGAGGGGTGACCGATCCGCCGTTCTGTCGCGCTATTTCTTAGAAATGGCACGCCAAATTCCAGTACCCGCCACTAGTAGGAAAAGCGTTTACTTTTGTATGCAGAGTGTGAACATATTTTTTTATAGACGTGCAGGGGCAGATCCAGGCAATCCGTTTGGAGAGGGCAACCGTTTCCCACCCATTCGGCGACCCCGACCCACCACCGCACCGGTGACCAAGCGAGTTAAAGGGACCCTCCCACCTTAACATTAGTTTTGAGTTGAGATAGCCAAGTTTGCGGCCAGGCTCAGAAACCACCATTTATCCTGGTCGCAACCCACGCAGCTTTATGGTGTTCAAGAAATTTCTTCCCTTTACTTGCAGGGTGGGACCAGCGTGGTCCCTATCTCTTAAAGGGACCCTCCCACCTTAACATTAGATTTGAGTTGAGATAGCCAAATTGGTGGCCATGGCCTGAAAATACCGGTTTGGGCACTCACAACATCGAAAAATGCTTTAATTCAGAGATATCGAATTTCAAACTTGCAGTTTTCGGATTCTAAGGGGCTAATGCATTGGTATGCCCCCTTAGAATTTGTGACGTCAGCGGAGATCTAACGATTTTAAATCTTTTACTAAAACGTTTGGTAGCACGCGGTGGTATATGCTGCTTTGCGCGCAACAAATGCCGCACTTTCAAATAAAGTCGCTAGGAACAGCGGAGATCCCAAAAAGTAAACAAAAGTAAAAGTCTAATATCTTGAAAACCGGTGAATATTTTTCGATGAAATTTGGTAGATATTCGTTTTTGCTCTTTCTGAACCGAGCGACATCACTTTCATGCCAATTCATTAACTTTTTTGAATGTGGGAGGGTCCCTTTAACCATTAGTGGGAGTCTGATGACGTCATCAGGCTTTCGAACGTCCGTTAAATGTTTGACTAAAACGTTTTGTAGCACGCGGTGGTATATGCTGCTTTGCGCGCAACAAATGCCGCACTTTCAAATAAAGTCGCTAGGAACAGCGGAGATCCCAAAAAGTAAACAAAAGTAAAAGTCTAATATCTTGAAAACCGGTAAATATTTTTCGATGAAATTTGGTAGATATTCGTTTTTGCTCTTTCTGAATCCAGCGACATCACTTTCATGCCAATTCATTAACTTTTTTGAAGGTGGGAGGGTCCCTTTAAACTCACCGAACCATGAGGAAACAGTTCAGACTTGGACGATCTCCCACTGACGACGCCACACGTCAACGCCACACTGAATGCATTCAGTTCAGGGGGTTACATCTGTTACTATATCAGCGTACCGACCCAACTCATTGGCAGCGAGCGGTCACCTCCTTCCTGCAGAATGGCCGTCACGGCAAGCCCTGCTTTTCGTCCAGATATGCATCGCCATCGACGCCGTATTAGATTTTCTCGTCTATACTTGCTTTGGGAGGAGCAAAAAGATAGTCTTAACCACACGATTTAGCCTCGGGGAGGACGAACGCCCATTTTGCCCTCTCCTGAATTCGCCAGTGTATACGTGTACAAACGTTTCTTTGTTTGTTTTGTTTTGTTTGTTTTGTTGGGTTAGGCCCTTTCGGTGCAATGAGACAATTTCAGAGCCGGAAGGATGATAGGAATTCGGGGGAGACATTGGTCTGGGCAGGCACTCTAGTGAGTCACCGGGGCTGAGCCCGTCCCGAAACACAGGCCGACCAACCCCGGCCAAGGTACTCACTGCCAGGGTATATTGTCACTGTAACCGACTACGGGGTGCGCTCCCTCGTGCCGCTCCAAGGGAGCAGCCCGCATGAGATAAAGGTGCCTGTCCAGCCTGGAACGAGGTTTGCGGCATAGAGGAGAGGGATTTCAGTATCCTGAGGATGGAAGCGAAGGAACGGAGGACAAACGTTTCTATTTATTATGCCGCCTATTGCATTCAGCCTATTCGGATCCCGGTTCCCGTAGCTGATCCCATTCGTTACGGTTTCTAACTTCCATTTGCCGCTTTCTTATCAAGATTGTACTTTTTCGTAGCCGTAAGCCGCGGTTCAATTGAATGCTTTGCTACTTATGCCAATTTACCTTAGCAACGAGGACACCTTCATTTTGCGTGTTGTGAGCGCTGCGGTACAGCATACCTGCAGGCGTACTACTACTGCTGCCATCTGGGGACAAGAAGCGAAGTTAGTAGTCACTGCGGTACAGCATACCTGCAGGCGTACTACTGCTGCTGCCATCTGGGGACATGAAGCGAAGTTAGTAGTCACTGCGGTACAGCATAGCTGCAGGCGTACTACTGCTGCTGCCATCTAGGGACGAGAGGCGAAGCTGCTTGCTATTCATTGCGGCACAGCATAGCTTCAGGCGTGCTACTGCTGCTGCCATCTAGAGACAAGAAACAAAGTTCTAGTCACTGCGGCACAGTATAGCTTCAGGCGTACTTCTACTGCTGCCATCTAGGAACGAGAAGCAAAGTTACTGTCACTGCGGCGCAGCATAGCTTCAGGCGTACTACCGCTAGGCGCTACCGTAATCTAGGGACAAGATATCTTGGCTCGCTCCGCGTCGCTTTGGCCATAAAAAGATTCGGGAGAAAATTTGGGATCGAATGGTGTTTTTCCGGTGACGATCGGACGTCTAGAAGCTTCGATATTGGCGAAAAACTTGCTGAAGTTGCAAAAGTACTTGGTACTTGCTTGGTACTTGCCAAAGTACTCGGTACTTGCCAAAGTATTTGGTACTTGCTTGGTATTTGCATAAGTACTCGGTATTTGCCAAAGTACTTGGTACTTGCTTGGTATTTCCATAAGTACTTGGTACTTGCTTGGTACTTGTAAAAGTACTTGGTACTTGCTTGGTACTTGCGAAAGTACTTGGTACTTGCACTCGCCCCCCCGTTCCCCCGACTCTACTCCCACACCTACCCCGTCGGGATAATTCCGGGTTCGTCGGGTAGGAAAACTTGCCACTCTAATCCCCCCCCCCCCCACAGAGCCATTTGGTATCGATCGGTGTTTATCCCGTGTCAATCGGTCGTCAATAAGCCGAGATATGCACGGCGAATTATTTCAATCGGCGTCGATCAGAATCTTCAGAACGGAGGGACCCACACTCATTTCTGGCCGTATCTCACTTTTCCGAGATGTACGTCAAACTACGTATTTAAAACTACATATTCTACAGCCGAATCTTCAAACTGGGGGTACCTCAGACCGTGGGAACGACTCGGCTCAGCACTGCCGCACGCGCATTCAGCGGCGGCTTGTCGATTTTTCGAGTGTCGGCTGCCGATCTCCCGAGAGCCGGCCACCTGTCAGCCGCCGCTCGGCTCTGTGTTAAGCATATGGGGACGGCGAATTTCTCCCGGAGGGAAGCACCTCGCTCACAAAAGCACGTGAATCAGCCGCATTCCTGTGAGGCGCGCAATGTTGAAGAGATATGTGTGCACGCAGCTATCTCGCAAGCCCTAAGAGAAAAAGCTCGCTGCAAAAACTCAGCGTTTCAAAAAAGCCGCAATCCTACTCAAATGAATAACTAAACAAGATATCTTGGCTCGCTCCGCGTCGCGTTGGCCATAAAATGATTAAGGAGAAAATTTGGGACCGATTGGTGTTCGTCCCGTGTTGATCGGACGTCTAGAAGCTTAGATATTTGCGAAAAACTTGTTGAACTTTCAGCTTGCTGTATCACCTGCTACTTGGTAATGTACTGAAAACTTGCTAATGTACTGAAAACCTGCCAAAGGTATTTACTTGCCTAAATACCGCAAAGAACTTGTTCTAAAATACTTGGTATTTACTTGCCTAAATACCGCAAAGAACTTGATTCTTTCCGACGTTTAAAGCAGACGGCCCGCTTGCCGCACGGGCCTGGCGGCCGCCAGTGGAACTACTGCGCAGATGGCAGCACCTGCCCGTGGAGAAGCGGCTGGCAATCGGCCGCCCCACTCCCCACCCCGCCCCCACCCAGCTGGCCGCCAGACCGTGGGAACGACTCGGCTCAGCACTGCCGCACGCGCATTCAGCGGCGGTTTGTCGATTTTTCGAGTGTCGGCTGCCGATCTTCCGAGAGCCGGCCACCTGTCAGCCGTCGCTCGGCTCTGTGTTAAGCATATGGGGACGGCGAATTTCTCCCGGAGGGAAGCACCTCGCTCACTAAAGCACGTGAATCAGCCGCATTCCTGTGTGGCGCGCAATGCTGAAGAGATATGTGTTTCCGCGGGTATCTCGCAGGCCCTAACAGGAAAAGCTCGCTGCAAAAACTGAGCGTTTCAAATAACGCCAAATCCTAGTCAAATGGATATTTAAACAAGATATCTTGGCTCGCTCCGCGTCGCTTTGGCAATCAAAGTATGAGGGAGAAAATTTGGGATCGATTGGTGTTCGTCCCGTGTTAATCGGACGTCTAGAAGCTTAGATATTCACGAAAAACTTGTTGAACTTGCCAAAGTACCTGCCAGCTTGCTGTATCACCTGCTACTTGGTAATGTACTGAAAACTTGCTAATGTACTGAAAACCTGCCAAAGGTATTTACTTGCGGGCCTAAATACCGCAAAGAGTTTAAATCAGACGTCTTAAGACGACCAAAGACTTTCAAAATTTCCCTTGGTCTCAGTTCGTTTTAATTTGTTTTCAATGAATGTTTGCAGTTTGAGTTATGCTTAATTCCAATTCGTATTTTGTTTCACCTACCTATCATTTCCCACATACTTTTTGCGTCCTACCTATTAAGCGATTACACTTACGTCGAAAGAGCCGGTGGGTGCTTATAATGCAATACCCTGCACGGTGAACAGCTTGCGAGTTTTGCAGCGGTGCGATTGCTGGGGCTTATCGCTGACTGAAAAGGGTAAATACAGTAAATACAGATGGCTGTGTTGGATCCCTTTGCTTTTGCCCAACATTCAGCGTTGGAATTGTGGCTTTACCGTCCCTCTTATTAAAGTTATCTAACTTTTTGTAGCTTCGTCAGGTTAGACACGACGCGCGCGGCGGTATCCATCTGGTGGCCGCTGGCGGAACTACCGCGCATTGCCCGCTTGCCGCACGGGCCTGGCGGCCGCCAGTGGAACTACTGCGCAGGTGGCAGCACCTGCCCGTGGAGAAGCGGCTGGCAATCGGCCGCCCCACTCCCCACCCCGCCCCCACCCAGCTGGCCGCCAGACCGTGGGAACGACTCGGCTCAGCGCTGCCGGCCGCTGGACGGGGAAACCCCGCCCCGCCGCCCGCCGCCCGACACACTGCCGCCGGGCCGGCCGGTGGAATTTTCCAGCCGTCTCTCCGGAACGGCGGTACCCCGCTCATTTTCGCACGCGCATTCAGCGGCGGCTTGTCGATTTTTCGAGTGTCGGCTGCCGATCTCCCGAGAGCCGGCCACCTGTCAGCCGCCGCTCGGCTCTGTGTTAAGCATATGGGGACGGCGAATTTCTCCCGGAGGGAAGCACCTCGCTCACAAAAGCACGTGAATCAGCCGCATTCCTGTGAGGCGCGCAATGTTGAAGAGATATGTGTTTCCGCGGGTATCTCGCAAGCCCTAAGAGAAAAAGCTCGCTGCAAAAACTGAGCGTTTCAAAAAACCCGAAATCCTACTCAAATGGATATTTAAACAAGATATCTTGGCTCGCTCCGCGTCGCTTTGGCAATCAAAGTATGAGGGAGAAAATTTGGGATCGATTGGTGTTCGTCCCGTGTTAATCGGACGTCTAGAAGCTTAGATATTCACGAAAAACTTGTTGAACTTGCCAAAGTACCTGCCAGCTTGCTGTATCACCTGCTACTTGGTAATGTACTGAAAACTTGCTAATGTACTGAAAACCTGCCAAAGGTATTTACTTGCGGGCCTAAATACCGCAAAGAGTTTAAATCAGACGTCTTAAGACGACCAAAGACTTTCAAAATTTCCCTTGGTCTCAGTTCGTTTTAATTTGTTTTCAATGAATGTTTGCAGTTTGAGTTATGCTTAATTCCAATTCGTATTTTGTTTCACCTACCTATCATTTCCCACATACTTTTTGCGTCCTACCTATTAAGCGATTACACTTACGTCGAAAGAGCCGGTGGGTGCTTATAATGCAATACCCTGCACGGTGAACAGCTTGCGAGTTTTGCAGCGGTGCGATTGCTGGGGCTTATCGCTGACTGAAAAGGGTAAATACAGTAAATACAGATGGCTGTGTTGGATCCCTTTGCTTTTGCCCAACATTCAGCGTTGGAATTGTGGCTTTACCGTCCCTCTTATTAAAGTTATCTAACTTTTTGTAGCTTCGTCAGGTTAGACACGACGCGCGCGGCGGTATCCATCTGGTGGCCGCTGGCGGAACTACCGCGCATTGCCCGCTTGCCGCACGGGCCTGGCGGCCGCCAGTGGAACTACTGCGCAGGTGGCAGCACCTGCCCGTGGAGAAGCGGCTGGCAATCGGCCGCCCCACTCCCCACCCCGCCCCCACCCAGCTGGCCGCCAGACCGTGGGAACGACTCGGCTCAGCGCTGCCGGCCGCTGGACGGGGAAACCCCGCCCCGCCGCCCGCCGCCCGACACACTGCCGCCGGGCCGGCCGGTGGAATTTTCCAGCCGTCTCTCCGGAACGGCGGTACCCCGCTCATTTTCGCACGCGCATTCAGCGGCGGCTTGTCGATTTTTCGAGTGTCGGCTGCCGATCTCCCGAGAGCCGGCCACCTGTCAGCCGCCGCTCGGCTCTGTGTTAAGCATATGGGGACGGCGAATTTCTCCCGGAGGGAAGCACCTCGCTCACAAAAGCACGTGAATCAGCCGCATTCCTGTGAGGCGCGCAATGTTGAAGAGATATGTGTTTCCGCGGGTATCTCGCAAGCCCTAAGAGAAAAAGCTCGCTGCAAAAACTGAGCGTTTCAAAAAACCCGAAATCCTACTCAAATGGATATTTAAACAAGATATCTTGGCTCGCTCCGCGTCGCTTTGGCCATAAAAAGATTCGGGAGAAAATTTGGGATCGAATGGTGTTTTTTCCGGTGACGATCGGACGTCTAGAAGCTTCGATATTGGCGAAAAACTTGCTGAACTTGCAAAAGTACTTGGTACTTGCCAAAGTACTCGGTACTTGCCAAAGTACTTGGTACTTGCTTGGTATTTGCATAAGTACTCGGTATTTGCCAAAGTACTTGGTACTTGCTTGGTATTTCCATAAGTACTTGGTACTTGCTTGGTACTTGTAAAAGTACTTGGTACTTGCTTGGTACTTGCGAAAGTACTTGGTACTTGCACTCGCCCCCCCCGTTCCCCCGACTCTACTCCCACACCTACCCCCTCGGGATAATTCCGGGTTCGTCGGGTAGGAAAACTTGCCACTCTACTCCCCCCCCCCACACACAGAGCCATTTGGTATCGATCGGTGTTTATCCCGTGTCAATCGGTCGTCAATAAGCCGAGATATGCACGGCGAATTATTTCAATCGGCGTCGATCAGAATCTTCAGAACGGAGGGACCCACACTCATTTCTGGCCGTATCTCACTTTTCCGAGATATACGTCAAACTACGTATTTAAAACTACATATTCTACAGCCGAATCTTCAAACTGGGGGTACCTCAGACCGTGGGAACGACTCGGCTCAGCACTGTCGCACGCGCATTCAGCGGCGGGTTGTCGATTTTTCGAGTGTCGGCTGCCGATCTCCCGAGAGCCGGCCACCTGTCAGCCGCCGCTCGGCTCTGTGTTAAGCATATGGGGACGGCGAATTTCTCCCGGAGGGAAGCACCTCGCTCACAATCGCACGTGAATCAGCCGCATTCCTGTGTGGCGCGCAATGCTGAAGAGATATGTGTTTCCGCGGGTATCTCGCAAGCCCTAACAGGAAAAGCTCGCTGCAAAAACTGAGCGTTTCAAAAAACCCGAAATCCTACTCAAATGGATATTTAAACAAGATATCTTGGCTCGCTCCGCGTCGCTTTGGCCATAAAGAGATTCGGGAGAAAATTTGGGATCGAATGGTGTTTTTCCGGTGACGATTGGACGTCTAGAAGCTTCGATATTGGCGAAAAACTTGCTGAACTTGCAAAAGTACTTGGTACTTGCTTGGTACTTGCCAAAGTACTCGGTACTTGCCAAAGTACTTGGTACTTGCTTGGTATTTGCATAAGTACTCGGTATTTGCCAAAGTACTTGGTACTTGCTTGGTATTTCCATAAGTACTTGGTACTTGCTTGGTACTGCGAAAGTACTTGGTACTTGCACTCGCCCCCCGTTCCCCCGACTCTACTCCCACACCTACCCCCTCGGGATAATTCCGGGTTCGTCGGGTAGGAAAACTTGCCACTCTACTCCCCCCCCCCCCCCCACACACACACAGAGCCATTTGGTATCGATCGGTGTTTATCCCGTGTCAATCGGTCGTCAATAAGCCGAGATATGCACGGCGAATTATTTCAATCGGCGTCGATCAGAATCTTCAGAACGGAGGGACCCACACTCATTTCTGGCCGTATCTCACTTTTCCGAGATTTACGTCAAACTACGTATTTAAAACTACATATTCTACAGCCGAATCTTCAAACTGGGGGTACCTCAGACCGTGGGAACGACTCGGCTCAGCACTGCCGCACGCGCATTCAGCGGCGGCTTGTCGATTTTTCGAGTGTCGGCTGCCGATCTCCCGAGAGCCGGCCACCTGTCAGCCGCCGCTCGGCTCTGTGTTAAGCATATGGGGACGGCGAATTTCTCCCGGAGGGAAGCACCTCGCTCACAAAAGCACGTGAATCAGCCGCATTCCTGTGAGGCGCGCAATGTTGAAGAGATATGTGTGCACGCAGCTATCTCGCAAGCCCTAAGAGAAAAAGCTCGCTGCAAAAACTCAACGTTTCAAAAAACCCGCAATCCTACTCAAATGAATAACTAAACAAGATATCTTGGCTCGCTCCGCGTCGCTTTGGCCATAAAAAGATTCGGGAGAAAATTTGGGATCGAATGGTGTTTTTCCGGTGACGATCGGACGTCTAGAAGCTTCGATATTGGCGAAAAACTTGCTGAACTTGCAAAAGTACTAAGTACTTGCTTGGTACTTGCCAAAGTACTCGGTACTTGCCAAAGTACTTGGTACTTGCTTGGTATTTGCATAAGTACTCGGTATTTGCCAAAGTACTTGGTACTTGCTTGGTATTTCCATAAGTACTTGGTACTTGCTTGGTACTTGTAAAAGTACTTGGTACTTGCTTGGTACTTGCGAAAGTACTTGGTACTTGCACTCGCCCCCCCCGTTCCCCCGACTCTACTCCCACAACTACCCCCTCGGGATAATTCCGGGTTCGTCGGGTAGGAAAACTTGCCACTCTACTCCCCCCCCCCCCCCCCCCCCAGAGCCATTTGGTATCGATCGGTGTTTATCCCGTGTCAATCGGTCGTCAATAAGCCGAGATATGCACGGCGAATTATTTCAATCGGCGTCGATCAGAATCTTCAGAACGGAGGGACCCACACTCATTTCTGGCCGTATCTCACTTTTCCGAGATATCATTTCTCACTTGCTTTTCGCGTCCTACCTATTAAGCGATTACACATACGTTGAGGGAGCCGGTGGGTGGTTATAATGCAATACCCTGCACGGTGAACAGCTTGCGAGTTTTGCAGCGGTGCGATTGCTGGGGCTTATCGCTGACTGAAAAGGGTAAATACAGTAAATACAGATGGCTGTGTTGGATCCCTTTGCTTTTGCCCAACATTCAGCGTTGGAATTGTGGCTTTACCGTCCCTCTTATTAAAGTTATCTAACTTTTTGTAGCTTCGTCAGGTTAGACACGACGCGCGCGACCTCTGTCGGCCGCTGGCGGAACTACCGCGCACGGCCCGCACACGGGCCTGGCGGCCGCCAGTGGAACTACTGCGCAGGTGGCAGCACCTGCCCGTGGAGAAGCGGCTGGACATCGGCCGCCCCACTCCCCACCCCGCCCCCACCCAGCTGGCCGCCAGACCGTGGGAACGACTCGGCTGAGCGCTGCCGGCCGCTGGACGGGGAAACCCCGCCCCGCCGCCCGCCGCCCGACACACTGCCGCCGGGCCGGCCGGTGGAATTTTCCAGCCGTCTCTCCGGAACGGCGGTACCCCGTTCATCTTCGCACGCGCATTCAGCGGCGGCTTGTCGATTTTTCGAGTGTCGGCTGCCGATCTCCCGCGAGCCGGCCACCTGTCAGCCGCCGCTCGGCTCTGTGTTAAGCGTATGGGGACGGCGAATTTCTCCCGGAGGGAAGCACCTCGCTCACAAAAGCACGTGAATCAGCCGCATTCCTGTGTGGCGCGCAATGCTGAAGAGATATGTGTTTCCGCGGGTATCTCGCAGGCCCTAACAGGAAAAGCTCGCTGCAAAAACTCAGCGCTTCAAAAAACCCGCAATCCTACTCAAATGGTATATTAAACAAGATATCTTGGCTCGCTCCGCGTCGCTTTGGCAATCAAAGTATGAGGGAGAAAATTTGGGATCGATTGGTGTTCGTCCCGTGTTAATCGGACGTCTAGAAGCTTAGATATTCACGAAAAACTTGTTGAACTTGCAAAAGTACTTGGTACTTGCTTGGTACTTGCCAAAGTACTCGGTACTTGCCAAAGTACTTGGTACTTGCTTGGTATTTGCATAAGTACTCGGTATTTGCCAAAGTACTTGGTACTTGCTTGGTATTTCCATAAGTACTTGGTACTTGCTTGGTACTTGTAAAAGTACTTGGTACTTGCTTGGTACTTGCGAAAGTACTTGGTACTTGCACTCGCCCCCCCCCGTTCCCCCGACTCTACTCCCACACCTACCCCCTCGGGATAATTCCGGGTTCGTCGGGTAGGAAAACTTGCCACTCTACCCCCTCCCCCCCCCCACACACACACAGAGCCATTTGGTATCGATCGGTGTTTATCCCGTGTCAATCGGTCGTCAATAAGCCGAGATATGCACGGCGAATTATTTCAATCGGCGTCGATCAGAATCTTCAGAACGGAGGGACCCACACTCATTTCTGGCCGTATCTCACTTTTCCGAGATGTACGTCAAACTACGTATTTAAAACTACATATTCTAAGGCCGAATCTTCAAACTGGGGGTACCTCAGACCGTGGGAACGACTCGGCTCAGCACTGCCGCACGCGCATTCAGCGGCGGGTTGTCGATTTTTCGAGTGTCGGCTGCCGATCTCCCGAGAGCCGGCCACCTGTCAGCCGCCGCTCGGCTCTGTGTTAAGCATATGGGGACGGCGAATTTCTCCCGGAGGGAAGCACCTCGCTCACAAAAGCACGTGAATCAGCCGCATTCCTGTGTGGCGCGCAATGCTGAAGAGATATGTGTTTCCGCGGGTATCTCGCAGGCCCTAACAGGAAAAGCTCGCTGCAAAAACTGAGCGTTTCAAATAACGCCAAATCCTAGTCAAATGGATATTTAAACAAGATATCTTGGCTCGCTCCGCGTCGCTTTGGCCATAAAAAGATTCGGGAGAAAATTTGGGATCGAATGGTGTTTTTTCCGGTGACGATCGGACGTCTAGAAGCTTCGATATTGGCGAAAAACTTGCTGAACTTGCAAAAGTACTTGGTACTTGCCAAAGTACTCGGTACTTGCCAAAGTACTTGGTACTTGCTTGGTATTTGCATAAGTACTCGGTATTTGCCAAAGTACTTGGTACTTGCTTGGTATTTCCATAAGTACTTGGTACTTGCTTGGTACTTGTAAAAGTACTTGGTACTTGCTTGGTACTTGCGAAAGTACTTGGTACTTGCACTCGCCCCCCCCGTTCCCCCGACTCTACTCCCACACCTACCCCCTCGGGATAATTCCGGGTTCGTCGGGTAGGAAAACTTGCCACTCTACTCCCCCCCCCCACACACAGAGCCATTTGGTATCGATCGGTGTTTATCCCGTGTCAATCGGTCGTCAATAAGCCGAGATATGCACGGCGAATTATTTCAATCGGCGTCGATCAGAATCTTCAGAACGGAGGGACCCACACTCATTTCTGGCCGTATCTCACTTTTCCGAGATATACGTCAAACTACGTATTTAAAACTACATATTCTACAGCCGAATCTTCAAACTGGGGGTACCTCAGACCGTGGGAACGACTCGGCTCAGCACTGTCGCACGCGCATTCAGCGGCGGGTTGTCGATTTTTCGAGTGTCGGCTGCCGATCTCCCGAGAGCCGGCCACCTGTCAGCCGCCGCTCGGCTCTGTGTTAAGCATATGGGGACGGCGAATTTCTCCCGGAGGGAAGCACCTCGCTCACAATCGCACGTGAATCAGCCGCATTCCTGTGTGGCGCGCAATGCTGAAGAGATATGTGTTTCCGCGGGTATCTCGCAAGCCCTAACAGGAAAAGCTCGCTGCAAAAACTGAGCGTTTCAAAAAACCCGAAATCCTACTCAAATGGATATTTAAACAAGATATCTTGGCTCGCTCCGCGTCGCTTTGGCCATAAAGAGATTCGGGAGAAAATTTGGGATCGAATGGTGTTTTTCCGGTGACGATTGGACGTCTAGAAGCTTCGATATTGGCGAAAAACTTGCTGAACTTGCAAAAGTACTTGGTACTTGCTTGGTACTTGCCAAAGTACTCGGTACTTGCCAAAGTACTTGGTACTTGCTTGGTATTTGCATAAGTACTCGGTATTTGCCAAAGTACTTGGTACTTGCTTGGTATTTCCATAAGTACTTGGTACTTGCTTGGTACTGCGAAAGTACTTGGTACTTGCACTCGCCCCCCGTTCCCCCGACTCTACTCCCACACCTACCCCCTCGGGATAATTCCGGGTTCGTCGGGTAGGAAAACTTGCCACTCTACTCCCCCCCCCCCCCCCACACACACACAGAGCCATTTGGTATCGATCGGTGTTTATCCCGTGTCAATCGGTCGTCAATAAGCCGAGATATGCACGGCGAATTATTTCAATCGGCGTCGATCAGAATCTTCAGAACGGAGGGACCCACACTCATTTCTGGCCGTATCTCACTTTTCCGAGATTTACGTCAAACTACGTATTTAAAACTACATATTCTACAGCCGAATCTTCAAACTGGGGGTACCTCAGACCGTGGGAACGACTCGGCTCAGCACTGCCGCACGCGCATTCAGCGGCGGCTTGTCGATTTTTCGAGTGTCGGCTGCCGATCTCCCGAGAGCCGGCCACCTGTCAGCCGCCGCTCGGCTCTGTGTTAAGCATATGGGGACGGCGAATTTCTCCCGGAGGGAAGCACCTCGCTCACAAAAGCACGTGAATCAGCCGCATTCCTGTGAGGCGCGCAATGTTGAAGAGATATGTGTGCACGCAGCTATCTCGCAAGCCCTAAGAGAAAAAGCTCGCTGCAAAAACTCAACGTTTCAAAAAACCCGCAATCCTACTCAAATGAATAACTAAACAAGATATCTTGGCTCGCTCCGCGTCGCTTTGGCCATAAAAAGATTCGGGAGAAAATTTGGGATCGAATGGTGTTTTTCCGGTGACGATCGGACGTCTAGAAGCTTCGATATTGGCGAAAAACTTGCTGAACTTGCAAAAGTACTAAGTACTTGCTTGGTACTTGCCAAAGTACTCGGTACTTGCCAAAGTACTTGGTACTTGCTTGGTATTTGCATAAGTACTCGGTATTTGCCAAAGTACTTGGTACTTGCTTGGTATTTCCATAAGTACTTGGTACTTGCTTGGTACTTGTAAAAGTACTTGGTACTTGCTTGGTACTTGCGAAAGTACTTGGTACTTGCACTCGCCCCCCCCGTTCCCCCGACTCTACTCCCACAACTACCCCCTCGGGATAATTCCGGGTTCGTCGGGTAGGAAAACTTGCCACTCTACTCCCCCCCCCCCCCCCCCCCCCCCCCAGAGCCATTTGGTATCGATCGGTGTTTATCCCGTGTCAATCGGTCGTCAATAAGCCGAGATATGCACGGCGAATTATTTCAATCGGCGTCGATCAGAATCTTCAGAACGGAGGGACCCACACTCATTTCTGGCCGTATCTCACTTTTCCGAGATATCATTTCTCACTTGCTTTTCGCGTCCTACCTATTAAGCGATTACACATACGTTGAGGGAGCCGGTGGGTGGTTATAATGCAATACCCTGCACGGTGAACAGCTTGCGAGTTTTGCAGCGGTGCGATTGCTGGGGCTTATCGCTGACTGAAAAGGGTAAATACAGTAAATACAGATGGCTGTGTTGGATCCCTTTGCTTTTGCCCAACATTCAGCGTTGGAATTGTGGCTTTACCGTCCCTCTTATTAAAGTTATCTAACTTTTTGTAGCTTCGTCAGGTTAGACACGACGCGCGCGACCTCTGTCGGCCGCTGGCGGAACTACCGCGCACGGCCCGCACACGGGCCTGGCGGCCGCCAGTGGAACTACTGCGCAGGTGGCAGCACCTGCCCGTGGAGAAGCGGCTGGACATCGGCCGCCCCACTCCCCACCCCGCCCCCACCCAGCTGGCCGCCAGACCGTGGGAACGACTCGGCTGAGCGCTGCCGGCCGCTGGACGGGGAAACCCCGCCCCGCCGCCCGCCGCCCGACACACTGCCGCCGGGCCGGCCGGTGGAATTTTCCAGCCGTCTCTCCGGAACGGCGGTACCCCGTTCATCTTCGCACGCGCATTCAGCGGCGGCTTGTCGATTTTTCGAGTGTCGGCTGCCGATCTCCCGCGAGCCGGCCACCTGTCAGCCGCCGCTCGGCTCTGTGTTAAGCGTATGGGGACGGCGAATTTCTCCCGGAGGGAAGCACCTCGCTCACAAAAGCACGTGAATCAGCCGCATTCCTGTGTGGCGCGCAATGCTGAAGAGATATGTGTTTCCGCGGGTATCTCGCAGGCCCTAACAGGAAAAGCTCGCTGCAAAAACTCAGCGCTTCAAAAAACCCGCAATCCTACTCAAATGGTATATTAAACAAGATATCTTGGCTCGCTCCGCGTCGCTTTGGCAATCAAAGTATGAGGGAGAAAATTTGGGATCGATTGGTGTTCGTCCCGTGTTAATCGGACGTCTAGAAGCTTAGATATTCACGAAAAACTTGTTGAACTTGCAAAAGTACTTGGTACTTGCTTGGTACTTGCCAAAGTACTCGGTACTTGCCAAAGTACTTGGTACTTGCTTGGTATTTGCATAAGTACTCGGTATTTGCCAAAGTACTTGGTACTTGCTTGGTATTTCCATAAGTACTTGGTACTTGCTTGGTACTTGTAAAAGTACTTGGTACTTGCTTGGTACTTGCGAAAGTACTTGGTACTTGCACTCGCCCCCCCCCCCGTTCCCCCGACTCTACTCCCACACCTACCCCCTCGGGATAATTCCGGGTTCGTCGGGTAGGAAAACTTGCCACTCTACCCCCTCCCCCCCCCCCACACACACACAGAGCCATTTGGTATCGATCGGTGTTTATCCCGTGTCAATCGGTCGTCAATAAGCCGAGATATGCACGGCGAATTATTTCAATCGGCGTCGATCAGAATCTTCAGAACGGAGGGACCCACACTCATTTCTGGCCGTATCTCACTTTTCCGAGATGTACGTCAAACTACGTATTTAAAACTACATATTCTAAGGCCGAATCTTCAAACTGGGGGTACCTCAGACCGTGGGAACGACTCGGCTCAGCACTGCCGCACGCGCATTCAGCGGCGGGTTGTCGATTTTTCGAGTGTCGGCTGCCGATCTCCCGAGAGCCGGCCACCTGTCAGCCGCCGCTCGGCTCTGTGTTAAGCATATGGGGACGGCGAATTTCTCCCGGAGGGAAGCACCTCGCTCACAAAAGCACGTGAATCAGCCGCATTCCTGTGTGGCGCGCAGCGCTGAAGAGATATGTGTTTCCGCGGGTATCTCGCAGGCCCTAACAGGAAAAGCTCGCTGCAAAAACTGAGCGTTTCAAATAACGCCAAATCCTAGTCAAATGGATATTTAAACAAGATATCTTGGCTCGCTCCGCGTCGCTTTGGCAATCAAAGTATGAGGGAGAAAATTTGGGATCGATTGGTGTTCGTCCCGTGTTAATCGGACGTCTAGAAGCTTAGATATTCACGAAAAACTTGTTGAACCTGCCAAAGTACCTGCCAGCTTGCTGTATCACCTGCTACTTGGTAATGTACTGAAAACTTGCTAATGTACTGAAAACCTGCCAAAGTACTTGGTATTTACTTGCCTAAATACCGTGTGAGGCGCGCAATGTTGAAGAGATATGTGTGCACGCAGCTATCTCGCAAGCCCTAAGAGAAAAAGCTCGCTGCAAAAACTCAGCGTTTCAAAAAACCCGAAATCCTACTCAAATGAATAACTAAACAAGATATCTTGGCTCGCTCCGCGTCGCTTTGGCAATCAAAGTATGAGGGAGAAAATTTGGGATCGATTGGTGTTCGTCCCGTGTTAATCGGACGTCTAGAAGCTTAGATATTCACGAAAAACTTGTTGAACCTGCCAAAGTACCTGCCAGCTTGCTGTATCACCTGCTACTTGGTAATGTACTGAAAACTTGCTAATGTACTGAAAACCTGCCAAAGTACTTGGTATTTACTTGCCTAAATACCGCAAAGAACTTGTTCCTTTCCGACGTTTAAATCAGACGGCTTTAGTCGATCAATGACTTTGCGAATTTGCCTTGGTCTCAGATAATTTTGATTTGTTCCAATGAATTATTTGTAATTTGAATTATACTTGTTCCCAATTTGTATTTTGTTTCACCTACCTATCATTTCTAACTTGTTTTACCGTCCTACCTATTAAGCGATTACACATACGTTGAGAGAGCCGGTGGGTGGTTATAATGCAATACCCTGCACGGTGAACAGCTTGCGAGTTTTACAGCGGTGCGATTGCTGGGGCTTATCGCTGACAGAAAAGGGTAAATACAGTAAATACAGATGGCTGTGTTGGATCCCTTTGCTTTTGCCCAACATTCAGCGTTGGAATTGTGGCTTTACCGTCCCTCTTATCAAAGTTATCTAACTTTTTGTAGCTTCGTCAGGTTAGACACGACGCGCGTGACCTCTGGCGGCCGCTGGCGGAACTACCGCGCACGGCCCGCACACGGGCCTGGCGGCCGCCAGTGGAACTACTGCGCAGGTGGCAGCACCTACCCGTGGAGAAGCGGCTGGCAATCGGCCGCCCCACTCCCCACCCCGCCCCCACCCAGCTGGCCGCCAGACCGTGGGAACGACTCGGCTCAGCGCTGCCGGCCGCTGGACGGGGAAACCCCGCCCCGCCGCCCGCCGCCCAACACACTGCCGCCGGGCCGGCCGGTGGAATTTTCCAGCCGTCTCTCCGGAACGGCGGCACCCCGCTCATCTTCGCACGCGCATTCAGCGGCGGCTTGTCGATTTTTCGAGTGTCGGCTGCCGATCTCCCGAGAGCCGGCCACCTGTCAGCCGCCGCTCGGCTCCGTGTTAAGCATATGGGGACGGCGAATTTCTCCCGGAGGGAAGCACCTCGCTCACAAAAGCACGTGAATCAGCCGCATTCCTGTGTGGCGCGCAATGCTGAAGAGATATGTGTTTCCGCGGGTATCTCGCAGGCCCTAAGAGAAAAAGCTCGCTGCAAAAACTCAGCGCTTCAAAAAACCCGCAATCCTACTCAAATGGATATTTAAACAAGATATCTTGGCTCGCTCCGCGTCGCGTTGGCCTTGAAATGATTAAGGAGAAAATTTGGGACCGATTGGTGTTTGTCCTGTGTTGATCGGACGTCTAGAAGCTTAGATATTCGCGAAAAACTTGTTGAACTTGCCAGAATACCTGCCAGCTTGCTGTATTACCTGCTACTTGGTAATGTACTGGAAACTTGCTAATGTACTGAAAACCTGCCAAAGGTATTTACTTGCCGAAATACCGCAAAGAACTTGTTCTAAAATAAATACTTGGTATTTACTTGCCTAAATACCCCAAAGAACTTGTTCCTTTCCGACGTTTAAATCAGACGTGTTAAGACGACCAGAGTTTCCATATTTCCCTTGGTCTCAGTTCGTTTTGATTTGTTTTCAACGAATTGTTTGCAATTTGAGCTATGTTTAATTTCAATTCGTAATTTGTTTCACCTACCTACCATTTCTCATTTGCTTTTTGCGTCCTACTTATTATGCGATTACACACGTTGAAAGAGCCGGTGGGTGGTTATAATGCAATACCCTGCACGGTGAACAGCTTGCGAGTTTTGCAGCGGTGCGATTGCTGGAGCTTATCGCTGACTGAAAAGGGTAAATACAGTAAATACAGATGGCTGTGTTGGATCCCTTTGCTTTTGCCCAACATTCAGCGTTGGAATTGTGGCTTTACCGTCCCTCTTATTAAAGTTATCTAACTTTTTGTAGCTTCGTCAGGTTAGACACGACGCGCGCGGCGGTATCCATCTGGCGGCCGCTGGCGGAACTACCGCGCACGGCCCGCTTGCCGCACGGGCCTGGCGGCCGCCAGTGGAACTACTGCGCAGGTGGCAGCACCTGCCCGTGGAGAAGCGGCTGGCAATCGGCCGCCCCACTCCCCACCCCGCCCCCACCCAGCTGGCCGCCAGACCGTGGGAACGACTCGGCTCAGCACTGCCGCACGCGCATTCAGCGGCGGCTTGTCGATTTTTCGAGTGTCGGCTGCCGATCTCCCGAGAGCCGGCCACCTGTCAGCCGCCGCTCGGCTCTGTGTTAAGCATATGGGGTATCTCACTTTTCCGAGATGTACGTCAAACTACGTATTTAAAACTACATATTCTACAGCCGAATCTTCCAACTGGGGGTACCTCACTCACAATCGCACGTGATTCAGCCGCATTCCTGTGAGGCGCGCAATGTTGAAGAGATATGTGTGCACGCAGATATCTCGCAAGCCCTAAGAGAAAAAGCTCGCTGCAAAAACTGAGCGTTTCAAAAAACCCGAAATCCTACTCAAATGAATAATTAAACAAGATATCTTGGCTCGCTCCGCGTCGCTTTGGCCATAAAAAGTTTCGGGAGAAAATTTGGAATCGAATGGTGTTTTTCCGGTGACGATCGGACGTCTAGAAGCTTCGATATTGGCGAAAAACTTGCTGAACTTGCAAAAGTACTTGGTACTTGCTTGGTACTTGCGAAAGTACTCGGTACTTGCCAAAATACTTGGTACTTGCTTGGTATTTGCATAAGTACTCGGTATTTGCCAAAGTACTTGGTACTTGCTTGGTATTTGCATAAGTACTTGGTACTTGCTTGGTACTTGGTACTTGCCTGGTACTTGTACTCGCCCCCCCGTTCCCCCGACTCTACTCCCACCCCTACCCCCTCGGGATAATTCCGGGTTCGTCGGGTAGGAAAACTTGCCACTCTATCCCCCCCCCCCCAGAGCCATTTGGTATCGATCGGTGTTTGTCCCGTGTCAATCGGTCGTCAATAAGCCGAGATATGTACGGCGACTTTTCAATCGGCGCCGATCAGAATCTTCAGGACGGAGGTACCCACACTCATTCCTGGCCGTAAAGTACTTGGTACTTGCTTGGTACTTGTAAAGGTACTTGTTACTTGCTTGGTACTTGCGAAAGTACTTGGTACTTGCACTCGCCCCCCCCGTTCCCCCGACTCTACTCCCACACCTACCCCCTCGGGATAATTCCGGGTTCGTCGGGTAGGAAAACTTGCCACTCTACTCCCCCCCCCCCCCACAGAGCCATATGGTATCGATCGGTGTTTATCCCGTGTCAATCGGTCGTCAATAAGCCGAGATATGCACGGCGAATTATTTCAATCGGCGTCGATCAGAATCTTCAGAACGGAGGGACCCACACTCATTTCTGGCCGTATCTCACTTTTCCGAGATGTACGTCAAACTACGTATTTAAAACTACATATTCTACAGCCGAATCTTCAAACTGGGGTACTTCAGACCGTGGGAATGACTCGGCTCAGCACTGCCGCACGCGCATTCAGCGGCGGCTTGTCGATTTTTCGAGTGTCGGCTGCCGATCTCCCGAGAGCCGGCCACCTGTCAGCCGCCGCTCGGCTCTGTGTTAAGCATATGGGGACGGCGAATTTCTTCCGGAGGGAAGCACCTCGCTCACAAAAGCACGTGAATCAGCCGCATTCCTGTGTGGCGCGCAATGCTGAAGAGATATGTGTTTCCGCGGGTATCTCGCAAGCCCTAACAGGAAAAGCTCGCTGCAAAAACTCAGCGCTTCAAAAAACCCGCAATCCTACTCAAATGGATATTTAAACAAGATATCTTGGCTCGCTCCGCGTCGCTTTGGCAATCAAAGTATGAGGGAGAAAATTTGGGATCGATTGGTGTTCGTCCCGTGTTAATCGGACGTCTAGAAGCTTAGATATTCACGAAAAACTTGTTGAACCTGCCAAAGTACCTGCCAGCTTGCTGTATCACCTGCTACTTGGTAATGTACTGAAAACTTGCTAATGTTTGCGAATTTGCCTTGGTCTCAGATAATTTTGATTTGTTCCAAAGAATTATTTGTAATTTGAATTATACTTGTTCCCAATTTGTATTTTGTTTCACCTACCTATCAATTCTAACTTGTTTTAGCGTCCTACCTATTAAGCGATTACACATACGTAGAGAGAGCCGGTGGGTGGTTATAATGCAATACCCTGCACGGTGAACAGCTTGCGAGTTTTACAGCGGTGCGATTGCTGGGGCTTATCGCTGACAGAAAAGGGTAAATACAGTAAATACAGATGGCTGTGTTGGATCCCTTTGCTTTTGCCCAACATTCAGCGTTGGAATTGTGGCTTTACCGTCCCTCTTATCAAAGTTATCTAACTTTTTGTAGCTTCGTCAGGTTAGACACGACGCGCGTGACCTCTGGCGGCCGCTGGCGGAACTACCGCGCACGGCCCGCACACGGGCCTGGCGGCCGCCAGTGGAACTACTGCGCAGGTGGCAGCACCTACCCGTGGAGAAGCGGCTGGCAATCGGCCGCCCCACTCCCCACCCCGCCCCCACCCAGCTGGCCGCCAGACCGTGGGAACGACTCGGCTCAGCGCTGCCGGCCGCTGGACGGGGAAACCCCGCCCCGCCGCCCGCCGCCCAACACACTGCCGCCGGGCCGGCCGGTGGAATTTTCCAGCCGTCTCTCCGGAACGGCGGCACCCCGCTCATCTTCGCACGCGCATTCAGCGGCGGGTTGTCGATTTTTCGAGTGTCGGCTGCCGATCTCCCGAGAGCCGGCCACCTGTCAGCCGCCGCTCGGCTCCGTGTTAAGCATATGGGGACGGCGAATTTCTCCCGGAGGGAAGCACCTCGCTCACAAAAGCACGTGAATCAGCCGCATTCCTGTGTGGCGCGCAATGCTGAAGAGATATGTGTTTCCGCGGGTATCTCGCAGGCCCTAAGAGAAAAAGCTCGCTGCAAAAACTCAGCGCTTCAAAAAACCCGCAATCCTACTCAAATGGATATTTAAACAAGATATCTTGGCTCGCTCCGCGTCGCTTTGGCAATCAAAGTATGAGGGAGAAAATTTGGGATCGATTGGTGTTCGTCCCGTGTTAATCGGACGTCTAGAAGCTTAGATATTCACGAAAAACTTGTTGAACTTGCAAAAGTACTTGGTACTTGCTTGGTACTTGCCAAAGTACTCGGTACTTGCCAAAGTACTTGGTACTTGCTTGGTATTTGCATAAGTACTCGGTATTTGCCAAAGTACTTGGTACTTGCTTGGTATTTCCATAAGTACTTGGTACTTGCTTGGTACTTGTAAAAGTACTTGGTACTTGCTTGGTACTTGCGAAAGTACTTGGTACTTGCACTCGCCCCCCCCCCGTTCCCCCGACTCTACTCCCACACCTACCCCCTCGGGATAATTCCGGGTTCGTCGGGTAGGAAAACTTGCCACTCTACCCCCTCCCCCCCCCCCCACACACACACAGAGCCATTTGGTATCGATCGGTGTTTATCCCGTGTCAATCGGTCGTCAATAAGCCGAGATATGCACGGCGAATTATTTCAATCGGCGTCGATCAGAATCTTCAGAACGGAGGGACCCACACTCATTTCTGGCCGTATCTCACTTTTCCGAGATGTACGTCAAACTACGTATTTAAAACTACATATTCTAAGGCCGAATCTTCAAACTGGGGGTACCTCAGACCGTGGGAACGACTCGGCTCAGCACTGCCGCACGCGCATTCAGCGGCGGGTTGTCGATTTTTCGAGTGTCGGCTGCCGATCTCCCGAGAGCCGGCCACCTGTCAGCCGCCGCTCGGCTCTGTGTTAAGCATATGGGGACGGCGAATTTCTCCCGGAGGGAAGCACCTCGCTCACAAAAGCACGTGAATCAGCCGCATTCCTGTGTGGCGCGCAATGCTGAAGAGATATGTGTTTCCGCGGGTATCTCGCAGGCCCTAACAGGAAAAGCTCGCTGCAAAAACTGAGCGTTTCAAATAACGCCAAATCCTAGTCAAATGGATATTTAAACAAGATATCTTGGCTCGCTCCGCGTCGCTTTGGCCATAAAAAGATTCGGGAGAAAATTTGGGATCGAATGGTGTTTTTCCGGTGACGATCGGACGTCTAGAAGCTTCGATATTGGCGAAAAACTTGCTGAACTTGAAAAAGTACTTGGTACTTGCTTGGTACTTGCCAAAGTACTCGGTACTTGCCAAAGTACTTGGTACTTGCTTGGTATTCGCATAAGTACTCGGTATTTGCCAAAGTACTTGGTACTTGCTTGGTACTTGTAAAAGTACTTGGTACTTGCTTGGTACTTGCGAAAGTACTTGGTACTTGCTTGGTACTTGCGAAAGTGCTTGGTACTCGCAAACGTACTTGGTACTGCACTTTTGTATGTTTCGACTACCTGGTCTGTTTTGTATGTTTTGCACGTTGTATGTTACGACTTCCATGTATGCTTTGATAAGTGTACGCTGCGGTCTTGTATGCGCCCGACTGCGGTTGTACCGCTCCCGTGTCAATCGGTCGTCAATAAGCCGAGATATGCACGGCGAATTATTTCAATCGGCGCCGATCAGAATCTTCAGGACGGAGGTACCCACACTCATTTCTGGCCGTATCTCACTTTTCCGAGATCTACGTCAAACTACGTATTTAAAACTACATATTCTACAGCCGAATCTTCAAACTGAGGGTACCTCACTCACAATCGCACGTGCATCAGCCGCATTCCTGTGTGGCGCGCAATGCTGAAGAGATATGTGTTTCCGCGGGTATCTCGCAGGCCCTAAGAGAAAAAGCTCGCTGCAAAAACTCAGCGTTTCAAAAAACCCGCAATCCTACTCAAATGGATATTTAAACTAGGTGACTTGCTTGCTCCGCGCGCATGATTGGGCCACAGGAGATTTGCAGCAGCCAAACGACGGGATTAGCCAATTCGAGCAGTGAATGTTTATGTGAAATCTAGCAGCAGCGATTTACCTAACTGGGCCAGGGGACAGGTCACAGTAGTTGACATGGCGAATCATTCTGACATGAATTCAGAAGGTTGACAGCGGTAATGCTGGCGTGCTAAGCTACGCTACAAAAACCGCCCTGTGTAGGCAGCATGCTCAGTAGGAGAAAAAGAGCAGTGAAGTAGAAGTAGTGTAAATGTAGCGTGCTGCTATGGCGATACACAATAGGAAGGCCGATTAGGAAACAGAAGTAAGCAAAGTGTCAAAGCGGCATTAGGCGACACACTGACCGGATTAGACACAGTCAGAATGACTTGCTGGGATTAGCTGGACTGGTCTGGTCCGATTGCCTGACAGAGCTTATCGGATCCGGGGTTTGTTGGCGTCAGCTGCGGCTGCTGGCGGCAGCCGGTGTCGATGACTGGCGGCCCTGCTGGTTAACTGCATGGTGGCGAGAAATGTAGTCAGGGACACGGCATAAGGAAGTCAAAAGGCTCGGAGTCTTAGCCAGGCATAGTTCAGGGTCGCCGTGCCGAGGTGATGGATAGATTGAAGGTTTTATAGGGAACATCAAGGTCGGCTCCGCACACTGAACACAGCCTGTTACCAGGGTGCACTGTCGTGGAAGTGCTCCGAGCGCGCACCCCGCCCTTAACACGTTTTTAAAGTAACTTTGAAATATGATTTAAGCACAATGAAATGAGTTAAGCACACTGAAATGTCAATGTCAGCCTCCTGATGAACTTACGTTAACGATGTCAAACTTTTAGTATAACGGTTAAGGGCCCGTTACGTCAGCGCGTACCGGCATACACTCACTCACGCGCAATCATTCACCACTCCAAATACCCACAGCACCGAAAGGGTTAAGCACAGGATGCAGATGCAGCCACGCACTCACTCACTGGCACCCCCCGACGTAAGACTCGCCCCGCAGCGGTTTAGACTCCCCCTATCAAGGGGTGAAGTGTCCGATCGATCACACGACACGGACTTCAGACGTTCACACGTCTGAAAGGGGGTCTCACAACCGACAGCGACGCGCCTAACAACCGTCACACCTGACAGTTGACACAGTTACAGTCACGCACACATTCGCACACGGACTCACTCACTGACACGCTCAGACGTAAGACTCGCCCCGCAGCGGTTTAGACTCCCCCTATCAAGGGGTGAAGTGTCCGATCGATCACACGAAACGGACTTCAGACGTTCACACGTCTGAAAGGGGGTCTCACAACCAACAGCGACGCGCTAACATTTCCAGACTAAAAAATCCCAGCACACGGACCACCAGCCGTACCACACGACTGACCACAGGAGTATCTGACCGCTCTTGGACGCCGCCGCCTGACTATACTTCCGATAACGTTTAAGATTACGGCCGATGACGCACCCGCTTCCTAACGCCCAATACGATTGGCCGCAGCCTACAGTTGGCCGTCGACATTGACCACCCGGACAGACAGAGTGGCCCTCCCACTCAAGGAGCAAGGGCTTCCTCCGGCCACTCCGGGCTCAACGTCATAGCAATTGGGTGAAGGACGGCACAACGCGGGGTACATCCGATCGTCGCTCGACAACCGAACTAAGATAACGCCCCATAACGCACCCGTATGACGCCCGATCCTGGCGCGCGCACCTCACAGAACCTCTCTGTATACGACATTCCGCGTCCGATGGTTGTGCGTGGAAAGCACCTCGACTGAATCAAAGCTGCCTACGCGCGAGAGAGCCACGTAGAACTGGCCATGAGTGAAGGCCGGGGATGGCAGATATATGCCCACGCGTCGCTTAGTCTGCCCTTGGCAGCGATTGATGGTCATGGCGAATGACAGCTTGACGGGGAACTGACAGCGGCGGAATGGTCGGCCGATGCCGGAATCGACAGCGCTCACCACCAGAGGGAGGCGCGGCAAAAACAGCGTCTCGCCACGCGCGACTCCACTGGCGATTCGCAGCTCGAGCACGTTGGGCGCGGCGCGCAGCACCGTGCACAGCGTGCCGTTCACGACGCGCGGAGCGTCGAGGTTGCGCATCAACACGACCGGGGCGCCGACCTTGACCTGAAGTCGATGCGACGGCATGCCCGACACGTCGATCGCGTTGAGCACCTCGGTGGGCACCGGAGGCCCGTGATCCTCGTTGTCGTCGTCACTGATGGTGTCGACGCTAGCGTACGTGACTGTTTCGCCGGGCAGAAGGGCCAGCGCGGCCTCATTCGCCCTGTCAACGGTCGCATTTAGCGGCGAGAGGATGGCGCGCTCATGCAGCCACTCTTCATCACGGTGTCGCCCGGCCATGTCAGGGAAAATGCGATCGACCAAGGCGGCGAGACTGCGCGCCGGACTGACCACCAACTCGGGCACCTGCACCGAGTCCGGCTGTGCCACGACGGGCAGCCGGCCGTCGCCGACGCGCAGCAGGAAGTTGGCGAACTCACCGGCCTGATCGTCGCCGTTCAACGCCCGCATGTTGGTCGCGAGCTCCATGGTGTCGATCCGAGGCCACATGGGCGATGACTTGAGGCAGGCGTCAACAACCTCTGCGCGCCCGCCGCGCTTCACCACTGGCAGGATCTGTCTCCAGTCGCCAGAGAGCAGCGTCAGAACGCCGCCAAACAGCTCTTGCCTGTCGCGGACGTCTTGGAGAGCCCGGTCGACCGCCTCAGTGGCGCGCCGGTTCGTCATGGCCGCTTCGTCCCATACAATGAGGCGACAGCGGCGAAGGTAGTCGGCCTCGGGAGAGCGGCGATCAATGCCGCAGACGTTCTCGTTGTCAGGATGCAGCTGCAGAGGGATCTTGAACCGATGATGGGCAGTCGTGCCGCCCTCCAACAGGCTGGCTGCGATGCCGGATGTGGCCACTGCAACTGCCACGTGTCCCCGGCTGCGCACCTTGGCCAGCAGCAGGTTCTCCAAGAACGTCTTCCCGCAGCCGCCTGGAGCTTGCAGGAAGATGACACCCGACTCGTCATTGTCCAGCCGTCGCAGCACCTCGTCATAGACGGCGCGCTGGTCATCCGTCAGACGCGGCTCGTCGCGCTCAACGCGATCGGCCAGAGCGGCCGGGTCGTACTCGGGACCGCCGGGCGGCTCGTCGTCGTCGCCATCGGCGGCGGCGGCGGCGTCCGGCACCGGCGGCACCGGCAGTCCGTACTCCGCCAGAGATCTGCCGCGCAGCCGGCGGAGAATGCCAGCGATCTTCCGCAGCGCCTGCTGGCGCACTTCGTCCTCGGTGAGACCACGTCTGCCAGCCGCGCGAGCGGTGCGCTGACGGCGAGCGATGTCCTCGGACAGGGCGTCCGCGAACCTCATCCACAGCGCCATGGGATCGCACGTAGCCTCTCCCTCGATCAGAATCAGAGCGAAGAGGAAACGCAAACCACCTGCAAAGCGCGTCACACTCGCCTCCTCCAGTGCGCGCGCCCAGTGCGCTCCGTCCTCGAGCAGCCCCAGTGCGGAGCACGCCTCGCGCATGGTGGCACACACGCGGCCATCGACCGTGCGGAGGTGCTCGTAAGAGCGCGGACCTCGGACGCTGTGAAGGAGCAGGCGAAGAAAGAAAACTTCGCCCGCGCGCGGCGTCGTGGTGTACACGCGCGACAGAGTCTCAGAGGCAACCACGCCCGGCACCTCGGGGTGAGGCTGGCCACGGACGCGGCGTTTCCAGTGGGCCGGACGGGCGTCTGCGCCCCGGCCGCGTCGCACCTGCCACGTGTAGTATCGCGGCACCTCTGGGTAGAGGAGTGTCGCCGCGAACGCGTCACGCTGGCACAGCTCAAAGAAGGCTGTGAGCATGGATGGATTAGCCTGCTCGCCCGCGATGACCGCTTCCAGGTTTTCGTCGCCGCGGAACACGACACGTCTCTCGTCGTCACCGAGATGCAGCTGCAGCCGCTGGACCGGCGGATGATGGACGTGGACTGGTCGGTCGAGCAGCCGCCACGCTGCCTCCATGGATCCCAGGTACCGGCTGTTCTGATACTGGGTCACCTCGTCAACCACGCCGTCGGGCTGCACGGCGAACATGATCCTATCCGAGCCCTTGGTGACGTACTTGATGCAGTAGCGGATCGCTCCCATCGCGTGCGTGATCAGCTCGACGTTGACGTGTGAGTCCAGCGCGCGAAGGATGTGCGGATTGTAGGGAACGATCCAGCGGTTGTCGATTTCCACACCGCGCCGTCCGGGCGTCCGCGCACGTTGACCGCCGTCCTCCGGCGCGCGCCGCCTGTACTTGGGATAGCTGCGCTCTGGCAGCTCTGTGGCCTCCAGATACGGGCGCGGATAGCCGACGCTACAGCGGCCGTCCTTCATGCAGACCGCCTGCGGGTTCAGCGCGCCGCACGGACCATGCACCATCTTGGTGCAGACGATCGCGTGCAGTTCCGGATCGGTCTCGGGATCTGGCAGCTCAGCGCACACGCACGTGTCCACGTCTTCGGCGCGAGGTTTGTCGGCGGGCACGACCCACAGCAGAAGGTGAGCGTGCGGCAGGCCACGCTTCTGCCACTCAATCGTGTGCAGAATGGCCCGCTGTCGACCCAGGATGCCGCCCCGCAGCTGCTTCAGCAGCGCCTGCAGCTTGAGGTCAAACACCTGACTGACAACGTCAGGGTGGTCGCACGGCCGATCGTAGTCGCCCGGCCTCTCTCCCGGGTAGAGGGTGCGCAGAGTTTGCTCAATCTCTGGCCAGGCCGGGTTGCACGTCACGGTGATGAAAAAGTCGGCGGCGCCAAAGTCTCGAACGTAGCAGAGAGCGTCTTGTAGTTTGGCCATCATGAAGCGCGGACTACTCGTTACGGATGCCGGCAGCACCACGCGCCGTCCGACGGCTCGGCCGTGCTCCTCGCCGTCAGCCAGCGCGTCTCGCACGCCGCGGATGGTCTCGGCGCGGAAGCCGTTGAAGCCGTCCTGGTTCGCGCGCACATACGACAGACGACTCGACTCAGCTTTTGCCTCAGTGTCCACCAGGTACTGTTGAAACAGCCGGCCCCCTCGCGGAATGAGATTGAAATGACCCGGTCGGAAGCGCATGTGGAACGCACCATACTGACGGATTGTGACGCCGCGCTCGGCCTTCAGCTCGAGCGACCACCCGTCCGTGCCGCGCGGGTGCAGCAGCACATAGAGCAGCGGGTCGTACTGGCGGCTCAGTTCGTCGATGCGGAACAGTTGTCCGCCGCGCTCGCGAACGACGATGTCGCGCCGGCCCCCCATCTCATTGGGCATCAGGACCGCCACTTCGCGACCGATCGGTAGATTGAACCGGCGCTCGTGCTCCGACAGCGGCCGGTGTTCGGCCGACAACACGATCCGGCAGTTCGGCACACCGCGCGCCATCAGCAGAGCCGGCTGGAGCGCACGCACGTAGTTGTTGTGCTCGTGCAGCATGCCCAAAAGGATGTCGAGAACGGCTCTGTCGAGGCCGCCACACATGGTGGCACGTCGCGCGGTGGCCTCGTCTGCGTCGAGGAAATACACCTGCATGAACTGCTCCTCGCCGCCGCGAGCGGGCAGTAGAGATCCCATACGATGACACACGCTACCCTGAACGGTGAAAGCCGCGTGATACGCCCCGTCGTGTCGGACGACGTTGCACCCCATACTGGCCAGCTGGAAGGCCGTGTTGTAAGCGCGAATTTTGCCCCGAAACTCGTCATAGAACGCCGTGCCGGGGGTCATCAGCTCCACCATCTCGTCCGGCGGCGGGGGATGGAAGTCAAGCTGCACCTTGCCCTGATGGCAACAGGCGCCTGCGGGCTCGGCACGCCAGCGCAGCGCTCCACAATGGGCACAGACGGTGTCCATTCGGCCCAGCTGCATGCCAGCCGGCGGCTCGAACTCGGCGGGGACATAATTGCGAGCCAGCAGGTGCTGGTCGCCTCGACGACGGGCGGGCGCGTCCACCGGAGCCTGTCCATCAGCGCCCCCCACTGCCTCCGCGTCGTGCGCATCGGCCGCGGGCTGGCGGGCCGCTGCGCCGTCTGGCGCATCGACCGCTGCCGCCTCCACAGCGTCTACAGCATCATCGGGCGTGTGGGGCGCCTCCTCTCCTACAGCGCCGCCCACTGCCTCCGCGTCGGGCGCATCGGCCGCGGGCCGGCGCGCCGCTGCGCCGTCTAGCGCATCGACCGCTGCCACCTCCACAGCGTCTACAGCATCATCGGGCGTGTGGGGCGCCTCCTCTCCTACAGCGCCGCCCACTGCCTCCGCGTCGGGCGCATCGGCCGCGGGCCGGCGCGCCGCTGCGCCGTCTAGCGCATCGACCGCTGCCACCTCGACAGCGTCTACAGCACCATCGGGCGTGTGGGGCGCCTCCTCTCCTACAGCGCCGCCCACTGCCTCCGCGTCGGGCGCATCGGCCGCGGGCCGGCGCGCCGCTGCGTCGTCTGGCGCATCGGCTACTGTCGCCTCGACAGCATCTACAGCACCATCGGGCGAGTGCGTTGCCACCTCTCCTACAGCGCCGCCCACTGCCTCCGCGCCGGGCGCGACGTCCGCGACACCGCCCACCACCGGCGGTTCAAACGCAGTCGGTGGTGCGATCGGCTGATCCGCCACACCAGCAGCAACAGGTGGCTCAAGACCTGCGCCGTCTCTCCCTGTCCTGACCTTAGTGCGAGCCGTAGCCATTCTCTCACGATTGCGTCGCTGACGCTCGGCGAGCTCAGCCTCCGATTCACGCTCCCTCCTAAGTCGATGACGCTCCCGGTCACGCTCGCGTCGCGCGGCAGCGATATCCGCGGCAAGGATGACCGGCGGCTGGGCCCCCGATGGACCGGGAACCGGCACTGCATCGACTACCGCCTGATGGGAAGGGCCCGCGCCACCTGTCTGATCTCTTTGTCTAGCGCGCGCCAGAGCCTGGCCTTCACGTTTACGTTGCAGGCGAAGAAGTCGCTCAGCCTCAGTTTCTCGCTCTCGGGCGAGGCGACGACGCTCGCGATCACGCGCCCGTCTCGCGGCCGCGGCGTTCACCGTCGGATCTACGGACTGACCGTTACGTTGACCGTTTGCGGGTTCAGCTGCATCGCCATCGACCATCAGACCGTCAGCGCGCCGTGCCACCGTCTCCGGCGCTGGCCCCGGAGGGTCGGCGGCGGTCGGGCGACTCGGCGACGTTGGCGGAGGTGTTTGACCCGACATTGCGAGCAATTCTGGAAATGGAACAAAGGAACGGGATTACAATCGGAATCTGCTAGGAGGAGGCAAAAGGGTAATACTGTTTGAAATTGTTTTAACGGACTTTCACTGGATAGTGGGTAAAAGTTATTATTGGTCCCGTTCGATGGGGCACACATAGGTTTAAAACAGACAAAAATCAGGTAGCCATTTTTCGCAACACATCAATCAAATTTCTAAATATCCAGCACGTGACGCACAACTTGCCTATTCTCATATGTAAAACATAGCCAATAGGTACACTTCCTCTTCCAAAGAAAAACTACTGTTTTAGAGCACTGTCCCATATGGGGCTAAGCGAGAATTTACCCACGCCCTGGTTTAAAGACGGATTGCACACTCGAATTTCGATCGCTTCTCTAACCACACGGCGACCCCATGTCGGCTCCACAGCTGCAGTGCTGGCCTGCCTCGGGTCGAACTGCCGCCCACACTGTAGCCATTCAAAGCATTTAACCAAATCCATCAGGCACTACTACCACATGACTCACCCCAGTTCAAATGGTTAAAATTCAAAATTCGGGTCGGGTCGGGTCGGGTCGGGTCGGGTCGGGTCGGGTCGGGTCGGGTCGGGTCGGGTCGGGTCGGGTCGGGTCGGGTCGGGTCGGGTCGGGTCGGGTCGGGTCGGGTCGGGTCGGGTCGGGTCGGGTCGGGTCGGTCGGTCGGTCGGTCGGTCGGTCGGTCGGTCGGTCGGTCGGTCGGTCGGTCGGTCGGTCGGTCGGTCGGTCGGTCGGTCGGTCGGTCGGTCGGTCGGTCGGTCGGTCGGTCGGTCGGTCGGTCCTGCTGACCGATATCTTTTTCAAGATCACATTAGTGCCTGCAATCCACAACTACCACGCCTCTGCCATTATCAATTTTTTGTTAGAATATTATTTTTTACCACACCTCTGCCATTATCAATCTTTGTTAGAATAATATTTTTTAAGCTTTTCATTTAAACTCAAAGCATTTAACCAAATCAATCAGGCACTACGGGATTACAATCAGAATCTGCTAGGAGAGGGCACATGGGTAATACTGTCTTATCAATAGACAAACACCAAACACAATCCATCTGCCAGCGTCAGTTCTTTATGTTAGATTATAATAATTTTATAATTTTAATTACAGATTTAAGTATTTAGTTATAACAGTCTGGCGCACTACCACAATGCTGCTAGCCTGAGTTCAAACACAGAGAGAATTTCAAATTCAAGCAATAATTTAGCACCATAGCAGCCACCTTTGCAATGATATATCAATTCTTTATTAGAATGTTATTTTTAAGCCTTTCATTTACATTCAAAGCATTTAACCAAATCAATCAGGCGCTACTACCACATGACTCATCCCAGTTTAAATAGTTAAAATTCAAAATTAGTTGAGTCGAGTCGAAAAACAACAGGTGGTCCTAACTTCGCTCTTTCAAGAACATTATGCAATCAGCTGACAGCTGATTGCAGCTGTTGCTATATCAACACTGTTTACAGATGTAATAAAGGTAGAAAAATAGCCAACAACTCACATCTAGCACCTAGCCCCTAGAGAACATCTACTGTGCAACCTACGTTTCAATGACGGATGCAGTCACACACTGACATATAGATCGAAAATGTCATGTTTTTCCTGCTATCACTGCCTTATGCAACCTCCAAACACTGAAGAAATTCAGTAATTTAAGAGAGAAAAGAAAAAAAACTCATCCTCCAAGTTCCAAAAGTGACACCACACATCAAAACTCACAATACATTTTACACAAACATTTTATGTACCAAACCACCACCCCGAGCAAGGTAAGGTTGAGTTATGTTAGGTCAGATTTGGTCAAGACAGGTTACGTTCTGCAAATTTAAATTAGGTCCAGCTTCTATAGCAACTGATGACTGACTGGAGAGAACCAAAATGTCTCCTGTCTAACAGGAAATTTTTGCACAAATGTGCCAAAAAAAGAACAGGCAGCCCTATCTTTGTACTTTGAAGTAAATCATGCAGTTAGCTGAGCGCTGCAGCTCCAACTACCTTTTCCACCCTTTGCAAAGCACAAACTGAATGAATTCAGGCAATAAAATATGAAAACATCCTTCTAAGATTGGAAAATAACATCACGCATTGATACTCACAATACTTTTTATTTAAAAAAAATATTTATGACTCACCTGACCATACGCTGGGCCAAATAAGGCTTAGTTACATTGGGAATGGCAAGGTCATATTAGAAGGGAAGGGTTCAGCTTTTGCATTTCTGCTGACGCCACACCTGTTCTGTTGGTTTTATGCACATTTAGAGCCCTGGGTTCAGAGGGCGGCTTTAAATGTCTCCTGTCTAACAGGAAATTTTTGAACAAATGTGCCAAAAAAGGAGCAGGCAGCCCTATCTTTGTACTTTGAAGTAAATCATGCAGTTAGCTGAGCGCTGCAGCTCCAACTACCTTTTCCACCCTTTGCAAAGCAGAAACTGAATGAATTCAGGCAATAAAATATGAAAACATCCTTCTAAGATTGGAAAATAACATCACGCATTGATACTCACAATACTTTTTATTTTAAAAAAAATATTTATGACTCACCTGACCATCCGCTGGGCCAAATAAGGCTTAGTTACATTGGGAATGACAAGGTCATATTAGAAGGGAAGGGTTCAGCTTTTGCATTTCTGCTGACGCCACACCTGTTCTGTTGGTTTTATGCACATTTAGAGCCCCGGGTTCAGAGGGCGGCTTTAACCTGCTAGGTAACTGCTTTTCAAGTTCCTAACATCACGTTTCACCATCACCATATTAAAAAAGTTCAAAATGTTTTAAGCAGCAGACTAATAAAAACTGGCAAAAACTAAACTTTTGCTTCAAATTGTTTCATGAGGCAAAATATTAGGATAAATCACTTCAATTAAAGGCAATCATGCACGCGCCACGTTAGCCGCGCCACTTGCATTTTTCGTAATAAATAAGCCTTTATGCACCAAAACCACCTTTGAAAAATCATCCCAGTAATTAACAACAGCTCTCAAGGTCAATTGGCATTCATATGTAATCTTAACACCCTCCAAATTCAAAATGTTTTATCTAAATCATTGTGACGCATCCACCACCAAGCTCACCTCGGTCCAAACACAACGGCCGATTTAGTGATGAATATTAAGCGTATTAAAAGAAATGCCTATTTGAAGGAGTTCATGAATACTTTGTTACACAGAAATGCTTGCCATATTTTTCTACTTTTTTAGAGCTAAACTATGTCTTACTTTGCAGTCCCTCTATCGTATTATGGTATGTAACTATAGTGACGCAGTTTGCTCTCCGCAGCTGGAGCAAACATTTGTCGAACCCGGTTCTGACGGAAATCGTACGATTAGAGATTTTCGAGTCCTACTTGCAAAATGTTTTACCTATTATTTGTATCATGTTTTTCGATCGTCCCTCAATCAATTCCACCCTCTGTCGGCCCCAACTTACCTGAATTTTTGGCGAGTCCGGGCTCGTCCGGTGACGAAAACCGGCCGATCTAGTACGGGCGGACGCCGGCGCCGCGGCCGAGCAGACGGCCCGTCACGGAAGTTGCAGACGGGAGATGATCGGCATAAAGCGCTCGTGTATCTCGGCAGCATCGTGTATTGAGAAAAAAAAGACGATTTCACGATTTATAAATGCGTTACGCTTATCATATGTACATGCACATTGCACACCGGCGCCGGGCCGGCCGGTGGAATTTTCCAGCCGTCGGCCGGTAATTTTTCTCCGGAATGGAGGGACCGCCATCGAGTTTGTCACGTGAATCAGCCGCATTCCTGTGTGGCGCGCAATGCTGAAGAGATATGTGTTTCCGCGGGTATCTCGCAGGCCCTAAGAGAAAAAGCTCGCTGCAAAAACTCAGCGCTTCAAAAAACCCGCAATCCTACTCAAATGGATATTTAAACAAGATATCTTGGCTCGCTCCGCGTCGCTTTGGCAATCAAAGTATGAGGGAGAAAATTTGGGATCGATTGGTGTTCGTCCCGTGTTAATCGGACGTCTAGAAGCTTAGATATTCACGAAAAACTTGTTGAACTTGCAAAAGTACTTGGTACTTGCTTGGTACTTGCCAAAGTACTCGGTACTTGCCAAAGTACTTGGTACTTGCTTGGTATTTGCATAAGTACTCGGTATTTGCCAAAGTACTTGGTACTTGCTTGGTATTTCCATAAGTACTTGGTACTTGCTTGGTACTTGTAAAAGTACTTGGTACTTGCTTGGTACTTGCGAAAGTACTTGGTACTTGCACTCGCCCCCCCCCCCGTTCCCCCGACTCTACTCCCACACCTACCCCCTCGGGATAATTCCGGGTTCGTCGGGTAGGAAAACTTGCCACTCTACCCCCTCCCCCCCCCCCCACACACACACAGAGCCATTTGGTATCGATCGGTGTTTATCCCGTGTCAATCGGTCGTCAATAAGCCGAGATATGCACGGCGAATTATTTCAATCGGCGTCGATCAGAATCTTCAGAACGGAGGGACCCACACTCATTTCTGGCCGTATCTCACTTTTCCGAGATGTACGTCAAACTACGTATTTAAAACTACATATTCTAAGGCCGAATCTTCAAACTGGGGGTACCTCAGACCGTGGGAACGACTCGGCTCAGCACTGCCGCACGCGCATTCAGCGGCGGGTTGTCGATTTTTCGAGTGTCGGCTGCCGATCTCCCGAGAGCCGGCCACCTGTCAGCCGCCGCTCGGCTCTGTGTTAAGCATATGGGGACGGCGAATTTCTCCCGGAGGGAAGCACCTCGCTCACAAAAGCACGTGAATCAGCCGCATTCCTGTGTGGCGCGCAATGCTGAAGAGATATGTGTTTCCGCGGGTATCTCGCAGGCCCTAACAGGAAAAGCTCGCTGCAAAAACTGAGCGTTTCAAATAACGCCAAATCCTAGTCAAATGGATATTTAAACAAGATATCTTGGCTCGCTCCGCGTCGCTTTGGCCATAAAAAGATTCGGGAGAAAATTTGGGATCGAATGGTGTTTTTCCGGTGACGATCGGACGTCTAGAAGCTTCGATATTGGCGAAAAACTTGCTGAACTTGCAAAAGTACTAAGTACTTGCTTGGTACTTGCCAAAGTACTCGGTACTTGCCAAAGTACTTGGTACTTGCTTGGTATTTGCATAAGTACTCGGTATTTGCCAAAGTACTTGGTACTTGCTTGGTATTTCCATAAGTACTTGGTACTTGCTTGGTACTTGTAAAAGTACTTGGTACTTGCTTGGTACTTGCGAAAGTACTTGGTACTTGCACTCGCCCCCCCCGTTCCCCCGACTCTACTCCCACAACTACCCCCTCGGGATAATTCCGGGTTCGTCGGGTAGGAAAACTTGCCACTCTACTCCCCCCCCCCCCCCACAGAGCCATTTGGTATCGATCGGTGTTTATCCCGTGTCAATCGGTCGTCAATAAGCCGAGATATGCACGGCGAATTATTTCAATCGGCGTCGATCAGAATCTTCAGAACGGAGGGACCCACACTCATTTCTGGCCGTATCTCACTTTTCCGAGATATCATTTCTCACTTGCTTTTCGCGTCCTACCTATTAAGCGATTACACATACGTTGAGGGAGCCGGTGGGTGGTTATAATGCAATACCCTGCACGGTGAACAGCTTGCGAGTTTTGCAGCGGTGCGATTGCTGGGGCTTATCGCTGACTGAAAAGGGTAAATACAGTAAATACAGATGGCTGTGTTGGATCCCTTTGCTTTTGCCCAACATTCAGCGTTGGAATTGTGGCTTTACCGTCCCTCTTATTAAAGTTATCTAACTTTTTGTAGCTTCGTCAGGTTAGACACGACGCGCGCGACCTCTGTCGGCCGCTGGCGGAACTACCGCGCACGGCCCGCACACGGGCCTGGCGGCCGCCAGTGGAACTACTGCGCAGGTGGCAGCACCTGCCCGTGGAGAAGCGGCTGGACATCGGCCGCCCCACTCCCCACCCCGCCCCCACCCAGCTGGCCGCCAGACCGTGGGAACGACTCGGCTGAGCGCTGCCGGCCGCTGGACGGGGAAACCCCGCCCCGCCGCCCGCCGCCCGACACACTGCCGCCGGGCCGGCCGGTGGAATTTTCCAGCCGTCTCTCCGGAACGGCGGTACCCCGTTCATCTTCGCACGCGCATTCAGCGGCGGCTTGTCGATTTTTCGAGTGTCGGCTGCCGATCTCCCGCGAGCCGGCCACCTGTCAGCCGCCGCTCGGCTCTGTGTTAAGCGTATGGGGACGGCGAATTTCTCCCGGAGGGAAGCACCTCGCTCACAAAAGCACGTGAATCAGCCGCATTCCTGTGTGGCGCGCAATGCTGAAGAGATATGTGTTTCCGCGGGTATCTCGCAGGCCCTAACAGGAAAAGCTCGCTGCAAAAACTCAGCGTTTCAAAAAACCCGCAATCCTACTCAAATGGTATATTAAACAAGATATCTTGGCTCGCTCCGCGTCGCTTTGGCAATCAAAGTATGAGGGAGAAAATTTGGGATCGATTGGTGTTCGTCCCGTGTTAATCGGACGTCTAGAAGCTTAGATATTCACGAAAAACTTGTTGAACTTGCAAAAGTACTTGGTACTTGCTTGGTACTTGCCAAAGTACTCGGTACTTGCCAAAGTACTTGGTACTTGCTTGGTATTTGCATAAGTACTCGGTATTTGCCAAAGTACTTGGTACTTGCTTGGTATTTGCATAAGTACTTGGTACTTGCTTGGTACTTGTAAAAGTACTTGGTACTTGCTTGGTACTTGCGAAAGTACTTGGTACTTGCACTCGCCCCCCCCCGTTCCCCCGACTCTACTCCCACACCTACCCCCTCGGGATAATTCCGGGTTCGTCGGGTAGGAAAACTTGCCACTCTACCCCCTCCCCCCCCCCACACACACACAGAGCCATTTGGTATCGATCGGTGTTTATCCCGTGTCAATCGGTCGTCAATAAGCCGAGATATGCACGGCGAATTATTTCAATCGGCGTCGATCAGAATCTTCAGAACGGAGGGACCCGCACTCATTTCTGGCCGTATCTCACTTTTCCGAGATGTACGTCAAACTACGTATTTAAAACTACATATTCTACAGCCGAATCTTCAAACTGGGGGTACCTCAGACCGTGGGAACGACTCGGCTCAGCACTGCCGCACGCGCATTCAGCGGCGGCTTGTCGATTTTTCGAGTGTCGGCTGCCGATCTCCCGAGAGCCGGCCACCTGTCAGCCGCCGCTCGGCTCTGTGTTAAGCATATGGGGACGGCGAATTTCTCCCGGAGGGAAGCACCTCGCTCACAAAAGCACGTGAATCAGCCGCATTCCTGTGTGGCGCGCAATGCTGAAGAGATATGTGTTTCCGCGGGTATCTCGCAGGCCCTAAGAGAAAAAGCTCGCTGCAAAAACTGAGCAATTCAAAAAACCCGCAATCCTACTCAATGGATAATTAAACAAGATATCTTGGCTCGCTCCGCGTCGCTTTGGTCATAAAAAGATTGGGGAGAAAATTTGGGATCGAATGGTGTTTTTCCGGTGACGATCGGACATCTAGAAGCTTCGATACTGGCGAAAAACTTGCTGAACTTGCAAAAGTACTTGGTACTTGCTTGGTACTTGCCAAAGTACTCGGTACTTGCCAAAGTACTCGGTACTTGCCAAAGTACTTGGTACTTGCTTGGTATTTGCATAAGTACTCGGTATTTGCCAAAGTACTTGGTACTTGCTTGGTATTTGCATAAGTACTTGGTACTTGCTTGGTACTTGCTTGGTACTTGCGAAAGTACTTGGTACTTGTACTCGCCCCCCGTTCCCCCGACTCTACTCCCACCCCTACCCCCTCGGGATAATTCCGGGTTCGTCGGGTAGGAAAACTTGCCACTCTATCCTCCCCCCCCCCCCCCCAGAGCCATTTGGTATCGATCGGTGTTTGTCCCGTGTCAATCGGTCGTCAATAAGCCGAGATATGCACGGCGACTTATTTCAATCGGCGCCGATCAGAATCTTCAGGACGGAGGTACCCACACTCATTCCTGGCCGTATCTCACTTTTCCGAGATCTACGCCAAACTACGTATTTAAAACTACATATTCTACAGCCGAATCTTCACACTGGGGGTACCTCACTCACAATCGCACGTGATTCAGCCGCATTCCTGTGTGGCGCGCAATGCTGAAGAGATATGTGTTTCCGCGGGTATCTCGCAGGCCCTAAGAGAAAAAGCTCGCTGCAAAAACTGAGCAATTCAAAAAGCCGAAATCCTACTCAAATGGATAATTAAACAAGATATCTTGGCTCGCTCCGCGTCGCTTTGGCAATCAAAGTATGAGGGAGAAAATTTGGGATCGATTGGTGTTCGTCCCGTGTTAATCGGACGTCTAGAAGCTTAGATATTCACGAAAAACTTGTTGAACTTGCAAAAGTACTTGGTACTTGCTTGGTACTTGCCAAAGTACTCGGTACTTGCCAAAGTACTTGGTACTTGCTTGGTATTTGCATAAGTACTCGGTATTTGCCAAAGTACTTGGTACTTGCTTGGTATTTGCATAAGTACTTGGTACTTGCTTGGTACTTGTAAAAGTACTTGGTACTTGCTTGGTACTTGCGAAAGTACTTGGTACTTGCACTCGCCCCCCCCCCGTTCCCCCGACTCTACTCCCACACCTACCCCCTCGGGATAATTCCGGGTTCGTCGGGTAGGAAAACTTGCCACTCTACCCCCTCCCCCCCCCCCACACACACACAGAGCCATTTGGTATCGATCGGTGTTTATCCCGTGTCAATCGGTCGTCAATAAGCCGAGATATGCACGGCGAATTATTTCAATCGGCGTCGATCAGAATCTTCAGAACGGAGGGACCCGCACTCATTTCTGGCCGTATCTCACTTTTCCGAGATGTACGTCAAACTACGTATTTAAAACTACATATTCTACAGCCGAATCTTCAAACTGGGGGTACCTCAGACCGTGGGAACGACTCGGCTCAGCACTGCCGCACGCGCATTCAGCGGCGGCTTGTCGATTTTTCGAGTGTCGGCTGCCGATCTCCCGAGAGCCGGCCACCTGTCAGCCGCCGCTCGGCTCTGTGTTAAGCATATGGGGACGGCGAATTTCTCCCGGAGGGAAGCACCTCGCTCACAAAAGCACGTGAATCAGCCGCATTCCTGTGTGGCGCGCAATGCTGAAGAGATATGTGTTTCCGCGGGTATCTCGCAGGCCCTAAGAGAAAAAGCTCGCTGCAAAAACTGAGCAATTCAAAAAACCCGCAATCCTACTCAAATGGATAATTAAACAAGATATCTTGGCTCGCTCCGCGTCGCTTTGGTCATAAAAAGATTGGGGAGAAAATTTGGGATCGAATGGTGTTTTTCCGGTGACGATCGGACATCTAGAAGCTTCGATACTGGCGAAAAACTTGCTGAACTTGCAAAAGTACTTGGTACTTGCTTGGTACTTGCCAAAGTACTCGGTACTTGCCAAAGTACTCGGTACTTGCCAAAGTACTTGGTACTTGCTTGGTATTTGCATAAGTACTCGGTATTTGCCAAAGTACTTGGTACTTGCTTGGTATTTGCATAAGTACTTGGTACTTGCTTGGTACTTGCTTGGTACTTGCGAAAGTACTTGGTACTTGTACTCGCCCCCCGTTCCCCCGACTCTACTCCCACCCCTACCCCCTCGGGATAATTCCGGGTTCGTCGGGTAGGAAAACTTGCCACTCTATCCTCCCCCCCCCCCCCCCAGAGCCATTTGGTATCGATCGGTGTTTGTCCCGTGTCAATCGGTCGTCAATAAGCCGAGATATGCACGGCGACTTATTTCAATCGGCGCCGATCAGAATCTTCAGGACGGAGGTACCCACACTCATTCCTGGCCGTATCTCACTTTTCCGAGATCTACGCCAAACTACGTATTTAAAACTACATATTCTACAGCCGAATCTTCACACTGGGGGTACCTCACTCACAATCGCACGTGATTCAGCCGCATTCCTGTGTGGCGCGCAATGCTGAAGAGATATGTGTTTCCGCGGGTATCTCGCAGGCCCTAAGAGAAAAAGCTCGCTGCAAAAACTGAGCAATTCAAAAAAGCCGAAATCCTACTCAAATGGATAATTAAACTAGGTGACTTGCTTGCTCCGCGCGCATGATTGGGCCACAGGAGATTTGCAGCAGCCAAACGACGGGATTAGCCAATTCGAGCAGTGAATGTTTATGTGAAATCTAGCAGCAGCGATTTACCTAACTGGGCCAGGGGACAGGTCACAGTAGTTGACATGGCGAATCATTCTGACATGAATTCAGAAGGTTGACAGCGGTAATGCTGGCGTGCTAAGCTACGCTACAAAAACCGCCCTGTGTAGGCAGCATGCTCAGTAGGAGAAAAAGAGCAGTGAAGTAGAAGTAGTGTAAATGTAGCGTGCTGCTATGGCGATACACAATAGGAAGGCCGATTAGGAAACAGAAGTAAGCAAAGTGTCAAAGCGGCATTAGGCGACACACTGACCGGATTAGACACAGTCAGAATGACTTGCTGGGATTAGCTGGACTGGTCTGGTCCGATTGCCTGACAGAGCTTATCGGATCCGGGGTTTGTTGGCGTCAGCTGCGGCTGCTGGCGGCAGCCGGTGTCGATGACTGGCGGCCCTGCTGGTTAACTGCATGGTGGCGAGAAATGTAGTCAGGGACACGGCATAAGGAAGTCAAAAGGCTCGGAGTCTTAGCCAGGCATAGTTCAGGGTCGCCGTGCCGAGGTGATGGATAGATTGAAGGTTTTATAGGGAACATCAAGGTCGGCTCCGCACACTGAACACAGCCTGTTACCAGGGTGCACTGTCGTGGAAGTGCTCCGAGCGCGCACCCCGCCCTTAACACGTTTTTAAAGTAACTTTGAAATATGATTTAAGCACAATGAAATGAGTTAAGCACACTGAAATGTCAATGTCAGCCTCCTGATGAACTTACGTTAACGATGTCAAACTTTTAGTATAACGGTTAAGGGCCCGTTACGTCAGCGCGTACCGGCATACACTCACTCACGCGCAATCATTCACCACTCCAAATACCCACAGCACCGAAAGGGTTAAGCACAGGATGCAGATGCAGCCACGCACTCACTCACTGGCACCCCCCGACGTAAGACTCGCCCCGCAGCGGTTTAGACTCCCCCTATCAAGGGGTGAAGTGTCCGATCGATCACACGACACGGACTTCAGACGTTCACACGTCTGAAAGGGGGTCTCACAACCGACAGCGACGCGCCCTAACAACCGTCACACCTGACAGTTGACACAGTTACAGTCACGCACACATTCGCACACGGACTCACTCACTGACACGCTCAGACGTAAGACTCGCCCCGCAGCGGTTTAGACTCCCCCTATCAAGGGGTGAAGTGTCCGATCGATCACACGAAACGGACTTCAGACGTTCACACGTCTGAAAGGGGGTCTCACAACCAACAGCGACGCGCTAACATTTCCAGACTAAAAAATCCCAGCACACGGACCACCAGCCGTACCACACGACTGACCACAGGAGTATCTGACCGCTCTTGGACGCCGCCGCCTGACTATACTTCCGATAACGTTTAAGATTACGGCCGATGACGCACCCGCTTCCTAACGCCCAATACGATTGGCCGCAGCCTACAGTTGGCCGTCGACATTGACCACCCGGACAGACAGAGTGGCCCTCCCACTCAAGGAGCAAGGGCTTCCTCCGGCCACTCCGGGCTCAACGTCATAGCAATTGGGTGAAGGACGGCACAACGCGGGGTACATCCGATCGTCGCTCGACAACCGAACTAAGATAACGCCCCATAACGCACCCGTATGACGCCCGATCCTGGCGCGCGCACCTCACAGAACCTCTCTGTATACGACATTCCGCGTCCGATGGTTGTGCGTGGAAAGCACCTCGACTGAATCAAAGCTGCCTACGCGCGAGAGAGCCACGTAGAACTGGCCATGAGTGAAGGCCGGGGATGGCAGATATATGCCCACGCGTCGCTTAGTCTGCCCTTGGCAGCGATTGATGGTCATGGCGAATGACAGCTTGACGGGGAACTGACAGCGGCGGAATGGTCGGCCGATGCCGGAATCGACAGCGCTCACCACCAGAGGGAGGCGCGGCAAAAACAGCGTCTCGCCACGCGCGACTCCACTGGCGATTCGCAGCTCGAGCACGTTGGGCGCGGCGCGCAGCACCGTGCACAGCGTGCCGTTCACGACGCGCGGAGCGTCGAGGTTGCGCATCAACACGACCGGGGCGCCGACCTTGACCTGAAGTCGATGCGACGGCATGCCCGACACGTCGATCGCGTTGAGCACCTCGGTGGGCACCGGAGGCCCGTGATCCTCGTTGTCGTCGTCACTGATGGTGTCGACGCTAGCGTACGTGACTGTTTCGCCGGGCAGAAGGGCCAGCGCGGCCTCATTCGCCCTGTCAACGGTCGCATTTAGCGGCGAGAGGATGGCGCGCTCATGCAGCCACTCTTCATCACGGTGTCGCCCGGCCATGTCAGGGAAAATGCGATCGACCAAGGCGGCGAGACTGCGCGCCGGACTGACCACCAACTCGGGCACCTGCACCGAGTCCGGCTGTGCCACGACGGGCAGCCGGCCGTCGCCGACGCGCAGCAGGAAGTTGGCGAACTCACCGGCCTGATCGTCGCCGTTCAACGCCCGCATGTTGGTCGCGAGCTCCATGGTGTCGATCCGAGGCCACATGGGCGATGACTTGAGGCAGGCGTCAACAACCTCTGCGCGCCCGCCGCGCTTCACCACTGGCAGGATCTGTCTCCAGTCGCCAGAGAGCAGCGTCAGAACGCCGCCAAACAGCTCTTGCCTGTCGCGGACGTCTTGGAGAGCCCGGTCGACCGCCTCAGTGGCGCGCCGGTTCGTCATGGCCGCTTCGTCCCATACAATGAGGCGACAGCGGCGAAGGTAGTCGGCCTCGGGAGAGCGGCGATCAATGCCGCAGACGTTCTCGTTGTCAGGATGCAGCTGCAGAGGGATCTTGAACCGATGATGGGCAGTCGTGCCGCCCTCCAACAGGCTGGCTGCGATGCCGGATGTGGCCACTGCAACTGCCACGTGTCCCCGGCTGCGCACCTTGGCCAGCAGCAGGTTCTCCAAGAACGTCTTCCCGCAGCCGCCTGGAGCTTGCAGGAAGATGACACCCGACTCGTCATTGTCCAGCCGTCGCAGCACCTCGTCATAGACGGCGCGCTGGTCATCCGTCAGACGCGGCTCGTCGCGCTCAACGCGATCGGCCAGAGCGGCCGGGTCGTACTCGGGACCGCCGGGCGGCTCGTCGTCGTCGCCATCGGCGGCGGCGGCGGCGTCCGGCACCGGCGGCACCGGCAGTCCGTACTCCGCCAGAGATCTGCCGCGCAGCCGGCGGAGAATGCCAGCGATCTTCCGCAGCGCCTGCTGGCGCACTTCGTCCTCGGTGAGACCACGTCTGCCAGCCGCGCGAGCGGTGCGCTGACGGCGAGCGATGTCCTCGGACAGGGCGTCCGCGAACCTCATCCACAGCGCCATGGGATCGCACGTAGCCTCTCCCTCGATCAGAATCAGAGCGAAGAGGAAACGCAAACCACCTGCAAAGCGCGTCACACTCGCCTCCTCCAGTGCGCGCGCCCAGTGCGCTCCGTCCTCGAGCAGCCCCAGTGCGGAGCACGCCTCGCGCATGGTGGCACACACGCGGCCATCGACCGTGCGGAGGTGCTCGTAAGAGCGCGGACCTCGGACGCTGTGAAGGAGCAGGCGAAGAAAGAAAACTTCGCCCGCGCGCGGCGTCGTGGTGTACACGCGCGACAGAGTCTCAGAGGCAACCACGCCCGGCACCTCGGGGTGAGGCTGGCCACGGACGCGGCGTTTCCAGTGGGCCGGACGGGCGTCTGCGCCCCGGCCGCGTCGCACCTGCCACGTGTAGTATCGCGGCACCTCTGGGTAGAGGAGTGTCGCCGCGAACGCGTCACGCTGGCACAGCTCAAAGAAGGCTGTGAGCATGGATGGATTAGCCTGCTCGCCCGCGATGACCGCTTCCAGGTTTTCGTCGCCGCGGAACACGACACGTCTCTCGTCGTCACCGAGATGCAGCTGCAGCCGCTGGACCGGCGGATGATGGACGTGGACTGGTCGGTCGAGCAGCCGCCACGCTGCCTCCATGGATCCCAGGTACCGGCTGTTCTGATACTGGGTCACCTCGTCAACCACGCCGTCGGGCTGCACGGCGAACATGATCCTATCCGAGCCCTTGGTGACGTACTTGATGCAGTAGCGGATCGCTCCCATCGCGTGCGTGATCAGCTCGACGTTGACGTGTGAGTCCAGCGCGCGAAGGATGTGCGGATTGTAGGGAACGATCCAGCGGTTGTCGATTTCCACACCGCGCCGTCCGGGCGTCCGCGCACGTTGACCGCCGTCCTCCGGCGCGCGCCGCCTGTACTTGGGATAGCTGCGCTCTGGCAGCTCTGTGGCCTCCAGATACGGGCGCGGATAGCCGACGCTACAGCGGCCGTCCTTCATGCAGACCGCCTGCGGGTTCAGCGCGCCGCACGGACCATGCACCATCTTGGTGCAGACGATCGCGTGCAGTTCCGGATCGGTCTCGGGATCTGGCAGCTCAGCGCACACGCACGTGTCCACGTCTTCGGCGCGAGGTTTGTCGGCGGGCACGACCCACAGCAGAAGGTGAGCGTGCGGCAGGCCACGCTTCTGCCACTCAATCGTGTGCAGAATGGCCCGCTGTCGACCCAGGATGCCGCCCCGCAGCTGCTTCAGCAGCGCCTGCAGCTTGAGGTCAAACACCTGACTGACAACGTCAGGGTGGTCGCACGGCCGATCGTAGTCGCCCGGCCTCTCTCCCGGGTAGAGGGTGCGCAGAGTTTGCTCAATCTCTGGCCAGGCCGGGTTGCACGTCACGGTGATGAAAAAGTCGGCGGCGCCAAAGTCTCGAACGTAGCAGAGAGCGTCTTGTAGTTTGGCCATCATGAAGCGCGGACTACTCGTTACGGATGCCGGCAGCACCACGCGCCGTCCGACGGCTCGGCCGTGCTCCTCGCCGTCAGCCAGCGCGTCTCGCACGCCGCGGATGGTCTCGGCGCGGAAGCCGTTGAAGCCGTCCTGGTTCGCGCGCACATACGACAGACGACTCGACTCAGCTTTTGCCTCAGTGTCCACCAGGTACTGTTGAAACAGCCGGCCCCCTCGCGGAATGAGATTGAAATGACCCGGTCGGAAGCGCATGTGGAACGCACCATACTGACGGATTGTGACGCCGCGCTCGGCCTTCAGCTCGAGCGACCACCCGTCCGTGCCGCGCGGGTGCAGCAGCACATAGAGCAGCGGGTCGTACTGGCGGCTCAGTTCGTCGATGCGGAACAGTTGTCCGCCGCGCTCGCGAACGACGATGTCGCGCCGGCCCCCCATCTCATTGGGCATCAGGACCGCCACTTCGCGACCGATCGGTAGATTGAACCGGCGCTCGTGCTCCGACAGCGGCCGGTGTTCGGCCGACAACACGATCCGGCAGTTCGGCACACCGCGCGCCATCAGCAGAGCCGGCTGGAGCGCACGCACGTAGTTGTTGTGCTCGTGCAGCATGCCCAAAAGGATGTCGAGAACGGCTCTGTCGAGGCCGCCACACATGGTGGCACGTCGCGCGGTGGCCTCGTCTGCGTCGAGGAAATACACCTGCATGAACTGCTCCTCGCCGCCGCGAGCGGGCAGTAGAGATCCCATACGATGACACACGCTACCCTGAACGGTGAAAGCCGCGTGATACGCCCCGTCGTGTCGGACGACGTTGCACCCCATACTGGCCAGCTGGAAGGCCGTGTTGTAAGCGCGAATTTTGCCCCGAAACTCGTCATAGAACGCCGTGCCGGGGGTCATCAGCTCCACCATCTCGTCCGGCGGCGGGGGATGGAAGTCAAGCTGCACCTTGCCCTGATGGCAACAGGCGCCTGCGGGCTCGGCACGCCAGCGCAGCGCTCCACAATGGGCACAGACGGTGTCCATTCGGCCCAGCTGCATGCCAGCCGGCGGCTCGAACTCGGCGGGGACATAATTGCGAGCCAGCAGGTGCTGGTCGCCTCGACGACGGGCGGGCGCGTCCACCGGAGCCTGTCCATCAGCGCCCCCCACTGCCTCCGCGTCGTGCGCATCGGCCGCGGGCTGGCGGGCCGCTGCGCCGTCTGGCGCATCGACCGCTGCCGCCTCCACAGCGTCTACAGCATCATCGGGCGTGTGGGGCGCCTCCTCTCCTACAGCGCCGCCCACTGCCTCCGCGTCGGGCGCATCGGCCGCGGGCCGGCGCGCCGCTGCGCCGTCTAGCGCATCGACCGCTGCCACCTCCACAGCGTCTACAGCATCATCGGGCGTGTGGGGCGCCTCCTCTCCTACAGCGCCGCCCACTGCCTCCGCGTCGGGCGCATCGGCCGCGGGCCGGCGCGCCGCTGCGCCGTCTAGCGCATCGACCGCTGCCACCTCGACAGCGTCTACAGCACCATCGGGCGTGTGGGGCGCCTCCTCTCCTACAGCGCCGCCCACTGCCTCCGCGTCGGGCGCATCGGCCGCGGGCCGGCGCGCCGCTGCGTCGTCTGGCGCATCGGCTACTGTCGCCTCGACAGCATCTACAGCACCATCGGGCGAGTGCGTTGCCACCTCTCCTACAGCGCCGCCCACTGCCTCCGCGCCGGGCGCGACGTCCGCGACACCGCCCACCACCGGCGGTTCAAACGCAGTCGGTGGTGCGATCGGCTGATCCGCCACACCAGCAGCAACAGGTGGCTCAAGACCTGCGCCGTCTCTCCCTGTCCTGACCTTAGTGCGAGCCGTAGCCATTCTCTCACGATTGCGTCGCTGACGCTCGGCGAGCTCAGCCTCCGATTCACGCTCCCTCCTAAGTCGATGACGCTCCCGGTCACGCTCGCGTCGCGCGGCAGCGATATCCGCGGCAAGGATGACCGGCGGCTGGGCCCCCGATGGACCGGGAACCGGCACTGCATCGACTACCGCCTGATGGGAAGGGCCCGCGCCACCTGTCTGATCTCTTTGTCTAGCGCGCGCCAGAGCCTGGCCTTCACGTTTACGTTGCAGGCGAAGAAGTCGCTCAGCCTCAGTTTCTCGCTCTCGGGCGAGGCGACGACGCTCGCGATCACGCGCCCGTCTCGCGGCCGCGGCGTTCACCGTCGGATCTACGGACTGACCGTTACGTTGACCGTTTGCGGGTTCAGCTGCATCGCCATCGACCATCAGACCGTCAGCGCGCCGTGCCACCGTCTCCGGCGCTGGCCCCGGAGGGTCGGCGGCGGTCGGGCGACTCGGCGACGTTGGCGGAGGTGTTTGACCCGACATTGCGAGCAATTCTGGAAATGGAACAAAGGAACGGGATTACAATCGGAATCTGCTAGGAGGAGGCAAAAGGGTAATACTGTTTGAAATTGTTTTAACGGACTTTCACTGGATAGTGGGTAAAAGTTATTATTGGTCCCGTTCGATGGGGCACACATAGGTTTAAAACAGACAAAAATCAGGTAGCCATTTTTCGCAACACATCAATCAAATTTCTAAATATCCAGCACGTGACGCACAACTTGCCTATTCTCATATGTAAAACATAGCCAATAGGTACACTTCCTCTTCCAAAGAAAAACTACTGTTTTAGAGCACTGTCCCATATGGGGCTAAGCGAGAATTTACCCACGCCCTGGTTTAAAGACGGATTGCACACTCGAATTTCGATCGCTTCTCTAACCACACGGCGACCCCATGTCGGCTCCACAGCTGCAGTGCTGGCCTGCCTCGGGTCGAACTGCCGCCCACACTGTAGCCATTCAAAGCATTTAACCAAATCCATCAGGCACTACTACCACATGACTCACCCCAGTTCAAATGGTTAAAATTCAAAATTCGGGTCGGGTCGGGTCGGGTCGGGTCGGGTCGGGTCGGGTCGGGTCGGGTCGGGTCGGGTCGGGTCGGGTCGGGTCGGGTCGGGTCGGGTCGGGTCGGGTCGGGTCGGGTCGGGTCGGGTCGGGTCGGGTCGGGTCGGGTCGGGTCGGGTCGGGTCGGGTCGGGTCGGGTCGGGTCGGGTCGGGTCGGGTCGGGTCGGGTCGGGTCGGGTCGGGTCGGGTCGGTCGGTCGGTCGGTCGGTCGGTCGGTCGGTCGGTCGGTCGGTCGGTCGGTCGGTCGGTCGGTCGGTCGGTCGGTCGGTCGGTCGGTCGGTCGGTCGGTCCTGCTGACCGATATCTTTTTCAAGATCACATTAGTGCCTGCAATCCACAACTACCACGCCTCTGCCATTATCAATTTTTTGTTAGAATATTATTTTTTACCACACCTCTGCCATTATCAATCTTTGTTAGAATAATATTTTTTAAGCTTTTCATTTAAACTCAAAGCATTTAACCAAATCAATCAGGCACTACGGGATTACAATCAGAATCTGCTAGGAGAGGGCACATGGGTAATACTGTCTTATCAATAGACAAACACCAAACACAATCCATCTGCCAGCGTCAGTTCTTTATGTTAGATTATAATAATTTTATAATTTTAATTACAGATTTAAGTATTTAGTTATAACAGTCTGGCGCACTACCACAATGCTGCTAGCCTGAGTTCAAACACAGAGATGAATTTCAAATTCAAGCAATAATTTAGCACCATAGCAGCCACCTTTGCAATGATATATCAATTCTTTATTAGAATGTTATTTTTAAGCCTTTCATTTACATTCAAAGCATTTAACCAAATCAATCAGGCGCTACTACCACATGACTCATCCCAGTTTAAATAGTTAAAATTCAAAATTAGTTGAGTCGAGTCGAAAAACAACAGGTGGTCCTAACTTCGCTCTTTCAAGAACATTATGCAATCAGCTGACAGCTGATTGCAGCTGTTGCTATATCAACACTGTTTACAGATGTAATAAAGGTAGAAAAATAGCCAACAACTCACATCTAGCACCTAGCCCCTAGAGAACATCTACTGTGCAACCTACGTTTCAATGACGGATGCAGTCACACACTGACATATAGATCGAAAATGTCATGTTTTTCCTGCTATCACTGCCTTATGCAACCTCCAAACACTGAAGAAATTCAGTAATTTAAGAGAGAAAAGAAAAAAAACTCATCCTCCAAGTTCCAAAAGTGACACCACACATCAAAACTCACAATACATTTTACACAAACATTTTATGTACCAAACCACCACCCCGAGCAAGGTAAGGTTGAGTTATGTTAGGTCAGATTTGGTCAAGACAGGTTACGTTCTGCAAATTTAAATTAGGTCCAGCTTCTATAGCAACTGATGACTGACTGGAGAGAACCAAAATGTCTCCTGTCTAACAGGAAATTTTTGCACAAATGTGCCAAAAAAAGAACAGGCAGCCCTATCTTTGTACTTTGAAGTAAATCATGCAGTTAGCTGAGCGCTGCAGCTCCAACTACCTTTTCCACCCTTTGCAAAGCACAAACTGAATGAATTCAGGCAATAAAATATGAAAACATCCTTCTAAGATTGGAAAATAACATCACGCATTGATACTCACAATACTTTTTATTTAAAAAAAATATTTATGACTCACCTGACCATACGCTGGGCCAAATAAGGCTTAGTTACATTGGGAATGGCAAGGTCATATTAGAAGGGAAGGGTTCAGCTTTTGCATTTCTGCTGACGCCACACCTGTTCTGTTGGTTTTATGCACATTTAGAGCCCTGGGTTCAGAGGGCGGCTTTAAATGTCTCCTGTCTAACAGGAAATTTTTGAACAAATGTGCCAAAAAAGGAGCAGGCAGCCCTATCTTTGTACTTTGAAGTAAATCATGCAGTTAGCTGAGCGCTGCAGCTCCAACTACCTTTTCCACCCTTTGCAAAGCAGAAACTGAATGAATTCAGGCAATAAAATATGAAAACATCCTTCTAAGATTGGAAAATAACATCACGCATTGATACTCACAATACTTTTTATTTTAAAAAAAATATTTATGACTCACCTGACCATCCGCTGGGCCAAATAAGGCTTAGTTACATTGGGAATGGCAAGGTCATATTAGAAGGGAAGGGTTCAGCTTTTGCATTTCTGCTGACGCCACACCTGTTCTGTTGGTTTTATGCACATTTAGAGCCCCGGGTTCAGAGGGCGGCTTTAACCTGCTAGGTAACTGCTTTTCAAGTTCCTAACATCACGTTTCACCATCACCATATTAAAAAAGTTCAAAATGTTTTAAGCAGCAGACTAATAAAAACTGGCAAAAACTAAACTTTTGCTTCAAATTGTTTCATGAGGCAAAATATTAGGATAAATCACTTCAATTAAAGGCAATCATGCACGCGCCACGTTAGCCGCGCCACTTGCATTTTTCGTAATAAATAAGCCTTTATGCACCAAAACCACCTTTGAAAAATCATCCCAGTAATTAACAACAGCTCTCAAGGTCAATTGGCATTCATATGTAATCTTAACACCCTCCAAATTCAAAATGTTTTATCTAAATCATTGTGACGCATCCACCACCAAGCTCACCTCGGTCCAAACACAACGGCCGATTTAGTGATGAATATTAAGCGTATTAAAAGAAATGCCTATTTGAAGGAGTTCATGAATACTTTGTTACACAGAAATGCTTGCCATATTTTTCTACTTTTTTAGAGCTAAACTATGTCTTACTTTGCAGTCCCTCTATCGTATTATGGTATGTAACTATAGTGACGCAGTTTGCTCTCCGCAGCTGGAGCAAACATTTGTCGAACCCGGTTCTGACGGAAATCGTACGATTAGAGATTTTCGAGTCCTACTTGCAAAATGTTTTACCTATTATTTGTATCATGTTTTTCGATCGTCCCTCAATCAATTCCACCCTCTGTCGGCCCCAACTTACCTGAATTTTTGGCGAGTCCGGGCTCGTCCGGTGACGAAAACCGGCCGATCTAGTACGGGCGGACGCCGGCGCCGCGGCCGAGCAGACGGCCCGTCACGGAAGTTGCAGACGGGAGATGATCGGCATAAAGCGCTCGTGTATCTCGGCAGCATCGTGTATTGAGAAAAAAAAGACGATTTCACGATTTATAAATGCGTTACGCTTATCATATGTACATGCACATTGCACACCGGCGCCGGGCCGGCCGGTGGAATTTTCCAGCCGTCGGCCGGTAATTTTTCTCCGGAACTGGAGGGACCGCCATCGAGTTTGTCACGTGAATCAGCCGCATTCCTGTGTGGCGCGCAATGCTGAAGAGATATGTGTTTCCGCGGGTATCTCGCAGGCCCTAACAGGAAAAGCTCGCTGCAAAAACTCAGCGCTTCAAAAAACCCGCAATCCTACTCAAATGGATATTTAAACAAGATATCTTGGCTCGCTCCGCGTCGCTTTGGCAATCAAAGTATGAGGGAGAAAATTTGGGATCGATTGGTGTTCGTCCCGTGTTAATCGGACGTCTAGAAGCTTAGATATTCACGAAAAACTTGTTGAACTTGCAAAAGTACTTGGTACTTGCTTGGTACTTGCCAAAGTACTCGGTACTTGCCAAAGTACTTGGTACTTGCTTGGTATTTGCATAAGTACTCGGTATTTGCCAAAGTACTTGGTACTTGCTTGGTATTTCCATAAGTACTTGGTACTTGCTTGGTACTTGTAAAAGTACTTGGTACTTGCTTGGTACTTGCGAAAGTACTTGGTACTTGCACTCGCCCCCCCCCGTTCCCCCGACTCTACTCCCACACCTACCCCCTCGGGATAATTCCGGGTTCGTCGGGTAGGAAAACTTGCCACTCTACCCTCCCCCCCCCCACACACAGAGCCATTTGGTATCGATCGGTGTTTATCCCGTGTCAATCGGTCGTCAATAAGCCGAGATATGCACGGCGAATTATTTCAATCGGCGTCGATCAGAATCTTCAGAACGGAGGGACCCACACTCATTTCTGGCCGTATCTCACTTTTCCGAGATAGTACGTCAAACTACGTATTTAAAACTACATATTCTACAGGCCGAATCTTCAAACTGGGGGTACCTCAGACCGTGGGAACGACTCGGCTTAGCACTGCCGCACGCGCGTTCAGCGGCGGGTTGTCGATTTTTCGAGTGTCGGCACCTGTCAGCCGCCGCTCGGCTCTGTGTTAAGCATATGGGGACGGCGAATTTCTCCCGGAGGGAAGCACCTCGCTCACTAAAGCACGTGAATCAGCCGCATTCCTGTGTGGCGCGCAATGCTGAAGAGATATGTGTTTCCGCGGGTATCTCGCAAGCCCTAACAGGAAAAGCTCGCTGCAAAAACTGACCGCTTCAAAAAACCCGAAATCCTACTCAAATGGATATTTAAACAAGATATCTTGGCTCGCTCCGCGTCGCTTTGGCCATAAAAAGATTCGGGAGAAAATTTGGGATCGAATGGTGTTTTTCCGGTGACGATCGGACGTCTAGAAGCTTCGATATTGGCGAAAAACTTGCTGAACTTGCAAAAGTACTTGGTACTTGCTTGGTACTTGCCAAAGTACTCGGTACTTGCCAAAGTACTTGGTACTTGCTTGGTATTTGCATAAGTACTCGGTATTTGCCAAAGTACTTGGTACTTGCTTGGTATTTCCATAAGTACTTGTACTTGCTTGGTACTTGTAAAAGTACTTGGTACTTACTTGCGAAAGTACTTGGTACTTGCACTCGCCCCCCCCCGTTCCCCCGACTCTACTCCCACACCTACCCCCTCGGGATAATTCCGGGTTCGTCGGGTAGGAAAACTTGCCACTCTACTCCCCCCCCCCCCCACAGAGCCATTTGGTATCGATCGGTGTTTATCCCGTGTCAATCGGTCGTCAATAAGCCGAGATATGCACGGCGAATTATTTCAATCGGCGTCGATCAGAATCTTCAGAACGGAGGGACCCACACTCATTTCTGGCCGTATCTCACTTTTCCGAGATGTACGTCAAACTACGTATTTAAAACTACATATTCTAAGGCCGAATCTTCAAACTGGGGGTACCTCAGACCGTGGGAACGACTCGGCTCAGCACTGCCGCACGCGCATTCAGCGGCGGCTTGTCGATTTTTCGAGTGTCGGCTGCCGATCTCCCGAGAGCCGGCCACCTGTCAGCCGCCGCTCGGCTCCTGTGTTAAGCATATGGGGACGGCGAATTTCTCCCGGAGGGAAGCACCTCGCTCACAAAAGCACGTGAATCAGCCGCATTCCTGTGTGGCGCGCAATGCTGAAGAGATATGTGTTTCCGCGGGTATCTCGCAGGCCCTAAAGGAAAAAGCTCGCTGCAAAAACTCAGCGCTTCAAAAAACCCGCAATCCTAGTCAAATGGATATTTAAACTAGGTGACTTGCTTGCTCCGCGCGCATGATTGGGCCACAGGAGATTTGCAGCAGCCAAACGACGGGATTAGCCAATTCGAGCAGTGAATGTTTATGTGAAATCTAGCAGCAGCGATTTACCTAACTGGGCCAGGGGACAGGTCACAGTAGTTGACATGGCGAATCATTCTGACATGAATTCAGAAGGTTGACAGCGGTAATGCTGGCGTGCTAAGCTACGCTACAAAAACCGCCCTGTGTAGGCAGCATGCTCAGTAGGAGAAAAAGAGCAGTGAAGTAGAAGTAGTGTAAATGTAGCGTGCTGCTATGGCGATACACAATAGGAAGGCCGATTAGGAAACAGAAGTAAGCAAAGTGTCAAAGCGGCATTAGGCGACACACTGACCGGATTAGACACAGTCAGAATGACTTGCTGGGATTAGCTGGACTGGTCTGGTCCGATTGCCTGGCAGAGCTTATCGGATCCGGGGTTTGTTGGCGTCAGCTGCGGCTGCTGGCGGCAGCCGGTGTCGATGACTGGCGGCCCTGCTGGTTAACTGCATGGTGGCGAGAAATGTAGTCAGGGACACGGCATAAGGAAGTCAAAAGGCTCGGAGTCTTAGCCAGGCATAGTTCAGGGTCGCCGTGCCGAGGTGATGGATAGATTGAAGGTTTTATAGGGAACATCAAGGTCGGCTCCGCACACTGAACACAGCCTGTTACCAGGGTGCACTGTCGTGGAAGTGCTCCGAGCGCGCACCCCGCCCTTAACACGTTTTTAAAGTAACTTTGAAATATGATTTAAGCACAATGAAATGAGTTAAGCACACTGAAATGTCAATGTCAGCCTCCTGATGAACTTACGTTAACGATGTCAAACTTTTAGTATAACGGTTAAGGGCCCGTTACGTCAGCGCGTACCGGCATACACTCACTCACGCGCAATCATTCACCACTCCAAATACCCACAGCACCGAAAGGGTTAAGCACAGGATGCAGATGCAGCCACGCACTCACTCACTGGCACCCCCCGACGTAAGACTCGCCCCGCAGCGGTTTAGACTCCCCCTATCAAGGGGTGAAGTGTCCGATCGATCACACGACACGGACTTCAGACGTTCACACGTCTGAAAGGGGGTCTCACAACCGACAGCGACGCGCCTAACAACCGTCACACCTGACAGTTGACACAGTTACAGTCACGCACACATTCGCACACGGACTCACTCACTGACACGCTCAGACGTAAGACTCGCCCCGCAGCGGTTTAGACTCCCCCTATCAAGGGGTGAAGTGTCCGATCGATCACACGAAACGGACTTCAGACGTTCACACGTCTGAAAGGGGGTCTCACAACCAACAGCGACGCGCTAACATTTCCAGACTAAAAAATCCCAGCACACGGACCACCAGCCGTACCACACGACTGACCACAGGAGTATCTGACCGCTCTTGGACGCCGCCGCCTGACTATACTTCCGATAACGTTTAAGATTACGGCCGATGACGCACCCGCTTCCTAACGCCCAATACGATTGGCCGCAGCCTACAGTTGGCCGTCGACATTGACCACCCGGACAGACAGAGTGGCCCTCCCACTCAAGGAGCAAGGGCTTCCTCCGGCCACTCCGGGCTCAACGTCATAGCAATTGGGTGAAGGACGGCACAACGCGGGGTACATCCGATCGTCGCTCGACAACCGAACTAAGATAACGCCCCATAACGCACCCGTATGACGCCCGATCCTGGCGCGCGCACCTCACAGAACCTCTCTGTATACGACATTCCGCGTCCGATGGTTGTGCGTGGAAAGCACCTCGACTGAATCAAAGCTGCCTACGCGCGAGAGAGCCACGTAGAACTGGCCATGAGTGAAGGCCGGGGATGGCAGATATATGCCCACGCGTCGCTTAGTCTGCCCTTGGCAGCGATTGATGGTCATGGCGAATGACAGCTTGACGGGGAACTGACAGCGGCGGAATGGTCGGCCGATGCCGGAATCGACAGCGCTCACCACCAGAGGGAGGCGCGGCAAAAACAGCGTCTCGCCACGCGCGACTCCACTGGCGATTCGCAGCTCGAGCACGTTGGGCGCGGCGCGCAGCACCGTGCACAGCGTGCCGTTCACGACGCGCGGAGCGTCGAGGTTGCGCATCAACACGACCGGGGCGCCGACCTTGACCTGAAGTCGATGCGACGGCATGCCCGACACGTCGATCGCGTTGAGCACCTCGGTGGGCACCGGAGGCCCGTGATCCTCGTTGTCGTCGTCACTGATGGTGTCGACGCTAGCGTACGTGACTGTTTCGCCGGGCAGAAGGGCCAGCGCGGCCTCATTCGCCCTGTCAACGGTCGCATTTAGCGGCGAGAGGATGGCGCGCTCATGCAGCCACTCTTCATCACGGTGTCGCCCGGCCATGTCAGGGAAAATGCGATCGACCAAGGCGGCGAGACTGCGCGCCGGACTGACCACCAACTCGGGCACCTGCACCGAGTCCGGCTGTGCCACGACGGGCAGCCGGCCGTCGCCGACGCGCAGCAGGAAGTTGGCGAACTCACCGGCCTGATCGTCGCCGTTCAACGCCCGCATGTTGGTCGCGAGCTCCATGGTGTCGATCCGAGGCCACATGGGCGATGACTTGAGGCAGGCGTCAACAACCTCTGCGCGCCCGCCGCGCTTCACCACTGGCAGGATCTGTCTCCAGTCGCCAGAGAGCAGCGTCAGAACGCCGCCAAACAGCTCTTGCCTGTCGCGGACGTCTTGGAGAGCCCGGTCGACCGCCTCAGTGGCGCGCCGGTTCGTCATGGCCGCTTCGTCCCATACAATGAGGCGACAGCGGCGAAGGTAGTCGGCCTCGGGAGAGCGGCGATCAATGCCGCAGACGTTCTCGTTGTCAGGATGCAGCTGCAGAGGGATCTTGAACCGATGATGGGCAGTCGTGCCGCCCTCCAACAGGCTGGCTGCGATGCCGGATGTGGCCACTGCAACTGCCACGTGTCCCCGGCTGCGCACCTTGGCCAGCAGCAGGTTCTCCAAGAACGTCTTCCCGCAGCCGCCTGGAGCTTGCAGGAAGATGACACCCGACTCGTCATTGTCCAGCCGTCGCAGCACCTCGTCATAGACGGCGCGCTGGTCATCCGTCAGACGCGGCTCGTCGCGCTCAACGCGATCGGCCAGAGCGGCCGGGTCGTACTCGGGACCGCCGGGCGGCTCGTCGTCGTCGCCATCGGCGGCGGCGGCGGCGTCCGGCACCGGCGGCACCGGCAGTCCGTACTCCGCCAGAGATCTGCCGCGCAGCCGGCGGAGAATGCCAGCGATCTTCCGCAGCGCCTGCTGGCGCACTTCGTCCTCGGTGAGACCACGTCTGCCAGCCGCGCGAGCGGTGCGCTGACGGCGAGCGATGTCCTCGGACAGGGCGTCCGCGAACCTCATCCACAGCGCCATGGGATCGCACGTAGCCTCTCCCTCGATCAGAATCAGAGCGAAGAGGAAACGCAAACCACCTGCAAAGCGCGTCACACTCGCCTCCTCCAGTGCGCGCGCCCAGTGCGCTCCGTCCTCGAGCAGCCCCAGTGCGGAGCACGCCTCGCGCATGGTGGCACACACGCGGCCATCGACCGTGCGGAGGTGCTCGTAAGAGCGCGGACCTCGGACGCTGTGAAGGAGCAGGCGAAGAAAGAAAACTTCGCCCGCGCGCGGCGTCGTGGTGTACACGCGCGACAGAGTCTCAGAGGCAACCACGCCCGGCACCTCGGGGTGAGGCTGGCCACGGACGCGGCGTTTCCAGTGGGCCGGACGGGCGTCTGCGCCCCGGCCGCGTCGCACCTGCCACGTGTAGTATCGCGGCACCTCTGGGTAGAGGAGTGTCGCCGCGAACGCGTCACGCTGGCACAGCTCAAAGAAGGCTGTGAGCATGGATGGATTAGCCTGCTCGCCCGCGATGACCGCTTCCAGGTTTTCGTCGCCGCGGAACACGACACGTCTCTCGTCGTCACCGAGATGCAGCTGCAGCCGCTGGACCGGCGGATGATGGACGTGGACTGGTCGGTCGAGCAGCCGCCACGCTGCCTCCATGGATCCCAGGTACCGGCTGTTCTGATACTGGGTCACCTCGTCAACCACGCCGTCGGGCTGCACGGCGAACATGATCCTATCCGAGCCCTTGGTGACGTACTTGATGCAGTAGCGGATCGCTCCCATCGCGTGCGTGATCAGCTCGACGTTGACGTGTGAGTCCAGCGCGCGAAGGATGTGCGGATTGTAGGGAACGATCCAGCGGTTGTCGATTTCCACACCGCGCCGTCCGGGCGTCCGCGCACGTTGACCGCCGTCCTCCGGCGCGCGCCGCCTGTACTTGGGATAGCTGCGCTCTGGCAGCTCTGTGGCCTCCAGATACGGGCGCGGATAGCCGACGCTACAGCGGCCGTCCTTCATGCAGACCGCCTGCGGGTTCAGCGCGCCGCACGGACCATGCACCATCTTGGTGCAGACGATCGCGTGCAGTTCCGGATCGGTCTCGGGATCTGGCAGCTCAGCGCACACGCACGTGTCCACGTCTTCGGCGCGAGGTTTGTCGGCGGGCACGACCCACAGCAGAAGGTGAGCGTGCGGCAGGCCACGCTTCTGCCACTCAATCGTGTGCAGAATGGCCCGCTGTCGACCCAGGATGCCGCCCCGCAGCTGCTTCAGCAGCGCCTGCAGCTTGAGGTCAAACACCTGACTGACAACGTCAGGGTGGTCGCACGGCCGATCGTAGTCGCCCGGCCTCTCTCCCGGGTAGAGGGTGCGCAGAGTTTGCTCAATCTCTGGCCAGGCCGGGTTGCACGTCACGGTGATGAAAAAGTCGGCGGCGCCAAAGTCTCGAACGTAGCAGAGAGCGTCTTGTAGTTTGGCCATCATGAAGCGCGGACTACTCGTTACGGATGCCGGCAGCACCACGCGCCGTCCGACGGCTCGGCCGTGCTCCTCGCCGTCAGCCAGCGCGTCTCGCACGCCGCGGATGGTCTCGGCGCGGAAGCCGTTGAAGCCGTCCTGGTTCGCGCGCACATACGACAGACGACTCGACTCAGCTTTTGCCTCAGTGTCCACCAGGTACTGTTGAAACAGCCGGCCCCCTCGCGGAATGAGATTGAAATGACCCGGTCGGAAGCGCATGTGGAACGCACCATACTGACGGATTGTGACGCCGCGCTCGGCCTTCAGCTCGAGCGACCACCCGTCCGTGCCGCGCGGGTGCAGCAGCACATAGAGCAGCGGGTCGTACTGGCGGCTCAGTTCGTCGATGCGGAACAGTTGTCCGCCGCGCTCGCGAACGACGATGTCGCGCCGGCCCCCCATCTCATTGGGCATCAGGACCGCCACTTCGCGACCGATCGGTAGATTGAACCGGCGCTCGTGCTCCGACAGCGGCCGGTGTTCGGCCGACAACACGATCCGGCAGTTCGGCACACCGCGCGCCATCAGCAGAGCCGGCTGGAGCGCACGCACGTAGTTGTTGTGCTCGTGCAGCATGCCCAAAAGGATGTCGAGAACGGCTCTGTCGAGGCCGCCACACATGGTGGCACGTCGCGCGGTGGCCTCGTCTGCGTCGAGGAAATACACCTGCATGAACTGCTCCTCGCCGCCGCGAGCGGGCAGTAGAGATCCCATACGATGACACACGCTACCCTGAACGGTGAAAGCCGCGTGATACGCCCCGTCGTGTCGGACGACGTTGCACCCCATACTGGCCAGCTGGAAGGCCGTGTTGTAAGCGCGAATTTTGCCCCGAAACTCGTCATAGAACGCCGTGCCGGGGGTCATCAGCTCCACCATCTCGTCCGGCGGCGGGGGATGGAAGTCAAGCTGCACCTTGCCCTGATGGCAACAGGCGCCTGCGGGCTCGGCACGCCAGCGCAGCGCTCCACAATGGGCACAGACGGTGTCCATTCGGCCCAGCTGCATGCCAGCCGGCGGCTCGAACTCGGCGGGGACATAATTGCGAGCCAGCAGGTGCTGGTCGCCTCGACGACGGGCGGGCGCGTCCACCGGAGCCTGTCCATCAGCGCCCCCCACTGCCTCCGCGTCGTGCGCATCGGCCGCGGGCTGGCGGGCCGCTGCGCCGTCTGGCGCATCGACCGCTGCCGCCTCCACAGCGTCTACAGCATCATCGGGCGTGTGGGGCGCCTCCTCTCCTACAGCGCCGCCCACTGCCTCCGCGTCGGGCGCATCGGCCGCGGGCCGGCGCGCCGCTGCGCCGTCTAGCGCATCGACCGCTGCCACCTCCACAGCGTCTACAGCATCATCGGGCGTGTGGGGCGCCTCCTCTCCTACAGCGCCGCCCACTGCCTCCGCGTCGGGCGCATCGGCCGCGGGCCGGCGCGCCGCTGCGCCGTCTAGCGCATCGACCGCTGCCACCTCGACAGCGTCTACAGCACCATCGGGCGTGTGGGGCGCCTCCTCTCCTACAGCGCCGCCCACTGCCTCCGCGTCGGGCGCATCGGCCGCGGGCCGGCGCGCCGCTGCGTCGTCTGGCGCATCGGCTACTGTCGCCTCGACAGCATCTACAGCACCATCGGGCGAGTGCGTTGCCACCTCTCCTACAGCGCCGCCCACTGCCTCCGCGCCGGGCGCGACGTCCGCGACACCGCCCACCACCGGCGGTTCAAACGCAGTCGGTGGTGCGATCGGCTGATCCGCCACACCAGCAGCAACAGGTGGCTCAAGACCTGCGCCGTCTCTCCCTGTCCTGACCTTAGTGCGAGCCGTAGCCATTCTCTCACGATTGCGTCGCTGACGCTCGGCGAGCTCAGCCTCCGATTCACGCTCCCTCCTAAGTCGATGACGCTCCCGGTCACGCTCGCGTCGCGCGGCAGCGATATCCGCGGCAAGGATGACCGGCGGCTGGGCCCCCGATGGACCGGGAACCGGCACTGCATCGACTACCGCCTGATGGGAAGGGCCCGCGCCACCTGTCTGATCTCTTTGTCTAGCGCGCGCCAGAGCCTGGCCTTCACGTTTACGTTGCAGGCGAAGAAGTCGCTCAGCCTCAGTTTCTCGCTCTCGGGCGAGGCGACGACGCTCGCGATCACGCGCCCGTCTCGCGGCCGCGGCGTTCACCGTCGGATCTACGGACTGACCGTTACGTTGACCGTTTGCGGGTTCAGCTGCATCGCCATCGACCATCAGACCGTCAGCGCGCCGTGCCACCGTCTCCGGCGCTGGCCCCGGAGGGTCGGCGGCGGTCGGGCGACTCGGCGACGTTGGCGGAGGTGTTTGACCCGACATTGCGAGCAATTCTGGAAATGGAACAAAGGAACGGGATTACAATCGGAATCTGCTAGGAGGAGGCAAAAGGGTAATACTGTTTGAAATTGTTTTAACGGACTTTCACTGGATAGTGGGTAAAAGTTATTATTGGTCCCGTTCGATGGGGCACACATAGGTTTAAAACAGACAAAAATCAGGTAGCCATTTTTCGCAACACATCAATCAAATTTCTAAATATCCAGCACGTGACGCACAACTTGCCTATTCTCATATGTAAAACATAGCCAATAGGTACACTTCCTCTTCCAAAGAAAAACTACTGTTTTAGAGCACTGTCCCATATGGGGCTAAGCGAGAATTTACCCACGCCCTGGTTTAAAGACGGATTGCACACTCGAATTTCGATCGCTTCTCTAACCACACGGCGACCCCATGTCGGCTCCACAGCTGCAGTGCTGGCCTGCCTCGGGTCGAACTGCCGCCCACACTGTAGCCATTCAAAGCATTTAACCAAATCCATCAGGCACTACTACCACATGACTCACCCCAGTTCAAATGGTTAAAATTCAAAATTCGGGTCGGGTCGGGTCGGGTCGGGTCGGGTCGGGTCGGGTCGGGTCGGGTCGGGTCGGGTCGGGTCGGGTCGGGTCGGGTCGGGTCGGGTCGGGTCGGGTCGGGTCGGGTCGGGTCGGGTCGGGTCGGGTCGGGTCGGGTCGGGTCGGGTCGGGTCGGGTCGGGTCGGGTCGGGTCGGGTCGGGTCGGGTCGGGTCGGGTCGGGTCGGGTCGGTCGGTCGGTCGGTCGGTCGGTCGGTCGGTCGGTCGGTCGGTCGGTCGGTCGGTCGGTCGGTCGGTCGGTCGGTCGGTCGGTCGGTCGGTCGGTCGGTCCTGCTGACCGATATCTTTTTCAAGATCACATTAGTGCCTGCAATCCACAACTACCACGCCTCTGCCATTATCAATTTTTTGTTAGAATATTATTTTTTACCACACCTCTGCCATTATCAATCTTTGTTAGAATAATATTTTTTAAGCTTTTCATTTAAACTCAAAGCATTTAACCAAATCAATCAGGCACTACGGGATTACAATCAGAATCTGCTAGGAGAGGGCACATGGGTAATACTGTCTTATCAATAGACAAACACCAAACACAATCCATCTGCCAGCGTCAGTTCTTTATGTTAGATTATAATAATTTTATAATTTTAATTACAGATTTAAGTATTTAGTTATAACAGTCTGGCGCACTACCACAATGCTGCTAGCCTGAGTTCAAACACAGAGATGAATTTCAAATTCAAGCAATAATTTAGCACCATAGCAGCCACCTTTGCAATGATATATCAATTCTTTATTAGAATGTTATTTTTAAGCCTTTCATTTACATTCAAAGCATTTAACCAAATCAATCAGGCGCTACTACCACATGACTCATCCCAGTTTAAATAGTTAAAATTCAAAATTAGTTGAGTCGAGTCGAAAAACAACAGGTGGTCCTAACTTCGCTCTTTCAAGAACATTATGCAATCAGCTGACAGCTGATTGCAGCTGTTGCTATATCAACACTGTTTACAGATGTAATAAAGGTAGAAAAATAGCCAACAACTCACATCTAGCACCTAGCCCCTAGAGAACATCTACTGTGCAACCTACGTTTCAATGACGGATGCAGTCACACACTGACATATAGATCGAAAATGTCATGTTTTTCCTGCTATCACTGCCTTATGCAACCTCCAAACACTGAAGAAATTCAGTAATTTAAGAGAGAAAAGAAAAAAAACTCATCCTCCAAGTTCCAAAAGTGACACCACACATCAAAACTCACAATACATTTTACACAAACATTTTATGTACCAAACCACCACCCCGAGCAAGGTAAGGTTGAGTTATGTTAGGTCAGATTTGGTCAAGACAGGTTACGTTCTGCAAATTTAAATTAGGTCCAGCTTCTATAGCAACTGATGACTGACTGGAGAGAACCAAAATGTCTCCTGTCTAACAGGAAATTTTTGCACAAATGTGCCAAAAAAAGAACAGGCAGCCCTATCTTTGTACTTTGAAGTAAATCATGCAGTTAGCTGAGCGCTGCAGCTCCAACTACCTTTTCCACCCTTTGCAAAGCACAAACTGAATGAATTCAGGCAATAAAATATGAAAACATCCTTCTAAGATTGGAAAATAACATCACGCATTGATACTCACAATACTTTTTATTTAAAAAAAATATTTATGACTCACCTGACCATACGCTGGGCCAAATAAGGCTTAGTTACATTGGGAATGGCAAGGTCATATTAGAAGGGAAGGGTTCAGCTTTTGCATTTCTGCTGACGCCACACCTGTTCTGTTGGTTTTATGCACATTTAGAGCCCTGGGTTCAGAGGGCGGCTTTAAATGTCTCCTGTCTAACAGGAAATTTTTGAACAAATGTGCCAAAAAAGGAGCAGGCAGCCCTATCTTTGTACTTTGAAGTAAATCATGCAGTTAGCTGAGCGCTGCAGCTCCAACTACCTTTTCCACCCTTTGCAAAGCAGAAACTGAATGAATTCAGGCAATAAAATATGAAAACATCCTTCTAAGATTGGAAAATAACATCACGCATTGATACTCACAATACTTTTTATTTTAAAAAAAATATTTATGACTCACCTGACCATCCGCTGGGCCAAATAAGGCTTAGTTACATTGGGAATGGCAAGGTCATATTAGAAGGGAAGGGTTCAGCTTTTGCATTTCTGCTGACGCCACACCTGTTCTGTTGGTTTTATGCACATTTAGAGCCCCGGGTTCAGAGGGCGGCTTTAACCTGCTAGGTAACTGCTTTTCAAGTTCCTAACATCACGTTTCACCATCACCATATTAAAAAAGTTCAAAATGTTTTAAGCAGCAGACTAATAAAAACTGGCAAAAACTAAACTTTTGCTTCAAATTGTTTCATGAGGCAAAATATTAGGATAAATCACTTCAATTAAAGGCAATCATGCACGCGCCACGTTAGCCGCGCCACTTGCATTTTTCGTAATAAATAAGCCTTTATGCACCAAAACCACCTTTGAAAAATCATCCCAGTAATTAACAACAGCTCTCAAGGTCAATTGGCATTCATATGTAATCTTAACACCCTCCAAATTCAAAATGTTTTATCTAAATCATTGTGACGCATCCACCACCAAGCTCACCTCGGTCCAAACACAACGGCCGATTTAGTGATGAATATTAAGCGTATTAAAAGAAATGCCTATTTGAAGGAGTTCATGAATACTTTGTTACACAGAAATGCTTGCCATATTTTTCTACTTTTTTAGAGCTAAACTATGTCTTACTTTGCAGTCCCTCTATCGTATTATGGTATGTAACTATAGTGACGCAGTTTGCTCTCCGCAGCTGGAGCAAACATTTGTCGAACCCGGTTCTGACGGAAATCGTACGATTAGAGATTTTCGAGTCCTACTTGCAAAATGTTTTACCTATTATTTGTATCATGTTTTTCGATCGTCCCTCAATCAATTCCACCCTCTGTCGGCCCCAACTTACCTGAATTTTTGGCGAGTCCGGGCTCGTCCGGTGACGAAAACCGGCCGATCTAGTACGGGCGGACGCCGGCGCCGCGGCCGAGCAGACGGCCCGTCACGGAAGTTGCAGACGGGAGATGATCGGCATAAAGCGCTCGTGTATCTCGGCAGCATCGTGTATTGAGAAAAAAAAGACGATTTCACGATTTATAAATGCGTTACGCTTATCATATGTACATGCACATTGCACACCGGCGCCGGGCCGGCCGGTGGAATTTTCCAGCCGTCGGCCGGTAATTTTTCTCCGGAACGGAGGGACCGCCATCGAGTTTGTCACGTGAATCAGCCGCATTCCTGTGTGGCGCGCAATGCTGAAGAGATATGTGTTTCCGCGGGTATCTCGCAGGCCCTAACAGGAAAAGCTCGCTGCAAAAACTCAGCGCTTCAAAAAACCCGCAATCCTACTCAAATGGATATTTAAACAAGATATCTTGGCTCGCTCCGCGTCGCTTTGGCAATCAAAGTATGAGGGAGAAAATTTGGGGTCGATTGGTGTTCGTCCCGTGTTAATCGGACGTCTAGAAGCATAGATATTCACGAAAAACTTGTTGAACTTGCCAGCTTGCTGTATCACCTGCTACTTGGTAATGTACTGAAAACTTGCTAATGTACTGAAAACCTGCCAAAGTACTTGGTATTTACTTGCCTAAATACCGCAAAGAACTTGTCCCTTCCTGACGTTTAAATCAGACGTCTTTAGTCGACCAAAGACTTTGCGAATTAGCCTTGGTCTCAGATAATTTTGATTTGTTCCAATGAATTGTTTGCAATTTGTGTTATTCTTATTCCCAATCCGTAATTTGTTTCACCTACCAATCATATCTCACTTGTTTTTCGCGTCCTACCTATTAAGCGATTACACATACGTTGAGGGAGCCGGTGGGTGGTTATAATGCAATACCCTGCACGGTGAACAGCTTGCGAGTTTTACTGCGGTGCGATTGCTGGGGCTTATCGCTGACAGAAAAGGGTAAATACAGTAAATATAGATGGCTGTGTTGGATCCCTTTGCTTTTGCCCAACATTCAGCGTTGGAATTGTGGCTTTACCGTCCCTCTTATAAAAGTTATCTAACTTTTTGTAGCTTCGTCAGGTTAGACACGACGCGCGTGACCTCTGGCGGCCGCTGGCGGAACTACCGCGCACGGCCCGCACACGGGCCTGGCGGCCGCCAGTGGAACTACTGCGCAGGTGGCAGCACCTGCCCGTGGAGAAGCGGCTGGCAATCGGCCGCCCCACTCCCCACCCCGCCCCTACCCAGCTGGCCGCCAGACCGTGGGAACGACTCGGCTCAGCGCTGCCGGCCGCTGGACGGGGAAACCCCGCCCCGCCGCCCGCCGCCCGACACACTGCCGCCGGGCCGGCCGGTGGAATTTTCCAGCCGTCGGCCGGCCGCCGGCTGCCGGATCTCCGGAACGGCGGTACCTCGCTCATTTTCGCACGCGCATTCAGCGGCGGCTTGTCGATTTTTCGAGTGTCGGCTGCCGATCTCCCGAGAGCCGGCCACCTGTCAGCCGCCGCTCGGCTCTGTGTTAAGCATATGGGGACGGCGAATTTCTCCCGGAGGGAAGCACCTCGCTCACAAAAGCACGTGAATCAGCCGCATTCCTGTGTGGCGCGCAATGCTGAAGAGATATGTGTTTCCGCGGGTATCTCGCAAGCCCTAACAGGAAAAGCTCGCTGCAAAAACTCAGCGCTTCAAAAAACCCGAAATCCTAGTCAAATGGATATTTAAACAAGATATCTTGGCTCGCTCCGCGTCGCGTTGGCCATAAAATGATTAAGGAGAAAATTTGGGACCGATTGGTGTTTGTTCCGTGTTGATCGGACGTCTAGAAGCTTAGATATTCGCGAAAAACTTGTTGAACTTGCCAAAATACCTGCCAGCTTGAACTTGCCAAAATACCTGCCAGCTTGCTGTATCACCTGCTACTTGGTAATGTACTGAAAACCTGCCAAAGGTAGTTACTTGCCTAAATACCGCAAAGAACTTGTTCTAAAATACTTGGTATTTACTTGCCTAAATACCGCAAAGAACTTGTTCCTTTCCGACGTTTAAATCAGACGTGTTAAGACGACCAAAGACCTTCCAAATTTCCCTTGGTCACAGTTCGTTTTGATTTGTTTCCAATGATTGATTGCAATTTGATTTGAGTTATGCTTAATTTCAATTCGTATTTTATTTCACCTACCTATCATGTCTTCCTTGCTTTTTGCGTCCTACCTATTAAACGATTACACTTGCGTTAAAAGAGCCGGTGGGTGGTTATAATGCAATACCCTGCACGGTGAACAGCTTGCGAGTTTTGCAGCGGTGCGATTGCTGGGGCTTATCGCTGACTGAAAAGGGTAAATACAGTAAATACAGATGGCTGTGTTGGATCCCTTTGCTTTTGCCCAGCATTCAGCGTTGGAATTGTGGCTTTACCGTCCCTCTTATTAAAGTTATCTAACTTTTTGTAGCTTCGTCAGGTTAGACACGACGCGCGCGGCGGTATCCATCTAGCGGCCGCTGGCGGAACTACCGCGCACGGCCCGCTTGCCGCACGGGCCTGGCGGCCGCCAGTGGAACTACTGCGCAGGTGGCAGCACCTGCCCGTGGAGAAGCGGCCGGCAATCGGCGCCCCACTCCCCACCCCGCCCCCCACCCAGCTGGCCGCCAGACCGTGGGAACGACTCGGCTCAGCACTGCCGCACGCGCATTCAGCGGCGGCTTGTCGATTTTTCGAGTGTCGGCTGCCGATCTCCCGAGAGCCGGCCACCTGTCAGCCGCCGCTCGGCTCTGTGTTAAGCATATGGGGACGGCGAATTTCTCCCGGAGGGAAGCACCTCGCTCACAAAAGCACGTGAATCAGCCGCATTCCTGTGAGGCGCGCAATGTTGAAGAGATATGTGTGCACGCAGCTATCTCGCAAGCCCTAAGAGAAAAAGCTCGCTGCAAAAACTGAGCGTTTCAAAAAACCCGCAATCCTACTCAAATGGATATTTAAACAAGATATCTTGGCTCGCTCCGCGTCGCTTTGGCCATAAAGAGATTCGGGAGAAAATTTGGGATCGAATGGTGTTTTTCCGGTGACGATTGGACGTCTAGAAGCTTCGATATTGGCGAAAAACTTGCTGAACTTGCAAAAGTACTTGGTACTTGCTTGGTACTTGCCAAAGTACTCGGTACTTGCCAAAGTACTTGGTACTTGCTTGGTATTTGCATAAGTACTCGGTATTTGCCAAAGTACTTGGTATTTGCTTGGTATTTCCATAAGTACTTGGTACTTGCTTGGTACTGCGAAAGTACTTGGTACTTGCACTCGCCCCCCGTTCCCCCGACTCTACTCCCACACCTACCCCCTCGGGATAATTCCGGGTTCGTCGGGTAGGAAAACTTGCCACTCTACTCCCCCCCCCCCACACACACACACAGAGCCATTTGGTATCGATCGGTGTTTATCCCGTGTCAATCGGTCGTCAATAAGCCGAGATATGCACGGCGAATTATTTCAATCGGCGTCGATCAGAATCTTCAGAACGGAGGGACCCACACTCATTTCTGGCCGTATCTCACTTTTCCGAGATTTACGTCAAACTACGTATTTAAAACTACATATTCTACAGCCGAATCTTCAAACTGGGGGTACCTCAGACCGTGGGAACGACTCGGCTCAGCACTGCCGCACGCGCATTCAGCGGCGGCTTGTCGATTTTTCGAGTGTCGGCTGCCGATCTCCCGAGAGCCGGCCACCTGTCAGCCGCCGCTCGGCTCTGTGTTAAGCATATGGGGACGGCGAATTTCTCCCGGAGGGAAGCACCTCGCTCACAAAAGCACGTGAATCAGCCGCATTCCTGTGAGGCGCGCAATGTTGAAGAGATATGTGTGCACGCAGCTATCTCGCAAGCCCTAAGAGAAAAAGCTCGCTGCAAAAACTCAACGTTTCAAAAAACCCGCAATCCTACTCAAATGAATAACTAAACCAGTTAAAAGAATAAGATAAAAACGTTGAGCAAGGTGGAACCGTGAACGCCACCCGCTGGGCGATGAAAAGGTGGAATGACTGGCTTGAAAAAGCGAGAAAACAAAATAAGTCCTTACTGGACACTTGTACAGATTTTACGCGGAACTGAAAGGAAAAACCTCTGTCTCTGTCGCCAAGTGGCCTCATCGGAGTCAGAGCCGACATCCGGGGGCACTGATCGCTCCACGCAGCAGTCCCGTGGACATTGTCAAAGATTCAGCATTTGCCGAGGCCAACAATATGTTCACGGCGAAATGCAAGGTATAGCGGGACCAGTCAGCCAGCGCCGCCGGGGTCGGTCCACTGACCAGCCACCTACCAATCAGCAGCCCAACGTCAACGACTGCGAAAACATAGAGGTACTTGTGTACGTATTAGCGAAAGTGACCATTTACTCGGCAAAAAGACAAGAAACAAAACCGTAATTGCAGCATTTTTTAATGAACTAAAATTAGAGTTCGAGAAAGAACGTCTTCTTGCAAGACAATGTAGCAAATTAACCGAGTTCGGAGAGAAGTGGGAAAAGTTCAAAACACTACCAGCCCTTGATAGCAATCACCTCATCTCGACATAAATCCAAACTCGACACATTCTCTTATCCTTGTCCTGCACCTTATTTCCCTTTTTCTCCGCCACCGCCGCCGCCGCCGCCGCCGCCGCTGCTGCTGCTGTTGCTGCTGCCGCTGCTGCTGCGGCTGCGGCTGCCGCGTCTGCTGCTGCTGCGGCGCGCCGCCTGTTATGTCACTGTTATGTCACGACACATGTCACATCGCTGTCCTGTGTTTTGTCGACCACAGCGAGCGCGAACGGTCTGTGACTGCGGATGTGATGCAGGGCGGCGCGGCCGGTCTGCCCAGCCGCCGTGATGGCGGGTACGGTGCTGAGGTGATGGGAAAGAGGTCGACCTGTTTTTAGGGCCTTGGGTCGACCAGTGTAAATGAGCGCTAGAAGTCCGTGTAGTCGTTTGGTTGGGGCGTCGGCAGAACGGGACGCCGCGCGAGACACGTGGCTGTGTCTACGCACGCCGGAGGCCAGGAGTGATTTCACGCGTCTCAGGAACCTGGTGGTGAAAAGTGAACTCATCGCGGCGAAACGTGAGTTCCTATGCAGTGAACTGGAGTCGGGGGACAATCGCGGCTTTTGGCCCACCTTCAAGAGGTTTGCGATGGCGTCGCCGAAACTTGCGGGGGACGCACTTCAGCTATCGCCGAGAGAGGCCGAAACGGCTGCTGATCGGCTAAACCTCCATTTTGCCGCCGTGGGACCGACCATAGCATCTGAACTCCGGACGACAGTGGAGCCTAACCGCGGCTCCCCCCGCCCGCCGACCGTGTGTGCTGCGGGATTCTCACTGCGCCCTGTGACGCTCCCCGAGCTGTCGAGCTGCGTGAGCCGTCTCAGTGCGTCTAAGGCCGTCGGCTTGGATGGTGTTCCGCTGAAAGCCATTCGGGAGTGCTTCCCAGTGATCGGCCCTTACATTTTGAAACTTGTAAATCTATCCATGACGACTTAAGTGTTCCCGGAGAGCTGGAAAACGGCGTGCGTTGTTCCGATTCCGAAAACCGGTGACCCGTCAGTGCCAGGCCCATGTCACTCCACTTTTGATGACATCATAAGGGGGTCTCAGGACAATAATGGCGTGGTGCGCCACAATCGCTCCCAAGCTGCTTACCAACAGCTGCCATTTTTCAAAATACAATTTTGAAATAAAGTTTCAAATAATGAAAATATTGTAATAAAGTTGTTAATTAAATCTATGCCTTATCTAAAAACATACTGAAAACTGATTTATTCATAGTAAAAATATAAGCTCGATGCGTTTTTACGTTGCTTTCCTGCTGCTGCAGAGGGTTTTTAAATCGTCTTATAACTTCAAAACCGGCCATTTCTTAGCATATTACTGCTCTTTTTTTGTCGCTAGAAAATGAGTTGGGCTTTCTATTGACATCAACGGTTGAGCGGTATCTTAAAGGAAAAGGGCCACCTTCGTGAAATATGAAGATATCGTTGTTTTTCATTTTGACATTATTATTTTTCATTTTCTTTTTAAAACTGGTGCCAGAAGTGCACAATTCGCGAAAAAGTATTCAAAACTATTTAACATATTGGTACTATGTTGATACTCTCTACGGCACCTACTGTATGATGGCATAGCGATGACGTCACACTCAAGCCAATCAGCGTTCAGAAGACAGACTCGTCGGATTATGTCAGATAAGCTGATTGGTTAAAGCTGAGCTGGTTGGAGCTGATTGGTAAAAAACCAAAGCCTCGCCGCGGGTGGCTGTATTGTCGGATAAGAACGCATTCCTGGGATAAGGACGCATTCCTGGCGTATTTTCTTTTAAAATTGCCGATAACTACGAATGGAGGCCGAAATCGGCCGTAAGGAGGTAGACAGCAAGGTTTTCGGACACGGGCTACAAGATGGCTATCTCAGTTTCAATCCCCATGTTAAAGGTGGCCCTTTTCCTTTAAGAGTGCCATCAATAATCTTCAAATGAAGTTAGTCATTTTTTACGTTGTAAAGGAATGGAGTACCCCTTGCGAGCATCAGGGATGACGTCACTCAGGATCTGTCTCTGATTGGTCGGCAGGGGAGTGACTGTACCTTATATAGATGGCCTTGGTCAGTGCCATCCAATAACAGGCCAATATCCCTACTAAGCGTTTTATCCAAAATAGTGGAGAAAGTTGTGAGCACACAGCTGACGACCTACCTAGCCGAAACCAATCTGCTCCACCCATCACAGTTTGGTTACAGGATGCAACACTCAACCGAGGACGCCGTTCTCGTCGCGATCGAACGCGTGACTGATGCCATCGATGAGGGACATGTGTCGTCGCTGACGACGATCGATCTGTCAAAAGCGTTTGATTGCGTTGATCACATACTTCTCCTCGCCAAACTGTCATGGTATGGTATCATTGATGTGGACTGGTTTAAAAGCTATTTAAGTAACCGAAAGCAAGTGGTGCGAGGCGGGAAACTCACCCTACCTGTGACGTGCGGTGTGCCGCAGGGTTCTATTAGTATTTTGGGTCCAATTTTGTTTATACTTTTTACAAATGACATCTATTCGCATGTGACCCATGGCCGACTCATATCATACGCCGATGATACGGTACACATTGATGGAGCGCGCCCTGATGGACCGGGTCTAACCGACCTGAAAACAAGACTCATCCTGACCATGTCTGAGCTTCAGTCGTGGTTCAGAAAAAATTTGCTTAAGATGAATGAAAAGAAAACTGATTTTATGATTGTTGGAACAAAACATGACCAAACCTTCTGGAATTTGTATCGAAGTCAGTAATTCGTTAGTAAAACAGTTCAGTCACATAAAATTGCTCGGTGTCACAATCGACCCTGGTCTTACATGGAGCGCTCACATCTGTAGTGTTCTCAAAAAGTGCAACAGGATTCTTGTTTCTCTGTATAGGTTCCGCCACTATTTCACTCAGACTGCTCTCAAAACCATCATTCAGGCATACGTGTTCCCTCATCTAAACTACTGTCTGTGCGTCTGGGGTGGGGCGACCGGGAGCCTACTTCATCGCATTCAAAAAGTGTTAAATTTCGCTGCTCGCATTATAACAGGCTGCAAGAAACGTCAGCATGTAACGCCTGCACTTCTGTCACTGGGATGGCCTAAGATAGAGTCCATGGTGGCCTACCGCGACGCAGTAAAAACATATAATGCGTTAAATTCGGAGGGAGTGCCAACCGATGTACGAAATATGTTTGTCACGCGCGAAACCGTGTCTAGTCGAGAAACCCGAGGGTCTGTGGCAGGGTATATTGAATTAGGGGGTAGGACCAAGTTTAGTAGGCATGATCTCAGCAATTATCTTGTTTTATATGGCGGTTTTCATTATCACAATATTATTTTTGATATCATGAAGTTTGTATGTCTCGGTTTTACGAAAAATAGTAGGGCAACAAAGATAAATTTCGCGAAAAAATAATTTTAGTTGGAAACATCCATTCTGGTATGCAAAATTCAGTATGAAGCCCAGTATGGTGACCGTCTAGTGTGCTTCCAAGGCTGAGTACCTGATATCAACAGGAGTTGTTTACTATTTTGCCTTACGTTGCTAGGTGGTTGCTAGGGAGCTAAGGATACTCTCTTGCGTGATCATTTGCACTTATTTTTCCTCATTATATCGACATGTTGCTGTTTCTGAGACCTAACTCATGCTAAGAAAAAAAGCAGTTTTCTTAAACTGTGTATTTAAGTGCCGTAGTATTAACACAGCTCTGCAATTCTGCTTAAATATCTGCAAAATCCTGACTTCCCGGAAAATTGTTGGTGGTGATGGGGATCGAGCCCGTCGATGAAAAGTAAGTCAATATTCAAAGGCTTTAAAACGTTATTTCTTGTTGTTCTGTGAAATAGCTGTAGTGTTTGCATGTTGAGTTCATGGTGCTGCCAAATAAAGGTATTTCCCTATGTGGCAGCAATGGCACATTGGTGGCGTACACGTGACAATTGTAGTACGGTTTTGGCGCCAAGAGTTGACCTCTGGTGACCGGTGACCTGAGGTCAACAGACTGGTCTGGATTGTGGCTGAAGAAGCATTGATACTGTTGCCATTTATCTTGTTATTAATATACCATGTAATTGTCAAGACTTGATTGTGTCAAGACCCTACATAAATTGGCGACGAGGATGTCAAACTAACTCTGATAATTGAGCCCAAGGCCCTAAATACAAGGTTGCACGGACTTATTTCTACTAAACCTACCAGAATATAGTTTCACGGTTGACTATTTAAATAATTATTCAATCAAAATTTCTTTATTATTATCTCGTAATCATTTATAAGCAATTTTATAAATCAACTTTCAATTTGCTTGCCTTTTACTAGCAAAATAACTTTTCTAGTATTGGGACAACATAGTAGTGTAGCAGTAGGAACCACATCTGGCAAAACCCCAATGCCTACATACAGCAGAAAAGCAGCCACCAGGTGTCGCCACAGTCGCCACTTGGTCGCCACACAGATGTCGCGCGCGTCGCCAATCGCCACACTACCGATTTCCATAAGGACGCATATGTACGGATATGTATAGGAAAGTCGCCCTTAAGGATTACGCTTACATCCTTTGCTTATGAGGTCGGTGGTTGGAAATTGGGAGGGGCTCAGCTATTTTCGACCACGGATATGCCTTTGTCACATGATGAGGAACATGCTGATGAGCGTTTTATGCGTCATAACAGCACAAAAGTATTTTTAATCATTTTTCAAAAATAGCCGTTCTGCCGTATCTTTCAGTGCAAGGTGCCGTCGGTCATCCCCGACGTGACGTCACGCAGGGAATTTGCCAGATTTTCCTACTAGACTTCGACACCCCCTGATTGAGCCAAGGAAGAAGACGGACTACAAGTAGAGTACAAGTGAGGCAAGTTGCTGCAGCTGTTATCGAGGAGGGGAGGTGCGGTAAGATGGACGGGATCCAACCACCATTTGCCTTCCTGCCGGCGGCTGGTAAGCCAAAGGTACCCTGGTCTGGGTGGTATGCTGATTTCGAGGTGTATGCTCTTGCTATTGGGTGGTGTGAGTGGTCAGAAGAACGCCAGCAGGCCTTGCTGCTTCATTGTGTGGGTGCAGAAGCTCGTAGGCTGTACAGGACTAAGCTGTCAACAGGAGTGCAGCATCGGAGGTGTCGGGTGATCAGCAGAGTGATGACCCTGCGCCTGAGCGTAGATCGGGTAGAGAAAGGAAACGGCCCAAGAGGCTCATTGAGGAGTGTGGTTGATGCATGTCCGTGAAGTTGGCGACGTCGCCGGCGACTTTTCCAGCGACGAGCACCGATTTTAGCCAAAACCTCGTCCAAGGTCAATTGGACCATGAGGATCACGAAAATCGAACCCATTCACCCCTAAACCTTGACCTTCAAGGTCAAATTCAAGGTCAAAGGACGGGGAACTGAAAAAGTGCCACTAAATATTGTCCGATTTTCAAAATTTTGGCACCAAAATGTAGCGCGTGCTAAGTTCTAGCCGCACATCGAAAACCATTTTCATCAAGGTCAAACTTCAAGGTCAAATTCAAGGTCAAAGGACGGGGAACTGAAAAAGTGCCACTAAATATTGTCCGATATTCAAAATTTTGGCACCAAAATGTAGCGCGTGCAAAGTTCTAGCCGCACATCGAAAACCATTTTCATCAAGGTCAAACTTCAAGGTCAAATTCAAGGTCAAAGGACGGGGAACTGAAAAAGTGCCACTAAATATTGTCCGATTTTCAAAATTTTGGCACCGAAATGTAGCGCGTGCAAAGTTCTAGCCGCACATCGAAAACCATTTTCATCAAGGTCAAACTTCAAGGTCAAATTCAAGGTCAAAGGACGGGGAACTGAAAAAGTGCCACTAAATATTGTCCGATATTCAAAATTTTGGCACCAAAATGTAGCGCGTGCAAAGTTCTAGCCGCACATCGAAAACCATTTTCATCAAGGTCAAACTTCAAGGTCAAATTCAAGGTCAAAGGACGGGGAACTGAAAAAGCGCCACTAGATATTGTCCGATCTTCAAAATTTTGGCACCAAAATGTAGCGCGTGCAAAGTTCTAGCCGCACATCGAAAACCATTTTCATCAAGGTCAAACTTCAAGGTCAAATTCAAGGTCAAAGGACGGGGAACTGAAAAAGTGCCACTAACCCAGTAAACATGCCGACGTCGGCCCGACGTCGGCCGACGTCGGGGTGACGTCGGCAACTCGGCATCGGCATGCCGACGTCGGCCCGACGTCGGTCCAACCTCGGCACGACGTCGGCTGGATGTCGGATATGCCCGCATGTTCCGACGTCCAGCCGAGGTCCAGCCGACGTCGGGCCGACGTCGGACCGAGATCAATTGCTGAAGTCCAGCCGACGTCGGGCCGACGTCGGGGCGACGTCGGACGGCGACGTCGGACCGACATCAGCCGCTGTTTTTACCGTTAAAATAATATAAAATACATGTTTCATGTTTCATAAAGAGCTTCTGTATTCAAAATATCCTCAGGAAACTCAAATCTTCCTCCACGCCACCACCCCCTGATCCGGACTGGACGGGAAACTTTATCCCATTTGGGATTGCCCGTAAGCCGAGCTCGCCCGTAGCCGGGTGCGGTGAGTGCTTGGGGGCTGCTCGGCCTATCCTTTGGTCAGGCTCAGCCCCGGCAACTCACCAGGGCCGGGCCCAGTTCATATAGAAAGGCCAGTCGGCAAGTGTCACTTTACCAAAGTGCCACTTATCAAAGGGACACTTTGGGAAACGTTGGTGCAGGTGTGTAAGAGTGGCTATATGAATCCATTGTGGGTTCGCCCTTTCCAATAAGTGTCACGTAACAGCAATGGGACCAGGGACTCTATATTAACTGGACCCAGGGTGTTCGCCAAGAAGACCAATGTCTCCCTCTCCATCCTATGATCCTTCTAGTGGTGTCAATTTCAGAAAACGTATGTCCAAAGTCCGTCCAATGTCCAATGCTTATGTCGATTGTCCGTCCAAAAATGTCCAAGCCAGCCATTTGTCCAAAGATGTCCGACACCTACACAATAGTTTACACTCAACACTGTTATTTAATTTGCTTTTCATGTACCGTTACAAGCTCAAAAGTGTTAATCATATCGAAAGCTGAGCTTTCTAATAGCCAATCAATGTTAAACACGACTACTTTTTAAAAAATGTTGAGGTGTAGCAAGCGATTGTCCAAAGTTGTCCAAAGCCTGCTGCCATTGTCCAACCGAATTCCGAATTGGACGTTGGACAAAATCGGAATTCCGAAGATTGAAGTTCCGATTGACACCACTAGATCCTTCCGGCTCTGAAATGGTCTTGTCAGACCGAAAGGGCATAAGGCAACAAAACAAACCAACTTCGTTAGTTGGCTGCGTGGTGTAGTGGTTAGCGCACTGACCTCGCATTCGAATGACACGGGGTTCGAATCCCATCACCGACTGCTACTTTTGGCGTGTTGTCCCAGTAAACATGCCGACGTCGGCGACTGGGGGGCTCGAATCCCGCCGCCGGTTGATATTTTTGGCGCGTTGTCCCAATAAACATGCCGACGTCGGCCCCGTCGGTCCAACGACAAACGATCTCGTCAACCTCGGCAAACGATCTCGGCCCGACGTCGGCTCGACGTCGGCTGGACTTCGGCTGGACGTCGGAACATGCGGGCATATCCGACGTCCAGCCGATGTCGGGCCGAGGTTGAACCGACGTTGGGCCGACGTCGGGCCGAGCCTCGGCCCGACGTCGGGCCGACGTCGGCATGTTTACTGGGAAATATTGTCCGATCTTCAAAATTTTGGCACCAAAATGTAGCGCGTGCAAAGTTCTAGCCGCACATCGAAAACCATTTTCATCAAGGTCAAACTTCAAGGTCAAATTCAAGGTCAAAGGACGGGGAACTGAAAAAGTGCCACTAAATATTGTCCGATCTTCAAAATTTTGGCACCAAAATGTAGCGCGTGCAAAGTTCTAGCCGCACATCGAAAACCATTTTCATCAAGGTCAAACTTCAAGGTCAAATTCAAGGTCAAAGAACGGGGAACTTTAAAAATGCTACGTCACCAGCGACTTTTCCAGCGACGAGCACCGATTTTAGCCAAAACCTCGTCCAAGGTCAATTGGACCATGAGGATCACGAAAATCGAACCCATTCACCCCTAAACCTTGACCTTCAAGGTCAAATTCAAGGTCAAAGGACGGGGAACTGAAAAAGTGCCACTAAATATTGTCCGATTTTCAAAATTATGGCACCAAAATGTAGCACGTGCAAAGTTCTAGCCGCACCTCGAAAACCATTTTCATCAAGGTCAAACTTCAAGGTCAAATTCAAGGTCAAAGGACGGGGAACTGAAAAAGTGCCACTAAATATTGTCCGATTTTCAAAATTTTGGCACCAAAATGTAGCGCGTGCAAAGTTCTAGCCGCACATCGAAAACCATTTTCATCAAGTCAAACTTCAAGGTCAAATTCAAGGTCAAAGGACGGGGAACTGAAAAAGTGCCACTAAATATTGTCTGATCTTCAAAATTATAGCACCAAAATGTAGCGCGTGCAAAGTTCTAGCCGCACATCGAAAACCATTTTCATCAAGGTCAAACTTCAAGGTCAAATTCAAGGTCAAAGGACGGGGAACTGAAAAAGTGCCACTAAATATTGTCCGATCTTCAAAATTTTGGCACCAAAATGTAGCGCGTGCAAAGTTCTAGCCGCACATCGAAAACCATTTTCATCAAGGTCAAACTTCAAGGTCAAATTCAAGGTCAAAGAACGGGGAACTTTAAAAATGCTACGTCACCAGCGACTTTTCCAGCGACGAGCACCGATTTTAGCCAAAACCTCGTCCAAGGTCAATTGGACCATGAGAATCACGAAAATCGAACCCATTCACCCCTAAACCTTGACCTTCAAGGTCAAATTCAAGGTCAAAGGACGGGGAACTCAAAAAGTGCCACTAAATATTGTCCGATTTTCAAAATTTTGGCACCAAAATGTAGCGCGTGCAAAATTCTAGCCGCACATCGAAAACCATTTTCATCAAGGTCAAACTTCAAGGTCAAATTCAAGGTCAAAGGACGGGGAACTGAAAAAGTGCCACTAAATATTGTCCGATTTTCAAAATTTTGGCACCAAAATGTAGCGCGTGCAAAGTTCTAGCCGCACATCGAAAACCATTTTCATCAAGGTCAAACTTCAAGGTCAAATTCAAGGTCAAAGGACGGGGAACTGAAAAAGTGCCACTAGATATTGTCCGATCTGCAAAATTTTGGCACCAAAATGTAGCGCGTGCAAAGTTCTAGCCGCACATCAAAAACCATTTTCATCAAAGTCAAACATCAAGGTCAAATTCAAGGTCAAAGGGCGGGGAACTGAAAAAGTGCCACTAAATATTGTCCGATTTTCACAATTTTGGCACCAAAATGTAGCGCGTGCAAAGTTCTAGCCGCACATCGAAAACCATTTTCATCAAGGTCAAACTTCAAGGTCAAATTCAAGGTCAAAGGACGGGGAACTGAAAAAGTGCCACTGGATATTGTCCGATCTTCAAAATTTTGGCACCAAAATGTAGCGCGTGCAAAGTTCTAGCCGCACATCGAAAACCATTTTCATCAAGGTCAAACTTCAAGGTCAAATTCAAGGTCAAAGGACGGGGAACTGAAAAAGTGCCACTAGATATTGTCCGATCTTCAAAATTTTGGCACCAAAATGTAGCGCTGCAAAGTTCTAGCCGCACATCGAAAACCATTTTCATCAAGGTCAAACTTCAAGGTCAAATTCAAGGTCAAAGGACAGGGAACTGCAAAATTTTTTAGCTTGAATTTGACCTTGAAGTTTGACCTTGATGAAAATGGTTTTCGATGTGCGGCTAGAACTTTGCACGCGCTACATTTTGGTGCCAAAATTTTGAAAATCGGACAATATTTAGTGGCACTTTTTCAGTTCCCCGTCCTTTGACCTTGAATTTGACCTTGAAGTTTGACCTTGATGAAAATGGTTTTCGATGTGCGGCTAGAACTTTGCACGCGCTACATTTTGGTGCCAAAATTTTGAAAATCGGACAATATTTAGTGGCACTTTTTCAGTTCCCCGTCCTTTGACCTTGAATTTGACCTTGAAGTTTGACCTTGATGAAAATGGTTTTCGATGTGCGGCTAGAACTTTGCACGCGCTACATTTTGGTGCCAAAATTTTGAAAATCGGACAATATTTAGTGGCACTTTTTCAGTTGCCCGTCCTTTGACCTTGAATTTGACCTTGAAGTTTGACCATGATGAAAATGGTTTTCGATGTGCGGCTAGAACTTTGCACGCGCTACATTTTGGTGCCAAAATTTTGAAGATCGGACAATATTTAGTGGCACTTTTTCAGTTCCCCGTCCTTTGACCTTGTATTTGACCTTGAAGTTTGACCTTGATGAAAATGGTTTTCGATGTGCGGCTAGAACTTTGCACGCGCTACATTTTGGTGCCAAAATTTTGAAGATCGGACAATATTTAGTGGCACTTTTTCAGTTCCCCGTCCTTTGACCTTGAATTTGACCTTGAAGTTTGACCTTGATGAAAATGGTTTTCGATGTGCGGCTAGAACTTTGCACGCGCTACATTTTGGTGCCAAAATTTTGAAGATCGGACAATATTTAGTGGCTCTTTTCAGTTCCCCGTCCTTTGACCTTGAATTTGACCTTGAAGTTTGACCTTGATGAAAATGGTTTTCGATGTGCGGCTAGAACTTTGCACGCGCTACATTTTGGTGCCAAAATTTTGAAGATCGGACAATATCTAGTGGCACTTTTTCAGTTCCCCGTCCTTTGACCTTGAATTTGACCTTGAAGTTTGACCTTGATGAAAATGGTTTTCGATGTGCGGCTAGAACTTTGCACGCGCTACATTTTGGTGCCAAAATTTTGAAAATCGGACAATATCTAGTGGCACTTTTTCAGTTCCCCGTCCTTTGACCTTGAATTTGACCTTGAAGTTTGACCTTGATGAAAATGGTTTTCGATGTGCGGCTAGAACTTTGCACGCGCTACATTTTGGTGCCAAAATTGTGAAAATCGGACAATATTTAGTGGCACTTTTTCAGTTCCCCGTCCTTTGACCTTGAATTTGACCTTGAAGTTTGACCTTGATGAAAATGGTTTTCGATGTGCGGCTAGAACTTTGCACGCGCTACATTTTGGTGCCAAGATTTTGAAGATCGGACAATATCTAGTGGCACTTTTTCAGTTCCCCGTCATTTGACCTTTAATTTGACCTTGAAGTTTGACCTTGATGAAAATGGTTTTCGATGTGCGGCTAGAACTTTGCACGCGCTACATTTTGGGGCCAAAATTTTGAAGATCGGACAATATCTAGTGGCACTTTTTCAGTTCCCCGTCCTTTGACCTTGAATTTGACCTTGAAGTTTGACCTTGATGAAAATGGTTTTCGATGTGCGGCTAGAACTTTGCACGCGCTACATTTTGGTGCCAAAATTGTGAAAATCGGACAATATTTAGTGGCACTTTTTCAGTTCCCCGTCCTTTGACCTTGAATTTGACCTTGAAGTTTGACCTTGATGAAAATGGTTTTCGATGTGCGGCTAGAACTTTGCACGCGCTACATTTTGGTGCCAAGATTTTGAATATCGGACAATATCTAGTGGCACTTTTTCAGTTCCCCGTCATTTGACCTTTAATTTGACCTTGAAGTTTGACCTTGATGAAAATGGTTTTCGATGTGCGGCTAGAACTTTGCACGCGCTACATTTTGGTGCCAAAATTTTGAAAATCGGACAATATTTAGTGGCACTTTTTCAGTTCCCCGTCCTTTGACCTTGAATTTGACCTTGAAGGTCAAGGTTTAGGGGTGAATGGGTTCGATGTTCGTGATCCTCATGGTCCAATTGACCTTGGACGAGGTTTTGGCTAAAATCGGTGCTCGTCGCTGGAAAAGTCGCTGGTGACGTAGCATTTTTAAAGTTCCCCGTTCTTTGACCTTGAATTTGACCTTGAAGTTTGACCTTGATGAAAATGGTTTTCGATGTGCGGCTAGAACTTTGCACGCGCTACATTTTGGTGCCAAAATTTTGAAAATCGGACAATATTTAGTGGCACTTTTTCAGTTCCCCGTCCTTTGACCTTGAATTTGACCTTGAAGTTTGACCTTGATGAAAATGGTTTTCGATGTGCGGCTAGAACTTTTCACGCGCTACATTTTGGTGCCAAAATTTTGAAAATTGGACAATATTTAGTGGCACTTTTTCAGTTCCCCGTCCTTTGACCTTGAATTTGACCTTGAAGTTTGACCTTGATGAAAATGGTTTTCGATGTGCGGCTAGAACTTTGCACGCGCTACATTTTGGTGCCAAAAGTTTGAAAATCGGACAATATTTAGTGGCACTTTTTCAGTTCCCCGTCCTTTGACCTTGAATTTGACCTTGAAGTTTGACCTTGATGAAAATGGTTTTCGATGTGCGGCTAGAACTTTGCACGCGCTACATTTTGGTGCCAAGATTTTGAAGATCGGACAATATCTAGTGGCACTTTTTCAGTTCCCCGTCATTTGACCTTTAATTTGACCTTGAAGTTTGACCTTGATGAAAATGGTTTTCGATGTGCGGCTAGAACTTTGCACGCGCTACATTTTGGTGCCAAAATTTTGAAGATCGGACAATATCTAGTGGCACTTTTTCAGTTCCCCGTCCTTTGACCTTGAATTTGACCTTGAAGTTTGACCTTGATGAAAATGGTTTTCGATGTGCGGCTAGAACTTTGCACGCGCTACATTTTGGTGCCAAAATTGTGAAAATCGGACAATATTTAGTGGCACTTTTTCAGTTCCCCGTCCTTTGACCTTGAATTTGACCTTGAAGTTTGACCTTGATGAAAATGGTTTTCGATGTGCGGCTAGAACTTTTCACGCGCTACATTTTGGTGCCAAAATTTTGAAAATTGGACAATATTTAGTGGCACTTTTTCAGTTCCCCGTCCTTTGACCTTGAATTTGACCTTGAAGTTTGACCTTGATGAAAATGGTTTTCGATGTGCGGCTAGAACTTTGCACGCGCTACATTTTGGTGCCAAAAGTTTGAAAATCGGACAGTATTTAGTGGCACTTTTTCAGTTCCCCCTCCTTTGACCTTGAATTTGACCTTGAAGTTTGACCTTGATGAAAATGGTTTTCGATGTGCGGCTAGAACTTTGCACGCGCTACATTTTGGTGCCAAGATTTTGAAGATCGGACAATATCTAGTGGCACTTTTTCAGTTCCCCGTCATTTGACCTTTAATTTGACCTTGAAGTTTGACCTTGATGAAAATGGTTTTCGATGTGCGGCTAGAACTTTGCACGCGCTACATTTTGGTGCCAAAATTTTGAAGATCGGACAATATCTAGTGGCACTTTTTCAGTTCCCCGTCATTTGACCTTGAATTTGACCTTGAAGTTTGACCTTGATGAAAATGGTTTTCGATGTGCGGCTAGAACTTTGCACGCGCTACATTTTGGTGCCAAAATTGTGAAAATCGGACAATATTTAGTGGCACTTTTTCAGTTCCCCGTCCTTTGACCTTGAATTTGACCTTGAAGTTTGACCTTGATGAAAATGGTTTTCGATGTGCGGCTAGAACTTTGCACTCGCTACATTTTGGTGCCAAGATTTTGAAGATCGGACAATATCTAGTGGCACTTTTTCAGTTCCCCGTCATTTGACCTTTAATTTGACCTTGAAGTTTGACCTTGATGAAAATGGTTTTCGATGTGCGGCTAGTACTTTGCACGCGCTACATTTTGGTGCCAAAATTTTGAAAATCGGACAATGTTTAGTGGCACTTTTTCAGTTCCCCGTCCTTTGACCTTGAATTTGACCTTGAAGTTTGACCTTGATGAAAATGGTTTTCGATGTGCGGCTAGAACTTTGCACGCGCTACATTTTGATGCCAAAATTTTGAAAATTGGACAATATTTAGTGGCACTTTTTCAGTTCCCCGTCCTTTGACCTTGAATTTGACCTTGAAGTTTGACCTTGATGAAAATGGTTTTCGATGTGCGGCTAGAACTTTGCACGCGCTACATTTTGGTGCCAAAATTTTGAAAATCGGACAATATTTAGTGGCACTTTTTCAGTTCCCCGTCCTTTGACCTTGAATTTGACCTTGAAGGTCAAGGTTTAGGGGTGAATGGGTTCGATGTTCGTGATCCTCATGGTCCAATTGACCTTGGACGAGGTTTTGGCTAAAATCGGTGCTCGTCGCTGGAAAAGTCGCTGGTGACGTAGCATTTTTAAAGTTCCCCGTTCTTTGACCTTGAATTTGACCTTGAAGTTTGACCTTGATGAAAATGGTTTTCGATGTGCGGCTCGAACTTTGCACGCGCTACATTTTGGTGCCAAAATTTTGAAGATCGGACAATATTTAGTGGCACTTTTTCAGTTCCCCGTCCTTTGACCTTGAATTTGACCTTGAAATTTGACCTTGATGAAAATGGTTTTCGATGTGCGGCTAGAACTTTGCACGCGCTACATTTTGGTGCCAAAATTTTGAAGATCGGACAATATTTAGTGGCACTTTTTCAGTTCCCCGTCCTTTGACCTTGAATTTGACCTTGAAGTTTGACCTTGATGAAAATGGTTTTCGATGTGCGGCTAGAACTTTGCACGCGCTACATTTTGGTGCCAAAATTTTGAAGATCGGACAATATCTAGTGGCACTTTTTCAGTTCCCCGTCCTTTGACCTTGAATTTGACCTTGAAGTTTGACCTTGATGAAAATGGTTTTCGATGTGCGGCTAGAACTTTGCACGCGCTACATTTTGGTGCCAAAATTTTGAAAATCGGACAATATTTAGTGGCACTTTTTCAGTTCCCCGTCCTTTGACCTTGAATTTGACCTTGAAGTTTGACCTTGATGAAAATGGTTTTCGATGTGCGGCTAGAACTTTGCACGCGCTACATTTTGGTGCCAAAATTTTGAAAATCGGACAATATCTAGTGGCACTTTTTCAGTTCCCCGTCATTTGACCATTAATTTGACCTTGAAGTTTGACCTTGATGAAAATGGGTTTCGATGTGCGGCTAGAACTGTGCACGCGCTACATTTTGGTGCCAAAATTTTGAATATCGGACAATATTTAGTGGCACTTTTTCAGTTCCCCGTCCTTTGATCTTGAATTTGACCTTGAAGTTTGACCTTGATGAAAATGGTTTTCGATGTGCGGCTAAAACTTTGCACGCGCTACATTTTGGTGCCAAAATTTTGAAAATTGGACAATATTTAGTGGCACTTTTTCAGTTCCCCGTCCTTTGACCTTGAATTTGACCTTGAAGTTTGACCTTGATGAAAATGGTTTTCGATGTGCGGCTAGAACTTTGCACGCGCTACATTTTGGTGCCAAAATTTTGAAAATCGGACAATATTTAGTGGCACTTTTTCAGTTCCCCGTCCTTTGACCTTGAATTTGACCTTGAAGTTTGACCTTGATGAAAATGGTTTTCGATGTGCGGCTAGAACTTTGCACGCGCTACATTTTGGTGCCAAAATTTTGAAGATCGAACAATATCTAGTGGCACTTTTTCAGTTCCCCGTCCTTTGACCTTGAATTTGACCTTGAAGTTTGACCTTGATGAAAATGGTTTTTGATGTGCGGCTAGAACTTTGCACGCGCTACATTTTGGTGCCAAAATTTTGAAAATCGGACAATATTTAGTGGCACTTTTTCAGTTCCCCGTCCTTTGACCTTGAATTTGACCTTGAAGTTTGACCTTGATGAAAATGGTTTTCGATGTGCGGCTAGAACTTTGCACGCGCTACATTTTGATGCCAAAATTTTGAAAATTGGACAATATTTAGTGGCACTTTTTCAGTTCCCCGTCCTTTGACCTTGAATTTGACCTTGAAGTTTGACCTTGATGAAAATGGTTTTCGATGTGCGGCTAGAACATTGCACGCGCTACATTTTGGTGCCAAAATTTTGAAAATCGGACAATATTTAGTGGCACTTTTTCAGTTCCCCGTCCTTTGACCTTGAATTTGACCTTGAAGTTTGACCTTGATGAAAATGGTTTTCGATGTGCGGCTAGAACTTTGCACGCGGTACATTTTGGTGCCAAAATTTTGAAAATCGGACAATATTTAGTGGCACTTTTTCAGTTCCCCGTCCTTTGACCTTGAATTTGACCTTGAAGTTTGACCTTGATGAAAATGGTTTTCGATGTGCGGCTAGAACTTTGCACGCGCTACATTTTGGTGCCAAAATTTTGAAAATCGGACAATATTTAGTGGCACTTTTTCAGTTCCCCGTCCTTTGACCTTGAATTTGACCTTGAAGTTTGACCTTGATGAAAATGGTTTTCGATGTGCGGCTAGAACTTTGCACGCGCTACATTTTGGTGCCAAAATTTTGAAGATCGGACAATATTTAGTGGCACTTTTTCAGTTCCCCGTCCTTTGACCTTGAATTTGACCTTGAAGGTCAAGGTTTAGGGGTGAATGGGTTCGATTTTCGTGATCCTCATGGTCCAATTGACCTTGGACGAGGTTTTGGCTAAAATCGGTGCTCGTCGCTGGAAAAGTCGCTGGCGACGTCGCCAACTTCACGGACATGGTTGATGCGTGATACTGTGATTGATGCATAAGGTGATGGGCACATTGTAATGGCGTTTTCTGTTGGGATTCATTACTAGTTTCTTGCTTTATTTCTAAGGGAAGGGGAATGTAGTGTTTGCATGTTGAGTTCATGGTGCTGCCAAATAAAGGTATTTCCCTATGTGGCAGCAATGGCACATTGGTGGCGCACACGTGACAATTGTAGTACGGTTTTGGCGCCAAGAGTTGACCTCTGGTGACCGGTGACCTGAGGTCAACAGACTGGTCTGGATTGTGGCTGAAGAAGCATTGATACTGTTGCCATTTATCTTGTTATATACCATGTAATTGTCAAGACTTGATTGTGTCAAGACACTACAAAAGCAATGCAAAGACCGATGATAGTGCCAGTTTTGAGCTTTCCAATGAAGCATTGCAATTAATAGTAAGGTAATTATTACCTAAGATATCTTCCATCAAATATTAGAATTCTGCCATTGTCTTGCTGTAGAACAGGGTTACGTTCAGTCTCTTGGGAACACGATTTGCCGGTCTCAGATCGAAAAACACTTCAAAAAGCGGTAATAGACAATGAAATTTCCCACCTGATAGCATCTCGGGTTTTTATATATCCTGTCTAGAATTTTCATAAATCAGATGTAAAAATGGCCAATTTCGTCAGATTCCGAATTTTTGCCATTGGGTCTAATGTAAAGCATGGCTACTGTCAGTCTCTTGGGAACACGATTTATGTACCTCAGATTGAAAAACACTTCAAAAGTCGCAGATAGTAGACGATTTAATCTACAAGATAGCATCTCGTTTTTTCTGTATCTAGTCATGCATCTTCATAAAACCCTCTCAAATACAGTCAATTTAGCATTAAAGTCTATGGATTTAGAAGAATTTTCATATCCGACTAGATTTGGGCTACCATGTCTGTTGACCGGGGCCCGGTCTGTGGAGTGTAGCCTGCAGTTAACGCGACGCAGATTGACGGTGACACAGAAACATTTTTCATACCGAGCGGCGGCGGCATGGAACCGGCTCGCACCAGCAGCACGAACCGCGGCGTCGATGGCAGCTTTTAAAGCTATCATTAGAAGTGCCTGATGTATTTTATCGAGTGTGCTCTGATGTATAGGTCAGTTTTAATTCGTTCTTAATTTACATTGTATGCTTTTACTTGTCTAGTTATTACACCTTTTTGCGTTGTTCGATGGCCAATCGTTATAACCATTCGGCATCAGTTTGGACAAGCGTCATTCAGAATAACCCATCGGCGGTGTGCATCACTGTTTGACGGTCGGCAAAACAGGCTGGACTCCATTTAGGTAACCATTCTGCATAACTCTTTGTCATTGAGCACAATGTTCGTCATAGGCAAAACACTGTCAGATTGTCATTATGCTTCGACATTTCACAAAATGGTTAGTCGATGTGCAAAATTCATCGGCACTGCGTAAACAATGACTGTTTATTTAAAACTTTCGTCAATGATCAAAATGTCAATGATGTAGTGCTTATCTAGCCATATTCAATGTTTAACGTTAATCACGCATTCAGGGATGAGGCTTATGACAGTTCCAGCTCAATTTGCAACCAATTAACCATTGAATTCCGAAAAAGGCAGTTATACCATAGCTACGAGGAGACTGCCGGCGCCATACCGAGTAGGCATGTAGATTCTTGAGCGTCGGACTCCTAAACGCTTCGATACAAACCACGAAGTCGGCCGTCATTATCGCGTCACTGTCCGTGCGATGTCATGGGACAACGCTTCGGGCGGCCGCGCCGGTCGGACTCGCGAGGGAATGGCTGACAGATGGCAAGCCGGGCCCTGACGGCCGGACACCTTGGTTTTTGGGGCGGGGCTGACTTATCCAGCCTGTGGCCCGTTCCTTGGTGTTTGAGGCGGGGTTAATTTATCCAGCCTGTTGCTCTGTTGCCTGTCCATTTTTCAATCAGCCGATAACATGTCAGCTACGTCCATCTACATTGTATAACTATTCTATTTTATGTACCTATGGCGCTCATGAACGCTACCGATTTTTATGTGGATCAATGGTCTACGAGTTTCGCCACCTATGCCTCGCACTGCACTGTATAAACGCGGTCATATTTATGCTTCTCTGTAAAGGGGCGATCTGTTTTTAGTTTTGACGAAATGTTATGAGGAATGCCGAAATTAGCATGGGGATGTTTTGGTGAACGACGAAGGGATATTAACGAATGACGAAGCATTTATCCAAATCGTCAAAGGTTTTGCCGGAACTCAATCAGTTATGGCGAATAGCGAAGGTAATACCAACTGACGAGCTGTGGAGTGGGATCAGCATTCCGTTTTGCCTGCATATGCTGAAGGTTTTGCCAGAATGCCTCTCACTGGCGCCACCTATGTGCTGATCGGACGAATGGGTTTTGCTGATTGGCCATCGAACAACGCAAAAAGGTGTACTCGCTTATCTTTGTATACCCATTGTACTGACGCTAAACCGTAAAAGCCACCTTGTGGAAGGTTTAAATACACTGATATGATATGATATATGATATATGAACCTACATGTCTAAACACTTATGCAGCCCTGACAAGGCCGGTTTTAGAAGAAAGCTTATACATAGAGTTGTGTCGCTGGCCGCGCGGTGGCCGGCTGGTGAGCGGGCCGACCGACCGGTGAGCGGTCACCGCCCGAGGCCGCCGACCGGTCACGTGACTGGACGCGGCCGGGCGGACGGGGTGCGCCCGGCGGCCGGACAGAACTGGCTGGAGCACGGAGCCGGACGGGGCGCGGTCCGCGGCCGGCTCGCTGAGTTAGGGTTAGGGTCGTACGCTTGATTCACTGCTTGTTAGTCTTATTTGCTTCGGTTTTCTCATTCTCTTTTGCAATCAATCATGGTCTAGTTTCGGTTCTTTCCTTCGCGATAAGCACGCACTACGCTTACAGGGCAGTTTTTTCACTTTCACACTGGGATATCCTGGCATGGACTTCACCGGGGCAGTTACCGGTCCCCGCCAGCTCCGGCAGCGGCTCCTCGCGGCCCCGACTCCGGCTCTGCCAGCAGCGCCAAAGACCAAAGTCTCGGACTTGCCGTGCCGGCTGGCGTACAGGCGTAGGCGTCGCTGCAGACCCAGGCTGCTGATAGCATGGGTCACTCGCCACCAACAGGTACCCGAACAGGTCCGACATCGTGTGGAGGCTCGAGTCCTTGCGTATGCCGCCGCAGCCGGTACTGACTGAGGCGCTTGTTGGCAACTTCGGCAGCCTCCTCGGTCATCCCTCCGATTGACAGGTGGCACGAGTCCACAAAAGCTGCCGAGTAAGCCAGAAGCTTGTGGAGAGTAATCAACATCGGGCGCCAGCTGTAGCCTGTAGTGTACAGGGACCGGAGACGTACAGTTCAGCCGTCTGCTGGCAATGGCTGGACAAGGCGGCGGTGTCCAGCCGGTGAAAGCAGCTGACTGCCTGAAGGATTGTGTTGATCCGGCTGATCAGCTGCTGGTCGACGCCGGTACAGGCCACGAAGTCGGCCGGCGAGCGGAAGGCGCGGCGGGCAGTGTTACCGTCGTTTGAGTTGCCGCTACCTCCCGTCCGCGGCTCGTCCACTCGCAGCCCCATCCGCGACCTGAACACCTCCTTCACCTCTTCCTGGCGCTGCTGGCGATGCTCCTCGCTGTCTTGGTCCTCGAGAAGCTGGTAGCTTAGATGGAGAAGCTAGAGTAGCATCTGATCCAGCAGTGCAGAGTGCTAAGCCCGTACTGCAGGTTGGAGACGAGCTGAGCGACGACGGCTGGCAGGTCGTTAAACTCTTCAGTACGAGGCCACACATGCTGCAGCGCTGCGAAGAGGCCGTCCCTGTGGCGACGTTAACCACCTTCCCGTCTACCTGCCGGAGAAGTGAGCAGTGAGTTCGTTACATTTGCGACACACATGTATCGAAATATTTGGTACAGAATCGGATTAAAATTTAGTTCCGTCTCGGCTGCATCGAAATACATCGAAATGCATCGTGTATCGAAATATTTGGCACAGTATCTGAGTAAAATGGAAGTCCGTCTCATCTAGTTCCGTAATCGGTTATCTATGCATTCTCCTGTTTGATATTTTCATACTTCTCATTGGTCATGTTATCTATTATCTTAATATTTATCCTTAGATGGTTCTGACAGCTAACCATCTTTCGACTAAAAAGTTCATGACTTTTCCAATTTGAAGTAAACGCTGGTTATAATAGCAACACAACGTAATTGCCGGTTATGAAAGGTATTTGGTGACGGATGGGCCGGCAGAAGCGGGTGGAGTTGGGCGTCGCATCCTCCAGACCACGGTACCGCGCTCCGTCTGTCTGCAGCTGCAGAGGCACGAGTGTCGTGGCGTTGGTCATCCTGCCGAACGCCGGCCTGCTTGTAGGTACTGGCTGTGGCCAGACGAGCCATCCATTCCCCACTTGCAGTGCAGGGTGAGCTGGATCGGCGCCTCGTCCGTCAGGCTCTCCAGTACCGGCTCTTGCAGCCGCAGCAGTCTGGCTGCCGTGTGCTCCAGCAGCAGTTGCAGCTCCGCCTGTGCCTGTTCCGGTAGCACCGTGATGGCCTCCGGCAGCGGCAGGCACTTTGTATTCGCCTTGAGCACCTTCTTGTAAGCTGGGTACAGCGTGCAGCCTCGATCGACGGCAGATAGCCGCATGCTGTTGTACTGCGCTGTCGTCAGATCTAGGTCGACCATCAGCGCCAGCGCCTCGTCCACGGTGTAGCTGCCGTGCGTCTCGGGGGGTCGCTGCCGCCCTGGCCACCAGCAGGCTGCCTCGCCGGGAGGGCCAGCTTCCTCCAGGGGATGAGACTCCCAGCGTCGACCATCCTGATGCACGGCGGAGGCTGCAGCGAAAACCAGCGCGGGCGTGCTGGCTGAACGACGCAGTGCACCTCTGGCCTTCTGCCTCGACCTGCGTCCCTTACCGGTAAAAGGCAGAGCTGGCCGCCCCCGTCGGGCCGTGTTCCTCCGGAGGTGCTGCACATGGGCTCTGCGAGACACTCATCAGGCCCCAGCCATAGGCGGCTCTTGTTCTCAAATATCGCCTTCGTGCAATGTGTTTTTCCAGCGGCTGAGCAATGGCAGTAAGATGTCTCTTCGAAACTTCTTCAGCGTTTCTTCCGTTACCTCGAACTTTTCACCAATGGTCTGCTTTTAAAAACAATGGAATATCTTCGGTAGCTGCAGTAATTATGCGTTTTTTTCTACAAATAAATATACAAAAATTGCCCTTCGCTGAAAACAAATGATCAGCAGTGCAGGACGATGCGGCCTTACTTTAAACGACAGTGCAAACAAGTTCATCACTCTGTACAGAACACGAATGAACAAGCTTCGCCGAAAGTGACGAGTTATTAACACCAGCCAATCATTTGTTTTTTAATTTTAAAGTGATGGTATTCCAGAGATGTCAGTGTCAGACCCTGCTGTCCTTCGGACCTGATTGCTCACTGATGGGTCATTTTTGCCGAGGTTCCCGATGACACTCAGTGCGTAGGGCGTGGCTCCGACCCGCACCCCTGCCGTCCCTCGCTCTGCGCTATAGGAGTAGGCAAACTGGACGCCCACGTTGCCATCAGGTGTGTCGTCTCCCTCGGGGAGTCTCTCCATCACGGGTTCACGGTATACGCCGTTATCATCTGGTCGAAGTGGCTCAACAAAGATCATTGGACTTGCAGTAATCTGTGTGTTATCGACATACCCGGACGACGGACGTGACAGACGCACGCCGCGTCTGCGCTACAATCCGTCGATAAATCGACGCGGACACACTGCCGGCACGCGCTGCCACCCGAGGAGGTATGGGCAGGATATGCACCGTCTCGGCACCGGCGGCAGCTATGCAGAGGACCAGCTCCTTGAAATACAGGCTGATAAGCCTAGGGCTGAACTGTGGGCTGGCCACATCATTGCCTCCGACATTGACCAGGACGTCCGAAGGCTGCCTCAGGTGCACTGTTCTGATCGCCCAGCGTCGAAAGTCCTCGTTAGTTTCTTGTTGCGAGTTAGCTCTTTCAGCGGCGCATCGTTGCTCATGTGTAGTCGAGGGTAGGCCCTCTTCAGCTCTGTAGGGCTGACTCTTCTGGACAGTTTTGCCATTCAGGGCGTGCTCCTCCCTGTTATGGGCGGCCGCCAGGGCATCCAGAAGGGATACCAGGCAATAGTCTTTGATTTTCGGTACCGAAGATGTTGATCGATGAAAGTCTTTATCCACCCACGGCTTTCTGTTTCCGGGAAGGAGGCCTCGATCCCCCATCCGCCCTATGAGCTCCTCAACAGTCGGAGGATTACCGAGTCCCCGTCCCTGTCAGCCAGCACAGAGGGCACACCTTTGACGTCATCAGGACACTCACGGCCCTAGGGAGTTGGACCAACGCACACAATAACCCGGCCCACATCTCGTCCTCTGGGACCTTCTTCCCTGAGATAATAGACATCATGGTCTTCGTGCCGACATACCCGATCCTCTCACCAACCAAGGCTCAATATCACCAACACCTGACCGAATCCATCGGACATTCCCCGGGCAGTACGAGTGTTGCGTCTCAGAAAGTCAGGTCTCTGCTATTCCTTGTGTCCAACCCTTGTCGATCGCGCTCAGGATTGAATCTGTCGCAGCTCGGTATGACCAGTTTGTTGCTTCGAGGAACTTAGGAGATCTTGCGTTCACCTTATAGGGTCTGGTCCTCCTCACGGAGTGCGCCTCTTGTCCAGATGATCTCGGTTGCCCCACTCCGGCTACGTTCTCTGCCAGCGTGTGTTTATCTTCGTCAGGTAGGGCATCGTTCTGAGAGGGCCCACCCCCGCACTCAGCACTCAGCATACGCGTCGTCCGAGCCGTGTGGTGCTTTCACACCTGTGGGGATGAGCAGAGCCTCTTGATACTTGAGTCCGTGGTCCGTACCGTGATGACCTACGAGCACGTAGAAACGTCCATAGGTGACGAACGTTTTGTTTGCTGTTTCAGGACCAAGTGTTTTCTCAGTGAACTTTTCCATCGCTACCACAGGGGATGCAATGGACTGAGTGTAGTATTTGATCAAGCCGCTGAGTGTCCTCGGATCCTGACGGATGTCTTCAACCGGGACTACCGACATCACATATTTAGTCAGTTGCTCTGTTTTGTCATTGAAGAGCGGGACTTCCTCGATGTCAGTCTCCGCGATGTTTCCGTATAAGGGTGCTTTGTGGACGACGGGTGCTTCAACCTCCGAGACGGACCTGACATGTCCCACACTGGGCCCGGGGTCGGTTAAGCTTGGCTGCCGAAATCCGCGAGCTTGAGAGGTCCGGAGATGGTTTCGACGTCCCCAGCCCTGTTAAAAGAAATCCTTCGCACCCTACCATTTCGCGTTTTGAGTGGTTTCCAGGTTACCCACCCCGCTGATGGGACTGCGAAGGGCGTCCACCGCCCGAACGGTTTTTTACGCCTCCTCCACGCTTTTCAGGATTGCCGCAGTTCCCTACGTGAGAGAAGGTTATGTCCCTCTCCCCCGGCTGATAATCCCGGTGAAGCCGAAATCGTCCCCGAGCAAGGACGGCGAGATCGTGAAGAGGTTGAGGGTGTCTATAGTTCTACAAATTTTGGCCGGAGAGGACATATAATGAATATAAAAACTAATATAGAAACTAAAAGAGGCACTCCGCATTGTCCATTTCATTTTGGAATCATTTGAGGACGTGGGTCAGACGTGGGTCACGGCAAATATACACCCAGTGCCATTGGTGGCTGTATGAAGTGACGTTTAACAGTCGCAGGGCGGCAGCGGTGCGGCGGGCGCGAGCCTGTCCGGCCGCGCCGCCCCGACCTACCTGACCTTTTTTAGGTAGGTCAGGTCACGCCCGGCGGGCCGCCGAGACGTGTTCAAAGTTGAATTGACGGCAAATAGGCAAATACTGACAGCCAAAACTTGCTCGCTCATGTTAAGAAATGTGCAGAGTTCAGCATCATATCCATTTTTATCCATTTTGATATTTTTCATCTTCATGAAATACTATTTTGAGAACAGTACACATGCAGGGTTCCTGTTCTAACTCCATTAACTCGAAAACCTTTCATCAGAAAGCTACCATGATAACAGCAGCTTCATTATGAATTATGTGCCAGTTCGTATAAGTAACTTGGATGAGCGCGCAGCGAGATATTCGGCTAGAGATGATGACGCCAGAGACAGTCCATGCCAGCTTGCTCAGACACACCGCAAGAGCAGGATGTGTGACACCCAGTGTTGCCAGGTCGAGTGATGCCAATACCTCCAGAAAATGTTGTAAAAACCTCTAGAAACCTCTGTTCCATTGCCGCTGATTATGAAGTATATAGAGGATTCTTCATTGCTCCGAGTGGAAGATAAGGATATCTTTTCCAAGCGGGTTACTGAAAACCGAGCGACGAAGGAGCGAGGTTTTTCTGGAACACGCGAGGAAAACATATCCGATCTTCCACGAGTGAGCCATGAGGAATCCTATATCTTTCTACGTTGAGGTTTATTCTTAATTAATTAAACATTATATTAAATGTTCTCATCTATGGAAAATAGATTTATAATACTTTGTTTTATTATTTCATAAGTTTCATACACAAACAACCATTAAAATGGTTCGATTATTCACCCATCATCACTTGAACTCTTGATTTTTAGCTATGAACCCTCGAGACCTTATCTTTGCATCTCAGAGGAGTGCGAGATAGAAATATCCCTGCACTGTAGACCCAATGGCAAATAAACCTCAACTAGAAAGATATATACCTCCATACCTACCTCCGTATCACAAACCGTGGCGCTGTTTCAAAGCACGCTGCCATTCGCCGCCAGCGCGTGATGACATCATCAAGCCCATTGCTCCAACACTACCAAAGGGTCTGTTCCAGTCGCACTTCCTAACACCTCTAAACTCCTCCAAGATAGCTTCCCTGTCACCCTTCCCTGGCACCAGGTTTACATAGCCTTGGCGCCCACGTTCACATAGCCTTGGTGCACCCACGGTATATATCGAAAACTTTTAGCTGCAGCCGGCGGCCAGAGCCTCAATAGTGAACAAGCCAAAAGTAGGCTTTTCGTTTCCATCAATCTGTAAATAGTGTGTTTAAATATTAACATGGAATTTAGTACCTAAATAGTTCTCAAGAGACCTTGATGCTAATTGTCTTTTCTCGCATTTTCGTATTACCTCTAGAAAACCCTCTAGAATCCGGCATTTTTCAAAAACCTCCAGGAGCCCCGAAACGCTCCCCTAAAACCTCTAGATCTGGAGGTTTACCTCTAGGCCTGGCAACACTGGTGACACCGGAGCGGAGCAGCCGACTGTGGAAGTCGCTGCCGCTCCAGCAGCACTCAGTGATGTCGTCAGAAGCCAGCTCCCTGAGCCCGCTGTCCCAGCTGCCGGCGAGAGCGCTCAGCAGACTGTCGATCGGCCGTCCGAGCGAACCCCGATCCCTGACCGGTTCGACAACAGCGGCACAGAGCCGACAGCAGCGGGGAACCCTACTCGAGTACAAGCTATGGCGCAAAGATCGCCTGTTCAGCTTACCCCTGAGATCTCGGCCCCCCTTCCACGCTCACCCACCAGTACCACTGTTGCCGCCACTGGCGGCCCACACGTTACTGTGCAGCGTCCAGGCCAAGAGAGCGCTGTCCGCTCAGCACCGGACGCGGTCGATGATGTGACTCGTTCTATGGACATTGGCCGACTTGCAGAGGCAATAGTGTCTAAAATGCAACGCTGTGCTGGCCTCAAACATGGCACAGACGGCAGCGATAGCGACAGCGACAGCGGCGAACGGCTGAAAGTAAATCGGGGGAACGCCCAGCCGATCCGGGGCCGACAGAAGAACCAACTGCAGTCTACGCGCGCCCCACCCGGACAGGGCTCTCATGATGCCGGCCGCCGACCACAGCGCAATAAGTGGAATGAATCCGAGCGCTGGAGCCAGAATCAGCAGCCTCAAAGGTCTCGGCAGGGAGCAATGCAGCGCCGCAATCGCCAGTTCCAAGGAAATCGTACTCAGCGTAACGAGTTTCGGAACTCACTGTATGCCCCAGCAGCAGTGCCGTCCATTGTGCCTCTGCCGGGCCAGCTGCAGACGCCGCAATGGCATCCACAACAGCATCTGGCTTACCCTACCCAGTCTCTTCAGGCCCAAACGGTTGAACAGCCTCAGGGATCACAGAGGCAACAGCTTGCGCCGCAACAACCTTGCCCATGGCAGCACCACACACAGCTACTGCCTCAACCGTGTGGCTGCCAGCAGATGCAGCAATTCCAAAGGCAATGGGCACGGCCGTCTCGGATCCAATGTCCAAGCTATCCGGATCTCCATCGGACAGTACCTCAGCCTCAGGCGACACTATCCCAAGTGCTGCCTCCACAGAAACTCCATACCGCGCCTCAGCAGCATATCGCAGGAGCAGCCACAGCCATGGCGCACCGAGCACTCCCGGGACTGGAGCGCTCATCAGCCGCCACCCTGTCTCCATCCGTCCTGGCCCCAAATGGTGCCGGCACCGTTTGCGGCCCCGCAGCTACAGCAGCCGGTCCCGCCTCTGCAACAGCAATCAACGCTGAGCTCACCTCCGTCGCTGTACCAGCAGGCTACAGGAAATCACTTTAATCTCGATCGCAGCCATTGCTTCTTTTGGTGAGTTAGTTTTCTCTTTGAACGATGAGGAAAGAAGTACTGTCCGACGTCTCGAAAATGAAACAAAAAAGCTAAATAACACCAAACATGCTGTCGTGTTTAATGACATATATATATATATATATATATATATATATATATATATATATATATATATATATATATATATATATATATATATATATATATATATTTTGGGAACAATCCATTAGCTAGGCATGTCTCGTTAAAGATGACCGAGTTTCTCGCGTGAACTAATTTCTTTTGAACTTTTTTCTAGAGAGCGAACTACGTTAGGATTACATAGTTGAGAGAGGAGTTGTCCAAGTACAGTCATGTATATTGTTAAATTGCAACCGGTTTCATCATAACCTATGACATTTTCAAGCAAATTGTACCTAATACATATTTGTTTTGTACCCGTAAAGGTGCAAATTAATGGTGTAGCACCTGTTTATGATGTAAAGACGTCGTGTAGCACCACAAACTGGTGTACTTACAGTGATTTAACGCCATACGCCAGTGTATGTGCCTGGTGTTACACCAGGATTCAATGTAAACTTACACCAACGCTTGGTGTTGAAACTACACCGGTGCAGGTGCTCAAAAACGGTGGGGTGTAATGTAAACATTTCCTAAGAAGGTGTAAACACCAGCAGCGGGTGTGAATTTATTTTCAGTGTATTTGAGGTCACTGATACTAGGTCAGGTCACAGAGGTCATGTCACTGAGGGTCACAACATGAACATATCATGTGATGCATGTTTTATGGTCCATTTTATATGCCAAATACGATTATGTGGGTCAGGCAGCCTTTTGGGTCAGTTTAGATTATGTTCCGGTGAAAGTCAGGTCAAGGTCAGGTCAAGATCAGGTAAAATTAAGTCAGATTTCAAAGTTGATATTTTTGCATAAAATGGGTATTGATTCGATGCAGCTCGTCACGGGGAGTTCAGTGGTGGTTTTTGTTTTGCGCTACGTGGTCTAGAATTGCTAAAAATTGAGTTACAAATAGTACGTCATTAATTTTGAACAGTTTTTTCGCTACAACTTGGCCAAAAATGGAGTTATCGATCTAAAATTTGGTATGTATATAGAAGAGCGCAGGGACTATCACGTATATTACGCTGTTTTCGAAACTCGGAAAAACTTTTGGATTTTTTTTTGCGTTTTTCTAAAAAAATCAATTTATTGAATTTTTAGGGGTCAAAATCCCATAGTTCTGAAAATTCGAGATAGCAGTTTTGTGGCGCTGTCTTTTGTCTACATGACCCACTGAACTCTATAATGTGGAAGGCGCATCGGCCGCCAGATGGTGTCCAACGGTGCCGCCATGTTGCGCAGACCAGGAAGCGGCCGCCGCCTGTGTTGGGGAATAGGGAATTCGGGACCTCGATTTACGTTTGCGGTCGCTACATCCGTTACGTTCAAGCTATGTGGACACGGAACCCGGCATCTTACGCAGAATTGAGTGGAGAATAAGATAAAATCATAAAAAAATTCTCAGATACAAGGAACTAATACGTTAAACCCTTATAAGTCAATGGGGAAATATGAAAATTGCTATTTTGGCGCCGAGAATGATCTGAAACTATCTCAAGCATATAGAATCATGATTTCATGCACTCCTTGCAAGGTTCTATGCTTCATATTTGCATTGTTGCCCTTGCGTGACGTCATTTGTGACGTCACAGGGGTCACAGTTTTTCTTCAATAACTCCCGATCAAATTGAGCTAGCGAGTCGGGAAAGCCACCAATTGACTCAGGAAGACCTGCCGAATCGAATGATATGCGACATGACCTCTTTCGACCAACTTCGTGACCTGGGGGTGCTGACCAGACCTTGACCTGAGGTCAACACCCTAAGTTGACCTGACCCGAACAAAAAGTATATCACTCGATGCGCCTGAGCTAGCTTAACACGATGATGCCAAAATCGCGGCTCTACGGCCATTTTTGGCGAAGTTATTTACCAAAAACCGAACCCGTCCCTTAGATCACTTGACCTGACCTCAGAGGTCACCGGTTGACCCGGGACCTTTACAGTGGGTTCCTACCAGTCACTCTGCATTATAATTTGTCGCAAACGACCACTTTACCGCTTAATTCTAGTTTAATTAGCGGCGCACTAGCGAGGTGGGTTCAATCAACCCCCTCGGCCGGGGCAAATGTAGGTCCGGCGAGTGAATTTGAGGAATTCAGAAGATACGATCGTGTTCCCCACTCAATTCTGCGTAAGATGCCGGGTTCCGTATCTACGTAACTTGAACGTAACGGATGCGGCGGCCGCAAACGTAAATCGAGGTCCCGAATTCCCTATTCCTCAACACAGGCGGCAGCCGGTTCCTGGTCTGCGCAATATGGCCGCCACCGTTAGACACTACGGCCAATAGGGTTGAAGCGGCAGTGCTCCCCTGTGACATGACCAGATAAAGAACATTGCAATTGCTTGGTAACTGTAGCTTTTGTGAGCGTTTCAAGATTTCATTTTTTTTTTTTTGCTCATTTTTGCTCGAACATGACCTCAGTTTGACATCAATAACTCCTGACCTAAGGTGACCCAAGACTTGAAATTTTGTGTGAAGGTCTCAAATTGATGCCCGGGAAGGTATTGAAAATTTGGCGGCGTTTTCTTGCTATTCAGGAAAAACCACAGGGGGGGGGGGGGCAACCCCCAGCGGGGCGAGGGATATAGCAGTTTTCCTTCTACCGCTGGCATAAAATCGTGTTACAGCGTACTTTTTATGATAAAGGCCATGACCTCACTGCTGGGGTTCTCAAACTGCATGGAATAACACGTTCGCGGAGCCGCCGCCGCCGCAGCCGATGACGCGATACTTTCAAGAGAGACTATATTCCTCGTTCATACCCTCGTCCGTTGCGACGAGTTGGTGGCCCATGGTCGCCGACCTGCGCGCGACCTGCCGCACCCTGGGGCGTAATCAGCTGACGGCACGTCCCAACAAGGCTTGGGCAGAGGACATATGCCAGTTGCATTGCTATGTGAAGGGAGAAGAGGAGAAAGGGCACCTGCAGCCGGAGAGCGAACGACTTTGGTGAGTGACAGTTGGTAACTCAGAAACTGCTATCATTGAACTATGAAATATATGTTTCTTGAATATTAATTATGCGTATTATAGGTAGCGCATGTCGGTCTATAACAGACACCTTCATTGCACCGTGGCTGTTGCAGCAAAATCGTAGATTGGCTCTGGAGCTGTATGTTCGCTACACGTGCTTCCTTGATAATTTATTAGCATAGTTCAGTAGGTACCTGATAACCGCAATTAAATAATCATTATGTGTCCAGTTTGTGATGAGATTGTGAGCTGAAAGGTGGCTATGACTTATGAGGCCTGCCACAGCACGCACAGCTGATCACGATGGTCGGCTTTTGATCGTGCATTACCTGTGAGTTCGGCAGGGTCACCATGGAAGTTTTCTGTCAGGATTTATTCTCTCAGTAAAGTGTTCTATATAGTTCTGGAAAGCTGATCGAGTCTGCCAGATAAAGTGTCCGTGCGTCAGGAAGCAATGACGCAACCTATATGCTTCGTCAAGTGGGAGCGTCTCCCAGCCGATCCATCAAAGTCGGAAGAGCGCAGTCCTGCCCGCCGTGACGGCTGCCATCCGGTCACTCCTGCCCCCGATCGGCATGTATAGTGAAGAGGTGCAAGAGAGTCGAAATAAGCACAACCGCGAATACTGCGGCACGACCATAAAAGGGCAAAAAACGGCACGCCAAAACACCATGGTGAGCCTGTTCCGCTGTCTGCTGATGATCAGTGACCCAAAGGTGGCGCAAATCACTTGTGAGGTGGATAAACCGCTGCGCAAAAAAAAAAAACCGCACCGGTGGTCACCAAACGGACATCGGCAGCAGCAGGAGGCGTCAATTAGTATGCAGGGGAATGATTTTACATGCCAATGCATATTGCATATCACATAATACACCATACGTCATGTTTTGTATGTCAAATTGGTGATGACGCTGTTCCCGCATTGGGAAGTCCAGAGTCTTATTTTTTTAACTTTAAATTGCGTGAATTTGATGAAAGAAATGGTAGAAGGCAGCCCGAAACTTTTACCAATTTATATTGCGTTTAAAAAGCCTTTGAAACAAGCCTCTAGCCACGAAAGGGCGTTCAATGTCCCCTAAGGTCATCAACGTTAATAAACAAGGTCATGTCCACAGCCTTAACTTGCCTCGTCGGTTAACCTTGCTCGGGTCTACGATTACTCCAAATCTACAAACGAATGCTCTTGAATCATAGCGAGGACATAAGGATATTTTTCATTTTTGAAAATCGTGACACTTGCGACGTCATCAACTATCACATAGATATCTGGTTGAGAGGTGGCAAAACTGGAAAATTCTGGGAACCGGACCAAGACCCGGTCCGACTGAGTCATCGTTGGAGCCGGTCACACCCGGTCGAAGTCAGAGTTGGAACCAGATGGACCCGTTCCCAAAAATGAAAAAAAAAATGAAATTTGAGTGCACTGTTGCGGCAAGTATTCTTTTTCACAATTGAAAAATACTTTCTTTGCAATTGCACAGGCTTGAATAGCAATTTGAAAAGTGGAAACATCATGACAAGGTCAGTGCCCTGGTACGACATATTTTGCACTTACAATGATTTTTAATTTCAAACGTTTCGTTTGAGCCCAAAAACACGTCTATATCTCGTATAGTTTCTAAGTTACGAGCCCTGGCCAGTTATGGGCCCGAGTTAAAACAAGTGCGCCGGGATGGACTCCCCGGCCGCTGACCAGCCTGCTGCCTGCTGACCGTCCGCAACAGGGCAGAACGGCTCGAGTTCGCCCGGCGAGAGCTGCAACTCCATCCGGACGAAGCTTACTGAACAAGTGTCATCAATGCCAACGAGAATTGACCTTCGATACGGCGAGCCATGGGAGACAAATCGTGTATCGCGTGGTCGGCACCCGCTTCCACCCCCAGGACGCGGGTCATCGGCAGGTCAGCGGCCGTGTTACGATCCACTGGCGGGGCTGTATGGACGGCCAGGGGCTTGGCACCCTTCGCCGATCACCAGGTCGGTGCAACCAGCGTGCATCACAGTCGCGCTAGCAACTGTCGTCCAATTTCACTTCTGCCAGTCATGTCAAAAATCGCTGAACGTGTCGTGTGCACCCAATTATCCCACTATCTCAAAGAAAATGATTTACTAGGTAACAGCCAGTATGCTTACCGCAAGGGCCATTCAACGGAAGACGCTATCCTCGAGACCATTGCCTGGACTACTGATCAAAGCGATGAGGGCCACATTGCTTCAATAATAGCAATAGACCTGAGCAAAGCGTTCGACAGCGTCAATCATGAAATGCTTTTAATATATTTTAATGAAACTAGCGTGGCATGGCGTCCCATCACACTGGTTCAAAAGTTATCTGAGCGGTCGTGGTCAAATGGTTCGAGGTCAGATTCTGAGGTTCTTCCCGTGAAATTCGGCGTCCCACAAGGATCAATCCTGGGACCTGTTCTCTTCAGTCTATAGTCGCAACTGACCTACCGCTCGCCGACCGATAGCGAGTCTCATCCAGTTCAAATGGCGTTTGGAATCTTCAATGGCCTCAGTGCAGACATGTTTCACTGCAAACTCATTTAAAATGAACGCAACCAATTTGCCTTTCTTGACCTTTGATTAAAGGGACTATCCCACCTTTAACATGGGGTTTGAGTTGAGATAGCCAAGTTTGCGGCGAGGTTCAGAAACCACTATCTATCTAGGTTGCAACCCCCGCGGCCTCTTGGTGTTGAAGAAATTCGTTCCCTTCATTTGAAAATGGGCCTTGCGCAAGGCCCTATCTTCAACATGGAGCGACCGTTAGTGTGACGTCACCTCGTTTAGTCATTCTGATTTAAATGGGTTTGTTCGTTGAAAAATCGCTTAAAACTTGGTCTGAACTTTGTTGTGGGCATGTTTTTTAATCCCACCCAGAAATGACAAACAAGCTCCCTGATTGGCCAGTTGCCGGCCAGTTGGACTTGAGCCAAGGCCATATATCTTGAGCGGTCGCCATGGTGGTATGGGGGACTCGGCCGGCATCGTCGTTAGGTGTTGAATTATGTGTTTCGTTGTGCTAGATATTGCCAATTTGCTTTGTTATTTGAAAAATAACGTTGGCTCATTCTTTGGTGACCTTGCATACTAATACGACGATATTTTGATACCGATTATTATGCATCAAACATCATGAGACAAATGTGGCGATTTCTACACCCTTTTGCAGTGCCCCCTCCCCTTGTGTAGTGAGTTAACAGGTTTGTAAGAACCAAGTGAACCATTTTTTAGTCAAGTGGTCATGATCGTCCCTACATCTAATGGATAATAGTCTTGCGCAAACTTATAAAGTACTGGAGGAAGCAGAAGTTACGATTTTGGAGTACGCAAACTTGATATTAAAAAATCTCAGGTATTTTGGCTATATAAAGTGGGAAGAAAAGTTCAATTGATCATTTTTTATTACAATTGCAATAATGATAATATCATGATAATTATACTGTCAGGTATTGATAATAGTCATGTCACGTCATGCCACTAACCAGGCACACAGACACAACACATTTTCATCTTTATGTATCTAGGCATAAGGTATTACAGGCATGTTTTTGCACACCTCTCATGTGCGAGTGGGCATGACCTCCTTCACAGTTTAGTTTTGGCTGATTGTGCTCAAATTTTATAAGTAGGTACCTACATGTAAAGGGATGTAGATACAGTTAATCGGGCACTCTTCTTAATTCAGTTTTGTGCACCACTTCCTGCTTTCACCATGCTGTGCCCACTCTGCTTTACAGTGGACAGCTGCTTCTGTGGTGACACGCATTAATCTTGCGTTCATTGAAACACTTAGTTTTGAGTGTTTTGACTCAGCTTTGTTGTAACGTTACCTGTGTTTATATTTTCAATAACTTGTTTTGGGCTTCTCATATTTATCTTTTTTTCTTGGCTTAGCAGGTTTAGTGTAAAACAAGTTTTAGCTGACATTTTACATGTTAAGATTACATGAGTGCATACATTTTATAAAAGCTATTTCAAAGTACTGTAGCCATGTGTAACATGCATATGTCTTAGTGAATGACTACTCAGCATGCTGCTTGGTGCTCAATGGTAATAGTTTGATTTGTTTTTGACATAAAGTAAGAATTGATTTTTGTTTCTGAGATTCCAATGTTATTTGTGGCAAATATTTTCCAAAAATCCTCCATCTAAAGCTTCAACTGAATTCTAAAATGCCTGCATTTTCTACCAGAAACATTATCATTGATACCTCCTACAATATTTCATTTTGTCACCAGGTACCTGGACTGGTGAAAAGTGAAAACTGAAATTCATTCATGTCACCATTATCCTACGACCTACCCCTAAATGGAATTGATCTTGTTTCACAAATGAGTTGTACATTGTACAATGTCTATCGGCTGATGTCTATTGTCTATCTCTCTTTCAGCACAGAAGATCCTCAGTCATAGTTAACAAAATGGAAAGAAATTAGCTGTGTTTTTAAGATTCCAGTGGTGGCCATCAACTGCTCAGGAAAGCAGCCCAGAATCACTTCACAACAGGTATGCTGATGCATGTACATTTACATTGACATCAATGTCTGAATGCTGAAGAATTGTTGAACAGGGAACACATTTACCTAGCCTCTAAAAACCACAAATCCTACATTACTTACATAAACATTTTTTCTATAGAACTTATAGTATCTACTTTCATCTGGCTAAGGCTTTTTTACATTATATTCCCTCTGTTAAACATGAAAATATGATGAGTTATAGACTAGTATAACAAGCTGGTAATTATATCTGCCTTGTCAGCTTGGCCAACATCTGCATCATGTCTATCACAAAATATGACTGCTTTCCTGACATTTGCATTTGTTCCACTCACCAATTGACCACTTCTACCATCTGCTTGCTCTATGCACAGACGTTGTCATAAGGTCTGTTCCAGTCGCACTTCCTAACACCTCTTAACTCCTCCAAGATTGCTTCCCTGTTCCAGTAGCAGCTTTCGCCCCTACAAAGCCAAGAAACAGATTCGGAATTCGGAAATTCCGGGAAAAGTTTCATATGTGCCGCGGAACGGACTTCGGATTCGTGATCAGCGTATCCTGTTTGGTCTATATGCCCATTTTGAGCCGATTTGAAATTGTCCGGAATCTGCATGCAGATTCGGAATTCGGAAATTCCGGGAAAAGTTTCATATGTGCCGCGGAACGGACTTCGGATTCGTGATCAGCGTATCCTGTTTGGTCTATATGCCCATTTTGAGCCGATTTGAAATTGTCCGGAATCCGCATGCAGATTCAGAATTCGGAAATTCCGGGAAAAGTTTCATATGTGCCGCGGAACGGACTTCGGATTCGTGATCAGCGTATCCTGTTTGGTCTATATGCCCATTTTGAGCCGATTTGAAATTGTCCGGAATCTGCATGCAGATTCAGAATTCGGAAATTCCGGGAAAAGTTTCATATGTGCCGCGGAACGGACTTCGGATTCGTGATCAGCGTATCCTGTTTGGTCTATATGCCCATTTTGAGCCGATTTGAAATTGTCCGGAATCTGCATGCAGATTCGGGATTCGGAAATTCCGGGAAAAGTTTCATATGTGCCGCGGAACGGACTTCGGATTCGTGATCAGCGTATCCTGTTTGGTCTATATGCCCATTTTGAGCCGATTTGAAATTGTCCGGAATCTGCATGCAGATTCGGAATTCGGAAATTCCGGGAAAAGTTTCATATGTGCCGCGGAACGGACTTCGGATTCGTGATCAGCGTATCCTGTTTAGTCTATATGCCCATTTTGAGCCGATTTGAAATTGTCCGGAATCTGCATGCAGATTTGGAATTCGGAAATTCCGGGAAAAGTTTCATATGTGCCGCGGAACGGACTTCGGATTCGTGATCAGCGTATCCTGTTTGGTCTATATGCCCATTTTGAGCCGATTTGAAATTGTCCGGAATCTGCATGTACGAGATTGATATCAATCTGCATGCAATTATACGAACGTAGCCAAGAAGGGCCCTGCTCCAACCTCCTCTATCTTGCTCTTTGAGGAGTTTAGATGTGTTAGGAAGTGCGTCTGGAACAGACCCATAGCAAAACAGTTTCATCTCCCTGAGTCTGTACTGTCCTTTTCCAGGTTTCCAAAGGATCATCATTCATCAGCACAGAAGGGTGGGAAAGAGAAGGCTGTTCAAATTCTGAAAAGCCAAAGCTGCAAAGGAGGTCAAAGATGCAGTGCAGTTGGCCCACTCAGTAGAGTTTCACTAGTGATTCTGATGTGGACTGAAGATTACACGCTGGATTGAAGTGGCCGGTCTGGAGCAGCTGTAGTTCATCATTCTTGCTGATTGTGGACGAGTAAGAGCCCGCGTTGGCCCCGATCGGCGATCGCTGGCCAAAGCCCACCACCAGTTTGGTGATAGGCGTTGGCTGTGATATCTAGTGTCGCCTATGTGTGAAAAGGACAAGTTCATAACAAAACCTGTTGCGCCATGTTATTAACCCGCGCCCGGGTGGCCCTCAGCCAACTCGGTGTGGGGGGGGGGGGGGAGGTGTATTCGGCCACACCAGGTTATCTTGGAATGTAGCAAAGCTGGAAAGACGCAGTAAAATCAATCTATAGATCGCTATTTTTCTTCAGAAACATGCAGGTCATTTTTGATCAGGTCATCGCTGAGGTCACTGGAGGTCACCAAAAGTAAAATGATGACGAATTTTGGCCCCCGATTTTGACAACTTCACAAATTGGTTCATAATTCGGGAACCAAAGAAGCTACAGCGCCGCGGAAAAGCGAATTCGATAGCTCTTTCGAAAATCTTTCAGGTTCTCAGATTTGAGCTAAGGTCAACTAGGGTTAAGCCTCCAAAGGGCAAAAAACTGAACAATCGGCTTGCTTCGGAAGTCGTCTTTTCTTTAATTTTTTTTTTAACTGATTCCAACCTTTTATTACGTTGATTTTACCGGCACTGCGTTTCTCTCGTCTTCTTGGCCTAACAAGGTCAGCTTAATAAATTTGACCTCAGGTCAATGTCGCAGAAAATGCCATTTTGCATGTCATTGATTCGTTACATTGAAATTGAGATTAACATCAGTAGCGGCGGAACACCTTCAATTAAAGGTAGTGTGCCACCTTTGAAAGATTTCCCATTTTATTTTTCCTAGGATAAGAAGCTTCTGTTTTTACCTAATATCGCAAAAAAAAAATCAAAAATGGGCCTGGAATAGTGCCTTTTTCGCCTAAAAGTTTTTCGGTTTTTAGATATGTATAACAACTGTAGTGGGCTCACCTGCAAACAGGCGTCGGGCAACAATCGCGAATGCGGCGCACTTGTGACAATAAGCAAAGGTCATTATAGTGTTGCATATTTACGTCTGGACAACGAGTTGCGGGGAAAAGTGCTGATTGTGTTGCAGTTTTAGGAGTCGGTGATTAGGCTGGATTTTTGGGTTACTTTTTCGTTCCGATTCATGTATTTCATAGTGTTTGGCTTTTGAATATTTTAGTTCTTTCAGATAAATATTACTTGCTATACAACTTTTGTAAAAACGTTTCATTTTTTATAAGCCGACGTTCAGAGTCCTAAAAATACATCAGCACTACAATCATTGTAAACAAACAAATGGAGCACCACTTGGCTCTGTTCCAAGGCCATTTTTTAGTTTATCTGGTGGTTTTCTTTCTCTTGTACGTCGTTTTGTTGGATGTTTTGAATCCCTTAAGATTGACTTATATCACATTTAAGAAGCATGTTGACTGAAAACAATCTGAAGTATCCAGGAGGCTGACAGAGGTCCTGACTACTGAGCAATATCAATATCAAGTTGAATAAGTTATGAAATTTTGGTTAATAAACGCAAGTTGAGCGGGCTCATATATCAGCAAGAAAAAGTAAAATTAAAAGAGCTTATTGTCCAAAAACAAGCTATAATATTGCAGACCTTGGAGCAATAGGTACTGAAGAGCACGCTGAGCAGGATCATGCCAGAAAATGTTGACTGATGAGCGCATATTGATGTATTGGTATGAATATTGAATGATAACTTACAACAGCAAGATAAATTAGTGCTAACTATCAAGTTAAAATCTAGAATGAATGGACTTGGGCAGTTTTACTATGCTTAGATGCTATGCAGATTGTAATGTGCATCAGGTACTCAGTGTCTGGCAAATGAAACATGCGATCATTCCATTGCTACTGGAGGAGAAAGCTTGGATCACTAAATCCACTTTATGTTGATTTTGATGTTAATCATCATCACTGTATTTCTTGAAAAAGGATTGTAGTAAAATTGTAAATGTGACAATCCATGCAACGATGTGATCATATTATGTGTTCATAGTCATTCGTGATAGTCATTATTGGTCCAATATACAATGGCAAAGCTCTCAGTCTCAGCGTTTCTTCCTGTGGATGGCCAGCAGTGACTCAGAGCTTAGAAGTATTCGTTTTCTTCACAGGGCTGGGATAAAAAGTACTGAGGGTAATCTTCCACCAAGGAACTCTACTTTGACATGGTATGAGATGTAGGCACAAGTAGGTAGGTGCTCAGTTCCTATAGTCAGTAGTTGTGTATGTTTAGTCGAGTTAGCAATGAGCATACCTGAACCTGACTAACCTGAGAGCTGACCTAGCCTCAATCATCACACATATTTGCAGCCTACCCAAGACCTGCATGGCAGTAGCACCCAGTTATAGGTAGGCACTCACCCTAACTCAATCTTACCTGCTAACCTTCAACTTCAACTTGCCAAAAGTTAGCTCACATTGCCAAGCTGTGTCCAGGGAAACAGTCAACTGAGGAACTGGCTCATTGGGTGGCTGGTGTGAGTCTGTGCATTTAAAGCGTTTCTTCTCTGAAGCTGCTCTGCACTGCTGTATGTCATGTTAGATGCTCAGAAAATGTGGGAAATGATTACTTAGCTACTTTAGTGCTTTGTTAATGCTCGAGACATGAACAAGTACAGATCCTGCAGGGTACAGCTGAGTTAGGTGCTAGGTGAGTATGTTATGTGAATGTGCTGTTCCCTGTTTGACCGTAAGTATACAAACAAGCACAGGGTCACAGTTATATTCAATCTCCACATAAACATACAACAAAAACGGCCATATAGCCTAACTCCGAACACACCACAGATAACTTAAGCCTTTGAAGGCACAAAAATGTTTTGATTAACAGGACAGGTTTACAATATATCCTCTGTCCTTGGGGGATCTTGCTGCCAAGTTGAGGTATGATGACTGAACTTCAGGATTGATCAACCTTTTCTTAGCCACTGCTTATATACGAGAAAGACCAAATGCTTGTTTGTTTTGATTTACAGGACATGTATACAATATATCCTCTGTCCTTGGGGGATCTTGCTGCCAAGCTGAGGTACGATGACTGAACTTCAGGATTGATCAAATCAACCTTTTCTTAGCCACTGCTTATAAACGAGAAAGACCAAGACCAAATGCTTGTTTGTAAGCTGCGTTGAAAATTTAATGATCCACCTTCAATTCTGACATGAAGGCACAAACGAAATAGTTCCCTCTACTTTTGGAATACACAAAGCAAAATATTTAATAAATTTTAGTGGATGGACAAGAGCAATTACCATAGCTTTCCCTCAAGTTTACTTCTTGCACTGTTGATGAATTACACCAAGGCTGTTGTTGTTGTTGTTGAAGAGTTAGGGCGCGCAGCAGCTTGGCTCAAGCGTCCAACAATTACACCAAGGCAATTACACTGACGCTTATTCGCTTCATATTTTGTAACAAACGCGCTAAAACTGCAATATAACAGCACTATATGCTTCTTGACAAAATGCAATAGTATTAAAAATTTAGCCCTGATGGCATTCATTCTTGGTGAAAACGTTATTAAAAATATTTTGTAGTAACTCTTAAATTCCGGCCGAGAACAGTGCACGGTTTAAAAAAGAATCATTCCAATGACGGTCCATTCTTGCGGTCCTGAAATCGCCACTATTTCCGGCCTCTCCAACGCAACTCGTTGTCCAGACGTAAATATGCTATAGTGTTACGACCATACGACGTACGGGAATGAGTTATCAGCTGTCTAATCGTAGACAACACAATGTCGAGCCTTAAACTGTAAGCCCTTATTGGTATTGTTTCTTTTATTTGGCTGTCGAACATTATTTATGGTTTGAAATATGATTTTATGTAAAATAATTGATATGAAAAAGCCGTCTTATAAGTTATGACCCCATTTCACCACACGCAAGTGGCAGAAATGACAATGATCAGCTGACGCATTTTTCTTGGCCGAAGTCAGAGCGCGCGGCCCGACGCACCACGCGTATTTGGAAATTCCGACCTCGACGAGCATCAGAAGCCACCTAACAGGCGTGTTCGAAACCGCAGGAGATGATGATGAACGGGTTTATCGAAACTTGATTGGATGAGCATATCGGTAATAGCGATTTCAGTGTGTGCATTTATTGTTCATAGTGGTGTGAAATGTGGTTGGGGTACGACCGACAACCCGTCGGGGCGAATTTCGCACTGGGGTACTCAAAATTTGAAGAATTTAAGACGTTTCCATGAGTTTTGAAGGTATGGATAAGTTCTAAAAATCCGGTTCTCCTTATCTGGGCCATTAACTCCATACGGTCCAAGAAAGCTGGCACACTACCTTTAAGGGGGCATTGCCGACTTTTGGTCTCATTCTTTCCATGCAACGCCCATAGGGCTAATGTTAAAATGCCAAAATCAAAGGGGGCACGGTCCCCCGGTGCCCTCGGCCTGTTCCGCCGCCTATGATTATGATGCTTTTAGCGCTCTGGCCACGTTCCATCTAAAATCGATGTACAAAAATAAACTGTTTGGAGGCGTTACATGACCTGAGATGACCTCAGGAGCATACGATAGATCCCGATGTTTGAGTGCTTTTGTTTCAAAAGCAGAACATTTCGAGTTCCTCATACTGACTGAAACTGGAGACGTCGCAAAGTTGACCTGACCCTAGGTCACCACCGATATCAAAATTAAAGATATTCAAGATGTTTGTACTGATTCTCTCATGCAATAGATCGAGTTTCAAACTTCTACTTCATGGTGACCTGACCTGACCTTAGGTGACATGGGGTTACTTTTTTCACAATTGATGCGAATCGATGCATTATACATAAGCTATATACTAAGTTTCGTGTCGTTTTATCTATGCAAGCACAAAATTGTCAGGTGTGGCCAAAAACGCCCCCACGGCCCACCCACCTGGGGAACGTTAAAGCAGTGATGTATTTTTTCGGTGTATTCCACGATGCATCGATCGGTGTACTTGATAATGCATTATTTATTGCTGCGTGTGTACGCTTTTCCTCTGTTCAGTGTGATCTGTGATAGGAAAACTACCGATATATCTCCACGCGCATGACTGAAAGAGCTGGCGTGATCTATAATATTGGGTGTCTGTTTTTGTTTGGCATTTTATAAATAATGAGTCAGCTGTGATCGTTTGATGAGACACTGGGACAGCCGGCCTGTATGATCAGCGAACGGCAGGCGGTGGGGCAGTGGTCCGGTGGCTGCTGCATGGGACTGACACCAGCAGATTCAGAGCTGCGATACGCGGACGTTATGTTCACAATACCTTTGCAAAATAATATCTGATAGATATCATGTCCTCGAAAATGTTCTCCAATCAATATGATTTTACCTCCTGGCTTATTCCATGGGGGCCGAAACCGATCGTTTTATGCACGCCTTTTCTGGGCCTCGTTCTCCTCTAAATGCGTGTAGGTAGCAATTTTATTCAAGGGATTGAAAGTGCCTCCGATTGGTTTTCAGCGTAGGTGGGATATGGCCGTTGAATGTGAGGCAGTCGATAAGGAACGTCGAGCTGGAACGGTCATTGGGTAGGTACCTACTAGGTAAGCTATGTGAAAGGCAGCAGTGGAAAACAAGGAAGAGAGGCGTTTGGTGTGAGGTTTCAAATGCTCTATGCATAAGAAAAGCTCATTTGATTATATGACACCGTCCTTTTTATCGCGATACGTGAGCAACGCATGAGACGCTCACTGTTCAGACTTGTAGCGTTAGAGACAGGCTGAGAAGGGCTATTTCCGCGAAAGGATATTCTGGAATTTGAATTGATAGGCATTTAGTTTTGAAAGCATCAGTACTTCTTAACACGATACTGACTCATTTAAAATTTCAATTTTTCCCCATTGCGATAACATAAGAAACAGACTGCGGTGTCCCCGTACGCAGGATTCTGGAGACTGTCAGGCGGATGTTAGTAGCTAAAAGCTTTTGTTCAGCTTTTGTTCTTTATTTAACAGATAACAATCATTTCTTTTAATACTTTGTAACACCTAACTCACTAGAAACAATCTGTACGGGCTTCCAAAAATGTTATATTTAACATGTTAGATCCATTACAATATTTTAGCTGCCCTAACCTGTAAATGTAACGGATGCGTCATTATTGAAAACGTGCTAAAGCATAGTATTCTATTGCTGACAAATATTCTGCGTCTGTCAGCCAAAACTGGCCAATCAGAGGCTTTGTTTGTCATTTCTGGGTGGGATTAATAAACATGCTTGTTGTGGTGCCTACAGAGTAAAACGAATCAGCTTTATGACAGTAATGTGGCCTGGGGAAGGAGGTAATTTTGGGCTGTGACGTCACATATTTGAAAGTTTGTGTTTGGAATATGGGAAGCCTAAGATGTTTAATGAAAAATAAATGCCAGAACCGTGTTCCTGGTCATCCAATCTATAAAGTCGGGCACAATTTAACTGGTTTTAACAACATTTTAGAAGGTGGGATAGTTCCTTTAAAGTCAGACCTTCAGACAACTAATAACTTTTTTCAGTTTCAGGTCAGTATGCTGACCTATGGGGTCACTAATAAACCTGTGCATGACTAGAAAATACCGTAACCTAGCAACACTGACACAGCAATAATAATTTCTGAAGTGGATGTTATGTTCAAAATTCGGGAAGTAGCACGCTTTCGCGGGCTGACCTTTTTTCATATCATATTTTTGTGCACGGGTCAGCTGGAGTCAGCTCAACCAAGAAATATTCCATTGTAAGTGCACGTGAGAACACTGACACTGCTCATTTTGCAACAGCTATGACGTAATCCACTCCCCGGCCCGGCATATGAGCATTGCTTTCATACGTCGCTTACATGATTTCGTGGCGTAGTTTTGTGTTTTCATGGGCTTTCTATGACTTCACAGGTGACGTCAAGTTGATCCTTATAGGCCGTCACTGTGTGTCGTTAATAACTCAATGGTGCAATGGCAATAGTGTCCCAAATTTAATTACCTATACCATACCATGTCATGGCATCATATCGTATTGCCTCCGAAGTAGTAAATCGCGTGGCTCACCCAAATGAAATTAAGTGATAGTGAATGCGAGATGATTTACATAATTAATCATCGCAGATGCTCTTAAAACACTACTCGCGTAGCATTCCGTTCATATAGATTTATTCACATCTTAAAGGAAAAGGGCCACCTTCGTGAAATATGAAGATATCGTTGTTTTTCATTTTGACATTATAATTTTTCATTTTCTTTTTAAAACTGGTGCCAGAAGTGCACAATTCGCGAAAAAGTATTTAAAACTATTAAACATATTGGTACTATGTTGATACTCTCTACGGCACCTACTATATGATGGCATAGCGATGACGTCACACTCAAGCCAATCAGCGTTCAGAAGACAGACTCGTCGGATTGTGTCAGATAAGCTGATTGGTTAAAGCTGAGCTGGTTGGAGCTGATTGGTAAAAAACCAAAGCCTCGCCGCGGGTGGCTGTATTGTCGGATAAGAACGCATTCCTGGGATAAGGACGCATTCCTGGCGTATTTTCTTTTAAAATTGCCGATAACTACGAATGGAGGCCGAAATCGGCCGTAAGGAGGCAGTCGGAGAGGTTTTCGGACACGGGCTACAAGATGGCTATCTCAGTTTCAATCCCCATGTTAAAGGTGGCCCTTTTCCTTTAACTTTCCAGGCGGGGGGGGGGGGGGTGCATTTTTGCCCCCTTTAGTTTTTCGATATATCTGCAGAACCGCTGCGCCGATCGTCACCAAACTTTCAGTACCCTCCCGTGAATAGCTTTTGCACATTATGACCAAAAATATTTCCAAAGGCTATGATAGGTTGGCCGCTAATGCCGTCGGAGTGACATTATCTCTGCCATTTTCGACAAAAAAGGCTTCGCGGGAAGAGCTGTCAGGCCTACAGATTTAGAGATACAGGAAAATGTTTAACATAAAAGGTGAAGAATTAACAGGGCTACAAAACTGACATCTCGGAGTTTTGAAAATTTTGGATTTTGACCCCCAAAAGTAAAAGATTTTTTGAACATAATAGCCCAAAAATCCTAAGAGTTTTTAATTTCGAAAAAAACGGAATATATGTGTTACATAAAGTTTCAAACTCAATTTTTGGCAATTCTGGACCTCGTAACGCAAAACAAAGACCACCATTAGACTCCCCGTGACGAGCTGCATCGAATCAATACCCATTTATTGCAGAACTATCAACTTTGAAATCTGACCTTTTTTGACCTGACCTTGGCCTGACCTCCACCAGAAAGTGACCTAAACCGTACCTGATGGTCTTATAACCAACACCATTGAGTTGAAAATGAAAAATTGGCCATAAATCATGCATCGCACAACCTTAGTAAAGTTCGGTTCATGTGCTGACCCTTGGTGACCTGACCTGTGACCTGACCTGGTATTATCAGTGACCTCTAATAGCAACACATGTACTAGGCAACTGACGCCCTATCGCTGATTTTCGACGAAATGCGTTTTACTCGGTGTTATAACGCATTCCCTAGAAGACCCGTGAACGGTGAAACATGTTATCTTTGACCTGACCTGCGACATCATCGGTGACCCCGAGGTCAATGAAATTTGGTTTCCTTCGACAAATTTGACAGGGCTATCGAACGCCGTTTGAATTTTACGAATCCGTCCAGTAGTTTCGGAGATACGGGGGGGGGGACAAAAAATGCCCCCCCCCCACCGCGCGGAAAGCAGCCAGGAGGCCCACCGCCTGCCGGGTTAACCCTCGCCCCGCTTGGGGGGCCAATTTGACCCCCCTGTGGTTTGTCCTGAAAAGCAAGAAAACGGCGGCGGGCAGCGCCGCCAAATTTTCGGTACCTTCCCGGGCATCAATTTGACAACTTCACACAAAATTTAAAGTCTTAGGTCACCTTAGGTCAGGAGGTATTGAGGTCAATCTGAGCTCATGTTCGAGCAAAAATGACCAAAAAACATGAAATCTTAATTCTTAGCTATAGGGTACCAAGCAATTTCAAAGGTCTTTATATGGTCATGCAGACAAAAGACGGCGCTACAAAACTGGTATCTCGGATTTCTAAAAGTTTGGGATATTGGGATATCAAGTTTGAGCTCAAAGTTCAAAAAGTTGATTTTTAAAAACGAAAAAATCCCAATTTTTTTCCGAATTTCAAAAAACGGAATATATGTAGTAGTCCCTGCGCTCTTCTATATACATACCAAATTTTATATCGATACCTCTTTTTTTGGCCAAGCTATAGCGAAAAAAAAAACACTTCAAAATTGATGACGTCGTCATATTGTTGAACTCAATTTTTAGCAATTCTAGACAACGTAATGCAGAACAAAGACCACCATTGAACTCCCCGTGACGAGCTGCATCGAATCGATACCCATTTCATGCAAAAGTATCAACTTTGAAATTTGACCTAACCTTTGAAATTTGATCTAGCCTCAGGTCAAGGCCAACCTTCACCAGAATACAAGCTTAACTGACCCCGAAGGCTGCCTGACCCACATAATCGCATTTGGCATATAAAATGGACCATAAAACATGCATCACAATTCACATGATGTTTTCATATTGTGACCCTCAGTCACCTGACCTCTGTAACTTGACCTGGTATCTGACCTCAAATAGCAAAATATGTGCTTGAAGAACATTTCCCCATCGATGATTTTCAATGACATGCATTTTACTCGATTTTGCAACGGAATTCTTGAAATCCCTGTTAACGGTGAAAATTCGACATTTTACCTGACCCGTGAGGTCATCGGTTTGATCTAGGTCAATGAAATTGGGTCACAAGGTAGTTGTTCCCTGTTGGGGCTATCCAACACCGTTTGCTGCTTGTCGCTATGTTGCGTGGTTTTCGAGATCTTAGGGGGGGGGGGGGCAAATTGCCTCCCCCAACAGGGCGCGATGCTCGGCAGACCCCAACGGGGCGCGGGTTAATGCATGTTAAGATAACGAATAACAGCACACAAAAACTCAAAGGCACAAGTATGATTTTCGTGAGATGTCAAATAACAGCAAAAATACAACATTTTTGATTGTGGAAATTAATGCGTCTTCTCACGCATTAAATGACAACGAAAAGCAACGCAGACGAACTGCAACATAACAGACTGCACATGCAGCCAGCACGTTTGAGACTTTGCTGTCAAGTTCTGGCAAGATTCACTGCGATTCGTCCTGCGGCTGACTTTGTGCAAGTGCCATTTGGCACGTTAGTAGCTGGTCACTCATCTAGCAGCTTCAAGTTTCAACAACCTGCTGTAGTCGGCGAGGCACAGAGTCGGCTAGGTTCTCCAACAGGTTGTGTCTGGCTCGCATGCTATCCCACTTTCTATCTACCTGTTTCCAGAGCTCCTCGGCGCCGATGCGATCACCGTTACTGCTTTGCGACAGCTCTCGAACCATAACGGACCAGACGTTCTCAATAATGTTCAAATCAGGGCTTTTAGCGGGCCAGTCTAGCACGGTGATATTTTGTTGAGCTCCGAACCACTGCCTCGTGGACCGGGCGGTGCGTTGTGCAGCGTTGTCTTGTTGGAACACATATGGTGCTCCTCCCGGTCCTCCAGTGACGGAAGCAGCACCTCCTCCAACAGACGTCTGAGTCAGCGGTGCGGCGCCCGGTAATGCGGCATAGCTCGCCGCATCCAGACCCATCCACCCATCCCCAAACGTGAACACTGCCTATACGGCCTTCACTCTGCCTGCCACTTTGGTATTTGATGACAGTGTAGGGCTCTTCTTGTCGCGCTCTCCTTACACGGACGCGACCGGAGCTGTCTGTTCTGAATATTTTCTCATCCGAGAAAATGACAGACCTCCAAAACTCCGCCGGGTGGCGTTCCAAGCCGTCGGACGCAATCGCAAGTCTCCCTGCCTTATGCGCATCCGTGAGCCTCAGCTTCCCACACGGTCTGTATGTTTTCAGACCACCCGCCTTCAGTCTGTTGGAGACCCATGTGATGTGTGCAGGGGCACCGATCCGGTGGCCACCAAGACGTCTTGCAGCGGCTTGAAAGGGTTGTCCTTGGCCACCTGTGGAGAAAAAAATGGAATAATGTCAAAATATGAGACTCTTAACACGAAAACCCCAGGCCCATGTCAGGTATTACGCCATAAGGTTTTTGGAATAGTGTGGATGATTCAAGCTTAAAATACAGGGTGTCCCAAAAATGTCACACCTTTCCAGCGTCAACCTTTTATGAAAATAACAAACATGATAGGCGCGCTTTTCTTACATATGCAATATGCATCCCACCTTCTCCCTGATGCGGACAAGCATACGGTCCGGGACATCAGACATCAACATGTCTAGCTTCTGTGGACTGATCTTGGACCAGACAGATCGAACGTTCCTGGTCAGCGTGCGTTCAGGTTATCCTGGCGCCGTTTTGCTCAGCTCTTACAGGACGATCGCCCAAAGATTTTCTATCGGCGACAGGTCGGGGCTATTCACCGGCCATTTGTCCTTCTCCCAGAATGCTGGGAAGTTCGATCTGTAGGTACCAGTCCTTCGTCGTTCTAGCTCGATGAGCCGGGGCGCCAACTTGTTGAAAGATGGCCCTGGACATGTTCAGCAGAAGTTTTCGGCTGGAAACGTGGCTCGTTGGGCTTCAGCTTTAGAGACATCCTCCGGTACCGATGGATTATCAATTTGAAGACTGGATGACTGTTGGCAATCAGCCTCCTTGCCAGTTTCCTTGTGGATAAGCCCGTCTTTAGCTCCGCACTTCGCGATGACTATCTGCGCTACCCGGCTGGCGGAAGTCTTCCTGCTGCGACCTAGCTTGTTCCCAGGCGTCTATCCGCTTCTGTCGCGTGATAACCAGCGCCAAATCGTGCGACAACTCATGCCCAGTACCTCGGCGACCTGGCCGTGGGTCATGCCACCGGCAACCATGCCGACTGCCTCGCTGCGGGACGATTTGCTCTGCAGTTTCGCCATCCTGGACACCTGACTGGTCCGCGCGCGCTGGGTACTGCCCCGGAAATGACCTCCGGCTCCGTACACCCCTTGACCGGTCAGGGTTACAAAAATTCGAAGGTCACAAGACTAGAATGTAGCCGATATGGTCTGGGAGCCAGTACCGGTGAAATTATATTGATATTGCGCAGTAGAAGGCAAAACAAAGGTTGTGGGAGGGTGTGACATTAATTTTGGGACACCCTGTATGGCTAACACCTTGAGTGATTATCATGTCAGTTCCCGTCAGTCATTCCGAAATCCTGTTGAACTAAGCCGTATTGAGATAATCCCGCGGATGATTTTTCACTTAGATCAATATCAGGATAACCAGAAGTCACCAGAGCTAGAGGTCAAATTTCACAGAATGCATGGATATGTTGTTAGTCAACTTGCTATGCCAATAGGTAGATGAAGACAGAGAATATCGCAATCGGTAATATCAAAGTCCCTGAAAAAAGGTTTGCTCACACCTCAAAATGTGTAAAACTAACTTCTGAAAATGTCAACGTTTGATGACGATTATTTGCAAGACTGGAAAGACATGGGAGGAAATCCGCCCTGCCTCCTTCTCAGGGCGCGGAAACCAGCAAATAGACCTATGAAAGTGGCGCAAACATAAAACAGTAATTAAAATGATAGGTACACGAATGTATTTCGGTAATCACACCAACCATTATCAGCAGCTTCATCATCCCCTACATTATAATATGTGCAAAATGATTCCCTCTGATATGAACTTTGATATTAAGTAAAACTTGGAACTTGAACTTATACTTAGTTAAATCCTCGCACTTATAGGGGGGGGGGTGCAAACAACGTGTGACGCGAGGCTTACTGATGGCCTTGGTTCACTTTTTCGTTCGAGTTTTACATGTTTTATGCTAGTTTTTGGAGCTGATTTCGAATTCAGCAACTACTTGAACATTTACGAAGTAGTTTTGGTGCCTTCGTAACAGGCTACGAAGCATATGTCCTTGTACGAAGCTGTCAGTGCTGGTTGACACCTATTGTGAATGAGGCAGGACGCTTAATGGTTGACCTGACTTGACCTAACCCGACCTGGCCTAAATGCCTGAAGACATCAACTGTGATCAAAACTAACATTAAATTCGTTATCTCATCACCCCGAAAAAACGTAACAGCCTCCCTTTACCGAAGTTCTGACAGGTCCCGATTTTCCCGACTGTTGGGTATTGACCTGACCTGGTATTAGGTCACCAAATGACCCGGGACCTTAGAATTGGGTATCAACGGCTTCCTTTCGTCACGGGCAGCACGCTCGTTTTTTTATTTTGTGAAGCTCTTGCTCGATCAGAAGCCGAATGGCACCTTCCTCTACAGTCGTTCGCGGCTGGCAAAACGCCAATACGGGTGAGGGACGAGGGTTAACCCTCGCCCTGTTAGGCATAGGCGGTCCCAGGGGGGCCACGGGGGCCATGGCCCCCCTTTAGTGCCGAAAGGTGGGGCCATGCTTTCTTGCGCCATCAAAGGAAGTAAATTTCACTCATGAGTGGGCTCAGTTTCACATTCTGTCAATTTGGCGGTCAGTGTCGCTGGCACCGGTTCACGAGGACAGCCAGAACTCATGTGGAATATCGGGGTGGGTTTACTTGAGGCTCTCAGTCTCGTAGGCACAGAATTGGCTGGCATGAGACTCTCCTCGGCATTAGAGACCCACTTCGGCACGCTCATTTGGCCCTGCCAAATGAGCGTGGCTCTACGACACTAAAGTATGACCTCATTGGATGGCGCTGTGCAACTCAGAAGCCCGGTGGTGACCCCGTATGCCGGCCGGCTTGGTTCCTTAACCCGCGCCCCGCTGGGCTATTCAGCCATACGCGCCCTGCTGGGGGGGGGGGGGGGCAGATTCTGCACCCCCTGTCTTAGGTACTTCCGAACTGATGGTCGTAGAAAGACGGGGAAAACTGCAATCGAAAGCTCTCAACAAGACGGATCTTAAGAGCCCAATTTTTTCGCTTAATTAGGTCAGAGGTCAGGTCAAGGGTACAAAATGCAAGTTTCTACAGTAGGTATCGGCCTTGCACTGTAGTTGCCGAAGAATGGACTGAGACTGATTGCCCAAAACGTGTTCTTAGGCCACCAAGACAATATACATTGCATACAATGTCATGCAAAGGTCAAGGTCAAGGTCAGGTCAGGTCACCAAAAACGAAATATAGAAAAGGGTATGTGCGACAGATGTTTTATGGGTCATTTTATTCATAGAATTCAATAGGCACACTCAATAAGTGATATGGACCACATCTGGATGAAGTTCAGGTCAAGGTCAGGTCAAGTGAAGTCAAATTTTGAAGTTGATTGTTAAGGCCTAAAAAAGTGTCTATATGATGCAGTTTTTCACGGCAAATCGAATGGTGGTATTTTTGTTTCCGTGCGAGGTCTAGAACTTAAAAAAATCATTTTTCAAAAAATTTTGTGTGTCGTGACGTCATAAAATTTTGCACAACTCCCACACTTTTGAACGGATTCTTAAAAAAATGGTATGTAGGTGCACATAGGCCACTTCTCTGACATATATTCCGTTTTTTTCGATACAGGATTAGGGGCCATTTGGGATTTTTAGTTATTTTTCCAAAAAAGTCAGTTTTTTAAATTTGGGCCAAAATCCAACATTTTCAAAAAACGAGAAAGCCATTTCATGGACAAAGTGGAATCACGTATTACCTTCTTTGTTACGTCTTGATTCCTTTAAAAATGAAGATGTTTGCGGCGTTTGAAATTTTACCGTTTTTGAGGTGAAATTGGCGGACATGACGTCACTAAAACGTCATTTTCTAAAAAAAAAAATCCGACGGATTTCGCTCAAGTTTTCAGGAAACATCTTAAATTGATGTATGATAAGGTACTGTAAGTTTGACGTCGTTGGCGTAACGCGTTTAGAAGTTATTGACGAAAAACGGGAGGGGGCAGATTCTCCCCCCCCCCCCCAGCGGGGCACGGGTTAAGGATTAGCGCGGGACCTCCAGGGCCTGCGTATTAGAGATTGCATGAACCAGTATGTGATCTCAGAGGCCTGTGTTATGTGATGGGAGGGGGGGATCAGGGCTATCCCCCAAAGGCAAATAAGGGGGCATCATATAATTTGCTCCTTCCCCCCTCCAAAGAGCCGACGGGCCCCCATGAGCGTATGTGGCCCTGGCCCTTATCCGATTGTCACGAGGCTCAAGAAACCCACGCCCAGCTATTACCTAATACATAGCTCCCACACCGGTCTTCGAGCGTCCTACACTGAACTCGTGAGGGCCCTTCAATGGCGGTCAAGCGCACATATTGACCGTTAAGAGCCCAGAACGACCTCTGATGGCCCTCCACTGGCCTTTGAGGGCCCCTAAACCGGCCTCAAGGGCCCCAACCGGCGTCTGAGGGCCTCACGCCGGTCTCTGGTGGCCTTATTTCTGTCTCTGGGGCCCAAAGGCCAAAACTAACCTTTAGGTGCCTATGAGGGCCCGTACTGGCTGCTGAAGACCCGATGCCGGCCTCTTAGGGCCCGCATCGGCCTCTGATGGCCCATCTTGGCCAACGCCGGCCCATGCCGGACTTTTAGGACTTACGCTGACATCTGAGGGCCCCATGCCGGCCTGTAAGGACCCACATTAGCCTCTGAGGACCCAACTCGGTCTCTGATGGTCTCAACCTACTGGCCTTTGCAGGCCCTGCACTAGTTTCTGAGGGCCCTAAACTGGCCTCTAAGTGAAAACATTCAGGGGTGGACTTCTTAAGTTCTGAGCCAATCTGAGGACTCACGTAGACTCCTGCAGAGCCTAACGTTGGTCCCGATGGCCCCGCGCAGATTCCCTCATATTTCGGCGCCGGGGCCGCATGAGCCGGTGTGGGTCCTTGGCTGACAGGGACCGATGAAGTCTACAGGGCCCAGGGAAGTCTTTTTGAAACATGCTATACGATCCAGGGACTATACGATCCAGGGACTATACGATCCAGGGACTATACGATCCAGGGGCGCAGAGAGGTCAGAAGGGCGCCGAGCAATCAGTAATGCTAAGTTAGTGGGGACGTAGGGGCGCCAGACGGTTACGAGGGCGCCGTGAGACCATGAAAAGGGGCGCCATTCTCCTAGAAGGGCGCCAAGTGATTTAAAACGCTATGTGGTCCAGGGGATGCACGGAGTCGAGGGATGCACGGTGGACAGAGACATACCTAAGAGAGCGAGACTTTCAGGAGGGCGCCGTTAGACCATGAGAAGGGCGCAGTGCTGTCAAAAGGGCGCCATTTTCCCAGAAGGGCGCTGAGTGATTAAAAACGTTATATTATCCAGGAACGCGAGACGGTCAGGAGGACGCCGTTAGAGCATGCAAAGCGCGACGTGGTCTCGAAAGGGCGCTTGTAAAATAAGACTTGTGGGTGCATTTTCATCATTGTGGGGGCCCATATTTCAGGATTGTGGGTGCACCTGCCCTCACAAAGAGATATAAAATTACACCCCTGAAAACACCACCAGTCGATTCAGCGCATTTGATTTAATCAGCCGTTTCGAATATGGTGACATCAGGTGACCTCGGTGACCTTTTGAGGTCGTGTGACCTCAGTCCCAAGGTCAACGAGGTCACCTGAGGTCACCATATTCGAAACGGCTGATGAAATCGCATCGCTGAATCGACTGGTGGTGTTTTCGTCGCTATCGGCCCAGTAGTTCCTGAGTTATAGAATGGCTGCCATAGGGGCCACAGCGGTCATGTGACCTCCCCTCCCAAGGTCAACGAGGCCACCTGAGGTCACCATATTCGAAATGGTAGATGAAATCGCATACGCGGATTCGACTGATGGCGTTTTCGTCGCAATCGGCCCAGTTGTTCCTCAGTTATAGAATGGCTGCAATAGGCGAAAACGTCAAGTTGACCTTTTGGGGTCACCGAGGTCACCTGAGGTCACCATATTCGAAACAACTGATGAAATCGCATACGCTGATTCGACTGGTGGTGATTTCGTCGCCATCGGCCCAGTAGTTCCCGAGTTATAGAATGGCTGCCACAGGCGAAAACGTAAACTTGACCTTTTGAGGTCACCAAGGTCACCTGAGGTCACCTTATTCTAAACAACTGGTAAAATCGCATACGCTGATTCGACTGGTGGTGATTTTGTCGCGATCGGACCAGTAGTTCCTGAGTTATAGAATGGCTGCAATAGGCGTCAATGCCAAGTTGACCTCTTGAGGTCACCAAGGTCACCTGGGGTCACGATCTTCGAAACGGCTGATAAAATCGTATCCTCTGATTCGAATGGTGTTTCGTATGTTTCGATCGGTCCAGTAGTTCCTGAGTTATAGGATGGCTGCAAGGGTGGCGGCAAGATACCTATAAGAAACGGTGGCGGTCGAATAGTGTTGTCCGGTTACAAACATTGCGCGGAAGTTTCGATAATTGCGCAAGCGTTTATTTCCTCTCTCTATCTATAGGAATCTTGCCTCTCTCATGCTTTGAACACTCATCTAATGCATGAACTCATACTAATGCTTTCGGTTAACATATTTTTCTGGCAATTTTATTTTAATTTTAATTTTGAAACGAACTGAAGTTCGTCCCGGCGTATAAAGTGCGGCTCAAGAAGGGTTTGGCAATGAAACTTCAAAGTGATACAGCCATGAAGAATATTGGATGGAACAGTGGTGAATCAAATTCAAATTTTATCAATGAATTCGGCGGAGTGCCGAACCTTTTGAATAATTCAAGCCATGCATTACAAAATTCATGATGTAGAACAATGCTAATCAAGCAAAGAAAATGAATCTAGGTTAAGCTGTATCGGAATGTTCCATATTTCTAGATTTCAGAGCCAGGGACAGTCGCTTACAAACATCTTGTAGGCTATCAAATTAATGTAAAAATTGTGCTGTGTGCTTTCAGCACAACTTATAATTATCAAGTGGTTTAGCTTTGATGTTGATGTAAGGTATGTTTGGAACACAACTAAATGGTGCTGGTGGTGCAAAAAGTAACATCTGATCTTTACACCAATGACTGACGTTGATCGCTACTGGGCGATTTCAGGTTATCAAATGTGATTGTAGCACAACTTGTAAAAGTGGCACAAACCCTGTTACTTTGAACACCTGATGTGATGTGTAACACTGATGGCTGATTTCGAGTCTAATTGGCAAATGTTGTTGGTATCAGCAGTCTGTGTTAGAGTGGGGTTGCCTAAAGAACTGCTGCTTTGTGCAGCAGTTCTTGCAGGCCTATGCTGCTTTGTGCGCAACAAGTGCCACACTTTCAAATAAAGTCGCTAGGAACAGCAAAGATCCCAAAAAGTAAACAAAAGTAAATGTGTAATATCTTGAAAACCGGTGAACATTTTTTGATGAAACTTGGCAGATACTCATTTTCGCTTTTTCTGAACCATGTGACATCACTTTCATGCTAATTCATTAACTTTTATAAAGGTGGGATGGTCCCTTTAATCCAAGGCTATATAATCTGCTTAACCCCAGCTAAGACTGAAAAGTTGGTAATAACATTTGATATCATGTGGAGCTGTCATATATTTTGTTACCATAATACCATACTGATGCGATGTATTTCCAGGATACGTTGATAATGATTCATGATGTGAAAAAGTACTTAGTTTTGTAGAACCATCATGTCCACCTCATCTGCCAACCACTGCTTTGCTGTGGCTGATTCCGGTGCAGCCGGAGTCCAGGAAAGACCACAACTGCCCAGGCCTGGTCAGTGAAGTGAGCTAAGTCTTTCCTCCCAGAATATCTGCATTCAGCTGTCAGTTAATCATCTCTGTCAAGTGTCATATCAGTTGGGCAAACTAGGCTTCTGGATCACAAAATGGAGGCATAAAAAAATTGATTCTTCATGACCATATTTGGGATAAATGTAGACCGTTTCGTAATCATCAATCATCTAAGAATAAGCCAGTGTTTCAAGAAGGAACATACTTATGTTGAACAGAAATGTTGGAACTCTACTGAGCACAATAACATTGCTTTACCTACTCATAGTTATCTGACTTCTGAAGGGTAGTGAAAGGCAATCAATAAATTGATTCACTTTAGACAGATGATCAAAATATTGATTCCATGCTCAGCTGGCTAATCATTATTTTGATTCACAGGTAATGTTAACAGATAGGCAACAATGGCTTGCAAGAATACAGCATTCATCTTGCCGTCATTCTCATTTAGTGGTATCCTCAGCACCACAACAGATACCTATAGTGTTGTTGTACTTTGCCTTCACTACATTTGATAACAATTCACCATTTTTAAATGTCAAGAATACAAAAACTGAAGCAACAGGTAAAAACCATATAATAACTGGGAGAGCACTACAACAATGAAAATTAGGGGTTTGAAAATTTCATTTTCCCATTTGACACAAATACCACTAGAAGTGTGTGATCATGATACAAAAATAACATACAGTGTGATTTTTCCAAAGCAGCTTTTACATGATGCAGAGTGGCTCTTTCTTTTTCCCATTCACAAGGCCAAAGTGACAATTTCTTAGTTTTGAAGTAACACTTTTTGCATACCTACCACATTTTTCTACCTACTTGAAGAAAAATCTCACTACCGTCATGGGCCTTTTTCAACCGTAACGATACATTTGATTTTGAAGTCAAAAGTGTACCCAAATGAATAAAAAATTGATTCCATGCCCATATTTGGTCATGGCTCCTACCACCTGAAACAAATTATTGATGCATCCATATTTTGATTCCAGAAGTCTAGTTTGCCCAACTGATATTATCAAAACTTTCATTTCATGAACAGCTGTCAAGTGTCACCTCACCTACCTACTTTTAGATGTTTCAATAGTCTGGTGTATTATTTGTAGCAGTAGATCAGATGTCCGTTGGGATTGGTACAACCTTTGAATATCATGAACCACTGTATTTGTAAGCAAGACAGTTTCTTTTTTTTTGTGCCAAATCTCTGAAAGTTTATTTGATTACTATTATGGCTAAGCATCAGGTAATAAAAGGAGCATAGAATACCTCTAGATAAACATGGTAATCAAATGTAGGTACCCAATATACCTACTTGACTTGCAGCCCCCAAGCTATTGCTGTTTGGTTTTTGTATTCTCATTAATAAACAAAGCATAAGTACAGAAACGTTATATAATATACATTTGCCACAGTTGCCACACTGTAACCCATAAATGACGCAAAAGTTTAAAGCTGCTGCGTCATGGAGTCTGTCCCACTGACAAACATCTTTACCTATGTGCCTACCAGACGAGAGTCCGCCATCGGCGATGACCATCGGCACGTCGTCTCGGCGCCAGGCGCTGCTCAAAAGCATCGCCGAGCTGGAGACTGAGAGGTGAGGACGGCTCGGCTCCATCGGCTGGCCTAGTGGATACTGGGCTGGGAGTGCACGGGCGCGGGACCGGTGCACTATGGTTGGAAACGGCCTCACGGATGGCCGGGAGTCAACGCGAAAAAATGTTTTGCCCATAACTTGTTAATGCGTAGACCGACTGCGATGAAACTTTGCATAGGTATACCAGTGTCTTTCGTGCATCATACAGTAACTCAGAAATGACGAGGTCACGTCACGTCACGCGTGTGTGACGTCATCATTGCAAGTATGCTATAAGTCGCCTATGTCTTTCGTTATGTTATCGATATCGCTAGGCATTTTGAACATGTTTTGAATACTGCTATTACTGAATGGATATTGTTGTTATGCTTTAGGGCGAGAAATATCAACGTAGTGACGCACAGTGTCTTACTATTGGTCATAAAGGGTAAAAAATTTGGAGAAAGAGTATTTATGATTTTTTTTTAGATTGGGCAAAAAAGTAAGAAATAAAATGACGATCAAATGACAAAACATGCGTCAGATTAACCCAGCAGTTGCTGGGGTATTTCCCCATCCGCCGTTTGCCGGGGGGGGGGGGCGTTCAACGCCCCCAGCCGATAACTCGCGAACAAATAGGCGCAGCGAAACGCACGAGGCGCGGCAAACGAAAGAAGAACGCGACGAGACGATTCACATGAATACTTTAAAGTTGAATTTCGAGGTCACAGATCGGGTCAAGGTCAGGTCAAACACTTGAAATCGGGCTTTCAGTAGCATGGACTTTAGAACCTCGCAATCGGTGCCTCGCGTTTCGCGTTTCGATTATATCGTCATCAGTTGGTCCTAAATAAATTCAGTCATCAGTTGGTCCTAAACAATCTGTCACAACTGTCATAACTGTCACAACCCTTCATATAAGTGCTAAAAGAGTGTCAGATCAATGTAGGGGTCAGTCAAACACAGGCCACTGGCCAGGGTCAAAGTCAGGTCAATCAGGTAAGCACATAACCCCGAAAATTAAAACTGGTACCTATTCGCAGCCCATGCATGACACATGTTTTATGGGTACTTTTGGGCGTAGAACACGATGGTGACATTCATTTTATCATACGAGTACGTGGCTGGTTGAAAAAGAGCAATTTCAGAAATGCATGCATCATGGTCGTGAAGTAGTCACGAGAAATTGCCAACATTCAGTTCAAGATTTTGGAAAATGTAGAACGATGATCAAAAACCATAGATAGCCATTTGATTTGCCATGGTATTGGCAGTGTAATGGCGTTTACAGCATGTCTGTATGTCTGCTCTGTCGGTGGTTATCCATATCCATACTCCAGGATATCCATACACGTTTGCACGATATCCATACTCCAGGTGCAGGGGCGAGCAGTTACTTCTTACGAGGGGTGCGGAGTCGAAGTCAGAGTCGGAGTCAGAGTCGGAGTCGGAGTCAGAGTCGCCCAGAGTCGTGGCAACGAGCCAGGAGTCGGAGTCGGAGTCGGGGTCGGTCAGGAGCCCGCAGTGGAAGTCGGAGTCGGTCCGAATCGGAACAGCTCCATCACGACTCCGAAACACTGGCAGGGGTCCGGAGTCGGAGACAGAGTCGGCCGGAGTCATGGCAACGAGTCAGGAGTCGGAGTCGTAGTCGGAGTCGGATTTGGCGCCACCACGACTCCGCAAACCTGCTTCTTACCATCATTTATAAGGATAAGCGATTGCAAGACTGACGAGCCGACCTGGTGCTAACGAAGCGACGGGTAGGTACGCCTCGGGAGATGAAGCTTCACGGACGATTTTGCGCACAATTGCGCAGTCTGCTTTTACGTTCCCCTTACGCAGAATTGAACAGAGATTTATTCTGCCAAAAAGCTCAATGGAGGTCGATGGAGAACTTTTTGTATGTCCAATGAAACATAAACGTAATTTTGCAAATATTGCTGTGGTGACACTGCAAACAGAATGCAATGCCGTTCCTGATTTTGAACACGCATGGGAAAAAGAGTCACTCCACTCGATAGCCAACATAACAAGGATTATTTTGATATATAATAATCCAGTTTTACAACGTCATGGAGGTACTCCACATGCTATCACCAGCGCGGTTGTTTAAACCTTTGACGGCGCACCAAAAAAGCCACTATCAGAAACTCCCGATTCCACGTACAATAATGGAGACTAAATGCGCAACTAAATAATTTTTTCTGCCCAATTCAAAACATTTCATCAATTTCCAACAGAATGACACCCCAAATATACATAAATTCCGAAATTGCCCACGGCCATCCGTGAGGCCGTTTCCAACCATAGTGCGGTGGCCGGGGAAGGTGGACTGGGTGGTGTATAGACGTGGGACGGTCCTCTGGTGGGCTGGGGGGCGGGGGGGGGGGGGTTGGCGGATGATCCGCACGGCGCCCCAGGTCTCCGGGGCGCCAGAGAGAGGCGGTTGAACTTACCACTATCGCTTGGAACTAGGAGCGGAGTCAGAGTTTGCGTAAGCACCATCAGTTCTATTGTTGTGTATCCGGTGACACCAGGGCGATTCGGAAGGGAGAGATGCGATTTCCGCGTGGGAGGCGGGCTGTACGCGATTTGTGAATTTAATGGATGGGAGCAGGAAGCGATTTACCAACTAGGCGCGATTTGTACGCGTTTGGAGAAGTTCAAAGGTAATGAACTCCCCATTCTGAACCCCAAGGCTGTGACCAGAGATGATCTCTGTGACCTGACATGACCCAGCGGTAGTGGTATTACCCCCCAGGTGGGTGATGGGGACTGACGTGTTACCCTCCCCAGACGGGCGGTAGGTACACTGACGTGTTTCCCTCCCCAGGTGGGCAGTGGTGGGTATTGAGTGACATGTTACCCTCCCCAGGTGGACAGCGGTGGGGACTGACGTGTAACCCTCCCCAGACGGGCGGTAGGTACACTGACATGTTTCCCTCCCCAGGTGGGCAGTGGTGGGTATTGAGTGACGTGTTACCCTCCCCAGGTGGACAGTGGTGGGGACTGACGTGTTACCCTCCCCAGGCGTCTGGCGGTGGGTACTGTTACCCTCCCCAGGCGGGTATTGACGTGTTACCCTCCCCAGACGGCTGGCGGTTGGGACTGATGTGTCACTCTCCCCAGACGGGTGGTTGGGACTGGCGTGTTACCCTACCCAGGCGGGTGGTGACCCGGGTGGGTATTGACGTGTTACCCTCCCCAGGTGGGCAGTGGTGGGTATTGAGTGACGTATTACCCTCCCCAGGTGGACAGTGGTGGGGACTGACGTGTTATCCTCCCCAGCTGGGCAGTGGTGGGTATTGAGTGACTTGTAACCCTCCCCAGGCTTGTAACCCCCCAGGTTTGGGACTGACGTGTTACCCTCCCCAGGCGGCTGGCGGTTGGGACTGACGTGTTACCCTCCCCGGGCGGCTGGCGGTGGGTACTGTTACCCTCCCCAGGCGGGTTTTGTCCCTGGTGGGTACTGACGTGTTACCCTCCCCAGACGGGTGGCGGTGGGTATTGACGTGTTACCCTCCCCAGGCGGCTGGCGGTGGGTACTGTTACCCTCCCCAGGCGGGTATTGACGTGTTACCCTCCCCAGGCGGCTGGCGGTGGGCGCCGTCTCGGCAGAGGACGAGGAGAAGCGCTGGCTGTATGGCCAGATCGCCGCCCTCCAGAGGAAAATTCAGCAGCTTCAGACGGGACAGGTGAGGGAAGGGGGGGGGGCTGAGGAGGGCACTGTGGTCAGGTGAGAACACGAGGGAGTCAGTGCTGACTGCGGGGCCAGGCCGGTCCTACTCCGTGGGGAACTTGCTGGGACGGGTGTGTGCTATGCTAGCGGAACACCATGTGCTAGCCAGCGTTGTATTTCACATGTCAGCTCGCCGTGAAGGAACGGACCGGACAGTAGACACGATACGTTCACGGTTCAGCAGGCCGTATCCCAATTCCCATGTCTGTCACTGCTTCACTTTAGCCAGTCGGTTGGAGTCTTTTTGGTTGGCTTTGATGCTGGTGGATGTCGAAAGCCACACAACTATTACTCCATGAGTCCAGACCCTGTCCATTTAAGTAGAATGTGACCCGTCAAAGTCCATCTAAGTAGGGTGTGGCGTATAAGATTTATAATAGTTAAACCTTAAAGCAGGCGGCATAAAAAGGCCGGCTAAGGTAAAACAAAAGGCCAGTCCATTTACGCCATCCAGTGTGGCTCTCCTCTTCTCACCTCCTCTCGTGGAACCACCTGTTTCTGCACCGGGCGCCTTTCATAGGTCGCCCGTTTCGCCCCGCCGTCCCCCGATGCGCCGCCTGTTTGACCCGCCGCTGACCGGCCCTGTGTTCGCAGGTCGGCGATACGCCGGCCGAGAACCCAGAGCCGCCAGTGGCCGGCTCCCAGGCCCGCCTGGAGCGCATCGATGCCGAACTGAGCGGCCTGCGCGGCCAGCTGGAGGCGCTGGTAAGTCTCCGGCCGGCGGCCGCGGTACCTCGAGTCTACACGTACCACTGGAGCCTAGGAGCGACGGGGTGTCGCTCGCCGCCGTGTCTACGCTATCCGCGAAAACTTTGGCGGGTGGGGGGGGGGGGGGGCATGCCTGACTGGGCGAGGGTTAGGTACCAGATTATCATCATCATGACTCCCGGGCGCACTGATCCGGCCCAGCGAGCGAGCACGGCCCAGCATTCGCCACTGAGTGCTCCCTTTATAGCACCTTCCAACTGTGTCGCTGAGCTAGATGAGAACAATCATGCTTTCATTGCTTCTCTGTAGTCAAAAGGTGTCCATTTATACGCTTGGACCCCACTGTCTGTGGTGGTCATTTTTCGTAAAACGTCACATTTGTACAAATTTGCTTGTTTATTAACAGAGAGGCATACAAACGCGGTAGCGAACCAGTTTATGAACCAGAACCAGACCCAGACCACTGACTAGGTTATGACATTTCGCCATCTGGAAGTTTCAAAGCGTTTTTTTTTCTCTCGATGCGTAATAATTATTCTCAGTATATACAATTCGGCGGGTTTTTACGCACCCTGGGTGGCTTGTCAGCACTCCAACATTGGTCTTAGGGGTCTTGTAATATCGGTCTTCTATAGGGTCCTAAATAATCAGAAACAGCCAGCTACCACATGCCGGAAAGGCTTACCGGCGAGCTCACTGCACATTCAGGTCAATACGACACAGGAAGTGAAACGAGTCCGAACACGAGGCATCATTCCAGTGTCCGGTGACCGACTGGTGCTGCGGTCCGTACACGTGCACGCAGTGCTCGGACGGGTTGTTTGGCTCGCTCGGAGCCCAGCTGGCGAAATCCACCGGGCTGCCGTCCGTCCAGCCGAATGTGGCGGCGCCGGTGCGCGCCAGGCCGATCCAGACCATTGGGTGGCCGGCGCCGCTGACCAGCTGCGCCACGAACGCCTGGTTGTCGGGGTGCACGGAGGCCAGTCGGGCGCGCCGGTCCAGCTGCGCACAGCCATGCTCTGCCGCCGGCCAGGAGTTGGGCAGCGGCGGGATCAGGTAGCAGCTGTGGCCATGCCGGCTCCAGGACGGCGGGCAGGCGGGCGGCGGCGGCGGGCGCGGCGCCAGCTGCTCGCGCAGCGCGGCCACCTCCCGGCGCAGGCCGGCCATCGGGGCCGAGACGGCGTCGGTCAGTCGGCGCAGACACACGTCGGCCAGGCCCGCCACCAGCCGGTCGCTGGTGTCGCTGGCCGACTGTGTGGCGCCGGAGCCGGTCAGCCAGCACGCGCACAGGACAGCGGCGGCAGTCGAGAGCAGCATGCTGGCGCTGGGTCGGCTGACGGTGACCGCCCGCCGGCGACTGAGTTCGCAGGGGCCGCCGCCGACCGACCCAGGCGGGCACTGTATGCCTACACAGTAGTGTTGAATAAACAGTTTATAGCGATAACTGGGGCCAGAACCCTGCCCTTTCAATCGTGTTAAAGTGCGACTGGAAATCCCGTACATTGTTAGTGCACAGTTGGAGCACTGGCTGCCGTTTTTGTCCGAGATTTAAATCATTCTGCAATGCTGCATATCATATTTGCTCAAAGCTCTGACTTTTGTGTAACGATTGCTTGGTTTTGTTTTCTACAGCAAAACAATTATGTCGAATAGTGGTCTTATCTTTTAAACAGAACTTTTAGTTGCTCCATTATCATTTTGTATAATATATATATATATATATATCTATATATATATATATATATATATATATATATATATATATATATATATATATATATATATATATATATATATATATATATATATATATATATATATATCTATATATATATATATATATATATATATATATATATATATATATATATATATATATATATATATATATATATATATATATATATATATATATATATATATATATATATATATATATTTATATATATATATATATATATATATATATATATATATATATATATATATATATATATATATATATATATATATATATATATATATATATATATATATATATATATATATATAACAAAAACATTAATAAGCTGTCATCTTCTGTTTGTGGGTTTTGCTTCAGTTTTATCCATGAATCCTGGGCTCCCCCACTGGTGACTGGGCTCAGTAAGGAGTTTTCCTTATAACAGTGTTAGAAGTTCATATCGGAATATACAGACATTTGCCGCCAGAGCTGGAAATTGACTTTTTTATGCGTGCAAAGGTAGAAGTTATTGATGCTGACAACTTTGAGAATATATGCAACATCTTGTTGCTTGTTGCACCCATTGTGTTTCTAAATGTATGACATTTAAAATTCTTGAATTATGTGCTTATGTCCATATTTATATGGATAATTGCATCCTGTGGTGCAATATAACGAAGTGTGCACCTCCCTATCACTATGACCTACATCGGTGTGTGTTTGCGTTTCCTTTCAGTCGAGTTCTGCGTCCTCCTCTGACGAGCTGGCGGACCAGGAGGAGGGCGGCGGCGGCGGTGGGCCGGGTGGGCGGCGCGGCGGCGCCTCCGAGCGGCCCTCCAACGGCACCGCGGCGCGCGGCCGCTCCTCCGCCGACCGGCCGCGCTCGCCGCTGCCCGCGCCCGCGCAGGTGAGGACCGAGCGGCCAGTGACGGTCTGCCGTGCAGCCACTGCCGGCCGGAGGCGCGGCCGAACGTCCGGTGTGGACTGACTGTCCCTCCCCGAGCTTCTCGTTGTGAGCCTACAGTCCATTTCTCCCTGCTCAACGTGCACCGACCTTTCCTCCTCTCTACTCTGCGTGTACTGATTGGTCCCTCGCTCTGTACTCTGTGTGGACTGACTCCTCCTCCCCTCCCCGCCCCGCTCGATGTGCGGACAGGCGGCAGAACTGACCCCTCCCCTCCCCGCCCCGCTCGGTGTGGGAACAGGCGGCAGAACTGACCCCTCCCCTCCCCGCCCCGCTCGGTGTGGGAACAGGCGGCAGAACTGACCCCTCCCCTCCCCTCCCCGCCCCGCTCGGTGTGCGCGGCCGGCAGAACTGACCCCTCCTCCCCGCTCGGTGTGGGAACAGGCGGCAGAACTGACCCCTCCTCCCCGCTCGGTGTGCGCGGACAGGCGGCCGGCGGCGAGTCGGAGCTGGTGGTGTCGCTGCTGGGCCTGCTGCGCTCGGCGGACAGCGCGCTGGTCACCAGCACCCTGCTGACCATGTCTGCTGGCGCCGAGAGCGGCGCGGCGCTGCGTCAGGCCGGCGCGCTGCCGCTACTGGTGCAGCTGGTGCACCGGGGAGCGGCCACCGGCGACGGCGGCAGGCAGGGCGCGCCGCGGCCCGACAGACAGGTGCGCTGGCAGACTGAGAGGCTTAGTCATAGTATGGACGGCGACTGAACATGTTGACCGACTCCTGTCATCATAGTATAACTCTTCACACTCTGTGCGATATCCTGTCTTGCCAGCCGCTCGTGTTGTACCGTGTCTGACCGGGCGCTGCCGGTGTGTTGCAGCTGCGCGCGGCGGCGGCGCGCGCGCTCCATAACCTGGTGCGCAGCCAGCCGGACGGGCGGCGCGCACGGCGCGAGATGCGCGTGCTGCGTCTGCTCGAGCAGCTGAGGGAGTTTGCCGAGAGTCTGTGGCAGCAGGTGGACGAGCGCGGCCAGCCGGGTCTCGCCGACGGTGAGAGGGAGGGCGGGGCCGGCGAGAGCGGACAGAGGGAGGGGGGATGGATAGAGGGGGAGGTCGGGCAGCTGGATGGATGAGTCCAAATGGTCACATGAGATGCATGGAAACTGCGTGGAGCTGTCAGGTCTGAATTAGTTTGTTCAGTTACAGCAGAACTTTGGTAGCGCTTTGCGTTGTTAGTTTTCTACAGGTCGCTGACGGACATTCGATGGTCAGTGCGGTAGTGTGATGGCCGCTGGCACAGACACGTTAATATCCGACTAGTGGCTGGGTACCGCTCGTGTCTCAGCACGCCAACCTGCTTCTGTGACCGCGCTCCCGTGCTCTGATCCTTCCATCTGCCACGTACCGCTCATGTCTCAGCACACTGACCAGTGTCTCAACTGCGGCGCTTCTGACCGCGCCCGCTCCGGCAGACGCAGCGGACCAGCTGCGTCGCCCGGTGTCGGCGACGGGGGCGCTCAGCTGTCTCTAACGGTACCCGCTCCTTTCGCTCCTGACCAGTGTCTCTACTCTCTAACCGCGCCCTCTCCTGTCGCCCCTGACCAGTGTCTCTAACCGCGCCCTCTCCTGTCGCCCCTGACCAGTGTCTTTGAGTCTAACCGCGCCCGCTGCTGTCGCCCCTGACCAGTGTCTAACCGCGCCCGCTGCTGTCGCTCCGGCAGACGCGGCGGACCAGCACCCGGTGTCTGCGATGGTGGCGCTCATGAAGCTGTCGTTTGACGACCAGCAGCGCGCCGTGCTGTCGCGCCTGGGCGGCCTGCACGGCCTGGCCGAGCTGCTGACTGCTGAGCACGAGGCGCACGGCGCGCACACGGACTCGCCCGGCTGCTGCAGCACGCGACGGTAAACAGCGGCCGGAGGGGTAGCAGAATCGGCGGCAGCTGAGACTTGAGAGAGTGGAGCGGACAAAGTCAGAGATTGCGGCGTGCATTCTGAGATGTCGGAGGCGTTTGCCTTTATCATTGTTTCACTTCTACACAGTGTTCCATTTTTGGGAATTTTGGGTGGAAAATCACACCTAATGGGCAAAATATTTTCATCCCCAAAACCAGGTAAATTGGAATTCTTTCATCTTTGAAAAACGCTCAACGCATGCTCAACAATGAACAGCCAGATTACCACATACACCTAGCAGCGCCACGATTGAACTTACAGGTTTGCTACATAATGCATAATTTCCATGAAAAAAGATGCTAAATCAAGGCACAAACCCAACAACTCACCCTGACTGACAACGAAAGAAAATAACCTTGCACACTTCCAGCTGTTAATAACAAATATGCGTTGAATGACCTTGATCACCTCAACTGTTTGTAAAAACCAGGCTTGTGTTCTGAATAAATGCTTTTGGATATTCATAACAACTATTATTGGTGGTTTGCTGCCAACGCAAAACGGATGAGCCGCTGCTTGCGCAAATTAAACACTACCTCTGCAATTCGCTTTTGACTAAGTTACGCAGGATACGCCTACAAAATTTTCCTCTTTGGACCCGCAGTCAGCTGGGCACACCCTGCGCACACCCTAGGGATGAATTTAAAACTTGGTGGGCTATAACTTGTTTCATATACAAAATAGGGTTATAAGACCGATACCAATTTATTCTACATTCATTTCTGATCCTATTGTATCAATTTCACCACAAATTATGTCCGTCAATGGTTTCTAGAGGACTTTAAAGCTCGATGCGTCGGGCCTGGCAGAGGTCCAAGATGAGAAAAGCCACCCTGCGCACACCCTAGGGATGAATTTAACCCGCGCACCGACGGGGGGGGGGGGCGGATATCCGCCCCCCCCCCTGAGGTTTTTCGCGAATAGCGGGAAAACCGCGGCGCGTAGCGCCGCGAAATTTGGTATGACTATAACCTCATCAATTTTACACATGGTGTGCAAGTTTGAACCTCCTAGCTTTTAAGGTCAGGTCACCAGGTCACTTTGAATGACCCAACCTCAAGTCACTTTTTTGCAACTTTGTCACCGTGCCAGAGCTACAGTAGATGTCGGAGGCCTTTGAAAGTCGCAGGATATTATTAGGTCATTAGTAGCTACAATTTGTATATCTCGGAATTTTGATATCGGTGACCTAAGGTCAGGTCAATTTCGCGACCTCCCCATTATAAGTCAATGGGGGAAAAATCAACTCCCTGTTTTTACCACTAAAACGGGTCGGAATGGCCCCATATACCATACATGACTTCATATACGATCAACCTTCACTACCTTGAGGTCTGTTTTGCTGTTGGGCAGCTGTGAGGTCATGTGACGTCATCAAAGGTCACCAAAGGTTTTTGGCCAATAACTCCGTACAGGAACAAGATACAGACGCGTGGATGGTCTCATTGTGTTCAGCTCGTCAAGACGCATCGAATGATATACATGATGACCTCGAGGTCACGTGACCTGAGGTCAACCTTTGACCTTGACCTTTCGAGGTCAACATATATATCATTCGATGCGGATTGACGAGAGGATCACGATGATGCCCTTAGTTTGTTCCTATCTTGACTAATTCGAAAGTTATTCGAGAAAAACTCTCTCCATATCTAGCGCCGCCATTTTGACTTTTTCGACCCCTGTGACGTCATCTTTGACCTGACCTGAAAATGACCTTAGTAAAAATTGTAGATCTTGGCCGTGCGTATCCGATGCCGTCTACCGCTTGTCGCTATCTTGCTTCGTTCTCGAGATCTCAGGGGGGGGGGGCGGTCATCCGCCCCCCCCCCCCGTCGGTACTAAGTTGGCGCAGACCCCCGTCGGTGCGCGGGTTAAAACTCCGCGGGCTCTGGCTGGTTTCATAGGTAAAATAATGTTTTGAGACCGATCCCAATTTATTATGCGTTTATTTCTGATCCTATCGCATCAATTTCGCCACAAATTATGTCCGTCAATGGCTTCTAGAGGACTTTAAAGCTCGAGGCGTCGCGCCTGGTAGAGGTCCAAGATGAGAAAAGCCACCCTGGGCACACCCTAGGGATGAATCTAAAACTCCGCGGGCTCTGGCTGGTTTCATAGGCAAAATAATGTTTTGAGACCGATACTTATTTATTCTGCGTTCTTTTCTGATCATATTATATCAATTTCACCACAAATTATTAACGTTATTAGTTTTTAGATGTCTTTGAAACTCGAGGCGTCGGGTCGGGCAGGGGTTCAAGATGACTGACATGCCACCCTGGCACACCCTAGGGATGAATATGAAACTCTGTGGACTCTGTCAGGTTTCATACGCGAAATGAGGTTATAAGACCGGTAATGATGTATTTTACGTTAATTTCTCATGCTTTTGCAATAATCTTACCGCCAATTATTCATTTCAATTAGTTTCTAGAGGTTTTTAAACACGAAGCGTTCGGCCGAGGGAAAGCCAAGACGAGTGAAAGGATACCTTGGCACACCTCTAGGGATAAATTTAAGATACGGTATCCCCAGATCTGCCCAATACATGTTCTGAAGCTGGTAGATGGGATTAAGAAGGCCCTAGCTTTTTAATAAATTATCCCTCGCCCGTATGGGGGGGGGATCGAACGAACCACCCCCTCGTTTTTTCGAGAATAACTCGCGTAAAAAGCGGCCGATCGGGACGACACTTTCAGGACCCTCGAGTCAATTAATTGGACACCTACTCTGAAAATCTCATATTCCTGACCCAAATGACCTTTGACCTGTGACCTATTTCTTGAGGCCATGTTTGGCCGGAATCGCGATTCGGCGTATGTCGGCTCGCATTATGTCCTGATGTCCTGATCAGCGATGCCCTCCGTTCCGTTGCAGTTGCTCTGATCACTGATCACTGATGCCCTCCGTTCTGTTGCGGGTGCTCTGATCACTGATCACTGATCAGTGACGCTCTCTCACTCAGCACTTACCACGTGACATGATAGGTAGCTACCGCTCAGTTTCGGTGGCCGGTCATGAGGTCGGTGGCATCCTTTTATCATTTTTTTTTGCATCCCGTTCCGTTCCGATACGGATGCCCTGGTTAGTTGCACGCTTTTTATTGCGATGTTGCGTATTATGCTGCGCAGTGCACATCGTTCCGTTTAGGGTGCCCTAATCAGTGACCCTTTTTCTAGTCTCATGTAGTGCACCGTTCCTTTCGAAGAGTTGCGCTGACACCGTTTCCATTTTCACTATGCGTAATGAGTACCGACTATCGCTGGCCGTTCCGGCGTTCGGGCCGGGAGATTTCCGGCGTATGTCATGCTGCATAGTGCGACTGCAATTGCATACTCAATGCTGCGTCCCGTTCCGTGTGCTCAGAGCAAAGGCACCATTTCCAGTATCATCCCGGCCATTGTCATATCTGTTGAAAATGGAAAGCTCAAAGCTATACTGTGTACACTGTACGAATATTACCAGGTCAGATGCGAACGGAAACTACAAACTTATATTGCCGCATATTATCTCAAATATACAGTAATCTTGGAAGCAGTGCTGCCATATTGTAGGCGCAAAACGTCCCAGAGGCCAGAACACATGAGTTACAGATTTCAACAGAATCATTGCATCTTCTGCTTCTTAATTAAGGACCTAGTTCGCTCGCATGATGGCGACTGGCGTCGCGAGGATGGAGGTCCGCGGATGATCTTCTTTAGGAGAAATATACAGGCAGAAGGACCGTCCTGGATCCGTGCCAGTAAGCATGAGTAGGAACGTAGCAGATGCTGACGGTAATATCTGCTGTCTGCATCTGAAACGGAAAGGAAGGCATTGATTTAAGGCTAGGAGAAGGATGGCCACTGGACAGTCATTCAATTGTGACAATGCATTTTGACTTGTGAGGAAAATGAAATATCACTGGTTGAAGTAGGTATTCATTCTTTGCTGTATAAGAGACAAGGGTGATTCTGAAATTCATTAGTCTCAATCAAACACAAATGTTGGGATAAAATGGGACGGATTTAGAAACACTTGGCGATCAGATGTTAAAGTTATAATTCTGTCGTAGATCATCCTTACCTATTTGCATCGTCTTTTTCGGTTAGTTTTGGTGGTCAGGAATGGTATGTTCTTTTATTATCAGCCAGCGTAGCGTTACGCCTTTATTGCGAAAGTGATATAGGTTTTCACTTGTTTTTTTTTTCTCATCCTAGATTTTTTGGTCATCATCGTCACACCCAACCAAAATCCAATTTTAGAACACTGCTTCACTTCTATAATATTTCTATATCATGTGTGGTGTGCAGTACAAAATTTTAAGGGCGGGTTCAGATTGTTGATATTTTGAAAATGTTGCCATTTTGTAGCAACGCTGTGGATCAATAAGCTTACCATCCGCTGCTTAGTGTAGCTCGTCGCCCTCTAATCAAGGCATGGCTGCCCCCCCCCTCCCCGGAGGCTGAGGGTGACCGTGACCCCGTCCCGCCGGGTGTGTGCAGGTTCGCCGGCATGGCGCTGACCAACCTGACGTTCGGGGACGGCACCAACAAGGCGCTGCTCTGCGGTCTGCGGCCGTTCCTGCGCGCCTTGGTGGCGCAGCTGCTCTCGCCCAGCGACGACCTTGTCCAGGTGCGCGGCGGGCAAAGGCGGGGTCATATTATCACAGGGAGGGATGGGGTGCAACAGGAAGCCCGCGTGGGTAGTGCCTGGCCTGGTATGTAAGTACATACGTGTGGAAGGGGCTACATGACAGGTAGAGGATACGCTTGATTGGCTTTTATTTCGGAACGTTGACATTGTGGGAGGCTTTCAGGAAACAAACAATTTATTGATTTTTTTGCCATATAACACGATATCTGTAGACTGCAATTGGTTTAACTGATTCAGTTCACAGCTGCAAGCTAAAGCTTACATTTCCAACAATTTCCGTCAACTTTTGTTAAGGTTCCACTTCACCACTATCGGGACTCGAACGGGCGCCGGCTGTTTCAGGTTACTGCCAGCGTGATGCGCAACCTGTCGTGGCGCGCCGACCCGGCCAGCAAGCAGGCGCTGCGCGAGGCCGGCGCGGTGCCGGCGCTGACTCGCGCCGCGCTGCGCACCGCCCGAGAGCCGTCGCTCAAGTCGATCCTGTCGGCGCTCTGGAACCTCTCGGCCCACTGCGGGCTCAACAAGGTAGGGCCGGCCGGTTGGCCGGAGCGGCGCCGTACCCGCGCAGCGCTGGCAGCAAGGCGAATCGCTGTATGGGGTAGCCAATTAGGTAACTGGTGTCGAATCCTTGGTAGCGAAATCCTTGAAAGCAATGCACTGTTTATAAGAAGAGTGATAAGCCGTCTACATTGAAACCGATTTTGCGATAAAGCGCACTTTATCGGATCACGGATGTGAACTGTCAAACACCATGCTTGTCTGTTACCCTCGCTTTTAGTAAGCCCGATTCCATCGTGTAATATGGGAGGTGTGAACGGCTGCTCTGACCCGACCGACCCTGTGTAACGCCGGGCCCTCTGGCCGGTCTGTGTACTGTGTACTTTGTAACGCCGGGCCCTCTGGCCGGTCTGTGTAGTGTGTAACGCCGGGCCCTTTGGCCGGTCTGTGTATTGTGTAGTGTGTAACGCCGGGCCCTCCGGTCGGTCTGTGTACTGTGTAGTGTGTAACGCCGCGCCCTCTGGCCGGTCTGTGTAACGCCGGGCCCTCTGGCCGGTCTGTGTACGGTGTAACGCCGGGCCCTTTGGCCGGTCTGTGTATTGTGTAGTGTGTAACGCCGGGCCCTCTGGTCGGTCTGTGTACTGTGTAACGCCGGGCCCTCCGGCCGGTCTGTGTACTGTGTAACGCCGGGCCCTTTGGCCGGTCTGTGTATTGTGTAGTGTGTAACGCCGGGCCCTCTGGTCGGTCTGTGTACTGTGTAACGCCGGGCCCTCCGGCCGGTCTGTGTACTGTGTACTGTGTAGTGTAACTCCGGGCCCTCTGGCCGGGCTGTGTACTGTGTACTTTGTAACGCCGGGCCCTCTGGCCGGTCTGTGTAGTGTGTAACGCCGGGCCCTTTGGCCGGTCTGTGTATTGTGTAGTGTGTAACGCCGGGCCCTCCGGTCGGTCTGTGTATTGTGTAGTGTGTAACGCCGGGCCCTCCGGTCGGTCTGTGTACTGTGTAGTGTGTAACGCCGCGCCCTCTGGCCGGTCTGTGTAACGCCGGGCCCTCTGGCCGGTCTGTGTACTGTGTAACGCCGGTCCCTCTGGCCGGTCTGTGTACGGTGTAACGCCGGGCCCTCCGGCCGGTCTGTGTACTGTGTACTGTGTAGTGTAACTCCGGGCCCTCTGGCCGGGCTGTGTAACGCCGGATCCTCTGGCCGGTCTGTGTACTGTGTACTGTGTAACGCCGGGCCCCCTGACCAGTCTGTGTACTGTGTAACGCCGGGCCCTCTGGCCGGTCTGTGTATAATGTAGTGAATTCCGGGCCCTCTGGCCGGTCTGTATACTGTGTAGTGTAACGCCGGGCCCTCTGGCCGGTCTGTGTACTGTGTAACGCCGGGCCCTCTGGCCGGTCTGTGTACTGTGTAACGCCGGGCCCTCTGGCCGGTCTGTGTACTGTGTAACGCCGGGCCCTCTGGCCGGTCTGTGCTGTACATATATTGTGTAACGCCGGGCCCTCTGGCCGGTCTGTGTACTGTGTATTGTGTAACGCCGGGCCCTCTGGCCGGTCTGTGTACTGTGTAGTGTAACTCCGGGCCCTCTGGCGGGTCTGTGTAGTGTGTACTGTGTATGTTTAACGCCGGGCCCTCTGGCTGGTCTGTGTACTTTGTACTGTGTAGTGTGTAATTCCGGGCCCTCTGGCCGGTCTGTGTACTATGTAGTGTAACGCCGGGTCCTCTGGCCGGTCTATGTATTGTGTAGCGTGTAACGCCGGGCCCTCTGGCCGGTCTGTGGGCCCGCAGGCGGCCATCTGCGCCGAGGAGGGGGCGCTGCCGTTCCTGGTGAAGACGCTGACGTACGACTCGCCGACCAAGTCGCCGGCCGTGTCGGAGAACGGCGGCGGCATCCTGCGGAACGTCTCCAGCCACGTCGCCGTCTGCGAGGAGTACCGGTCAGTCAGGGGGAGGTGTCTGGCACAGGGGAGGAGTACCGGTCAGTGGGGGAGGTGTCGGGCTGAGGAGAGGTCGAATACCGGTCAGTGGGGGAGGTGTCGGACACAGGGGACGGGGAGGGGGAGGAGTACCGGTCAGTGGGGGAGGTGTCGGGCAGAGGGGAGGGGAGAGGAGTACCGGTCAGTGGGGACTGGGGGAGGTGTCGGGGAGAGGGGAGGTCGAGTACCGGTCAGTGGGGGAGGTGTCGGGCAGAGGTAGAGGGGAGGGGAGGAGTACCCGTCAGTGGGGTCAGCTGGGGGGGGGGGGGGGGGTGCCGGGCACTGGGCAGAGTGTTCGCTCTCCTCTGGTGAAATGAACCGGTCAGCTGCAGATGGACCGTTCAAAAGAGGACCTTTCAGTAAGTTACGAATGGATTTTTACGAGCGAGCGAGCGCAGCGAGCGAAGCGAAGTCTTTTCAATATAACGGGAAAATCTCAGTATGAGCGGCCCGGCCAATCTTGGCCCGGCCCGGCCCGGCCCGGCCCGGCCTGTAGCGCTTTTGAGAGGCTTATATCTCAGCAACCGCTGGACCGATTTGCCTGCGGTCTTTTTTGCTGGGTAGCCCCATCCCTTCTACCCCGTAATTGCCTACTTTTGGCACATCTCAGTGACCGTCGTGGCACGTGCCACGTGAAAGTCAAGGGTGTTCAAGCTGTTTTGCAGAAGTAGTGATTTTGAGAGGCTCATATCTCAGCAGCCGCTTGGGCGATTGCCTTGCGGTAATTTTTGTAGGGTAGCTGCATCCCTTCTACCAAAGGTCGGATACTCTTGATCTATGTGAGTGACCCCCGCTGCACGTGCAAAATGCAAAAAGAAGAGGTGCCAAATTTGTTCCCATTTTAATAACTCGGTAATTACTTGGTCGATTTCGCTGAAACTTGGCATAGAGGTAGGCAGTTACTATGTATTTCAGACCCCATGAGACCCTGTTTTTTGGCGATTATTTATTTAATATTTGTCCAATTTGCTTCAAATTTTCACAATGCACATTTCAGCTCAAGCGCCAATTTTCGCTAATATGGTCTCTTAACAAAATATCAATTGTTAGGGTACTTGTCGTTGCCTCGCAATGCTAAAATCATCTCCGTAAATCCGTCAGTGGAGTAGAGGCTATCCATACGTAGGCGTGACGTCACAGGCACGTGACCATTAAGCTCCGCCCTCCCGGCGGACGGAGCGGTGACCTTGGCCGGTCAGTCGGATGCGTGGAGCCGACGGGGCAGTAGCTGCCGGACCCAAGGCCGTATGCCGGACCGGGGCGGCTCGCATTGGACATGGCTGCCTTGCGGTTGCCGTTGCAGTAATAACGATACAGCAGAAACTAGCGCTCGTAATTAGCGCACTAGCCTTCGTTATTGAATTTATCGCAAATTAACCTACACCATGTCAATCAATAAAGATATACCTACTTTAATGCTAAGTTCAGGGCTAGTGACTGCATTTTTCTTGATTGAACGTCATTAAAAAAAAAAAATCATGGATGTCAATTGACTGTGAACTGATGCAAGACGTCGGTCAGCCTACGTCAAATTTGCAAGACATGGTAAACAGTTACACCGTAGCATTTAAGAAGTGTGGTTGCAATATGAAATATATTATGCTTATGCGTATGCTTGAGATGGATTCATGTGATTACGGTGCAACATGAACACCTTCACAGCTAACCCATTTTATAATTGACTAGATTGAGATCACCGGACTGACTTGACCCCAGGCTTTCGTGTTGAACTGCAAATAATCAAAACACCTGTAAGTAAGTAACCTACTGCCTCACTATTGGAGAGCTTGAAAAATTACTTTAGTTTCACAAAAAGACGCGATTTCTTTACTAGCCTATGCGCCTGTTTCCCTTATTTTGATGTCACATTACATTTCTACCATGCGCAGTAAATCGCACATCACAATTCTGCTTCCCGAATTACGAACACAGCTCGTGGAGCGATGTCTTAGGCAATCGGAAGTGCTCGCGACTCATCATCCTACTCTGTTGTTTTCTGCATAGATATAACAGCGTCTTCAGAAACAGCGATTGACGCAGCCAATCATATCGATATTTTCGAATGGTGCAGAGACTTCTCATGATGTCATAGGTGACAGAATAGTGGCACGACCTGACCATGAGATAGGCGCCAGAATGTGCATTCATCCAGATATTCAGATAGTGCATGACTCAGCTGAGTCAGCTCTCTATTTAAAGTTGGTTCTGGGGAGGTTAATATCCTCATTATGAGTATTCTTCATATTCTGAGCTGGATCGGTGTTGATATACTAAGAAGGGAGAAGCGGTTACCAACTCCCCCAAATGAAGAGCAAGCTTTCGCTCAGACACTTCCTGTCGATTCCATGAATGTTTCCAGTGCGCGGCCCCCGTGCGACCTCTCCGCGGTGCTGCCGCCGACTGAGCCGGCATAGACCCAGCGCGGTCACGGCCAGTGGGCGGAGTTTAGTTGGGTCCGGCGCAACGTGATTGGCCAGCGCTCCCATCCAATCCGCTGCGGTAGCGAACGAGCCTCTATCCGGGTGCAAAATATTATTAGCATTACGAGCCTATGACAAGTGCTCTAAATATTGATATTTTGTTGAGAGACCATATTGATGGAAATTGGCGCTTGAGCTGAAATGTCTAATGTCAAAATTTCAAGCCAATTAGACAAAAACCGAAGAAATTATCGCCGAAAAACAGGGTCTCATGGGTCTGAAATGCATAGTAGGCACCCACCAGGCAATGCATTCCCATGTGTTGCGGTTAGGGTGCTTCTGCACGTGCGCACGTGCAGGGGGCGTTTCCAGATCTCGAGAACGGCTGGGCCGATTGCGCTCAAATTTGGTACACGGTTGGGGACCGGTAAATAGGGTGCCGTGCAAAAGTCAGTTTGGACCCCGTTTGCACGTGCGCACGTGCAGAATGCCGCTTCCAGATCGCAGGAACGGCTGGGCCGATTGCGTTCAAATTTGGCACACCGCTAGTGACCGGTTAGAAGGGTGCTTTGCACAAGCCCCGTTGGAAGTACCCTCTCGCCCTTCCGCACGTGCAGGGCTCACTATCTCGCTCGCTCGTTCTTCGCCCAAAAGGCGTTTTACTGGTATTATTCATGACCAGCTTTGTGATTTTGTTTGGTTTGTTGCTAAGACAGGCTTCCTTCCATCAGCAGTGGTACATGGGAGGGCGATGTGAGTTTTGAACGGTCCGAGTGTCCGACACCATTATCGGAAGCCCGGCGTTGCGCTCGCCGCCACCTCTGGTATCGATGTCGGGCCGTTCAAAACTCTATATCATGCTCCAAAGTCGCGTCATAATTTGCACTTTTATTGTCATGATACTAGTTACGATTCGCAGCACAATTCCTAGTTTGCGTGAGACTCGGATTGTGACTTAATATGTGCAAGATGCAGAGGTGTCATAGAGACATAGACATTCAGCAATGGGTGAAGACTTCCACTGGTGTCCAACTGGCGTCTAACTGAGCAGACGTCCAAGTGGGCGTCCAACTTAGCGCGGACGGAGACTTTCAAGCTAGACGCGCCCAAAGTTAGCGGTCGGCAGCCAGACGCAGTCGCCGTCCAGCTAGACGCGTCTAAGAGTTAGACGTGTATAGCTAGACGCGAAATGGAAGTATCCACCCAATATATTCGTGACATATCGTACACTACTATGCATTTCAGACCCTCTGGAACAGTCCTTTTTGGCTCTTTCTCGTCACTTATACGCTTGATTTCAACCAAACTTTGACACAATGAGTTGCAAGGCCCTACCTAATTTTTACTAATATGGTCTTTTAACAAAATGTCAAAATGAAAGGCATTTGTCATTGACTTGTAATGGTAAAGATTGATCGGAAAACTCTGCGCCTTGGTAGAGGCTAGCATGGCGTAGCAGCGTCAGCTGTTGCGCTGCAGCTAAGCTCCGCCCACTGCGCCGCGACACCGAGACCGGTCATTCGCCGCCCGGGGTCAGAGCAGTGCGGAGCTCTGACTGATTGGAACAAGACACACGCTAACGCAGGTATCCTTGCGTGAATTTATGTCGTATCTCGCGCGGAGAGAATAAGGATGAAGAATGCAATGCATATCGGTGTGTGTATAAAGCGATAAGCACTGCTTCCAGCGACAAATAAGATCCAGAATGTTATTCCCTATAAAATTAAAAGAATCTTATATAATTTATTGGGAGCTTCTCCGCTGCCCTGTTTTCCTACAGGCTATGGCGCAGTTAAGGAGTAACGAGACAGAATCTACCGGATTTTCTTTAGGTACGCATCACGCATGTGACATTCAGCGGCCTTATTTAATTGAGGATATCCACATACCTATGCATGTACCGGCGTTTAGTTTTTTTTATTTGAAAGATTTTTTTTGGGGGGAGGTAAAAATAGTCGATCTTTCCATAATATTTCCACAATGCTTTAAGGATATTGCTGATAGATCTTAGGGCCGAAAAACAATAGAACAGGGAAAGATAGGATGATTCAATCTGAAAATGCAGATGTGCAATATCGAGAGTTAATGACCTCCCATCCTTCACTCCCCCTGTCAGTCTCTCGTCTCTAATCTCTATCTCCGTCACTTGTCTCTGGTCTACCATCATTGTCTGTCTTTCGTCTAGTCTTTGTCTCCGTCTCTGCTCTAGCGTTAATGCATATGTATTGTTTGCTGTCCACAGACCACTAGCCACCGTCTACCGCTCGTCTCATTTTCACTTTGTCTCCTCTTCCTTTTTCTTACTTGCTCCGTCCTTATTTGTTGTAGTAAAAGTTCATGACATGCAAACAAGTGCTCCACTCCGCTGCGCTGCGCGTGCGGCCGGCACGCCGGCCGGCCAGACGGCGACTGCCGCCGACATGACCCGAGGCTGGACCGCAAGTGGGCGGAGCCAAGCCGCAGTGCGCTAGCACGCCACGACCAATCAGAGGGGAGACAGCGCCCAGCCTGTGGCAGCCTCTAAGCAGGGCTCTGACGACCTTAACATTATCTGTCAATGACAAGTGCCTTTATTTTTCATTTTTTGTTATTAGACCATATTGATAAAAATTAGGTAGGGATCTCAAACTACTATTACCAAAGTTTGGTTAAAATCAAACGCATATACAACGAGAAATAGCCTAAAAGGACTGTTCCACAGGGTCTGAAATGCATAATAATTGGATGCGCTCTCCTGATCCGTTGTCGAAGACCAGGTTACCTCACCTGTACACCTGTATTTAGACTCCCGACTGTGTGTTCTGTTCGCAGTCGGGTTCTGCGGCAGCACAACTGTCTGCAGATCCTGCTGGACCAGCTCAAGTCGCCCAGTCTGACCATTGTCAGTAACGCATGCGGCACGCTGTGGAACCTGTCGGCGCGCTGCGCCCATGACCAGCGCACCCTCTGGGAGCTGGGCGCCGTCAGTCAGCTGCGCGCGCTCGTGCACAGCAAACACCAGATGATAGCCAGCGCCAGTGGCGCCGCCCTGCAGAACCTGCTCTCGGCGCGCCCGGAGGCGGCCGCCGAGCCCTCCAGCGCGCCGGCCACGCCCGCGCGCCGGCCGCGCGCCGCCGCCGGCTCGGCGCCGCCGGCCGAGCCGCCGGAGCCGCCGGCGGGCGCCGAGCTGTCGGCGGCGCGTCTGCACGGCGCGGCGCCGCTCTCCAGCAGCCGCGACTCGGTGCGCAGCGCGCTCTCCGACCAGAGCTTCGACCGGCGCCGCTGGGCAGAGCCGCCGCCGCCGCCGCCGCCAGTCGGGCCGGCCGCCGGCGGGGCGCCCGAGCGCGCCCGGCTGGCCGGCGTGGTGCGCGAGGTGGCCCACCGGATGGGTGTGACGGAGACGGAGCTGCGGCGGCTGCTGCTGCAGCCCGACCTGGCCGGCGGCGGACCGGCGCCGGCGGCCGACACCGGCTGGCGGCCGCGCCGTGACCGCGCCGGCTCCCTGCCGCGCGAGCTGTCCGTGCCGCGGCCGGCGTCCGCGCAGGAGCACGACACCTCTTTCCACGAGGAGGAGAGCGACCACCCGACCGACTTCAGCGCGCTGTATGCCGAGGGGCGCGAGGAGGACACGGTGGTGTTCAAGAAGCCGCCGCCGCCGCCGCCGCCGCCACCGATGGGCCGCCCGTCGGCCAGCTGCCAGCTCGACGAGGACACCGTGCACACGTACGCCACCGAGGGCACGCCCTACCAGGCGGGCACCCCGTACAACTTCAGTACGGCCACCTCTCTGCTGGACCTGCGCGAGCCGCCGTCGGCTGGGCCGCCGCCGCCGCCGCCGCCGCCCGCGGGAGAGACGCGCGGCGGCGGCCGGCGGGGCCCGGGCCCGCCCGGCTCCTCGGCGCCGGCCTCTGCGCTCGAGACGCCGCTCATCTTCTCGCGGTCGAGCTCTGTTGGCTCTCTGAGCAGCTTCGAGGGCGCGGCGGCCACCGGCGAGCAGGGCTCGGTGATCAGCGAGTACAGCCGCCAGGTGAGCGGCGCCGTCTCCCCCAGCGACCTGCCCGACTCGCCCAGCCAGATGCCCGGCACGCCGCAGCCGGTGCGCAAACAGGCCAGCGCCGAGCCGCCGCCGCGCGCCGCCAAGCCGGCCGCCGCGCCGCCGCAGAAGGCCGTCACCACCGGTGTTTTCGAGGAGGCACCGCGTCACTTCCAGCAGGAGGGCACGCCGCTAGGCTTCTCGCGCGCCACCAGCCTCAGTTCGCTGACGATTGACGAGCCGCCGCTGGCGCTGCCGCTGCCCGGTCCGCCGCCGCCGGACAGCGACGGGCCGCAGCAGCAGCCGGCGGCGGCAGTCAACGGCGGCGACGGCTCCGACGGCGGCGGGCAGCGCCACTCGGCCGACAGCGGCTCCAGCGACGACGGCGACGACGACATGATCTACGCGTGCATCAAGTCGGCCATGCCCACGCGCAAGTCGCACAGCGTGCGGTCGTCGCGCGAGTCGGGCGGCGGTCCTGCGTTGCCGCCGCGCGGCGCCGCCTCCGAGCCGGGCCGCCGGGCCGGCTCCGGGCGGCACCAGCACCCCCCGCCGCACGCGGCGCGCCGGCCGGCCGCCGCCGCCGCGCCGGCCAAGAGCGGCTCCCGGTCTCCGGGCGGCGGCCGGCTGAACGGCTACCCGCGGCTGTCCCCGCGCAGCTGCGGCGCCGGCGCCGACTCGGCCGCCGACAGCCGCCGCCACCGGCCGCCGCCGCCGCTCATCGAGCGCAACGAGTCCGACTCGGGCTCGTGCGGGGACGACATCCTAGAGCAGATGATCCAGCAGACCATGAACCGAAAGGTGGGCGACCGTCGGCGCGGCTGTCGGGGCAGTGCTCGGTCGTAGTGGGAGCGGGTATAAGGCTGATCGCTTCAGGGTGCTACCTTCCAGCTGGCTTTACTCCTCAAGGTATAATGCAAGTTGTATCAAGCTTGAATATTTACATTGGTTTTACTCGCGTATTTTATTATGAATTTTCATGTCTTTCTTTAAATGTGCCAAGGCTGAGCACCTTAACCCTAGAACGCCTAGGGGGGGGGGGTTGTATCAACCCCCCCCTGAGGTTTTTTCGAAGTGCACGCTAAACGGCTTGTCGTAGCGGGCTGAAATTTTCAATACCCTCTGGGGCAACCTTTGCGCATCTTTTGCCGAAAAAAATTGATCGGGTCATGTCAGGTCACGGAGTTATGACGTCATAAGAGGTACAGCCTCCGGCCGGATTTTCACAAACTGAGTGCCAACGCCCGAGGTTTCCTGCCGGTGGTACGGACATCGGTTGATGGATCGTGATGAAACTTCCCATGCATGTTGGGGCAAGTATTGGCTATCATATGGTATAAGAAATTTGACCGGGTCAGGTCAGGTCACGGAGCTATGACGTCACAAGAGGAACAGCGTCCGGTACTATTTTTGAAAAGCGCCCGAACCACTATTTTGCTAATTCTTGTCACCTCAATGGGAATATGCAGCAATATTAGCTTCTATAGGGAGCAAATGGACCTCCCAAATCCAAAAATACAATCAGATTTCAAAAATTTAAATTTTGATTTTTCGAATTTCTGCCGCCGACTGTGACCTTGCCGACTTCCGGCGCTCCCAACGCGCCATTTTTAGAGCTAGGGAAACGAAATACATACCAAACGATAGAGAATGGATCAAGGAACACGATAGTGAAGGTTTCTAGTCGATATCTCCCACCGTTTTGCCGCAATCGCCGCCGAAAGTTGAAAAAAGTCTATTTTTCCGAAAATTTGACCTTTGACCGGTCAAAAGTAGGTCAATGCTGACCTAGGACCAAAAAATATACCACCAATCGCGAGATCTCGTTGAGAGCAATCCGTTGGTTTTTTCCGCTAAGCTCTACGACCTTCCGTTTCGAAACGCCAGGGGGGGGTCGTAACAACCCCCCCCCCCCTGGTCGTTCGTGTTATGAGAAATGGCCTGGTCGTGCGAGGGTTAATCATTATTCCCGTGCCGCTGTGTGACCGGCCGCCCCCGCACGCAGGATGACCGATCGGGGCTCGGCGACTCGCCCTCCCGCCGGGCGGCCGGCGCTTCCTCGGCGCACCACGGCCAGAGCTGGAGCGTCAAGCAGTACCACCGGTAAGTAGCTGTATTCAGCGTGACAGTCCACTGACCGGTCTGCTCCCGAGGGATCGCAGGGACCGACTGAGCTCACCATTGACCGCGCATTGTTCTGTATGCAGAATACATATTGGTACCATTTTCGATGTGCGTACCCGGGGAGTACCTCTGGCAGTGTCTGTTACCATCTGTAGTGCAGCAAGCGCTTTTATATTGTTATGTTCGATGCTTTGCAATTGTGTGTTAAATATGTCCTGACGTTATTCCTACACCCCTGTTCTGACCTGCCGTTCGCTCCCCGTCTGACCAGGTACACGGAGCGCCAGGCGAGCGGCGCCGCCCGGCTGGCGCGCGCCGGTCTGCCGCTGCCGCCGCCGCCGCCGGCCGCCGAGCGGCCCCGCCAGTACGCCGTCGAGGGCACGCCCGTCAACTTCTCGCGCGCGGAGAGCCTCTCCGACCTGGAGCTGGAGGAGGCGGAGCCGGCCGAGCGGGCCGCGCCGCCGCCGCCGCCGCCGCCGGCGCCGGCCGGGGACACGCCGACCGTGTACGCCACCGAGGGCACGCCGGGCGTGTTCTCGCGGGCCGACAGCCTCAGTGACATCTGCGCGGCGGTGGAGCGGCCCGCCGGACCGGACGGCCGGCCGTCTGCGGCCACTAACGGTCAGTGGCCGGCGGCACTGCTGCCGGAGGGAGCAGGTGGTGGGCTGGGTTAGTCTGTGAGACATGTGAGTGAGGATTGGTAGCTCATGCATGCGGAAGTCAGTATTGGTTGGAAGGATTCAGCCATGATGGCATCATTTCTAAGTTCGGACTGTGGTGTTACAACTGAGTAGGTTTCCCGTCCGACGTTTTCGACATCATATGCATTATGAATTATGATCCATGTCTGACTCTGAAGTCACGTCACATGCTGACCGTGCCCTCACGCTATGTCTTCTGTACTCTCATCCTGTCGGTATTTCGCGCCTGGCTTGTCTGACAATGTCCCGACCTCTGGTCTGGTCTGCAGGTGTGGACGGCCACGACTGGCGGCAGCCGCCCGCGGCTGGCGGCGGCGGCGGGCGGTCCGTCGGCTCGCCGCCGGGCGCCGCCGGCGGCACGTCCGCCCTCTCCCGTCCGAGCTCGCTGAGCTCGCTCAGCCTGCACTCGAGCGGCGGCGACACGGACAGCGAGACGGACGACATGCTGCTGGAGCGCTGCATCAGCTCGGCCATGCCCAAGACGAGCCGCTCCGACTCTGCGCAGCGGCGCCGCCAGCGCCGGCGGGCGCACAGGAGGAGACGCGGCGCCGGCAGCGGCGACGGCGAGCAGTGGCCGCAGCACCAGCAGCTCGACCAGCAGCCCCAGCAGCAGCAGCAGCAGTCGCGGCGGCGGCCGTGGCCGGCGGACGGCTGGTCCCATCTCCCGGAGGGTGGCCACTCGGAGCCGGCGCGGCCGCTGGCCGGCTCGCGGTGGTCGGAGCCGGGCCGCGCGCCCGCTCACCACCGCCGGCCGCCGCCGGACGCCGGGCGCGCCCCGCCGGCTGCCATCTGGGTGGACGGGTACCCGCCGCCGGCGGAGGGCGGCCGCGCCTCGCGCCGACAGCCCGGCCCGACACCTAACGGCCACCGCGGGCCGGGGGAGCCGGGCGGAGCGGACCACCCGACCGGTGCTCCTCAGCAGCAGCAGCCTCAGCCTCAGCCGCCGCGCCGGCCGACGGAGGCCGGGGAGGGACCGGCACCGCGCCGGGACTTGGCCGGCGCTGGAGACGGTGCCAGCGGTGCGGAGGGCGTCCGCCCGGCGGCGGCGCCGGCTCTGAGCGGCGGCCCGGCGGCGGACGCGGTCGGCGGCGCCGGCCGGCCCGTCCGGTCCCCCGAGCCGGTCCGCGGCGCACCCAAGCCGTGCGTGCCGCCCAAGCCGAGTCTGGCGGCGCGGCGCGGCGCTCCGGCCAGCCCGCTGCTGCCGCCCGCGGTGGCGCCCAAGCCGCGGGTGGTCAGCGACCGGGCCGCCGCCGGCGCGACGGGGAGGACGCCGGAGCCGCCACCGACCAACGGAGACCAGAGCGACACATCGGCGGGCGACGGCGCGCCCAAGCGCAAATCGGTCATCATCACCTCCCTGTGAACCCGCGGCGGCGGCGGCGGCCGCTGTGTCGGGTACAGACGTGCATTACAGACGTGCCATAAGACGCTGTGAACGCTGTTTGTGAGGAGCGCGTAGCCGGCGGCGACAGACGGGCTGCTCCTCGACCGGGTTTCCTCGATGAGCCGGCTTTTTAAACATATGCTGAAAAGCAAGCTTTTATGCGCCCATGCCTGTGGCCCGTGCTTTTTGTGGCCATATGCTATTTTGGTGGCGTGCCATGTGATTTTATACTCATGCGCGTGCAATCGTTGCAGTCCGAAAATAACATACCCTCCCCTCGCTGTATTACCATGCGGAGTGTGACGTAGTGGTTGTGACGTGGCTGCGCTTGGCTCGTGAATCGTAACAATACACGTTTGAACAATTTATCTCGGTCATGGCTACCTCTCGGCATAGGCTGACACAGTCCGTGAGTGTTTATAGGGTCGGGGAGCAAGATAAACGGTCTTATGCTTATGTCAAAGCCATACATACCACTTAATAGTTTCTCCCGTCTCCCGAAACGTTTTTTTTTTTTTTTGCAATGGGTTTATGATTTTTCTAAGCTAATAAATGATCAGCAAAGAAAATAAAACCTTTTTATAAAAAAAAATATTCTAGGAACTGAACTCTTCAGTTTTAAAACAGGGAAATGACCCGTGCAAGGCATACATTACTCAGCAAGGCACTTTTTCGGGACGAGAAATGGAATATCTTTGCCTAGGATGATCGTTGGGCCGTAAAAGCTCCTGATTTGTGCTTGTCTCAGCTCAAGCTACGGAACTGCTATTCCGGTTCAAGACCCGAAAACTCCATGTGGCCATGTTCCCTGCTAAATACACTGTAGGCTTTGGCCGAGGGCTTTGAGTGACTGCGTGAAATGTGGCATTGGGCCCCACGGATTACATCGAAAAAGTTATCGCATTTCGGTGAATTTGCGCGCTGCTGATATCTGGTTCGCGACTGGAGATGCTGACTTTTCAGTTTTCAAAGTATATTAGTGCAAAGTGAGTAATAATTAGTATTGTTTTAAAAGAATAGGTTCATACTGAGGCAAAATGGCTGCTATTTAGCACACGTCGTTTTGAACTCCGTGGCGCTTTTTGCATTTCTGGCGCGGTTGGCGCTTGGGGCAAGGCCCTATATACCGCTTGGGGGGCCTGGGGCTTGAGTAGTTATTTGCCGTTTGTTTCCCAAAATTGTTGTTGACTGTGTTGACTGTTGACCCTCAAATTTTGAGATCAAGATTGGGCCCTTGAATTAAGAAAGATAATTCAGTAAGCAGTCTCTGGGTGCAGGGCGAGGAAAGCTTATTCAAACCTTTCAGTCCGAGGGGAACAGTCAATTTTAGATTTCTATTCTTGTCCAAATCTCTGGGTAAGAAGGTTGGTGCAGCATGCACTATTTTTAGTTGTGACTTTCTCTTCTTTCGTATGCTTGCTTGGAATAAACTTTTGTGACTTTCTCTTCTTTCGTATCAGTATGCTTGCTTTGAATACTTATTGGTCAGAGAGTGGCACATAACCATAAAGGTGGGCATCCACTGGTTAGGTGCTTTATGCGCGCAATCATCTGTCTTGTGCTTAGTGCGCACAAAATTGGAAGCATTTTAAGTTGTGAGGAGAAGAGAAGTTAACTAATCTTCAGTTATCAGTGTGTGATTCAGCGCCAAACAGGTGCCAAATAATCAGCTGACTGCAATTCATAATGCATTTGATGCTGAACAATGTTTGGGGCACCGCCCATAGACTCCAATGTTAAATTCAGTGTGTAATCAACCAGTGGATGGTGACCTTAACATATCCAAATCACATGCAGGTAATGATTTGAAGGCACATTTGATCTTGATGCTTGTAGTCTTTTTGAAGTTGTCTTTTCAAAAGTTTGCAACTGGGTTTTGTGTCCCTATGTTTTTGTTTATGCTTGACTCCATGTGTCGGCGGTTGCTGTGGTATTGAATGTGACTGTAGTGTGTGAGTCAGGCATTGCAGCATGCCCTGTGAGCCCGCGGCGGCGTCGGCGAACAATGGGGCCGGGTCGTCTTCTTCACTTGACCCCCGCCGCTGAGTGATGGCCACCGCCGCGACGGGCTGGTGTGGGGTGAGTGTGCCGGCCAGCCAGTCCTGCTCTGGCTGGCCGGCCGTGCGGTCCATATATACAGTCTACTCGTGGTTGTTCCCGTTTTACTTTCTACAAGCTATTTCGGCCTTACGCCAGAGTGAAGACGTCTTGACGACGACAGCTTCCGCGTCAGAGACGGTGCTGACGTCAGTGACAGGGCCGGTGATGTCAGTCACCTGGCCGGCAGCAGCGGCGGCTGCCAGTCACCTCAGCAGTAGCGGCGCCCCCAGCCAGTCGCCTGGCCGTCAGCGGCCGGCGGCCCCAGTCGTTTTGCCGCCATTACCCTTCGACGTCCGCCTAATCCCCGAGTATGACGGCAGCACCGACGTCGTGGAGTGGTTTGGCCGGACTGAGATGCTGTGTCGGCTGCGTGGTGTGCCGGTGGAGTCAGTGCTGCCGCTGCGGCTCTCGGGCGGTGCGTTCGCTGTTTGGTCACAGCTGCCCGCCCACAGCCAGTCCTCGCTGGTGGCCGTCCGCGGCGCACCGTATGCAGCCTTCGCCCTTGACCAGCACGCAGCGTACGAAGCCTTCTCAGCACGGCGGCTGAGGCCGGGGGAGTCAGCTGACGTGTTTCTGGCCGACCTGCGGCGGTTGGCGGCCCTGTTCGGCGGACTGCCAGAGCGCGCGCTGACCTGCGCGTTCGTCGCGGGGCTGCCGGACGACGTCCGCCAGACCATTCGCGCCGGCTCCAAGGCTGAAGGACTGGACCTGACTACCATCGTGGTTCGCGCTCGAGCCATTCTCAGCAGTGAGCGAGTCTCAGCGGCGGCAGTGCAGCAACGGGCCGTGGCACCGTCCCCCGACCAGCGTCCTGCCTCGCCGCGTAGTCGGCCTCGGCGCCCTCCGCGCCGCATGCGCTGCTGGGCTTGCGGGGAGCTCGGTCACATCGCGGCGAGGTGCCAGCAGCGATCGGGAAACGGAACCGGGGAGGACGGGTCAGCACCGCCGTCCTCTCCTGCGCAGCACTGAGCGGTGCGCTGCCCATCACGCGGCTGAGGGTGGAAGGCCGCGAGTGCAGCGTCCTGATTGACACCGGCAGCACAGAGAACATCATTTACGCTCCCCACTGTACGCAGTGGAGACCGCGGCAGGTGCGCGTGACCACCATCAGTGGGGGTCAGCTGGAGTGCTGCGGTGTTGGCGCCGTGGTCGTGGAGGCGCCGACGGGCCACCGCGGCACACTCGAGACGGTGGTGGTGGAGAAGCGGCCTCTGGGAGTGGATATGGTCCTCGGGATCGCAGGCGTCTCTGCACTGGGTGGCGTGACCGTGCTCTCCCCATCTGAGGTCCGCTTTTGTGGAGCGGTGTGCGGTGAGCCACTGGGCGTGGATGCGCCGGACTTCCGTGTGTGCTTTGACTCGGCGGAGCGGAGATGGACCGTGGCCTGGAAATGGCGTGACGGCGAAGGTCCCGAGTGCCTGACGAACACTGTCGCCCAGTATACAGTGCCGTCAGCCGCACGCCGTGAATATGACGCGGAATTGGACGCATGGATCGCACAGGGCTGGCTAGTGCCGTACGATGAGGACCGCCATGGGGCGGCGAAGGGGCTGGTGCCGCTGATGGCTGTGCAGCAGAGCAACAAGGCCAAAGTGCGCCCGGTAATGGATTACCGCGAGCTGAACGGTTTTGTATCGGCTCACACAGCCGATGCTGATGTGTGTGCTGATCAGCTCCGGAAGTGGCGCCGTCATGGCGCAAACGTGGCGGTGATAGACCTAAAGCGCGCCTACCTGCAAGTGCATGTAGAGGAGCGGCTCTGGCCGTACTAGACTGTGATGGTTCGAGGCCAGAGGTTTTGCCTGACACGCTTAGGTTTTGGCCTTAATACAGCCCCTCAGATAATGAAGGCCGTTGTGAGGTCCGTGCTGGAGCAGGACCCGGACGTACAGCGTGCCGTCCTTCCGTATGTGGACGATCTTCTGGTAAACGAAGACGTGCTGAGCGCAGACAGTGTGGTGGCGCACTTCGAGAAGTTCGGGCTGAACTGTAAGCCCCCAGAGCGGGCAGCCAGCGGAGCTCGGCTGCTGGGCCTGCGCGTCCAGACTCCAGGCAGAGGGCGGCAAACTGCAGTGGACTCGGGACAACGCGGTGGGAGCGCCGCCGGCACCTGTCACGCGCCGTGCCGTGTTCTCGTGGTGTGGGCGGCTGGTGGCACACCTGCCCTTGTGTGGATGGCTCAGGCCTGCGGTGGCCTGGCTCAAACGGCGTGTGAACCAGATGACTCGGGCGTGGGATGACGTCACCGATGACGCAGCGCTGCGTGCTCAGCTGGACTATGTTGCAGGCCGCTTGAATGGTGACGACCCAGCCCGCGGCACGTGGTGCGTTGAGGGTGACGCCATGGTTGTTTGGACGGACGCCAGCTCCCTGGCCACCGGAGTCGTGCTGGAGTCAGCGGACGGTGACGTCATCGAGGACGCGTGCTGGCTAAGACATAATGAGGCCACGCACATCAACATGGCCGAGCTGGACGCCGCCATCCAAGGCGTCAACCTGGCTGTCGCCTGGGGAGCGCGGACAATCGATCTCCGCACCGACTCGGCCACTGTTCATCGCTGGCTTGATGACGCCATCAGCGGCCGCGCGCGCCTCAGAACAAAGGCGCACGGTGAGCTGTTGATTCGGCGACGTGTGGGGATCATCTGTCAGCTGGTCGGTGAGCTGCGGCTACGACTGTCGGTGACGCTCGTGCGGTCGGCTGAGAACCGAGCTGACGCACTGACGCGAGTCCCCAAAGACTGGCTTCGTAACGTGAGTGTGACTCGAGAGTGCGAGTCTCCATCGCCCGGAGTCAGTGCGGCGGTCGTCTCCGAGCCGCCGCCTCTGGCCTGGCCGGTGCCGCCGCTGGGCGTGCCGACGGCGGTACGGCGGACGAGCTCCGTGCAGCCGTGTGCCAGTCACACGATCGGGCCGGCCACCCCGGTGTCCGTCGGACATTGTACTTTGCCCGCCGTGATGTGTCGCGTGACGTCACCCGGGCTATGGCTCGTGCGGTGGTGGAGAACTGTGACGCGTGCCGCTCGATTGACACGGCCCCGGTGCGGTGGAGACATGGCTCGCTCGGCGTGTCTGTCCCGTGGCAGCGCATATCCATCGACGTCACCCATCACCGCGGACAGAACTACCTCACCATCATTGACTGTGGGCCATCGCGCTTCTGCGTATGGCGCTCGCTGCGTCGCGCCAACGCCATCGAGATTGTTGGCCACCTAGAGCAGCTATTTCTCGAGCGCGGAGCCCCTGAGGAGATCCTGACAGACAATGACACGGTGTTCCGTGGCCGTCATATGGCTGTGCTCGCGGCGCGGTGGAGAGTGGCTCTCAGATTCCGAGCTGTCCACGAGCCAGGCGGGAATGGTGTGGTGGAACGGTGCCATCGGACAATCAAAGTCATCGCCGCGAGGCGCCAGTGTACCGTGGCCGAAGCGGTTCACATTTACAACGTGACCCCGCGCGATGGAGTGACGGCAGAGTCCGCCCCGGCATCCGGGGTGTATCAGTACACCGTGCGGGATTGTATTCGGTCCGCGCCGTCTGACGCCGCTGAAGCTAGCGAGCGGCACTCACCCGAGTCTGACGACCGGTGTCGTGTTAGGCCGCCGCTATCTGACGCCACGGAGGCTGTGGGGTCACCCCCACTTGTATCTGACGGGGCGCGTCTCAGAGTGGGGGACAGGGTGTGGGTGCGCCGACGTGGGACACGCTGCACAGATATGTCACGGCGCGGGACGGTGACGGGCTTGGTGTCGCGACAGGTAGTCGAGGTCGATGGGGTCCCATGGCACGTCAGAAGCGTTCGTCACCGATGTGACCGGCAGGACAGCGACGGGGACAGTGACAGTGTCGATGACGGCGACGGGGACAGTGACAGTGTCGATGACGGGCCGCGATTGTACGTGGACTGTCACTGGGAGGCAACCGAGGACGGCGCTGACGCGGTTGTAGACAATGGAACGACCGTGCGTGCTGTGCCTGAGACACTGCAGCACGCCACGGAGCAGACGGGGACTGAGCCCCCTGCAGCCGAGCCGGCTGTGGCTGAGCCTCCTGCAGCCGAGCCGGCTCAGGTCGAGCCGGTGCTGCTGCGGCGGAGCGCCCGCCTGCAGAGTCGGATGGTCCGTTAGTGGTGCGTACTGCAGTGTGGTCCACTGAAAATGTACTAGTATGATTCTTGAGTATCAGGTGGGAGTGTGTCGGCGGTTGCTGTGGTATCGAATGTGACTGTAGTGTGTGAGTCAGGCATTGCAGCGTGCCCTGTGAGCCCGCCGCGGCGTCGGCGAACAATGGGGCCGGGTCGTCTTCTTCACTTGACACCCGCCGCTGAGTGATGGCCACCGCCGCGACGGGCTGGTGTGGAGTGAGTGTGCCGGCCAGCCAGTCCTGCTCTGGCTAGCCGGCCGTGCGGTCCATATATACAGTCTACTCGTGGTTGTTCCCGTTTTACTTTCTACACTCCATTCACAGCCCGCTTTGTGCCGACAGGATACCCCATGGAGATGGACACCTCAGGGGACTGGCCAGAGGAGCCGCTGCGGCTGGCCGGCCTGCCGCCTGCCTGGGATGAATTCAACCAGCTGTCGTCACCCCCGGCGCCATCACCGTCGCCGGCGCGGACCGCCAGCTCGGCCCGGCGCAGCCGCCGGCGCCTCTCCGGGATTCAGCCCTGCTCCTCGCACCGTATGACGCTGCGGCGCCGCAGCGGCGTGGCCCCGCTGTCCCCAGTGGAGCGCTCCCTGGGCGCCCTGCAGCTGGGAGACGGCGGCCCCGAGGAGCGGCCGTCGTCGACCAGTCCCGCGCCGGCTGCCGTCGACGTCCCGCCGTTGTCGCCACCGCCGCCGCCGCCGCCGCCGCCGCCGCAGCCTGGTACGGCGGAGAAGCCGGCGCGGCGTCCCGCCCGGCGCCGCTCGCTGGTGCTGCTGAACGCCCCGCCGCCGGCGCCGGCCGCCGAGACCACGCGGAAGTCGCGGCGGCGCTCGTTCGGCGGCCGGTCCGCGGCCGACAGAGACCTGGCCGACGCGGTGCCGGAGCCGAGCGACGGCGTCGACAAGGAGAACGGGTGGCTGGGAGACGGGGAGCGGCCGTCGTCGCCCGTCCAGTCCGGCCAGGACCGGGGCCGGTCGGCCAGCGAGACCGACCTGCTCAGGGAGGTGGCGGAGTGGCGGCGCGGGGCCAGCGCGGGGAGCCGGGCGGCGGGGCCGGAGGGAGACACGGCGGACGGCTGCGGGTCTGTGGCGGCCCGCGACACGGCACAGGACGCCGCCAGTGCCGACGAACCAGCCGCCAGCCAGCAGCCCCGCCGGCCAGCGGCGGCTAGCCGGCGGCAGCGGCGCCGGTCCGCCGGCGGCGCCCTGTTCCCTGCCGCCGAGCTACCGGCCCCGCCGGACTCCGCGGCCGCCGGTGCCGAGACGGAGACCATGGAGTCGGCAGCAGCAGTCACCTCTGTCGCCTCCGACACCGCCGCTACAGACACCGCCGCCGGCCCCTCGGCGCCGACGCCCGCAGCCGGCACCTCGGTGCAGTCCGCGACTGGACTCCCGGCCGAGCTGGTGATGTATTATTTGAACCAGAACTACCAGCCGCCGGCCGAGAGCCGCCTGCCCACCATCGCGGAGGAGGTGGCCGAGCCGGCGGCGCCGGCGCGCCCGGCCCGGACGGCGCGGCGCCGCTGCGCAGCTGACCTGGGTGTGGTCAGGAAGTGCGCCATGGAGCTGACACCGGCCAAACAGCGGCTCCGAAAGCTGAAGGCCCAGCGGTTGAACGGCAAGGCGCGCAGCCGCAAAGGTCGTCCGACTACGCTCAAGTTGAGTAAGCAGCTGGACGCGCGGCTGAATGAGCTTGATTTGTTCCACAAAGAGCAAGAGGCGCGGGAAAGGGCGGAGCAAGAGGCTCGGGAACGGGCGGAGCAAGAGGCTCGGGAGCTGGCAGAGCGAGAAGGGCGGGAACGGCAGACGGCGGCCGTCCCAGACTGCGCCGGGTCCGCAGAGAACGAGCCTATGGACGTGGAGTCGGCCCCTGCACCGCTCCCGTCGCCGCCGCTAGCGGGGAGCGCGGCCCGCTCGCCCGGCTCCGACTGCGGCCAGTCGCCGCTGCTGGGCCGTCCGCCGCGCTCGCCGGCGCCGCTGGGCCCGCTGCCGCTGGTTGTGCCCGACCTGGACGCCACCTGGACCCGCTCGCCGGCGCTGGGCGACGTGGACCTGGACGGCAGCGTGCTGAGCCGCGCCGGCTCCGAGCTGGTGCTGGAGCTGACCCGCTCCAGCGTCGACTCGACCCTGTCGGACGGGCGGTCACCGGACGGCCCGCCGCCGCCGGTACGGAGGGCGGCCGCGTCTCCTGTGATCGTGGGCGGCGGTGAGTTGAATCTGGCGGCGCTGCGGCGCGCCGACCGACTCAGTGACGGCGAGGAGGCGCCCTCGCCGTGTGTGGGCGGCCGCCTGGACCGGGCTGTGCTGCTCTCCCCCGGCGACTCGACGTGACGGCCCAGCCGCGTGCCGGGCGCTCCCGGGACGCTGGGCGGGCAGAGTGGGGACTGAGGCGTGGGCCCAGCGAGGCGTGTGCTGAATTCAGTGTCGGTGGCACGTGGCGGTGCTAATGCTACGTCAGTTGTGATGACGTGACTCTTAGTAGATTTTCGGACTTGTGTGATGGGATATGTTGATATGGTGTCGGCGTTACGTGATGCATTGATCGGAGCTGTTTTCGGTGTGGGTACCGATCCGAGGACCACCCTGCTGCTCTGGATCTGAGGGGTCGCCCTCAGATTCTGCAGCTTCAGATCCCGTCTCTGTGCACGCGTCGTCATGTCAGCAGTGGGTGAAGTGTCTTGCAATCTACTGTCATACGTGGAAGTAGTGGAATATTTTAGATCTTGCCCAGATCGTGCCATTACGCGACATCCAATTCTCGTGTGCTCCAATATGCCGAAGTTGTCGGCTCTTTGGTTCTGTGTTCTTCGCTAACGTGCTACACTGTAAATACATACGAATGTCGTAATCACCGCTGTGATCGTCTTCGGCCTCCTGTCAGTGTGCGACTGACAACGGCGGAGCTTACGCGACCAACAAATAAGGCGATAAATCGGCGTGCCTTACTTTTATTGGTGGTTTCTTGTTGACAAAATATTGCTAAGAAAGCGCTATTTAGTATGGGAAATTAGAATGAATGATGGGATTTGGGGACCCTATCTTATTTACTGTAAATCTGATGATCTTGCAGGCGGGGAATCAGCAGAACTGATGTTGACCGAGCCGAGCCCATCTGAAGACGTTAAATGGGTTTTGGAGTTGAATGAATTTTAGATAATAATAAGATCCAGCTAATCATTGACTTCTTATTTGTACAGCATGACGTTCTAGGACAGATACAATTTGTATTGAAATTGCCGCAGCCCTCAAAAAGCACGACTGAGTATGTATGCATAATGAATGAATGACCTTAGAGATTGTGCCGATTGTGCTATCTTGCAGAATGGCTTTTTATTTATATATTTAATGAAATAGTAATTATTGATCAATGATGATCCAACCATGACGTCTTTAGTAAATGGATCGGCGGATCTCCTGTTTTAGTATAATGATGAAACATTATTTCTCGAAATTAATCATTTGGTGGCGGTGTTCTACATCAGAAACGTATCATGCAGGCCATGATCGAGCAAGTTTATCCTCATGTGCTTGCTCATGTGTTTCGTGCTCTTCGACTTCCATTCGCACACGTTCACGGAGAGGTTTTGTTGCGGATTGGTTTATATTGCGAAACACAAATTCAACTGAACAGTTGTGGGAAATGGTCATTGGCAAGGCGTGTCAGGCTTGAGTGTTTCGAGTGACGCAAGGAAGGAAAGAAGGAACGGAGATTTCATCCGGCGACGAGTCAGAGTCGTAATTTGAATTTATTTTTAGTTAGAAACAAAGGTAAGCTGATTGTTCGACATATCATTCAGGTATGTGTGCGGCTGCCTGTGCTGTGTTATTTTTTACGGTGATTGGTGCCACTGCTGGTGAGTGGAGTGGTGCCCGACTGGAAAAAATGCCTCCACTACGCTGAAGTTCTCGGCGGAGGCAGGGGGCGTCGAAGTCTAGTTCCTACCAAACTGGCACCAAGGCCCTATATACCAGGTAGGGTCGTCCGGCGATTCTACCTTTTCGTGACGTCAGCTCGTGACGTCATTTGGAGTCAAGTCTCGAAGCCCCGTTCAATCCCCATGTAAATGAGCGATTTTCGAAGCACTGTAGAATGAAGTCTGCACAAGATATATCAAACCTAAGTATCTTATCTGAAAGAGCAGACAATTTTCTGCAAGTTATCTATTACATGTTTTTCGCTAAATCTTTTGCTTTTTTCACAAAAGCGTAAAATGTCCCCCTATGTCTCCGCAGCCTCCCTGCCGCCGGCCGCCGCGCGGTCGCGGTAGTGTAGTGGTTAGCGTGCCCGCGCAGTATTCCAAAGGTCCCGAGTTCGAATCTATGCGGTGCGGAACTTTTATTGCAATTCCAAGCTGAATATACGCACATCCATAATAAATTATTATTCGTATAGCTAAACTGTCACCAAGCTATCCATATAAATTGACTTCACCCAAAATATCGGCAAGATTCTATTAAAATATATTTCAAATATGGCGGCTTGGACTGCCGCGTGCGTTAGGCTCCGCCCATAGCTCCGCCCACATGCGTGACGTCATTCGTGTTAGTGGACACGCAGAGAGATAGGGGACGACATGGGCCTGACTGGCACTCCCATGCCTACGTCACCACGAGGACGCCCGAGGGCATTTACATGTTGAAGATAGGGAAATTGCCATAGTTTAGAGCCGCCTGGAGGGCAACCTTGAGATAGATGATAATGTAAATGTGTGCTAATATGATCTTTAACATGTTATTTATCCAAATCCAGGGCCAATTAATCGATATCTTGTCACGTTTTCCAGTGGTGATGCGCTAGCTTTCGTGGTTCTTGCAGCCAATAAGGGTGTTTCATAGTGCGATTCATCCGCATTATCGACTTTAATGCCATAAACCGCCACGGAACATGTGATTTGCAGCTCCCTGGCGTGATAGCTGCCAGTAGGGCTCCGGAGTCGGAGTCATGAAGTCGGTCGGAGTTGACAGTTCTGACCTGAGTCGTCGAGTCGGAGTCAGAGTCGATTTTATAAGCTGGAGTCTGAGTCAGTCACCGAAATTCGATCCCCTCCGCAGACCTTTCAGGGTTCCGTAGTCGGAGTTGTAGTCGGTCCGAGTCGACAGTTCTGACCAGAGTCAGAGTCGTCGATTTTGAAAGCCAGAGGCGGAGTCGGAGTCACCAAAAATCCATTGCCTCTGCAGACCTGCTAGGGCTGTGGAGTCGGAGTCGGTCAGAGCCGACATTTGAAATCAAAGTCAGAGTTGATGTTTGAAAGTCTGAGTCAGAGTCGGAGTCATCAAGAAACCCATGGACGATCTGCAGTGCCATGCAGTAAGGGCGCTGCCGATCGATGCCCTGAATTGCCTATGATTTATGAATTGAATGAATAGATGGCAATTAATTAGGTACCTTCTATTATTCATCCCTTGCCACTTGGAGGACTTACTTTCAGTAGAAAAAGACGCATTATTTGTTTGTTTATTTATTGACAAATATTTCTTTAAGCAGTTAGGGATACAGACACAAAACACAATGATAGCATAAGCACCTCGCTGGTGCAAATCATTGCTAGATAGATGACAGATGTTGAAATGTGTTGCCATTGAAGTATCTACTGATTTTCCTGGCGGCTCTCGTTTTCAAGTAACTACTGGTCTTGTAAGATCTCTTGATTGCTCACCGTCTGGCGTCTAGTTCCAAGGTTTTCTGAAAGCTAATCAAACGTTACCATGGCTGCTCTTGATGGCATAGCGCTTGCTGGTTCTGGGTTCTTATTTGGTGGTTCTTGCGTCTGATCTTGTTGCTTCATGTTCCATCACATCACATTAAATTTCTAATGGAACAGACACTTCTACCTTTTATTTCACTATCAGTCGACTTGCATTTACCCATGTGGCCTGCTGGCCCTTTTATTTCCACGAAAGAATCTACCAATTATTGAAAAAGCCTCGGATAAAAAGCAAGAAAAGTATGTCAAGTTAAATAATTGCGACGGTCCTAGAAAACCAGAAAAAAATATCAAATAGCCTGTCCATCTCACTTCCCTCACTTCATAACAAAAACTTCGCAGCAAAACATGCGAAAGAGTCCTTAGCAACGCCTTAGCAACGCACTTGTCTGAAGTGCGCAATATGTGTCACATCTGGAAAATTTAGTAGCTACTTGATTATTCAACTAGAGTTGGACTATATAAGCTAGGCTTTTAATAATAATAATAATAATACCGTTTATTTCATGCCATCAGAGGCACATAACACAAATACAGACAGTCACCAACACAAATACATACCACAGAGAGACACTGAACATTCCAGCTCGTTCGTGTTCACAGGCTAACCATTTTCGACTATGCGTTTGAGCGCTGAGCTAAAAACATTTGACACATCAGCATGACTCACAGAGCTCAGATCCAGCTGCATGAGACGGTATTCACGGCGAATGGCACCATGCAAGGTAGCCATAATGCCTGTTCTGCCAACCTCACCATCAAACATAGTGCGTATGATAGCATTATCACATGATAATAGTCGTATGTAAAACAGAAACTGCCTATACGCCACATACATTTTGCAAGGCAGAATGGACAGTGCCTGGCATAGTGGATGATTCCTTGACGATTTAGGTACACCTACTAATTTCTTGATGCAAGAGTGATAAGCAACACATAGTTCACGAAAGGCCTTCTTATCACTCATCATATCCCAGAGCTCACAGCCATACATATTTGCACAATATGAGCGAAACAACTTCACCTGAATTCCCTTGTAGGCATCTCCAACAAGAGAAATAAGCATATTTGTATTATAATATAAGGTACGTTTGATCCTACGCATGTCAGAGCCATCGCCAAGCTTATTATCAATTATGTGACCCAAGTATCTAAACTGATTAACCCAGCTAAGGTTACCGCCTCTGAGAGTTATGACCGGTGGCTTTGAGTCCGACAAGTGAGCTGATGGGTATGAGCGATGCGGAGAGAATTCCATGCATACAGTTTTCTTTACATTGAATTTCAGGTCCCTGGACAGTGCAAACTCTTCGCACTTGTTTACTAATTTCTGCAGCCCTCCCCTCGATGGCGAGAGCAGGACAATATCGTCTGCGTAAGCCAGAGCATTCACAGGCTGACCATCAATATGACAGCCAACATTCATTGCCCTCAAACTCTCAAGGAGCTCATCAATATAAACACTAAATAACAGTGGAGATAAGTTTCCACCCTGTCGGACACCATTTGTAACAGAGAAAGAAGACGACACACTATCAGCCCATTGGACTCCCATTTTTTGCGACCTGTACCATCGAATAAGAAGTTTAAGATAAGGCAAAGGTGCTCCTCTTCCAGCTAGAATTTGGAAAAGCTTCGAATGACAAACTCGATCAAACGCTTTGCTTGCATCTAAAAAACAAGCATATACAGGACTTCCCTGTTTTGTGTAAAAGTGGACCGTTTCTTTCAGAACAAGGGCTGCATGTGTGGTTGAGCTCCCTGGCTTAAATCCAAACTGAGCATCGTTCGTTTGCAAATACGGCTGTAAGCGCTCCACTAAAATAAGTTCCAGAATCTTTGAAATTGTGGTGGAGAGGGCAATAGCTCTATAATTTGAAGTATCATCAATTGTTCCGTTCTTATCCTTGATCAAAGGAATTAGCAGTGAAAAAGTCAAAGCATGCGGTATTCTTCCATGGTTGAGGCAACTGTTAAATAGGATCGACATGACATTAAGCAAGTCAGGCTGAAGGGAATGAAAATGCTCAGCTGTCAAATGATCCCACCCACCTGATTTCCCTCTTTTGAGTTTCCCTACTGCTCTGCAGATGTCATCCGTAGTTACAGGAGGGACCTCTACCATGGGTGCTTGAATGAGCTGAGCAAGTAGAGCAGCATCACTAGTACAACTAGCATCATTGAGCAGCTCTTCAAAGTGTTTGGCCCACATGTTAGCAATATCATTACTTCCGCAGACATTGCCAAAACTAGGAGGAACAGGGGTACCACCACCTAACCTCTTCCTAACTAGAGCCCAGAACTGCCTTTGGTCTTTGTTAAAGAAAGAAACAGCTAGCTTATTAGCTTTAAGAGCAGTTTGCTCTCTTCTGTGTTTCCGGTAAGCATATTTAAACGCAAGGCGGCTTGTTCTCATTTGAGCAGCTTCCTGGCCCGCAGCCGGTGAGCCGCATGACCTCCACCTAAGGAATGCAACACGAGCAGCATTGTGCTTATTTTTAAGCAGGTCATTCCATCCAGCTACAGCCCTTGGGTGACGGCAGTTCTTATTTACATGCTCGAAACATTCAAAAGCACAATCGTGAAGTGTCTGAGCAAAGTTATCAAAGCATCTGGTAACATCATTAATGTGAGAGTCGTGCTCGCAGTCACTAGTGCAAGAAGCTTCGAGATCTCTTATTACGGCAATCAACAGCTCCATTTTATTTCGAACTAAATCATTATAATCAGCAACCTGCTGATTAGTGGCACTACCCCAGTCAACCTTTGAACGAAATGTTACTTGTGTAACTTGAGTGAAGGAAGAGGGAGAGATTCCAAGCTTTACAACAAATGGAATATGGTCGGAGAGACAAGCATCGTATTTAATAGATAAATCACAAATAATGGAATGCAGGCATGGGCTACAGATACAGTGATCCAACCAAGAACAGGTTCCATGAGACCCACTTACAAACGTGTAAGTGTCCTTAGTTAATCCCAATAATAGCACATCAGACACTACTAGTCCATTTTCTGTACAAAACTCTTCCAGCTCATTAAAGAACACTGAGCCATGAGCATTGGCATTACAGTCCCCAATTACTCCAATATATTGGGTTTTTGTAAATGTGGTGTCTATAATACAAGCTAACTGTCCAAGGACCATGCAGAACCGGTCATAGCTATCAGAGTCACGGTAGTCTGTTGGCAAATAGACATTGTAAAGAGCTACAATGCCAGCATCAGTCGAAATTAACATTTCCATAATACGTTCATCAATCACTTTAACTTTGACGCAGCTCTGCAAACACTTTTTCCATAGGATAGCAACTCCACCGTAAGGTCTACCTCTCAGTAAGGTATTTGACGAATTAACAGCTGAGACACCCATACCAAGAAAGTCAGGGTGAATACGATTGACCATGGATAGTTCAAATTTGCACAACCAAGTTTCCTGCAAGAATATGACATCATTTCTATCACAAAGCTCTTTAATATCAACAACGGAATTTTTCAATGAGTTGCAATTGTAAGAGCAGACGTTGAGCATGACAATCAGTGATAGGATGAGCCGCATAGGATCTTTACACACTGACCATTAGATTACCCAGACTGGCACTGCGAGAAATGGCACTATGACGGGTAGCTAAGGGCACTGACTTCACAGCTCCCTTCGGACGGAAATATTTCCGCACGGCTACATGATTGGGCCACTTATCCGCATGCAGTACTAGCTCAGCTGTTTCAGCAGGGACAGTGACTTTGAATCCCTTGTACCCGTAGGAGGCTGCACAATGCAGAATCTCCGACACAGCTGCCTTACCCTTTCCTTGCAGAATCCAGTTCACGTGACACTCGACGGCCTCACTGGTTGTCGATGCGTCAAGACTTTTATATAGAAAATAAGTGTTTGCTTATCGAATTTATAGCAACTGGTTGCTTAACTTCGAAATAATGATTTATTACAGAAAAAGCCTGTTTGCGACATATTTGTAAAGAAACAACGGAAATAGCTTTGACTCGTACGCTATTCTAGTACATTTTTGGTAGAAAACTTCGTCCAACCTTATGTTTTAGGGCCTTGGGCGGCTTGGGCGGAGGTGATGCGCCGAAATTTCGGCGCAATGGTTTATGCGCCGAAATTATTTTACCAAGCCATGCTTCATGCGCCGAAAATTTTCAAGGCTTACTGATGGCTGCAGGCTGTAGCCACGTACTTTTCGTCGAGGGGGGGGGGGGGCTGGCGTGTGTGTGTGACTGTCTTCCAGTGACTACTGTCTACAGACGGTTGTTGGCACGGTCGACGGGATCGGGCAGACAAAAGACATCAGCAGGCCATGCGGGACCGAGCACCAGGGTTCGCTATCACAAAATCTCCTAACTCACAAACTCACTGGCATGTTCCATAACGTAACCTTTATTTTGTTGCCCGGCTCTGATCAGCAGTAGTGCCCAGCCGGTGACTGACGCCTGACGGGGCCTTCAACAGGCGTGGTGCAAGCACGGCCGATGGGATCGGGCAGATACCAGGCCACGCGGGACCGATTGCAAGCGTCCGCTCACAAACCACACGCCGGAAATACAGGAATCACAACGGTCAATACGCACACGATAGCATACGTTATCTGAACTAGGGGATCCGACAATCCATAACCTCACTCTGGATCGTTGAACTGTTCCCGCCGTGGGAGAGTCGCAATCAGGTTCACTGAACATGACTTAAATACCCTGAGACGAACACGAGACAAGATAAGTGATATTTAAGATGTTTAACTCCCGAAGACATTTAACCCTCGCCGGCCGAGGGGGTTGGTGCCTCCCCCCGGACGTTTTTTTTTCGCGATTTACGCCGAAGTACGCCGAAAATTTCGGCGCAAGCCGTCGATTTACGCCGAAGTACGCCGAAAATTTTCGGCGCAAACGCCCAACTACGCTCGAGTTCTCGACGAAAGCGTGCATTTTTTCCAGTCGGGGAGTGGTGCGGAGAAGGATGTGTTGAATTTTGACACATATCAATATTGTATATTTACATGCTTATGACTCCACATATATAAAATATTTACCGTACCAAGTACAGAGCCAAACTTCCCAAAAAACACTAAGCCGATGTAATTAATTCCCCCATTGCCACCATGGGGCTGGCACGTCTGTTCGATGACATGGTTTTCTTCTCATTCCACACCTCCCTCGTCGGGCATGGTGCTGAGTGAGGAAACCCAACGGGTCAGTTTTATCAAGTGGTTTTGTGATTTCAGTTATCTTTGTTGGCAATTGTAGCTCAATAAAAATGTTTGTTTAGTGCTGCTACTACATTATCTGCCTACGGTAGGAAAGGTAAATTTCAAGTGAATAAAGTCACTTGATGTGAAGACTTCAAGTGATTTGAAGTGTAGACTGTGTGTAGGTATTTCTGTGGTAAATCATAATGATGATCAGCTGAGCAAGTTATAACAGGCAGATATAATACTGTAGTTTTTAATACTGTAGCATGGAAATGCTGTATTAATAATTTCGTGTGACCCTGAGATCATATCTCAGGTCGTGAAAGGTCACCATTAGTTTTTTTACTTTAAAGGAAATAGTTCACTTTCACGAAATTATTTTTTTTTGCAACGATTTATTATTTTTTATGTTCAAAATAATCAGCAAAGAAAATAAAACCTTTTTATAACAAAAGATTTTTTTTTCTATCTTTTGATATAGGAAGAACTTTTCAGTTTCTGTAAGGCACAAGCGATCCAGTATGAAAAGAGCATGGGTCCCGAAAATTCTTCAGAAACAGAGAAATTATCGCAGCCACCGGCATTTGGGCGAACTGCTCGATCTGATAATGTTCCCCTGAATGTCCTAATTGATCAGAACGAGAATTTCTCTAGAGTTCTCGTAGATAATTTCTCTAGTTTCTGAATAATTTTCGGGACCCATGCTCTTTTCATACTGGATGGAAATATATGCAAGGCACACATCCTCAACGCAAGACACCTTTTTCGGGACGAGAAATAGAATATCTTTGCCTAGGGTGATCGTTGGGCTGTAAAAGCTCCTGATTTATGCTCGTCTCAGCCCAAGCTACGGAACTGCTATTCCAGTTCAAAACCCATGTTAAAAAGTGAACTATTTCCTTTAACTTAGAAATGAGCTAGAGCGGTGAAAGCATCAGATTTGTTCAGCTCGACAATACAGATTGACTGATATGCAACATGACCCTTTCTGGTCAAGTCATGACCTTGATCTGAGGTCAGATTTTCAAAATGACCTTTCAAGGTCAATTTATAGTTCATTGGATGTGTCTCAACAAGAGGAACACAATGCTGGCAAAAGTAATGTGGTGGCCCCCTTGAGTCAAAACACAAAAGCTATTACCGGAAACTTTTCCATGAAAAAGGCTCTTTTTAGAGCTATTGCCCTCTGAAGGCTAAATCGTTGACCTGAGGTCAAATCTGAGCACATGTTGCCGAAAGAGTGTTGGAAGAGCTATGGAATGCGCTTTTCCGCGGCGCTGTAGCTCCATTGCAGTGGTCGGCAGGTCTTTCGGGGTCGTACCACCTTTATGGGCACCAGGCAGGGCCATTGCCCCCACCTACCAGACCCCATTGCTGACACAATGACCAAGTTTACTGAAACTCCAAACCTGACCGTAACTCTTGTTTTTCTGCATTTCCAATGCATCAAATTAAAAGATGACAGGTCTTTCACAAAACATCGCATGTATCAATTTAATTATCGTACATGTTGGGGCAGCAGGTGCTAGCGTAAATAACTCGCGTAAAAGCGCGGATCCAGGCGCGTAACCACGAGGCCGAAGTCACTGGGGACCACATGGAGGGCTGCGAAGACCAAAATTTATATTTCAGGATCAGCCTTCGCCCGAGTGGGGGAGGGGGGGGGGGGCGTTTTTGGACACACCTGCCATTTTTTGCGCGTTTAAGGGAAACCGCCGCTCGCACCGCCGCGAAACTTGGAATAGCTTATGATGCCTCAATTTCGCATCATGTGTGAAGATTTTGACCCCAGGTCACCTGAGGTCAGGTCACCAGGTCAAGTAAAGTAACCATGCCTCTAAAAAACTATGCGACTGTCATTCCTACAGTCAACATTCCAAAAGTTTGAAACTCGAGCTTTAGCATGAGGAAATCAATGTGAAGAATTCGTATATCTCTTAAGTCTTCACATCGGTGACCTAAAGTCAGGTCAATTTTGCGAGCTCTCCATTTTCCAATTTTCCAATTTTCTCCCATAAGTCAATGGGAGAAAATTGAAATGATCTTAAGGCCGAAGACACATTGAAACACAGTGACACAGGTAAAAATGGCACACTGAACCGGTTAATTGCAACTGTGTACAACTGTATGCCCTTGAGGTCATCTCAGGCCATGAAACATCTCCATGAGTTTTTTACCATAACTTTAGGTAGAAATATGCTAGAGCGCTGAAAACACGATGAATGTGTTCAGCTCAACAATACTAACCGAATGACATGCAACATGACCTTTTCCGTGACCATGACCAGAGTTCAATATTTCCAGACTTATAATTTATTCGACGCGTCTCAACGAGACGAACGCGATGCCGTAAAATCAGCGTCATTTGGAGGCAAAAGTTATTATACAAAAACCTATCCCGCAAAAACGCCAACCTGGAGGCTAAACCGTTGACCTTAGGTCAAATCTGAGGACATTGATCAGAAAGGCCTTTAAAAGAGCTATTGAATGCGCTTCCCCGCCGCATTGAAGCTCTATTGGTTCCCGACTTATGCGCCGATTTGTGAAAAGCTGTCAAAATTGGGAACAAAAGTTTGTGAAAATTTTACCTTTGGTGACCTCCAGTGACCTCAGCGATGACCTAATCAAAAATAAGCGTAATTCTGAAACATACGCAGCGAGCTATCTATTGCTTTTTAATGCGTCTTTCTAAATTGCTTACTTTCCGAGATGATCTGCAGTGTGGCCAAAAAGCCCCCTCCCCCCATGGCGAAGCTGGCTGAAACTTGAAAGGCCCACCCGGGCGAGGGCTAAACAAAACATCCATAGTTTTGTCTTATGTTGACTACATCGATTTAGATGTAGTCAACAGAAGACAAATCGACTCTTCACGTCGATTTAGAGACAATATTTGGCTATTTAAGCAAATTGAGGAGGTCGTCGGTTTTACTGGGGACGGTCCCCAGTAACCCAAAAGCTACTGGGGACCGGTCCCCAGTGTCCCCAGTGGTGGTTACGCGCCTGCGCGGATCACGGCAAAATTAGCTTCAAACCGGTCATTTTTTTACCCGCCCAGAAAACATGGCTTTGACCCAATTATAAGCATTGACTTGTGAGCTCTCTTCTGAAATCAATGGAGGCCATAAGATCTCACTTCTAGAAGTTACAGTTGGTCCCGATTTTCTCGACACTTGTCATTGACCTGAATAAGCAAAGCTCAAGCCTAGAGGTCGAGAGGCCGGAGGTCCGATAGGCACCTAAAATGATTCCAACGCCATCCCTCTTTCCATCCGTGGATGGATATTGGACTGGACAGTGCATGGATGCATGACTTGTATGGCCTTTGGGTGCGGCGCGCCGGCGTGACTGGCTGCTGAAGTGCTGAGCCGATGGCGGCGCCACCGCCCTCTTTTGTCCCCCTCCCCTCCCCGGCCGGGGAGGGGGGGGGGGGTGCGCCGCGGCGGCCGGCGCGGCTCACTGCCGCTCCGTCGTCCGCCCGGCGCGCCCGTCCCCGCTCCGCAGTCCGCTCCCGCCGACCTGCCGCGCCGGTGTGACCACTGACCAACCCGGGTCTCAGTCGGCCGCGCGGGACGTCCGAGCTGTGTGTGACAGCGGCGCCGGAGCTGTGCCACTCGCCGGATCCGGCTGACTGGACTGGCTGTGACGCACGCGCCGCCGGGTGTTCAGTGTCCGCAGGAGCGCCGCCCCGCTGCCGCCACCATGCCGGCCGAGATGAAGGTCTACTCGCTGAAGGAGGTGGAGGAGCACGCCAGCGACAAGGACGTCTGGATGGTCATCCACGACAGGGTCTACAACGTCACCAAGTTCCTCGACGAGGTGGGTGAACGCCGGGAGAGGGGTTAACGCCGCGTTCAAGGGGGAGGGCGTCAATAAAGTTTCCCCCAGCATGCTAGGTATGAGGGAGATTGGGCGTTGAAATGTCATGTCCACCGTCCATCCATTCATACCGTGACTGCTGTGGCCGCTGGTGATGCTGCCCTCAATTTTTTTTTGTGGCTGATGGTTAAGAAACGCATGCCTTTTCTTTACTGCACTTTTTGTTATGCAGTGGTACAAGGCACAGGGTATTACACTATTACAGTGCAACGGGCGCCAATCCTCATTTGTTTATCTCTGTCTTTATATCGAAATGCATATGATTGACATGTAGTAACCTATTGACTAGAAGTACGTAATGCAACGTAATACGGCGATCCGATATCGTGTCGTGCATAAGCAGTCTCACCGGATGCAGTCGCGTTCCATCCAGGGTTTCGTGTGGGTACATATGCCGGTTCGTTGATAACCTGCGGCTTCTTGGTAAGGCGAGTAGCGTCTCGACAGCCCCGGTCCGGTTGGGTCCGTTGGAGCGGGGCGGGGTGCACTCGGTCGGAGACTCACAGCTGGGCGGCCCTAACAGCTAACAGCTGGAGGCAGATTGGCCGGCCATGGGCAAATTGGCCGCCACACCTGGGCGGTAATCGACACAAGTGAATCAAATGGCAAGTCTAATTATTTGTCATTACTAGTGCCACTACACGGAAAGGTATCAAAGCTCTGCTTTCCGCCCAAATAGAAATACATATTATCTAGATGGGCTATAATCGATCAAATTACTCGGCTAGGGGCCACTTGGCCGCTTTGCAGCCATGTGTATGAAAATAAAAGGAACGTAACGCCTGCCAGGGTTAGAAGCGTACAGGAATATACCTAGCTACTATCAGCTTTGTTAATGAGCCATGCTTAGGTATTTCATTTATGAATGGTACGTTTGCCCCCTAAAAAATCTGAGCGCGTTTGTTTTTCCTCTTAGTTAGTATCGTCTTTTGCTAGCCTCTAGTGTATTCAAGGAGGGCAGGATTTCCAGTCTCCTTTCTTGTATTGTCCGAGTCAAAGATCGCTGGGGCGGCGGCCGATTTCATAGAGCTTGAGAGTATTTTACACCAAGGTGTATTTTACACCCTGAGAAACTAGACCCTCAGGAAATGGGTGGTTTCATTAGGATTGAAGGGCATGCGGGATGATTTGGTTTGATTTTAACTGTAAAATGTGATCATTGGGAGTCAGATGACCACGATCTGTTTGCGTTCAGCAGAGACTTCGCTAATCAGACATGTCCATGATCCGCGTGATGGGCCTATGATCTCAGTGGATATCAAAGCAAAGGATAACTTGCGATCTATGATCCCACGGGAGCCCGCAGGAAATATACCTATTATATCCTGGATCTATGGTCTCATAGGATCTGTCGATAAACCGAGAACATGGATCTATATCTGAGTGGATCCCACCATGCACAACATTTGAAATTGTGTTTCCACCGCTGCGCGCGGCCGTGAAACGCTGCCCCGGTCTCCCCGATACCGTATACAGACAGTGTCCTGAAATTGATTTTTCGGAGAGTGTGATTGAAGCCGCAAGGACGTCACTATTTCAAAAGGACGTCGATATCGGTGCGGAGCCTAGGCCACTGAAGATCCCTTAAATCTCCTAAAATTAGCGATTTTTACTAGCAATTTTGACTAATAGCACCTCAAGGCACCTCAAATGATATATAGACACAAAGCAATGCCAGTTTACCCCTAGTACAATACAAAATTCAATTGTTCACCACAAACACCAAAACAACACTTTGAAGTTTAGTTCTTGTCCATGATCGTACAAAACAGTCAACAAATATGCTTCAACAAAAATCAGCCCAAGAGCCAGCGGCTATCACTAAATATTGACGCCATAAGAGGGACATTATCAAGATACCTATAAGAAACAGGTAGGTCCGATGTTTTGAGTAAAGCCCAGTAAAGCCCTGGTGACGTCACTGACATTTCTTATATGGAGAATTTCGCCCATAAGGAAAATATTTTACATACGGAAATTTGTATTTCATTAGGAAAAAATACATTCTTTCAATTTCATCATGAAACTTATATAATTTAATTAAAAAACTTGAAATCCTTTGAGTGCTTGTCCCAACCCCTGCTATACCTTTGGTCACGTGACTTCCATGATAAACTTTGCGTTTTGCAATGTTATGACTTAAACAGAAGCAATAAATGTTACAAGCGTATTATTTATGATGTTTTAGGCAGCAATCGTGTAATAACATCCTTGAATTATATACATTCTGCTTAAAAGAGGTCACGTGATGTTACCAGATTGTGCTCGGACAGCATCTTCTTGAACTTCGATTTTGAGTACTTTTTACCTTCATTGAGTCCTAATAACGGACGTTTTTAGTTATAAAATGAAGCAATGAATCTATTGAGGGCAAAATTTAATCATTTTTGCACTTTCAAGCCGGGCTATCCTGGCATGAACTTCGGCCGGTTTGTGTGTGAAGCCTATGGTGAAGGGAAAACTTCACGCCCGGCTGACGTCACAGACCTCGGCTACCAAATCGTGTCCGGTGGGGGTCGGACATTATATCGAGCAAGAGGAGTGACGTAAAAAAACAGACGTCCAAACAAAGAGATGGAATACAGTTCGGAAAATTAATTCCCATAGCTTCCTGTTATGAAATTCAATTAAAGGGACCCTCCCACCTTCAAAAAAGTTTATGAATTGGCATGAAAGTGATGTCGCTCGGTTCAGAAAGAACGTAAACAAATATCTACCAAATTTCACCGAAAAATATTCACCGGTTTTCAAAATATTAGACTTTTACTTTTGTTTACTTTTTTGGGATCTCCGTTGTTTCTAGCGACTTTATTTTAGAAGTGCGGCGTTTGCGGCAGATGTTGCGCGCAAATAGCATATACCACCGCGTGCTACAAAACGTTTTAGTCAAACATTTAAAAATCGTTAGATATCTGCGCTGACGTCACACATTCAGAGGGGTATTCCTAAGCATTAGCCCCTCTGAATCAAAATGCTGCAATTTTGAAATTCAATATTTCCGATTTAAGGCATTTCTCGATGTTGTGAGTGCCGAAACCGGTAATTGTGAGCCAGGGACCCCATTTTGGCTATCTCAACTCAAATCTAATGTTAAGGTGGGAGGGTCCCTTTAAGAAAACTCCAAGGTAGACGCTGAATTTTTCTTGGCTGGAAAAAATGTGAAATCATTGTGCACTTTTCAGTTTTGTACCGACGTCGATTAACTGGGAATGACAAGGTCAATCGACGTCCCCAACATTGCGTGTATTTTTAAGCCAAGGACGACCTACTGTAATTAAAACGGTTGAAATTCGGTAATTTTATTTTAATTCAAACAAAATAAACACAAACTTTTTCCCCAACCACTATCAACATATGCAAAATTAACTACTTTTGAAGGGCATGTTCAAGGGGCAGCGTAACCCCGTCACTGTGACCTTCTGAGGGGAAAAAATAATTAAATATGTTACAGTGATTTGATACAAAAGGTATGTTGTGTGCTTATAGATAAATGTCGAAGCAATATATTCACATGATTAATTTCTATCTATACACTGCACAGTTACTAAAACTGAAAAGTGGAAAACGACGTCCTCAGATCCCTTTATTCCGACATCTTTCCTCCTTCATATGGCAGCTATTACCTTCACATGGTAAAGGAAAAAAAACTATCCATATCTGACGCACAGAAAACGAAAATAAAACCGCGTTGTTTACTGTTGCGGCAGTTGGCCAGCGGCGTAGGAAAGGGGAGCTGAGTATAAGAGTGGGTTTGTGAGGCCTTGGGATATATTTATTGTCATTTTGCATAGCCGTGTTTTTAGGCCACAGATGTGATATTTCTTTTTGTTAGTTTGCTTTTGGTGTTCGATATACCTGTCGACTTTTATCTGTCAGGGACGTCGTTTGGCATTGCGGGACGTCGCAAAGAGAGTCTGTTCAGGTGTGGGTTTCCACCCAAATTCACGAAAATCAGGACACTGTATACAGAGGTCTATGTCTCACTGGATCTCATGTACAAAATTAGATTCGGGTATATGATCTAGATGTATCTCTCAATAAATCAGGGCTGGATGATGGATCTATGTCTGATACCATCTGATACGAGAAATTGATCTGGGATCAATTCCATGGATCCTGACACAGAGGTCCGTATCGAGAGGTCTGACTATGTCTCACTGGATCTCATGTAGAGAATCAGACTCTGATCTATGATCCAGATGTATCATTTAATAAATCAGACAGCTGGATCTATGTGTGATCCCATCGGATCCGAGATCAGAATCCGTGGAATCACATCCCAGATCGATTTTCTCGGATCCACGCACATGTCTGGCGCCAGTCGTATTTTACGCCTTTTTATGAAACCGGCCGCAGGTATCGGAAGGTGGCATTACCAGAACTGTCCCACATCGGGGCGGTGATGGGATGTGGCGGGGCACCTCGCTGAAACTGGATTCCAGTTTGAATGATGCTCGACTCCGCCGTCATTCGGCAGTGTGGAATGGGGCAACCCTGCAACAGCGCCCCCTCAAAGGCGAAAACCCCTGCTTTTCGAACCGCGGGCTGTTGCCGACACATCGTCGTTTCTTCATTTTCTAGCTAAGATGCCGGGGAATCTTGTCGAGAGCTCCGTATTGCCTCCAGATGTCATCCCTTAAATCGCTTGCGATTTTTGTCATCTCACTGCAACTTTCATTCGCCAAGTTTCACGCCGTCTTTCCCAATCCCAGCGAAATCTGTCAAACCAGCCAGCACCTGTACCCGTTGGGGAGGAACCTGTCGGGTGGTCCAGGACGCACTATTTCCGTCCCGTTCCGCGGGTGGCTGCCGCGCGGTACGCTGCCGGTGACCCTGGAGGCCAATCGCGCGCCCTGCCGCCGAGCAGGGGCTCGCGCCGGCCGCGGGGGGCGGCGACCTTGAGTGCCGGTTGGCCCGTGGCGTGTCGTCATGCTGACGCAGCAGGATGAGCAGGGGGAGGGGGGGGTGGTGGCCGGATTAGGCAGACTCCGCGCCGTGCGCCGAGACACCGAGCTCAATTTATAGGATCGGTCCGTTCGGCATGACCGCATCACTTCTGCTCGGAAATTCTGGTCATTGAATGCCAGAATATGTCAAAGAAGGCGCCCCCCAGACACGTATCATCATCTGTTATGCCACTCAGCAACATTTGATCAATCGTCCGCATTTTTTTTTTTTACTAGATAACGGCCTAATCATAATATGCTAGTTTTCTTGCTTCATTCAACCATCACTACGTTAGCGCGCTAGGGAATTTCAGCTGTTTATGATTCATCCATCAATGGAGCGTCCTGGGAATGTAACAGAAAACATCCGCTTCCGAGTGTCTACTGCAGTTCGTGTGGTTGCTGCGGAGTGCGGTGAACAGAAGGCGGCAAGAACTGTCCGCGTTAGGATCGGTCGTTGAATGGCTGGTCCGTGGCTGGTAGTGCTCCTATTGTGTTCACCGCGCCTTTGAATGAATGTTGCCAGTCAGACGCGATAAGTAGCAGGTCGGAGGTCACTGGCGAACAGAGGTCAGCTGATGTCCCGTAGACGGGGTCGGCACCCGGATCCTCATTGAGCGAGGTCACGGCCCGCGTCTGGCCAATTCTGCCCGCCGCCCTCCCCACCTACACTCCGTGCGGCGCGCAGTGTTACATTTTTCAGACTTTTTGGTGGCAAATCACACCTAATTGGCAAAATATTTTCATCCCTAAAATATGAATGACCGACTTAACTTCATCTCTGAAAAGAGTTTCATGTATTCCCAATAGCCAGTTCACATGTCACTTGACAGTTGATGCACCCACATCCTTTTGTTCCACACCCTGTCAAGACCCTGACATGAAATCCTGGTTTATCAGTTGGCATAAAAATTTGCATTACACCATTTTGCAAAAATACTTCAGTTATTTACTTTTTTCTCACCCTAGGATTTTTTCTTCTTCTTCATCGGTACACCCAACCAATATCCAATTTTAGAACACTGGCGGCGCGGCACCCGAGCTGCTGGCCGTCCTCTGTCGTGAATGGCCCAACGCCAGCGTTTGTTTGGTTTCATAATAATGGCGGCGACTTCAAACATGTTTGACATGGGGACGAGACACGCAACGCAGCGTCACGTCGGCACGAATTTTAGCCGCTCGTAATTATTTCTTCGAACTTATTTGGTAGCTTCAGAAGAAGATGCCCTCATACCTAGCGTGCATTCGGCATCCGGATACCTAATCAGGGATAATTTTCCGGGACCACCAGGATCATTCGGTGTTTTAGGCTGACACCGTGCACAACGGACATGACAACGAGCAAAAGAGCCATTAGTGAAGCTAAAACAATATAAAAATGTGACTTATTGCATCGATGGTTCCTGCAATACCAAATAATTACCGGTGATCCCGAATAATTATCCCTTATTTTCCAGATGTCGAACGCAGGGCTAGAATCACCATTCGACATTGTTGTAGCTTCTTTGCAATTTCATTTTACCTGATTGTCATAAGCTGAAGGCGTTGTTAGAGCTCAGGGCTTCTTACGCTTCACCGGGCAATGTTCCACCCAAGTTGATGATCCACTTCCTCTAAGGGCCTGTTGTGCCGCCCGGGGCCCTGCCACCGCGAGCTGGGACCGGGTCACGCTGTCCGACTGATGGCCCACTGGCGTGTTTACGGTGTGCAAATGGCCGCGACACCACCGCCTGTTTATTGGCACTGGGGCCGCACTCGTGTGAGGCGGCGACTGTCCCAGACATCGGCTGACGTCTGCTGTCCGAGACATCCGTCTGACGTCTGCTGTCCCAGACATCGGCTGACGTCTGCTGTCCCAGACATCGGCTGACGTCTGCTGTCCCAGACATCGGCTGTCGTCTGCTGTCTCAGACATCGGCTGTCGCCTGCTGTCCCAGACATCGGCTGACGTCTGCTGTCCCAGACATCGGCTGACGTATGCTGTCCCAGACATCGGCTGACGTCTGCTGTCCCAGACATCGGCTGACGTCTGCTGTCCCAGACATCGGCTGACGTCTGCTGTCCCAGACATCGGCTGACGTCTGCTGTCCCAGACATCGTCTGACGTCTGCTGTCCCAGACATCGGCTGTGGTAGCAGCCTGTTGTCAGAGACATGAGTTTGACGTAGCCTCTGCTGTCTGAGACATCGGTCAGACGTAGCCAGTGGTCTGACAGTGGTCTGAGACATTGGTCCGGCGTAGCAGCGTGCTGTTACATTCATATCTGTGTAAACTTGGTGTAAACGGGTGTTTTTATGGGTTTATGCGAATCCTTTGCCTTGTGTTGACAGACGGAAACGAGGGTTCACGTTTTACGGTGGTGATTGAGGGTTAGAGTAATGTTCACGTCTATTCCACACCACTGGATATGGAATTTGCAGTGCACATGGCAAACGGGTCTTTTGGAACAGGACTGTCGTTACACCATTGGAGCACGCCTTTGGAGCTAATCGTATTTTCAAAGTAATTTCTATACGAATTCTCTATATAGGTTTGTAGAGTACTTTGAAGATAGAGGAATCCTGATTTCCTGAGGCACATTATACATAATCGCACCTGAATTCGACTGCATCACCTCCTGTGACCTCTTGTGACCTCGTGTGACCTCGTGTGACCTCGCGTGCCCTCATGACCTCTTGTATCCTCATATGACCTCGTGTGACCTCATGTGACCTCGTGCTACCTCGTGCTACCTCGTGTGCCCCCTTGTGACCTCTGTTGTACCCGTTGTGCTCCGGCAGCACCCTGGCGGAGAGGAGGTGCTCAAGGACATGGCCGGGAAGGTGGCCACGGAAAACTTTGAGGACGTGGGCCACTCGACCGACGCCCGCGAGATGATGAAGGAGTTCCAGATCGGCGAGCTCGCCGAGGTACGCAGCTGACGGGGACACACCACTGACCGGGGTACACCACTGACCGGGGTACACGAGGGACCGGGTTACACGAGTGATCGGGTTACGGAGCTGGGAGGGAGCCAGCTTTTGTACGGAACTGACAGGGGTGCCAAATGTGTGTTTTTTCCTCAAATGCAGCACCTGCCAGGCAGTCGGCAATCGGCAGTAGGCAGCGTTCTGCGCCATGCCATCTCCGCTGACCTCGGCACTCGTCCCGACTGTCCCTCCTGTCCCCGTCTGGACCATTTCTGCTGTCCCCGTGCCGGCCACCCCTCCCTGGTCCGTGCCGGCCACCCTCCCTGGTCCGTCCCGGCCCCTCCTCCTGCGCCCGTTGATCGCTCAGTCTCCGGCCACAGATAGGCCGCTCCTCTGCCGGCCCGGCCCGCGGCCCGGCCCCCACTTTGGTCTGAAGTGGGGGAGCCGGGCGCGATACGCCGGTGTGCGGCTGATAGTGGGTGAGTCACGACGGAGCTGACACGGCCCGCGCCCCCTGTTTCAGGAGGACAAACAGCACACCAAGGAGAAGGTGTTCACGTGGTCGTCCAGCGACCCGGCGCCCAGCGGGTGAGCGGGGCTGGGAGGTGGGGCGGCCGAGAGGGCTCCAGAGGGTACAGAGAGGGCTCCACAGACACACAGAGCGCCACGCACACTGACGGGCTTCACTGGACACCAGACACCGGTACAGTCTCCACAGGATACCTGAGAGCAGATCCACAGAGCGGGACATTGGGCACAGGTGGGTCTGCACGTGGTACAGAGAGGGCTCCACGGGGCACTAGAAGGGCGACGCAGTGGCTAGAGGATCACTCCCAGGATGATTTAACGCACTTTTATATGCCAGAAGTGAAATTATTTTTCCTAAACAAAAACGGAACGCGGTTAGGCCGCTCTAATGGACGTTTCCTTGACATTTATATTTATTACCAGCAGAGGATCAGATATAGAAATTCGTTGATAATCTGTCAATGGATGGCGTATGTTCGGGATTGGGTGTGTATGGGGGATTTGGCTGGGCGGGTGCGGTATCCCCCACCGTCCGCCACTACCGGCGGTGGCACTCTGAGACTCCGGGTATCGCCCAGAGAGCCGTGTCGTCAGCCGACTCAGACGGAAAGTTAGGATTTCATCCCCGCGGAGGGCGAGCGGGTCAGATTGTATGGAGAGGGGGTCCTCTACAGATTACTTCTAAATATTCTGGTGATGGGTATTTCCTTCTAGATGGCTGTGCACAATCTACGACACGTGTTGTTCATTGATTTATCGATTACACCAGCTGTCATTGATTCACGTCTGGACGTGGGTATGACTCGCCGCCCCCCCCCCCCCCCCCGGCTGCTGATAGTGGGACATATAAAGGTGTGATGACAGGTATCGGATTCAAGGCCACGAGCATGGTAGTTATCAGAAGACACTATTGAAAGTGACGGAAGATGGCTGTCGGGACGTGATAAGAGCGTACAAAAGCCGCTCAGATATTGGAGCTCATGGTGAATTCGCTTTTTGTGTTCCTGCATCGTGTTTTCTTCTTCACACATGCGCACACACTGACACATAAATGAGCGTTTGTGAATGATGAGCAATCAGCGCTGTGGATATTCGTGAAACTCTCCAATTTACCGTACGAAATGCCTATTCATTCATTATTTAGGTCTCTATGTGTGTTCTAGGACTTTTCTATGGATTTTCATAAATGTTTTCTTCTCGCCATTTCCTGTCGCAGCCGTCCCCGAATGTCTCTCTACACCAACCCACCAATGCTGTAGCGTCGAGCCCAGAGCGCTGGGCCTGTTCAACATGGTTCGGACTGCTTTCAGCGGAGCCATGAACTGGGTGGCACCGATAGTGGCCGCCCTCGTGGTCGCCCTCGTCTACCGGCTCTACGTGGCGTGAGCGGCGCGACTATCGGTGCGGCTCGGCCGCGGACTTCATACCGGTCACTGCGGACGAACGGGGGCAGCCTGCGGCGTAGTAGCGGCCGGCCCGGCAGCCAACTGGTGGCGCCACCTACAACGTTCGTGTGGCGGAGCTAGCGCCACCTGTGTGGTGTCATCGTGCAGTTAATGGAAAATGTCTCGGGTATCGTCAATGCTGCAATCCGGCTATGCGGTAGCTGGTCAACGATCGACGCGGGGTGTGAGCGAGTGTGGGACTCTTATTTTTGTATGCTCCTTACACCGGTCTTGTCGCCGTGTTTATTTTAATCGACGAAGCTTGTATCTATGATTGTGTGCCAGTGAGCGTGACGCGTGCGGCCACTGACGGCGGGCATTGGGCGGGGGAGGCCGGCTGCCGCGCCGGTGCCGAGGAGCGCGGGTGTCGTTATGATGTACAACTGCTGATAAATATACTCTGTTCGAGCGTAGCGGGTGTCTGCTTTTTTTCTGAGCGGTGGTGGCGGTGCTTTAAGGAGGCGATTAGCGGTCAGTGGTCACGACGACTAATATAACACAATATATAGGGACGAACAAGTTAGTAACAGCCCCTGCTAATACAGTGTCAGTTAATTTATATTAAATGTTGAATTAGTATGTGCTGGGCCCTGTTTGTGGCGCATCCGACCCGTCATTTCCAGGCATTGGTGCCTTGGGTTTCGTTGAAACGTTTGCAGACATTGAAATCTTGCTTACCTTTCCAAAACCAAAGCGCAAATAACCTGAGTGACTGGTAGCATCGTGAGTACAAAAAAGGAAAAACGGCTGTAGCGTATTGTTAGGGGAGACGCTTTTTCTGCCGTGCCCGAAATTCGAAGGAAGTGGCCTGAATTTTTATGTAAATAGTAGCGCTTCCCCACCATTTATTCTAACCGCAGATGAACAATGGTTTTAATTTTGACCATTGGACGACACGAGTGAAAACATCCATGATCTTACGGTGAAAACGTTGAAATCTTGCATAATAAAGGACCACGCGAATCGACTGGCATCAAATTAGTACCGGCATCTTCTGAAACTACCGCCAGTTATGTCGAGCTGCGCCACTTCTGTCAAGCCTATAAAAACGTGTGGAACGTTTTGGTTTTTGGCGCCGGCGTGTATAATAGGCGCCCTAATCCACGAAGAAGAAGAAGAAGAAGTGTATAATAGGATATTGTGAAATATTGTACATTTTTTGAGCTTCTGTCCTATATTTGCTTTGGACACTACGCCCTTTCATAATAATTTGATCCGTTGACACATTGAATAAAGAAAGCCAACCATGAGCAAGGCGCATCCTCCGGAACTGAAAAAGTGAGTAAGAATTTCAGGACAAATTCAGTTTGAGTTGGGGAAACTACGAGGCGAGGATCCAAAAATTGATTGGTCAATCAATAGACTTGATTACCATATATGGACATAAATGCAGCCCTTGCTACTACGGGTGAAAAACGGTATAATGTACCGGTACTTGCGATATCGTGTCCACTTATTGCAGAGAAAAGGCTTCCATTTTCCACTAGGAATTAACGCGACTTGAGTAAATTCGACAAATTAACTCAGAAATGGAGGCAGTAAAACAGCTATTCTGCAGGTTCGGGGCATCACAATCAGCTGGCCATTCCATAAATGGATTGGTATTTTGAAAGAAAATTGTTATAAGATTTATTACAATAAATAAAGATGTAATTTTAAAATAATAATTAAAGCACAGTTGGAAAAATCATATGCAAAACAATAAAAATAATGACATTTAAAAGCCATGGAAGTGGTTACATGTTTTAGTGCGCAGGTATGTTTCAATCCACCATATTTGCCAATCACTTTTTGACCTTGTATTGTATTTCTGGGGTTTCAGTAGGCGGAACTATGGTCAAGCGTACCCATTTTCGGGAACGCATTTTCGTTCCCATGTTTGGGAACGATAAACCCAAATATGGGAACGCCATGTAGGCATTATTTAAAACAAGAAAAAGAACCGTTAGATGACATCCAAAAAATATAAAACGATCGTGAACTGCCTGATATTTGTCTCAATATTGTTGGGAAAGAGTTTGATATTGTAAGGCCCATCGTAGTTTCAAATCCTTCCCCTATTTCTAAAGCAGTCCATCATCCGGGCCGCGAGCCCAAATTTGGGAACGCTCTCGTACACTGGCGCTGCAAGCGTTCCTTATTATGGGAACGGCGTACCCAAAATTGGGAACGATTTCACTGACGCCTTTCAGGGGCTCTTTTCATTAACAAGCATCACGTCCAACGCCGCAAATTATTGTTAACGCAACAATCATCAGATGACCTTTCCGGCAAGACCGTTGCATGTTTCGCCGAGTCTTCTGCGCTCGTATTCCCGTCGATCCCGCAGGGGGCACGCCCCCCTCTGCAGGATTACGTAATTCACAACGCTCGGCGATGCTCAACAAGGTCTTCCATACCTATATCCACCGTCCGCGCCGAGGGTGGAGACATGTCAAGCACCTGTCTGTTTATCACCGATAGTTGACGAGCACAAGGAAGTATCCAAAAATGGGAACGCTGAATATGTTACACCCTCAAAACACCTAGTCCCAATGAAAATCTAGTTTTTTTCTTTCTTAATGAGTGTAAGTGGCAAAAGGCCTGGTACGATGGGCACGAGGAATGATCGAAATCAGCATAAAAATTATAAATAAGCCACACAGAGCGACCTATATAAGAGAAATTCCCCCAAAACGATCATGCTTAGAAACACGGAAGACAAAAACCACGCTCATGACGTTCCTTATAAAACAACGCTAAACAGCTAGAATCCAAATAAAATATGTCTTTCCGGGCTGATAAAATACAGCTGAATAATTTTAAACCACTGAAACTGAGTTTACAACAGTAGTTCGGTAAATTCACTCACGTTCCACGCGGTTATGCACCCCGACACCAAAAGTCAACAATATTACCTCGGGACCGTCCGCGTGTTTGCTTGCGTATGTCAGCATCTGGTGTCGCTAGAATGAAACTTCATAACCAGGCGAAAATTATTATACTTGACCTCAAAATGTAAAAAACACCTCATTTTCCTTAAAATTGCATGTTAAATGTAGTATAAGCCATGTTTACACCGTTCTGTCATTTTCAAAAAATCATTAAAAATATCATTCGACGGTCAATTTTCTTGTTCAACGGTCAGATTAAAGATAATTTTATAGAGACTTAGTAGATACTTAAATTAGCGTGCACTTTTTTGAGACGTGATGCACTAATGAGTTTTAGTGGGCGAACGGCCGGAAAATTACCTTCCGTTCTCATAAATGGGAACGCCCGTTCGCATATTTGGGAACTCCGTTCCCAAAAATGGGAACGTTCCTATATTTGGGTACTCATGACCATAGTTCCACCTACTGGTTTAGAGCCGCCAGTGCATCGTGCACTGAGTGAGTATAGCCCTTGTGTGGTTAAAAACATTCTTATGCCTTATTTTTTCATTTAAATGCTAGGATGCATGGAAAAGATTAAGCTTTCTGATTTTATGACTATATATGATCATCGCCCCACCCACTCCAGCTGTTGATAGGCTTATCAAATTTTAGTTGGGCGCCTCACAGTTTCCCCAACTGAATTGAGCTGGAGCTGGTCCTGGTGCACTAGCAGGGTTCAGGGTAAGTAGCTTCCTTTGTTCTGCCATTGGTGTTATCTTGATGTAAATGAGCTTCTTCTTCTTCTTCTTTACCAGCTTAGTCCGGATCCCGTGGGACCCGACCTGTCTCCACCAGGTAGTCCACTAGGAGGTCAGCATCGGTGAATACCTCTCCCAACGTCGGCAGGGGCGCCATCGGCGGGTCCGAGGCCCCTGGTGTGCGGGGCAGCCCAGCACCAGGTGTGGGGCCGAATCTGGCTCGCCGCAGTCGACGCACGCGTCGGACTCAGCCAGTCGGTGTCGGGTGTCGCCAGTCAAAGGCGAACATCCCACCCGGAGCTGCGCCACTGTTATCGACGCTCGGCGGTCCAGTCTGTCGAGTCCGGGCCGGGATACGGGTGGCTGTGCCTGGCGCGCGCATCACACATCGCCCGCGCCCGACGGGCCACTGCGGCTCTCGCCGACCACAGGTCTACGGGGATCTGGTCCTGTCTTCGCGAGCTCCCGATCGCTGCCAGACGGTCCGCCTCCTCGTTTTCCGGCAGGCCCGCGTGGCCGGGCACTCACTGTAAGTGGAGCCTGCGGCCCGATCAGGTGATTGTATCCAGCAGGTCCCTGATCTCCGCTACCAGAGCCGACTGGGAGTCCGCCGTGTCTTTCAGCGACTGGATGGCCGCGCGCGAGTCGCAGCAGAGGAGGAGCATGCTCGACCGGTCAGGCAGGTCACCCGCGACCTCGGCCAGCGCCCCGCGAATGGCCATGTCAATGAGCTCCTGCGTCGGCCCTTGAACAGTGAGGACAGGTGCTTCACAAAGCTCCTCCTGGGTGAACACGGAGCCAAAGAAGTCGTTCAGGATCGTGGCCTTGGCGTCGCCTCTGCTCTCCAGCGTCACGGTCTCCGGCGTTCCAGAGTTCCGGAGGTCATCCAGAGTCGGCTTTGTCTTCAGTGTGGAGTTCGTGTACCGCCAAAAACTCCTGGGATTCTTCAATAGATTCGCTGCCAGCTGGGATTCGAAACTTTTACGCAGTCTCCTGGTGAGCAGAGCTGCGGAGTCGGAGTTGGTCAAAGTCGACAGTTCTGACTGGGGTCGGAGTCGGAGTCGATTTTGCGAACCGGAGCCGGAGTTGGTTGTTGGTGGCAGTTCCTGCTCCTGGAACCAACCGCCACAGTAGGTCACGACAGAAAAAAGGAAACCAAAGAAGAAAACAAAATGAGACGCAGAAACCGTGACCGACGGTGCGGCCTCCCCGCCACGTCCACGTCGTCACGCGCGGCTGTTCCCCTCCCTCCCGCGTCGCTCCCTGCACTCCCCTTGCAGTTTGCACCTCCTCCGCCCGAGCAGCCTGGCGAGTGCTGTCTGGATCTGGATGGGAATATGAACCTGGGGCAGGGGTACTTGCTCTCCTCCGACCTCCTGATACAGCATCAGTGGCAGCAGCACTGCGCTCAACAGCCTCTTTAGCAGATTTGGTCCCAATTCTGACAACCCTTCCCCTTCGGATGGTGAGACACGTCTCTACAGCTGCTTTGCGGGCAGCGAGCTCTTTCCTCACTGCGTGGGTTGCCTCTCGTTCGGCTCTTGTTAGGTCAGGGGTGACGTATGTTTCCCCATCTTTCAGAACCACGCGGCAGTGTGGCCATGCAGATTTCGTGCTTCACCCCAGGCGTTTTGAGTGTCACTCTCGTCTCGAGACGTCTCGATCAGAAGCCTATGTCTGCTTGGCACTGATTTTCATTGCAACTTTTCATAGGTATATATGTTACAGGCAATGTGTGGAATCAGGCATTCTATAGAATGCCTAGGCATTCTATAGAATGCCTGACCGACCAGGCATTCTATAGAATGCCTAGGAAACACTATTCTTTCCAACATATTAGTGTATGTTGTATAAGATTATGAGCACAGACCGATGTGTAGCATTATTATTTTCTGCCAGGCTACCTTGCGGTCAGCTGTTTATGTTCATTCAGTCAAATGTTCATTCAGTCATTCATGTTCATTCAGTCAAATTTTCCGGTCAGGTATTCAATCTAACCTTATTAGGTCAAATTGTATCAGGATTTCATTCTGAGAGTACAGAGTTATTTATCTTCAAGCTAGAAAGACGATGGTGGTAATGTCAATATCGGAGACGCCTTTGGTAAAAAATTACACAGAAAAAAGTTTGACAAATCGTCCATTTTTGGTGGTGTTTGCTTTCTAAGGAATTGATTACGAGCGAGCGAGCACAGCGAGCGAAGCGAAGTCTTTTCAATATAACGGAAAAATCTCAGTATGAGCGGCCCGGCCCGGCCCGGCCTGTAACGCTTTTGAGAGGCTTATATCTCAGCAACCGCTGGACCGATTGGCCTGCGGTCTTTTTTGTTGGGTAGCCCCATCCCTTCTACCCCGTAATTGACTACTTTTGATACATCTCAGTGATCGTCGTGGCACGTGCCACGTGAAAAGTCAAGGGTGTTCAAGCTGTTTTGCAGAAGTAATGATTTTGAGAGGCTCATATCTCAGCAGCCGCTAGGGCGATTGTCTTGCGGTAGTTTTTGTAGGGTAGCTGCATCCCTTCTACCAAAAATAGGATGCTCTCGATGCATGTGGGTCACCCTAAGTGCACGTGCAAAATACAACAATAAGAGGTGTCAAATTTGTTCCCATTTTAATAACTCGGTAATTACTTGGGCGATTTCGCTGAAACTTGGCATTTAGGTAGGCACCCACCAGGCAATGCATTCCCATGTGTTGCAGTTAGGGTGCTACTGCACGTGCGCACGTGCAGGGGGCGTTTCCAGATCTCGAGAACGGCTGGGCCGATTGTGCTCAAATTTGGTACACGGCTGGGGACCGGTTAGTAGGGTGCCGTGCAAAAGTCAGTTTGGACCCCGTTTGCACGTGCGCACGTGCAGAATGCCGCTTCCAGATCTCAGGAACGGCTGGGCCGAATGCGTTCAAATTTGGCACACCGCTAGCAACCGTTTAGAAGGGTGCTTTGCACAAGCCCGTTGGAAATACCCTCTCGCCCTTCCGCACGTGCAGGGCTCACTATCTCGCTCGCTCGTTCTTCGCCCAAAAGGCGTTTTACTGCTTTCTAACATCCGAACAAAGCCATCGTCATTCGCAATCACTTTCGATTCAAGCCTACGTTCCGCCCTCCCAGCCAACACTCTTCTAATGCAGCTTCGTATCTGTAGCAGCATAATCCTCCGAGGGTAACCGTTTAAGCGACTGGTTGGCCTGTGGCTCTCCCGCGTGCCTTGCGCCGTGGCTCTCCCGTGCCAACGGGATTGGATCAGTTGCTGCTTGCGGCGCACCGATTGGGTGGTCGGCATAGCCCAATTTCTCCCTCGCTTCCTCTCAACTCATTGCCCTGAAATGGTGTGAGGTGACGACCGGCCTAGGCCAACAAAGAAAATTAGGTTAACAAATAGCATTACTGCCACTGACCTCTAATTTTCGAAGTGTGTTTCGGACAATCAAAAAACTTAGGCATAGGCATTCTATAGAATGCCTGGGAGCTTAAGCCAGGCATTCTATAGAATGCCTAAGCAGTCAGGGATTCTATAGAATACCTAGGGATTCTATAGAATGCCTGGTCGGTCAGGCATTCTATAGAATGCCTAGGCATTCTATAGAATGCCTGATTCCACACATTGCCTGTAACATATACATTTACACCAGTCATTACACTGGTTACGATGATTAGTTACAATGAGCCTAAAAAGCGCTTGCCAACATTTTACTGTGTCTCCCATTGGCTATGGTGATAGTCAAGGTCAGGTGAACGTCAGTTCTCAGGCTTTTGGTGACCTTTGCTGACTTTTAGTTGAATCACTTTTTAGAGTAATTTTAGAGAACAATGCTTGCATAAATATGGTTGGATTGATATTGGTGTCAATGGCTAAAGGCATACCAAGGTAAAGGTTTCATTGAAACATGTCGAGAGCGATCGCAAATGTCGTGAGATGGCATCTATCAACCCTTCTCTGCCTATCGGGCTTGATTTTAGCCGTATATGCCTACCGGAGTGATAACCGACTTGTTCTTCTTTTTCAGGTTTATGGACAAACACATGACATGTGAGTATGCAGATAGCATGTTGGGAAATTGTGGATGACCTGCACCAGTGTATGTGTAAATACAGAGTTTGGGTAAATGTAGTTTTTTTACAGAACGGTGCAACTTTGATGCGAATCCGCCATTTATTTTTAAACAAATGATCAAAACATGGTGTAGCTGAGCCGTATTCACCGAGCCGTATTCAATTTCGAAGGTTAAAGCTCTGGGTGAAGTGGTATTTCAGAAAGTGGTATTGGTTCTTGGTGACTGGACATTGTGACAAATACCAGTCCAGGTGAATTTCACCTCTCCCCGTGTGTCTCTGTGCAGTGAAGCTGAACGGCGGCCGCCAAATCGAGGGGGTGCTCCGCGGCTTTGACCCGTTCATGAACCTCGTGCTGGACGAGAGCCTCGAGGTCTCAAAGAGTGGCCAGCGCTCCAAGATTGGCATGGTGGTGAGTGGATTCGGACCGTCCTCACAAAACATGGGATTTTTGAAATTGGCATTGCTTGGAATAGGACACATACACACTATTTGTCAGCTGTATAACAGTCATTGCGTGATTTTAAACGCAGATCTCCCTCTCACGGTCACATTTTGTCTGCGCCGTGTCGATTTGCTCTCGCACGCCCTCGCCCCGTAGGCACGCCCCGCCCCGCTCCGTCGCCCCGTTTGGTTTGGTGGTGTGTGGCTTCTCGGCGCGTTATTACTGGGCGGGCTGACCCAGTGCCGTTGGTGCGTAGTTAGCCCAGTGTCGGTGGTGTGTAGTTACCCCAATGTAGGTGGTGTGTTGTCAGTTACCCGAGTGTAGGTGGTGTGTAGTTACCCCACTGTCAGTGGTGTGTAGTCAGTTACCCCAGTGTCGGTGGTGTGTAGTTACCCCAGTGCCGGTGGTGTGTAGTTACCCCAGTGTCAGTGGCGCGTAGTTACTTCAGTGCCGGTGGTGTATAGTTTCCCCCAGTGCCGGTGGTGTATTGTTACCCCAGTGTCAGTGGTGTGTAGTCAGTTACCCCAGTGTCGGTGGTGTGTAGTTACCCCAGTGCCGGTGGTGTGTAGTTACCCCTTGTGTGAACTGTGAAGTAACTACACACCACCGGCACTGGGGTAAGTTAGAGTCAGTGGTGTGAAGTTAGAGTTACCGGCCCAGTGCCAGTGATGGGGCATTCCACGATAGATCGTACCACTTTTTTCCAATTTTACACCCTCATCTCTCGGAATTTGATGATAATTGGTCCCAGGGGTAATCAGGGGCTCTGAATCCACCTGTAACAATTTCAGGCTTATCAGACAAGTATTTTTTAGTTATGGTGTATGACATTTTTTGGATCTTGCTTTGCAGCGGTAAGTTTGGCGGGCTGTAACTCTAAGACGGATTATTGAAATGCCAAATGTTATATAACATTGAACTTGCAATGAAATGGAGATAAATATGTATTTTTGAAATTTTGAAAAATACGCTATTTATGATATATGACATATCGAGTTTTCTTTCATTTGTATTTTTTGGACCTTGGGACCAAATTTTTGGAATTTTTATTTCTTTAAAAAAATATTTGGTCCATTGTGAAGAAGTATGCAAAAAAATTAGGAAGGTGTTCTTTCTATAAATGTTTTTATTTTACGTCACAATAACGGTTTCGAATAGTGATTTCGGGAGGGAAGCTTACAAATGGCGTGGTAAAGCTGCCTAGTGACATCACGGGTTACTGAAATTTCAATTGAAGTCTGAGTCATCTAAAAAAAAAATGAAAAGAGGGTTCATCCAACCCTCTTTCCTATGGATAAGCGCGAGAGTGAAAAAGGCTGTTTGGTTCTGATATTGTTTTGGACGCCAATGACCATAGCTGTCCGAGATGAAAGTTACAGGACGCATACATGGTGTCCTCCAGAGGTCTCACAACTTGTATATCAGGGAATTTTTTTTTAAGGTCACATGAGGTCAGGTCGGTCACGTGACATCACTGTTATAAGTCAATGGGGAAATATAAAAACTGCTATTTGGCGCCGAGAATGATCTAAAACTATCTTACGTACATGGTATCGTGATTTCATGCATTCCTTGCAAAGACCATTGCTTCACTTTTGCATTGTTAGCCTTGCGTGACGTCATTTATGACGTCACTAGGGTCTTACGAGTTTTTTCGCCAATAACTCCCGATCAAATTGAGCTAGAGAGTCGGGAAAGTCACCAATGGACTTGGGAAGACCTTCCGAATCGAACGATATGCCATATGCTGCCCTTTGCCCAGCTTCATGGCCTGAGGGGCTCTGACCTGACCTTGACCCGAGGTCAACTACTTAAGTTGACCTCACCCTAACAAAAAGTATACCATTCGACGCACCTGAGCTAGGCGAACACAATGATGCCAAAATCGCGGCTCTGCGGCCATTTTTTGCGAAGTTATTTACTAAAAACCGAACCCGTAACTTCAGTCACTTGACCTGACCTCAGACGCTACCGGTTAACCCTCGCCCGCACATGGGGGGGGGGGGGTGGTTGCCACCCCCCCAGGTAGTCTTTCTGCTCTGCACTCAACATTTTTAGAGCTAGAAGGCTGATTTTTCGTATAGCTGCTCCTCTATTCTTTCTTGATGTCCACTAAAAATTTCAAGTTTCTGTGATTTTTGGTTTCGGAGATATGACCTTGTTTTTCAGGTCATGTCATGACCCAAATGGCCAATTCTCAACATCTTGCGTTTGCCATGGGCCTTATGAGCTTTTGATACCCTGATTTCGGCCTTTTTTGCCAGTCTTACCTCCCACCTATCATGGAACATGTCGTTCGACGATGTACAGGGGTCAAGGTCAGGGTCAAGGTCAACCTAGGTCATCTAAGATAATTGCGTTCTAGGCAAGCTGAATTTACTTTTTTTGAAGTTTTTTGACTGCATTTTTGGTAAAAGCTTCTCAGATCATGATTTCATGTAATATGGACCCAAAAACAATCGGTGCACACATCAGTATACACACAGACACACACAGACATACACACACATATAATTGACCTTGACCTAACTTGACCTGAAATGACCTCAGCAGCAAAAATATGGTCGGGTAGTGTGACAAAGAGGTTCTAGCTGGCTTGGCACCAGAAAACAGCATCGTCATCGGTATTTGCTAAGCAGCACACTTGATATCCAACGGTGACCCAAAACAGCAACATTTTTTAGTTTGACCTGACCTGGAAGGTCAATGACTGACCTGAGAAGGTAAAACTGGGTATCATTGGATTCGTCTCTTCCCAAAGAATCTTTTTGGTCTTTACTGCTAAGCTCTATCTCCAACAGGAGCGAATTGGCGCGGGGGGGGGGTGGCAACCACCCCCCCCATGTGCGTTCTAGGATGGGAAAATGGCATGTGCGGGCGAGGGTTAACCTGAGACCTTAAAATCGGGTACCAATCGCTGCGACTTGTAACGGCACACACGCTCGTTTTTTCCGCGAGGCTCTAGCTCTATTACTAGGAGGTTCAATAAATACGAGAAAATCGCTCGTATCTCCCTTAAGTGTTGTCGTGGAGCAACAATGAAAAAAGCACGTGAAACTACGAAAAATTCTCTACAAACTGGCTATTTCAGATTTTCTTTCTGGTTGTATGTTGGTGTCGTGACGAAATGGACCATGTTTTAAAGCAACGTTCAGTTATTGAATTTTACGTTAAACTCGGCGAAACATCGGCCACTGTAATCCACCGGAAACTGCGCGAAGCCTATGGCGATGATGCACTGGCGGTATCTGCCATTTGGAAGTGGGTAAAGCGCTTCAAGCATGGAAAGCGAGGCATCCGGGACGAACCCCGACCGGGAAGACCCAAGGTATCCGCAACACCCGAAAACCTTCAGAAACTGGATGACCTGATCAAGGCCAATCGCCGGATCCGAGTCACGGACCTGGCTGAACAGCTGGCTTGTTCGGTGGGCTCAGTGGTCAACATGGTCAGGCAGCTGGGCTACCACAAAGTCTGCGCCCGATGGGTTCCCAGAGAACTCACCCAGGAGCAAAAGCAGAATCGGCGACGAATCTGCGAGGATCTCCTGCAAGAGTACCGGGCGGCCGGAGATCAGTTCTTCAACGGAGTCGTCACCGGGGACGAAACCTGGGCACATCACTATTGTCCGGAAACTAGGCGCCAGTCCATGGAGTGGAGACATCCCGGCTCACCCGTCTCCAGACACTTCAAGGTCGCTGCGAGTGCTGGCAAGGTCATGGTCACGGTCTTTTGGGATCGTGACGGGGTCATCCTGGTTGACTTTTTGGAGGCAGGGCAGACCGTGGACAGCAACCGCTACATCAAGACGCTACGGAAGCTGAAGAGAGCGGTGAGAGAGAAGAGACCGGAACTGGAGGTCAGCGGCATCAAGATCCACCACGACAACGCCCGTCCTCACACGTCGCGCGCCACCGTCCGCGAGATCGAGAGGCTGGGCTGGTCGGTGATGCGACAGCCGCCGTACAGCCCGGACCTGGCGCCCAGCGACTACCACCTCTTCGGGCCCATGAAGGACCATCTGCGTGGCAGACGGTACGAGGACGACGCAGCCGTGAAGTCTGCTGTGAAGGAGTGGATTCGCGGCTGCAGCCCTGACTTCTTCCGCGCCGGCTTCCTACACTGGGTGGAGCGCTGGGAAAAATGCGTGCAGCTGAACGGAGACTACGTGGAGTAGTTTGTTCAAGGGATATGTGTGATGGCAAAATACACTTCCGTGAATGTTGGAGATAGCCATTTTGTAGAGAATTGAACGGGAATTCAAGTCGTATTTTATTTTTTGCTCTACGACAAAATTTGAGGGAGGTACGGGCGATTTTCTCGTATTTATTGAACCTCCTAGTAGAAGCGGAACGGCGTGCTTGGGTCGTATCAACCCCTCCGAAACCCATTTTGTTTGCGGGAAAATGAGGAACTTACAGAAAGAACACCTTTCTAATTTTTTGCATGTCGATTTGCAATGACATGAAGTTTATTTTGGAAAAATAAAAATGTGAAAAAATTTGGTCCCAAAAGTCATAAGAGGCAAATGAAAAAAGATTAAGGTTTTTGTTCAACAATGAAAAATTTTCTTTGGAATTTTTAAAAAGTAGTATTAATTTTTGATTCATCGCAAGCTAAGTGTTGTTTACCGTTTGTTGGTTGCTTAACCCTTTCTTGAGTTATAGGCCATCAAACTCACCGTTACAAGCCGAAGTTAGAAAATGTAATGCAATATAACTGAAAAAGTTTTGAGCTGAAAAGTCTGCCAGGCGTCTTTGGGGCCTATGATTACCCCTAGGACCGATTTTCATTAAAATCTGAGAGATGAAGGTGACGGACCTGGTACGATCTATCGTGGAATGCCCCTGGTGTGAAGTTAGTTACCCCAGTCCAGTGTCGGTGCCGGTGGCGTGTAGTTACCCCAGTGCCGGTGGCGTGTAGTTACCCCAGTGCCGGTGGCGTGTAGTTACCCCAGTCCGGTGGTGTGCAGTTACCCCAGTGTCGGTGGTGTTTAGTCAGTTACTCCAGTCCAGTGCCGGTGGCGTGTAGTAACCCCAGTGCCGGTGCCAGTGTCGGTGGTGTGTAGTTACCCCAGTGCCGGTGGTGTGTAATTACCCCAGTGTCAGTGGTGTGTAGTCAGTTACCCCAGTCCAGTGTCGGTGGCGTGTGGCTACCCCAGAGCCGGTGGCGTGTAGTTACCCCAGTGCCGGTGGTGTACAGTCAGTGGGCGTGCTGCCCGATCTGACCCGCTGTCGGTGCCGTGGTCCACAGGTGGTTCGCGGTAACAGCATCATCATGATGGAGTCGCTAGAGCGGATCTGATCGGACACCCCGCCCCCTTCGGTCGCCGCCACTCGCCGCTCGAGCGGTTCACCTTGCATCGTCACATCGTCCTGTGCCGTCTCATGTCATCATGATCAATAAACAGGTGTAAAGCCCTCACAACCAGCGCGTGTGATCTCCGGGGTGTGGAACGCTTCCGGAAGCAGCTGATAAAGGTGTGTTCGAGGACGGCTTTTCCATGGTGAGCCTGGAACTGCAGTGGACCGTACTATGGTAACGCAGACGCCGAAATGTCCGGTACATAGCTGATGCTGCCCGCCGGATGCCGACGATTCTCTCAGTCGCATGGTAAGGATCCAGTAAGTCGATATTTTCGTGTGAGGTCTCGTGAAAAATCCACTCATTCGCCACTGTTTTACAGCAAGTCGTAAAAACGCACGCACGTACCTACTTAGGGGCTTTTGTGTCCCGTTTCCCCGGATTCCCGGGCTGCAATGATTTTGTACAGCTCTAGCTTTAAATTATGAAAAAGGAGAATACAATCTTTAGGTACCCCAGGTTGAACCGCGAATTGGACCATTTTCACATCCATTTCAAGGGTAAAGATTGGTCTGAAGGTAGCGTTCAGCGGCGCAGAGCGCGTCGGCTGCTGCGCCATTGTGGAAACACTCGGACAGGGTCGCAAACGCACCTTGTACCACACTTTCCCACACTTTGCACACAATTATTTTTTAGGCTGTCAGTTGAAGTTTATGTAATTATTCTGTTACTCCTGGGATAAACGAACAAACTTTGTATCTACATGGAGTCTGGATTTCAGACGTTGCGGCGAACGCCAACCCCGATGATGACGCTAAGGATATCTAGGCGTAATTTCAGGTAGTCTGGTAAGAATCGACCATTGGGTTTTGTCTAAAATGTGTGGTTCGTGAGTAGCCAGACTTAAACATGCCAACAATACCCAAAACTAGGATTCCCATGAGGCCGGGAGCGTGACCTGAGTGACCTGAAGCCAGCTTTCCCGACAGAAACTTCGCTGGATGCGGGTATTTGTTGTCTAGAGCCCCCCCCCCTTATCGCCAGCCAAGGCAAAATAAAAAATGCTTTGCATACTTGAAGATAGGCAGCCTGACATGTTTTCACATCAGCGGTTATTTATTCGCGTTGGTGATTTGAATTTCTATTGTAAGACTAAGGAACACAAATACCAGGATCCTCCGAATAGTCTGTTGGTAAAACCGGCCTCAGTTCATATTGGGCTTTGCCAGCCTGAAGTAAGTTTGCATTAAGTCGGAAAAGTATTGAAGCATTTAGGCGTAGTGTGCCTTTAATGATACCTGAAATGATTTGCATGTAATTTTTATGCTGCTTCCACTCTGTTCACCATGCTCGCGGGAGCCTTTACCATGCAAGTTCAGTTCACCGTAGGGTAGAGCGCACGAAAATGGCCGCTGTCCGCAACGTTAGAGATCTGTGAAGGGATGAGCGTTTATTGAACATCGAATGTGGGCCCTCAGGATGGGACCGATGCTTGTTGTAATGTCTCGTCGTGGGGCCGCTTATGTCGAAGCACATATGAAATATGAAACACGCCCTACAAACATCTGCCTACTATCTACGCCAGTCTCTGCGCAATCACCCGCAGCTGAACTTGGATTCTGCCGAACGAGCGCAAAACAATAAAAAAAGTTTCCATAAGCGATAGATGAGCACAGGTAAAAGCAACTCCTTTGGTGAACAGTAAATTACACGTCCACAACACAGCTACGAACACCGACAGACACATTCAGGCGCTCTCCCGCAAACGAAGCTCGTGGTACACAGGATGAGAGACAAGCTCACCGAGTAAGACGCTCGGTGATCGAGGGCAGAACGCGAGCGCCGGCACGCGACGCGACACCTCATGTCCATCGGAAGTCGCCGACACAGCATTTGAAACTCAGTCCGCCCGGTCAGTGAAATTGCGGCCCGCTCGGTCCGGTGGCGGGAGAGCGCAGCGACATTGGAGCGGCCGGCTCACTGGCCCCGCGCGCGGCCGGGCCGCCCGGACTCGTCAGCCCCACTCCTGGGTTCACTCGTCTCATCACTCGGACTCGTCATCACCCGACTCGGCCTTCTTCGGGGCCTTGGCCTTCTTCGGCGGGCGGCCGCGACCGCGACCCGGGACCTGCGGCACGGGGGAAAGGTCATCTTAGCAAAGCAGGACTTTATACTGGCTTAAATTAATCTGGTCGGGGTGACAAACCTGAAAACACTCGTTTTGATAGAAACGGATGTGAATTGGAAAACGAGTGGACACTGGACACAGCCCTATCTCTATCATACCTTAGCCTTCTTGGCAGCTCCTCCAGCCTTGGGAGGCCTTCCACGGCCCCTCTTCTTGGGCGGTGCTGGCTCCTCGCCTCCACTCTCCCCACCAGCATCCTCCTCAGACTCAGCCGGCTTGCGTTTCTCAGCAGGTTTGGCAGCCTGTTGAGAAACCAAACATCCATGGTTATGAGGAAGCATAAGACAAGTGTATGAATGATAAAATCATGCAAACTAATGGAATTACATATCTAATATCTTCCCAATCAACTTATGAAATAGGTAATGAAAGATGTGGTAAACATTGGATTAAAAATACCTTATCCTTGGGTGGCCTTCCCCTCTTCTTCTTCTCTACCACAACATCATTGCCATCAGCTGCTGCATCTTCAGGCATCTGAAAACAGGAATATATTTTAAAAGGTTTTGTTAATCATTGGAGACAGCTTGATTTCTGCTGTAGTGATGACTCAACACCAGTTAACAAGTATGAATGAATATTTTTAAAATGGCATAGCTCCTTGCATGGGTATGCCACATTTTTCTATTTTACAAATATCCTCAGTATATCTGCTTGTGAAAACTGCTGCTGCACTGATCCCTTACAAAATGCAGGCCAGCAAAATCCACTATAAACATAATAAGTAACTACCTAGTTTATGGTTACAAACTGATACAAATTCTGGTGGAACCTGAAAACAGGGCGCCGGAGGGCATTTTAGTCACGTGATTATTGGGATATTCTCCCAATCTTAAAGCTTTTAATCGACTATTTTTTATGTGATCAGGTCAACTGTCAAGTGAATTTCAAGATCCTTGATAAAATCACCCCAGGTTTTCAGATTCCACCCAAAGTCTGGACTGGTGCTTCATTGTCATAGGATTCAAGACAAAAATTTTACCTTTTCACTATGTTGAGTGTATAAGAATAAATCATTTCTTTCTATGGCTCACATAGGTACCTATTTTTGGCTGTTGCCTCATTCTCTAAAGTCAACTGCGCCACCTAAAAATCAATACAAAGTGAACCCTGAACACGCTATATCAAGCATTGCATTAATTTTCCTCTGCTTACCTTGCTTGACCTTTAATTCGTTTAATACAACAGAGCGATCCGGGGCTGCCCTTTCGTTGTATTCAAGGTAAATTACCAAAAAAATTAGGCACTGGAGCACTAAACCCCTCACGCCAAAGCCGCAAAGGAAAGGACGCCGGGAAATTGCAAGGGGTGCAGTTATTTTTTTACATCTTAGTTTTGGTTTACGCGTTTTTAGACGTTTCTCGGCGCACTGTTGTTGAAGTTATACAGGCCTATTTTACAGCTATTTTTGATTCCCAAAACTGCTGCAATTTTTAGAACTTTTTTTTCGCATATTGACATTTTGATGGAATTGGAATGCATTATGAATGCCAATATAATAACAATGTGAATCGAGCCACGCTCATAGCGAAATATCACGAATCAATGATAATAACAGTAACCGGCAGAAAATATGTAGTTACCGCGATTGTATAATACTATATGTTCCGCGTGAAATTGACAGGAGATACCACAAGAATAATAGCCTGAAATGATATTGAAATAACTGAAAGCTCATAATACCCGCTTAGCACTGCTAACGCTGACCATTTTCTTCGAACATTAAATGCTTATCATACCATAACATCTGAAGATAATGAACTTGAACCTCGAAAAGCGAGTTGTCCAGTTTCAGTCTCAGTTTGTGCGGTACTGGGATACATTCATTATCAGTGAATCAAATAAAAATTGGCCGGGGCATCATGCTGTGATTATATGAACCAGTTAATATGTATAAAATCTAGATATTGGCCAAACGCAACGGCCACGGACCGTAGGTTGACGACCCCGAAATTTATAGGTTCAAGCAATTTAAATAATGCTGGTGCGTGGAGTTGAATAGTGATGTAAATGTGGCCACAGTCTACAAACACGATAACAAATATCGATTGCGCTTCGCTCAACCAGAGCCATGCTCGTTCTTGCTCATGAAGCAGTGCATCCCTATAAAATGAAAAATCTGAACGAATGCATTCAGGTTCCTACCTCTGAATCACCTTATATTGAGATCCGTTTCTTAACAGGAACACAAACGCGGCCCGTCAATTCGTCAGTACTAAGGCAACAGCGTCTGACAAGTGACAACGCATCAAATGGCCAACTTCTGACACTATCTACCAATACGGTAACGGCAATAAAATTGCATTGCAAAATGCAAATAAAATTGCACGATTTCCAAGCGCAGCTTGAAACCAAATCCGACCAGCTAGTGTCATTTTCACAACCAAGTGCGACCAGTTAGTGTCTCGAGACACATTCCAACTGCATAGGTACCGCAGTAACCCATTAGGGGCGAAAGGAAACACATGACTTGTGTACGACCAGCGTTCTGTCAGCGTACGACGCATAAAGCAAACTGCTCAAACAACTGCGGTCCCGAACAACACAACACAGAGCTCCGAAACGAATGGTTTACAAAAGTCTACGACTGACGACATCGAAACAGTACGTTCATCGGGACTAGTCACATGACTCGCTCAGCCCAGCTGGGTTAGGAGTACTAATTGCGCTTCAAATCGACCTCTGGGCTCTGACAGCCATTTACTTACGCTAGTTTGATGCATAAAACTGTACATTGAAACTCAAGTAGCAGCACATAGGTCTCCATCAAGGTGGTTATATACAACAGAGCACCTCGCTAAAACGAGCGCGAGCCGCACTGTCACGCTGACAGTTAACACTGAGCCGCGAGTCGTGACAGTTGCACTGCGTCATATGCACGCAGATGTCGCACTCACGGCACCGTTGCTGGCACTGCGCTGCGGGTGGACACGCGCGGTGCAGTAGCTCCACGGTGTGCGGCTCACCGGAGGGATTACCAGTCTCCGACCAGACAGTCCAGGCGGGAAATGCGGTGTCTTCAATCATGACCGCCGTCCCCGTCTCCGCGGAGTGCCGCACGGCGGCGACGCGGCGGCGTCGGATCTTGAGCTGGTGGACACTTGGACTCCTGCCAGAGCTACCAGCTTCAGCCCTTCAGCATCCTGTCATCAGCAAACTCCAGCAGAGCTCCAATGCAACTGGGAAAATAAAATTTATGCTGTTAAGCTATATCATGCAAAACATTTCCTTGCACAGGATTCTCTTGTGCAGTTCAGCAAAATATTCTGTGATATCCATGGCCATGACAAGAGGACTTGATGCCATTGTAAAAAAAATATAGGTTCATTGGTTCTCATTTACCAAAATCGAGCTTCTATAGGTACAGCCCAACGCTAAAGTAATGTAGGGTTTACCAATCTCAACGGTTGGTTTTGACTGGCGATTGTTTAATGCGGAGTGATCGAAAAGAATATGTCAATAGCTTAAGTTGCAGCTGCAAGGGTGACGATACATATAAGCTACATTCAAAGTTTCATTGTAGTCTGGCTAATCGTTCCTAAGCTTCAGAAGCAGAGCATACCCATGACTGAAACCCCACATTACTTCTGCTGTGGACTGTACCATTCATTTGTATATCATGAAGTATGTTAACTACACAATTTTTATGCAATAGACATTAGACTGACATAAAATATGTAGGAATGGCAAGAGAGATGGGTAAATAAGCCAAATAGGTTGCAGGATTTATTGGCACCAAACAGGTCAGAAAGTAGTTCAAACAATCTTACAAACTACACCAGAGCAAGTCTTTGAATTAGGTACAAAATTATGCCACAGAAATAAAAACAATGCAGTTTTGCAGAGCATTTCCCAAAAGATAATTGTGATTCAGCCTTGCTCCCATTCTGAGATTGAATAAATACAAATTATGAGGTGAAAGTTACTAAAAAGCAGGTTTTTTTTTTTAGAAAACAGCTTCAATCCATCTTTGCTTGATTTGAAACTCAAGGCAACATCTCAGCTTTGACAGCATGAAATAACACCAAATCAGCCAACCTTGTATCTTTATCTGGTGAAACTCAAGAAACCAATAAAGCAAACAATTTCTGAGCAAAACATTTAGGTATTTGACAAGCTCAAGCACCACCCACTGGAGCGGTATGATGGGGTCTCGTAACTTGAACGTTCAGTCTGTAAGAGCATGCCTGACTTGGCTTAACGGTTTTGAGGCATCACAAAGACCTTTTTCTTTGCAGCAGCTCCTCCTATTCTTTTTTAACATAAACTTAAACTATCATTACCATCCCATGATGATGAGGTGGCTGGTTTCGGGAGCTGGAGCATGAAATGTAGCAGCCCTTCTTTCATTCTATTTCCTTGTTTTCACATGCTGCACAAAATGTTTTTTCTTCCACGTTCCTTCTGTCATTGTAAAAAATAATAGGTATCATAATTGCTTCACTTCTTCTCTATATTCCAAGTATTGCCGCTGCAATTCAGTCGGTGACACACCAGGGAAATAAGCTAAAATTAGAGCGCTCTATTTATTGCTCCCGCTACTTCACCGTCTCCCATAGGGTCCTGTGTTGAGCTGGTGTCGAGGCTCTAAAAATGACGCCGATTTTTGCACCCTTCTCACGAAAACCGCTCGGACCTCCTGGAAACTAATTGTTCCGCTCTAAAAATTTCATGATCGACGGGAAAATGAATGAGGAAAAGATTGGTCCTGAAATAATTCTGAACTCCCTGTAGAACATATCGAAATATGGCTGCAAACTAGGAGCATGTCAAAATCGACAAAACGATACAAATAAACTTACCGGGATTTTTTTATTTTCCATGCATCTGTGTATGAAATCAGTCGGTTTTTCGGAAAGATAATCTTCTGTTTAATAAATAATTCCACAATTGCAATCGAGAAAAAAAAACATTTCTGCTGTGACGGCAGTTTTGGCATTGTGCCAGTAGTGTGGCGTGCGCGGTGCTGCGTGGTCGTCGGGACGGAGTTGTGAGTATTTTCGGTGTTTTAAATGGTTGATGGCCATTTGAACCAGCTTTATATTATTTCCTACAAATTTTTGCATCAAATTACTGCTTTGAAAGACCATTGAAACCCCTTATCTCTTCATGAAACACGATCATATTTATCGTCGACGAAAATGGCGCGGGACCCCATGTGCGTTCAGATCGAAATAAATCTTAAATTAAATAATATTCGATGATAAGTATCATATTCTAGTGACACATTTTCATAAAATAAGGCATAAACTTTGCAAGGAAGTCAACATTGGATGATTGGATTCTTATTTTGCTCACATATCCTTGTGTAGTCAAATGACTCAATTGTTAGATATATGTAAGCATATGTTTTGGCTTGATGTTTGCTGTGAAACCACCCAGCCACTTGCTGGTTGAGTGGTTTTTGATAATAACCTGATAATCATTTCTCCTTTTCCTTAAAAGAAACTAAAATTCTTTTCAAAGTAATCCATTTTAGGAAAGGCGGCTTGCTCATTGACATTTCATGTTCTTGTTTTGTTATTGCTGGCAGTATTTTGATACAATAATGCAATATGAATTTTTTGCAATAATAAAACCTAAGACAAACCTAGTTAATGCGTCAATCAAACACCCAACAGAAAGATTGTGAGTCCTTGTGACGTGAAGTAGAACACTTTATGAATGTGTTATATAGAATATGCCAAATTTTAAATTAATTATACTGATAGCTGAGCATGTGAATTATGCCACAATATAATTTCATTTTCTGGTTTTGAAATAGCGGGCAGTATTTTACTTCAACAAATGTAATATACATGGAATACATGTTGTTATGTTATGTTAAAAGTTTAATAACAGCAAACAGAAGGGGCTGTTTCAGCAGATAATGTTTGTACCTTATGCATTACCTTTCTTTTCTGCAGGACCATGCTTCCGCTGGGTGGTCGACATTTGCCTCCTGAAGAAGTTGAGCAACATGAAGACCACCATATGAGGTGTCTGCACTCTGCAGTTCATGTGGAACTCTGCAGACTGCAAGTGTTATGCCAACCACAACCAAAGTGCTGTGATCATGGAGGCATGAACCTCATGACAACACTTCAGATTTGCAGTTGTACCAAAGTGTGATTCAAACCACCTGTGGCATCTCACTCAATGTGTGAACAGTGTGATCATTGTGCAGTGTTCAGCTGCAACTAAGACATTTATTAGTGACTTGTTTTGCAATTAGCCACCAAAAGCATTTTTGGGCTGGCTGCTGTAATTTGTTGTGCACTGCGCAATAGTGGTAGTGTTTTGTCACTTGTCAAGTTGTCAGTTGTGCATGTTGCATGTTTCTCTTCCCTCGGCCCTCATTATCAGTTAAGTGGTGAATTGGCATCACTCAGTCTCCCCAGATCTCCATTGACTGTCTGTCAACCACCTAACTTGAGATGGTATTTGCTAACAGTGTCAGAAAATAAGTGATTGTAGACATTTTTAGGAATATGAGCTCCGTTTCATGCGTGTTGCGGTGGTCATTTTGTCACTTGTCCCATAGTGTAATAAATGGAAACTGCTGTTCCCTTTTCAAGGTACTCGCGGATGCAGAAAGCGTTGGGCCTAATTATTAAACGCACCCTTCTATCAGCGACGCACGAAATCGACAAATAGGTATCATCCTTTTTAGAGCAGGAGGAAACGAAAACTTGTGAACATAGCTGTACCTACAACAGTGCATAAGGAATTGGAATTCTGGGAGTTTTTGAAATTCGGAGAAACTCAAGTTGTCGACAGGTATGCCCCCTTGTACGTCAAAGACCGCCTAAAAAACAAACGTCTACAAATGAAGGCAGTATTCGTAAGTTCGTTGTAATTGCAGCAGCCTAGCAACATGCATTGCGGTCCGATGGCGAATTACACTCGTGCTAAAAAAAAACTATGCCGGTAACTGCCAACGTACTTAGGTCGTAGGTGAGGAGAGGAAGGGTTATGTCAAATGTCAACATCAAAGAAATGGCTTCATCTGAGCTGTGCCTATTGTACATAATTCAACCAATCTATGCATTTCGTTTCTTGCTAGCTACTCATGCTTTCACTCCTGCTTCAGAGTAATCATCCCATATTGTACGTCTTAAGATATTGATTTCTATGGCAGTTCGCAATTGCTAGCCACGTCTCACCTCAGTTTGGTGGCCCCGCATCGGCCCACTCGGCCGCTCTAAAATTGACGTACGGAGGAGGATGGTGGCTTTTATTTTAGCTTCTCCGCTGACTGCGGGGAGCGCCGTCGCCGAGGTAGGAGCAATAATTAGCTTAAGTTTGGGACTAATTTCCACGCTTAATTAACATTTTAATGTTATTTTAATTAATTCATGTTAATCTTTGACGCATTCTCTTTCTATTGATACCATCCACCGGCCTGAGAAGTACTGCCTTGCTGCGTAAGGGCCGATAAAAGATCACGCTTTTAGGGGTATCTCTTCAACATGGGGCAGGAGCAATAAATAGAGCACTCTAATTTTAGCTTATTTCCCTGGTATGTCACCAACTGAATTCATCTCATCTCCCGTAAGTGAACCATTGCCCTATGGCCGCTAAAGTAAATAAGTGGAATGCGCCAGAAATTGTCAAAATCGCGCCAAAATAGCAAACTAAGATGAGAAGAAATAACCGCACCCATTGCAAGGCGTCCCTCCAAACGTGGCTGCCAGGCAATAAGCGGTATAATTGCTTAAAAAATCCTTTATGTGACGAATTCCTACGAAAAAGAAACATCAGAGCCATTTCCTATTTTTGGTGGAAAAATATAAGAAAATAAATTTTTTAAAGTACGCTGTTTGAAACCTTATATGTGAGGAAAAATTGGTATTTTTTGTTTTTCTAGTATAACGACTAGTTTTGAACTAGCTCTTTTCTAGTATACAAAAGGCATTTAAAGCATTGAGCATGGTTTTGGAAGCTAACTTTCGTACCTTAGTTATATTTTCGGGTAAAACCATTTATTCATCATATATTATGCTCATTGATCGGAAAGGGAGAACGATTGAAAAAAATAGATGTAGACATGTAGTAGACTCTGCTTACCAGATTTGACAAACCCTGCGCTTGTGAGACAAAATACGGTAGATTTTGGCTGCCGAAAGACAAATGTGTGATTTTTGTGTTTTTATTTGCTTTGGCTTAGGATAGAAACTGATTGAACAATTTTCATGTTTTGCTAGCATGTTACACTCGCTTTTGTACCTTCTATGTTTTTTTTAGCATTTGATCCGAATAATGAAGAGATAGGTTAGTTTTTTTAGGCTTGGTAGGTAGGTACCTAATTGACATGGATGGTGAATTTTGCAGCTTGAGGTAGGTACCGTGCCTGTTTACCTGCACGGAATTTTAGAGAGGCTAATGGCTATTGACTAGCTTGCTTTTGTTTTTAATACGACTCAGACTATGGGTGAAAATGATATGTCAGTTGGGCAAACTAGACTTTTGGAATCAAAATATGGAGGCATCAATAATTTGATTCTGGTGGGAGGAGCCATGACCAAATATGGGCATGGAATCAATTTTTTGATTCATTTGGGTACACTTTTGACTTCAAATGAATCGTTACGGTTGAAAAAAGGCCCATGACGGTGAGATTTTTCTTTTAAAAGGTAGAAAAATGTGGTAGGTTTGCAAAAAGTGTTACCTCAAAGCTAAGAAATTGTCCCTTTGGCCTTGTGAATGGGAAAAAGACAGAGCCACTGTCCATCACGTAAAAGCTGTTTTGAGGAAATCCCACTGTATGTTATTTTTGTATCATGAATCACATACTAACCAATCAGTATTTGTGTAAAATGGCAAAATGAAATTTTTAAACCCCTAATTATCATTGTTGTAGTGCTTTTATATTATTTATATGGTTTTTACCTGTTGCTTCAGTTTTTGTATCCTTGACATTTAAAAATTGTGAATTGTTATCAAATGTAGTGAAGGTAAAGTACAACAATGCTATAGGTATCAGTTGTGGTGCTGAGGATACCACTAAATGAGAATAATAGCAAGATAAATGCTGTATTCTTGCAAGTCATTGTTGCCTATCTGTTAACATTACCTGTGAATCAAAATAATGATTAGCCAGCTGATGGGGAATCAATATTATGATTATCTGTTAAAAGTGAATCAATTCCTTGATTGCCTTTCACTACCTATAGAATTCAAATTGTTATGATAGGAGCAATATTATTTTGCTTAGGAGATAGTTCAAGCATTTCTGTTCAAGATCAGGCATGCTCCTTCTTGAAACACTCTCTTATTTTTATGTGATTGGTAAGTTAGAAATGGTCTGCATTTATGCCCAAAAGGAATCAATCTTTTGATGCCTCCATATTTTGATTCCAAAGGTCTAGTTTGCCCAACTGATGTTGGTGATTGATAAAATTATGTCTTGCCAAGTGACATTTCAGCAGGCATGAAGTTTCATATCTTTGTACTATGCTTTCAATTCAACTGTCATTATGATTAATTTTAGCTTTATTAAATTAAATACCTTTAATTCAAGGTTGTGTCTTATCCGTAAACACTTATTAGTAGTTGGTATATATTTGCAATGTTTGCGGGCAAATACCATTTAATTGAACCAGTTCACATCCGAAATCACAATTGACTTGTTCAGCAATTGTAATAAAACCTAATAAATCTTGTTAATAGGGGCTTGCTTGCTTCCAGGTATATGGCATATTTCTGATCTGATGATGTTACCTGCAGTCAGCTATCCAGCACACTGAAGTAATAAAGCATGGAGCTACTGCCACCACCAAAAAGGCAGAGAACTGATGCTGTGATGCCTGCTGAATCTAAGTCAGCACCTGAGGTGCATTCTGTCACTGTGGCTGATGACATGCCATTTCATCTGACGCCAGTGCTGTCAGACAGTGTGGTGCGTGCCTTACCCGTGCAGACGGCCCTGGTCGCACACGTCTGTGACCGCCGGCAGACGGCCGCGCTGGTGGCTCGGCTGGCCGCCGAGCTGCCGGTGCCGGCGCTGGCGCACCTCAAACGAGTCCGCACGGCCCGGCTGGACGGCGCGCCGGCGCTGCTTCTCCTCATCGACCTGCTGGAGAACGTGTTTCCGACGGTGGGGGCCGCGCCGCCGGCGTGTGACGGCGCGCCGCGGCCGCTGGGCCGGCCCCTGTCCGACCTGCAGGCGGCGCTGGCCGAGCGCGGCGTCACGGCGCCGCTGACCGGCCTGGGCCCGCAGCTGTACTGCGCCGCGGTGGCCGCCGGCCGGCCCATCACGCGGCGCCAGTACGACCAGGCGGCCGCCCTGTGGCCCACAGTGTTCCACCGCGACCTGCGCGTCGAGGCGTCTCTGGCGCCGCCGGCGGCCGGTCCCGGCGAGCGGCGCCGCCTCCTCCGCTGGATGGCCACCGCGGCGGCGGCGGCGGCGGGCAGCGCCGGGCCGCGGGTGGGCTGCGCCGTGGTCGACCCGGCCACAGACCGGCTGGTGGCGGTGGCCGGTGACGCGCGCGCCTCCCACCGGCTGCAGCACGCCGTGATGCGCGCCGTGGACGCGGTGGCGGCGGCGCAGGGCGGGGGCGTGTGGACCCGCGCAGCGGCGGCGCAGGAACGACCGGAGACAGGCTCAGCTCCAACCGAGTCCGCGTCCCCGACACCAGCTGCACCCTCCAGCGGAGCTCAGAGCCAGCCTCCAGACCCAGAGGCACCACCTCCAGAACGCCGGGAGGGAGGCTCGGACGGTCCGAGCGTGCAGAGGCCGCCGGCGGGCGCGCTGCCCTACCTCTGCACCGGGTACGACGCATTCGTGACGCGCGAGCCGTGCATCATGTGCGCCATGGCGCTGCTCCACTCGCGCATCGGCCGGGTGTTCTACGCGGTGCCGCGGGCCGGCGGCGCGCTCGGCTCCGCCTGCAAACTGCACGTGGCCGACGGGCTCAACCACCGGTTCCAGGTGTTCTCGGGCCTGGGGGCGGAACTGTGCGCCGGACACGCTGACGGGGAGGCGACAAACGGCTGCGCTACCGATGATACGGCTTCGTGACATACAGTGCGGGTTACGTCTGGTTTGCGGTGTGATGAGAGGGAACCGAAGGCGTCTGGTATCATATTCGTTTTGATATGATTCTAAGCAATCTAACTATTCCAATTTTTACTTGAGGTGTACAAACGTCATCCTCACTTTCGGGCGTCCTTCCATCTGGTCATCTGTTCGATCTCGGTCGTTATTGCACTGTACAATGTACATGTCCTGCCAGCCGGAGGGCATTACCCAGCAAACTTAGTTCCCGAGGGGATTTAATTCCAGCGCCGTCTGCCATGCACGTGCGCAGAGCGGTACTCTGTCCGCCACGGTACCTGTCTAATCGGCTTTTGACCGTTGGGTTATGAATGCTCATCCTTGGGCAGATGGTCGGGGGTGTGCCTTATTGGTCAGTTTTGCAATATACCTATGTAAACGCGATAATTGGCTAGTGACGATCGATTTTGATTAGATGAAGTGGCGAAACGGGTTATCATCTCGGCAATGACGTCGCAGTTAGGCGCTTGGATTGCATTTACCATTGACTTCAACGTAGACGGCACCAAAAGCCACAAGTATCTCGTTCCTTGTGCACGTCTATGTATTTGGTCATGTGTGGGGCCGTGATGATTTTCACAGGACACTGACGAACCCATGTTCTGACGAACCCGCCCCACGTCCCGCAACCCGACTCCGTAACAGCGTCAATATTATTCAGAATATTATCATAGCGGCGCGCAGCCTCGGCAACCCTCACAGTCGATCCCTGCTCACCGGTGGCTCCCCATTCCTCCGCTAAGCGCCTCCCTTCACGTCGCCCTAGTGAAGACGCGCGGGACTCCCACAGGCTCTCCGCTGTCATGTGAGTGCCGCCACGGCGTCGGCCCACCTCCGGAGCGGCGGGCTGACGGCGTCGAGCTGCGTCAGCACCGACCACACCACCACGTCGGCCAGCGTCGCCTCGGCGCCGAGCAGCCAGCGGCGGCCGGACAGCGCGGCGGCCGCCGCCGACACCAGCGCGGCGCGCGCCTTGCGGTCGGCGCCGGCCGCCGCCAGCTCGTCGGCCTGGTCCAGCCACGCGTCCACAGCCGGGCTCTCGGCGTACAGGCGCGGCCGCCAGGGCTGCAGCAGGCGCGCCAGCAGCCGCGCCGCCACCGCCTCGCCCTGGAGCGGAGGCGCCGCCAGCGGGCTGACCACCGTGCGCAGCGGCCCCGGCCGCCAGATGAGCGTCAGGTGGAGCGCCGCCGCCGCCGGCGAGACGCCGTTGGGCGGCGGCAGCAAGCGCGCCGCGGCCGCCGCCGCCGGGGGCGCCGCGCAGCTGGAGTGCAGGTGCGCGCGGCACCAGACGGGCGCGTGCGTCGCCAGCAGGCGGCACAGCAGGCCGACCGAGAGCGGTGGCCGGTCCGGCGCGGCGTACACTGCCACGCGCAGCCGCTCGGGGGGCGGCCCGGCGGCGGCGGCCGGCGCGGCCGAGCTGGGCGCCAGGCCGCGCCGCTGGCGACACTCGTCCAGCATCAGTCCCAGGCCGGCCAGCTCGTCCAGGACGGCCTGCTGGCGCCGCTCCAGGCGGGCCAGCCGCGGGTCGGGCCGCGCCGCGCCGCTCTGCCTGAGGAGACGGGAGGAGACGGTCAGATGATAACGCCACAGAGTAGTGAGTTTCTGACGGGATTAAGGCGGACTGGGGGTCGAAGGGAAACGTGGCTTGGGCCCTGAAGCCTCAACAAACGCCACTGGTTACGTTGAAAAACAAAAATGCATATAACTGGATATTACTAACAAAATATTATTCCTGACAATTTCAGCGGAAGCAATCATTTTGGGACAACAAATAATGTTGCTATGAGGACACAGAGCGGACACAATTTTAAAATGTTTATGAGTTCAGATCGTCATGGTTGTTTATGTTTCCTCAAGCTAACTAGCGCGTATTATCAAACCAAAAGGTAGTATGACATGATGGTGATGCATAGGTGTGACGTGATCTGTAGGAAACATTCAGCCCGGTTAAAAACAGCACGGGATGAGTGAAAGCGAATTCCAATTCCTGGGTGAGGTTATTTAAGTTCTTAATAACTCATACTACAGGAAAATCATTCAGTGTCATCTGGTCAAGGCATGCCATATGGTCAGTGTCATGGTTGGAGTGTCATGTGGTGCAAATTAGAACCAACACACGAATCGTAAACTGACAGATCGTCTATGTGACAATTGCATCGATCACGCTCAATAAACAAAGGTCCGAAGTACCTAGTTCTCAATAGCTGCTGGTAACTGATGCAGCCTAGTCCGTCTGAGGGCCGATTATCATCTTCCTGTGAGCTAAGAGGAAAATTCAAGGCGATGACGGTCCGGCGACGAAGCTATCGCTATCATGAAGGACACTATGAAAAGGGCTAAACAGTCGCATCAGCATGCCAGCACTGTTTGCGGCCGCCGTGCTCGCGCCGCCCGGTCATTACTGATTACTTGTCCAGCCGACAGATGGGGTTGCTGGCGACCATCTGGAGGTCCACCCGATGTCCGCACAGGTCACGGATGTTGTCCAACTTGTACTTGATCATCGTCGGCCTGAAATGCAGGCGTGGATCACCGTCACCGTACGAACTCGGGACCAATAACACTAGGTTCAACACAGCTATATGATGGAATAAGTCATCACGAAAATATCAGCCTGGCCCAGACTACCTGAATTGTTGTGGCACTTCCTACCACAGCGGGTGAAATAGCACCACCACCAGCCATAACTGGCGCCACGGTCACACGCGCAGCAATACCCCCCTCCCCCGCGGAACACAGGGCCGCGACCTACCTCTCCAGGGAGAGTCCCCAGGCGATGACGTTGACGTCTTCGGGCAGACCCATGGGCAGCAACATCTCGGGCCGGAACACACCCGAGTTGCCGATCTCGACCCACTTGCCGAGGCCGGCGTGCCAACTGAATATCTCCATGGACGGCTCCGTGTACGGGTTGTACGCCGGCTTGAAGCGGATCTGCTCGATGCCCAGCTTCTTGAAGAACTCGTTGATGACGCCTGCCAGTTGGAGAGAGGAGGGGATCAGCGACTAGCGGACGCAGCAGACAGAATATTCGAGCTAGACGCTCGAGGGTGAAATTCGGTATATATGTACGACATACAACGTTCAAATACTCGTGCGCCAGCATATGGAGCAAGGGTGACGTCATCACGTTGATCCCATTGAATATAGTTGTCGAGTTATTTGTGAATATATGGCTGGTTTACCAGATGAAAAAAATTAGACCAGGATTTCCAAAGCAGGCATGATTGAAAGAATCCTAGCATGGCAGCAGTCTCCCGCTTAAGTGGTGTTCTAATACTTGAAAACGATACTGTTTTTGCAAAGATACCGAGAGACCTCTGAGATGCCTTCTATCCTGACTGACCCACACGACCCGCCGCTCACCCATGAGGTGTCCGAGCGTGAGGCCGCGGTCGGCCACCAGGCCCTCCACCTGGTGGAACTCAGCCAGGTGCGTGGCGTCCAGCGTCTCGTTACGGAACACGCGGTCAATGCTGAAATACTTCACCGGCCGGAACTCCTGCCAAAACAAACAAGCGGCTGTTTTACTTTTTACCACAAACTTACGAGTCAAGGAACTGACGCCCAATTATATGTAGGCTACCCTTATTCATAATTAGTTTTTGTCTATCAAATCTGCGTGAAAGGCAAACCAGAAGCTTACATCATTTAGAAAAGAGCTAATTAGCTAGGAAGCACTAAATAAATGGAAAGACACTGAAGTGTTCGATACCGTTTTCCTTCCCCGACCACTTATTTGTAACAGAGCACCCATGTCCCGCCTTCATCCCACTCTCCTCCCCTCCCTCGGCCGCTCCCGCGCACCTTCTCCTGCGCCAGCTGACGGAGCATGCGCGCACTGACGGCCGTTGTGTGCGTGCGCAGCAGGTTCTTCTGCGCCTCCTCCAGCTTCCAGTCGTAGCCGTAGCCCTGCGAGCCGAACCCTCCTTGGCTGTGGACCCGCTTCACCTTGGGCAGGTAGTCGGCCGGCAGGCTGACACTGGTCGCAGGGTCTGGGCACACAGGACGGGGCACCAATGGAGACAGTCAGCTAGCCATCAAATAGCAGGCAGGTCAAAATATAAATGTGTAACAAGTTCGGCGCGGGTGACATGGCACACATACTATTGAACGATAAATTACAAAAAAAAAAAAATATTTATCTAGAGACAAGCGTAAAAACTAATGATATATTGCAGTTTTCACTGAGCTGATCGCAGGCCACTGACCGGATATGAAAAAGGTATCGTGCGCGTCTCGCGCGGGGTGCTGCTGCGGCTGGAAGAGGGCGTCAAAGTTCCAGAAGGAACTCTCCACGTAGCGGTTGGTGGGCATCTCGGAGAAGCCCATCTCGAGGAAGATCTGTCGGAACTCGGCGCGCACTTTGAGCAGCGGGTGGAGGTGACCGCGCGCCGGCGGCACGCCCAGCGCCGAAAAGTTGTACGGCTTGAACGTCTTGGAGCGCCAGGATCCGGAGGCGATCATCTCGGGCGTGAGGTCCGTCTCGGGCTTCTCGATGTTGAGTGTGAAGTCGGCGCCCTTCGACACTGTGTAGCTCTTGGAGACGCTGCCGTGTGCCCGACGGGAGGGGTGAGTCAGCTGGAGAAACATCCACTGCTAGCGACCCGACGATCCCGGCGGCGCGGTGCGAAACCTTTACTGGCGCATAAACGTAGACGCATGGTTGAAGATTGTTGTGACAGCTGAGTGTCAGCGCGACAAACAAACCATTACACAATCAGTTCTGGTATAGCTACCAGATCACCTTTCATAGCCACCCCCTCCTTCCCACGCCCCTCCATCGTCACTCACACTTCCTGGAGCAGTTTGCGCTTCTTGTACTCCGCCTTGAGCTTCTCGGAGACGTCTGCGTCAGCCGAGTCCTGTAGCGCGGCCAGGTGCAGCCGCACCACGTCCGTCACCGACTGGACGCGCCGGCACACGCGCGCGCCCGCCGGGCCCTTGTCCACGCGCACCCAGCCGCACGACACCGCCTTGCTGAAGCCGATCTTGGCGTTGGGCACGCTCGACTGAGGGAGAGGTCAGAGGCGACGTCAGATTCGAGAGGTTACGTCAGATACGAGCGTCTAATGGAATGTGATGGAAAGGTGGTGCTAATCGCGGGTGTAATACAATGTAATACAACAGAACGTAGGATTTCACGTATTACCGAGGGCGTGGGTCAGAAGCAGGTTACCACAAAACAAAGATGCCTGGTTTGAGAATTGATCATTATTTCTTCACCAATCACGCACATCTAACCTCAACAGTACCGCTATCAGCACCAGAGCAAGCCGCAACACTGGGCCTGCGCTCCGAGTGTGTTCCACTCACCATGAGCTCCGACTGGGCGATGCCCTCTGGCGGCACGGCGTTGAACACCTTGGCCTCGTGGCTGCCGGTGCGCGCCACATCGCGTCCCTCGTCCGTCAGCTCCCAGTGCTTACGGGTCACCTGCTCAACGTTCACCACCTGCCCGGCGAGGGCACACGGCGGTCAGTGCTGCCCTTCTACTCCCTGACCTACACGCAGGCCAACGTTCAGCTGCCCGGCGGGGGCACACGGCGGTCAGCGCCGACCTCCTGACTCCCTGACCTACACAGTACACACCCAGGCCAATGTTCAGCTGCCCGGCGGGCGGCGACGGCACACGGCGGTCAGCGCCGACCTCCTGACTCCCTGACCTACACACCCATGCATAGGGCACAGCTATCTCATCCACGGCTACTAATGACGAGTATGTTTGATGCTATGAGAATTACAGACAACCTCTGTCCTACCCCACCGTCATTGCACTTCACCAATACCAGATATATTAATTGCTAAAATAGGCAAATAAAATCAGAAAAAGGAATTAATGAGGGCATGCAACAAGTTAACAAAAATAACATTTTCATGGTTGTTTGCACATAAAAAGCAGAAAATAAGGGCTGAACACGTGTTCCCATAGATAAAAATAGACCTCACCTGACCAAGGCCCTGTAGGCTCTTGATTATGCCTACAACTTTCTGATGATCCTCCTGGATGCTGTTAGCATAGTCCTCACTATTGAAGGGACCATTTTTGTCTATGTAGCTGAGGATGCCCTCAGCTGAAACTGCTTCCTGAGGCATTCCTGAGAATAGACAAGTACGTCCACCTTAAAGTGGCATTCAGTTTAAACCCAACTATGATGTTTTATCCAAAGATAGGCACTTAATAGGCATATGCCTAATGCACTGACAATAAAGTTACAGAGCACCCTATTGAAATCTGTAAGATATCCTTAATCCTTATGAAATAAATCCTGACTAGAGACCAAAACAGTGTTCATCCACCTTATTGGAATCTTGAAGGTGCAAGATCCTTCAGCTGGTATGAATTTATCGCAACCTGGCCAAAGGAAATCCATGTGTTCTGTTGTGTGTTCAGTGTTGTGGATCCTCGTGGTGTGGTGCAGATGCCTGATGTACTGCACCCCAAAACATTCAGAAAGTTGCTGAATTTTGGGACATTGAAAACTTGGAACTTTGTTTATGCTTCACAGAGGTGGGCATCGCTACCGAAATTTGGAAACCGCTACCGCTACCTTCCGCAACCTAAGGTACCCAAAGCGCAATCGCAACTCCGAAACTATTTTGCAGATCGTAAAACCGCAACTCGCAACTCCGCAACTCCGCAACTCCGCTACCAACCTCTATAAGGTTCCTATGTTTTATCAGTTTTAGTCCTGAAGTGCAGTGTTATGTCTGACAGGTAGGTAGTACCTTTGGTTGACCTCTGTTGGTGACCTGACTGTTGGTGACCTTTGATGACGTCACGTGACCTATAATGCTCAATGCGCAAGTCATTGCGACACCAGTTGACGTAAATGACCTGCCAGTGCTACTCTTTGCATGTTTTAATTGTTTGGGATCATTTTGCCGCAAATCCGGACGAGTCGTATTTTCTCCCAGACTTATAATGGAGAGGTCACACAGTTGACCTTACCTTAAGTCACAAATATAAAAAAATATGAGACAATACACTTTGTACCGATATCTTGTTACCCTTGTCACATGCAGACAGTTTCAAAGTGATCGGTCAATAGGTGTATCTACAAATTGCTATATTGCCCTGTATTGCTAGGGCGGGTGTTTAAATTTTTCGGAGATTGGGTCCCTTGACTTCACCTGGTGACCTGACCTGAGGTGACCTGGGTCTGACATGTTGATACAATGTACGTGGAAAGGATGTGTTAATAGCAGTGTCGAAAACAGCCGCGTTGCCGCCGCCTTTTTTATATATTTGCAGAAAACCTTACGGAGGGGTGTCCAAACACCCCCCCCCCGCCCCCGGCCCCGTAGTGGCGACCATAAAATTTGACTTAACCCTCGCTGTGTGCGGTGTTTTCCAGCGTCTAACGTGTACGTCGGTTGGATCCCCTCCCCCCCCCCCCCCTGCCGTTCGGCCCCTGATCGAGCTAGAGCTTCGCGGGAAAAAAAACGAGCGTGTTGCCCGTGACGAGAGGAAGCCGATGATACCCAATTTTAAGGTCATAGGTCATTGGTTGACCTTCCAGGCCAGGTCAATGGCCCAAAAGTCGGGAAAATCGGACCTGCTAGAACTTCGTAAAGTGAAGCTTTTATGCTTTTGGGGGGGGGGGGGGGCGCTGATAACAAATTTCATGTTGGTTTTGATCAAAGATGACGTCTTCATGCATTTGGGCCTGGTCGGGTCAGGTCAGGTCAGGTCAACCAGTAGGCGTCCTACCGCCTATCCAGTGTCAACCACCACTGAAAGCCTCGTAACATGTTACTAAGGCACTAAAACTACTTCGTAAATGTTCAAACGGTCATTAAATTCGAAATCAGCTTCAAAAACTAGCCTGGAAAGTGGAAACACGTGCAGTGTGCAGTCTGGAGTGCAAAGAGTACAGTGGCGCCCCCACCAGCGGTGGCGGCCCCGGTAGCGGTTGCGCTTTAGAATTTTTCGCTTCCGCAACTCGCAACTCCGCAACTTTTTTGGGCTCGGTAGCCGATCCGTAACTCCGCTACCAAGAGGGTAGTCCGCAAGTTGCGGAGTTGCGGAGTTGCGGACTTAAGTTGCGCAATGCCCAGCTCTGATGCTTCATATATTATAGGAAATTTACTGATGCCTTTAACACAAACTAAGAAAAAAACATGGATGAAATACTTCCTTTACAACAATATCAACCCTCGCCCGTTTGTTTTACCAGCCTCAAACGTATCAGGAGGGGGGGGGGGGTCCGTTGGACCCTCCTCGCCGTTTGACCCCTGATCAAGCTAGAGCTTCGCGGAAAAACGAGCGTGCTGCCCGTGACGAGAGGAAACCAACGATACCCAATTTTAAGGTTCTAGGTCATTGGCTGACCTTCCAGATCAGGTCCATGACCTAGAAGCCGAGAAAATCGGGACCTGTTTGAATGTCGTAAGTGTGGCCGCTATAAGATTTTTCGGGGTGCTGATCACGAATATCATGCTAGTTTTGATCACAGATGATGTCTTCATGCATTTAGGCCAGGTCGGGTCAAGTCAGGTCAGGTCAACCAGTAGGGGTCCTGCAGGGTATTTGTAGCAGGTGTCACTGTCAACCGCCTCTGATAGCTTCGTAGCATATTACGATTTACGAAGGCACCAAAACTACTTCGTAAATGTTCATTTGGTTGCTAAATTTGAATTCAGCTCCAAAAACTGGCCTAGAAACATGTAAAGCTCGAAAAAGTGAACCGAGGTCATCAAAGGTCAATGACCTGACCTCTTCAGGTGACCTTGACAGTTGACACCCACCCTTATGCATGGGACCAACATCATTTCACATGTTTGAATGCTTGAAACCACGAAAAAACTGCAAACGCGCGGCTAATGCGAGCCGATGCCGACATACGTCGAATCGCTATTCCGGCAAAACACGGTCTCGAAAAGTAGCTCACAGGTGAAAGGTCACTTGGATCAGGGTCCTGAAATTTTCAGGGTAGGTGTAAAATTGATTAAAGCGAAGGTACAGAAAGTTTCGTCGCGATCGGGCGCTTTTTACGCGAGTTATTCGCGAAAAACCGAGGAGTGGGGGGTCCGTTCGACCCCCCATACAGGCGAGGGTTAACAGATATAACACATTCAGCAATGCAATGTCAGTTAAAATTTTCCACTTTTCAATTGCATGAATTGCATCTTAGAGTAGCTACCTTACTGAGTGCAAGTGGAGGGCAAAACTTCCAGTATGCGTTTGGCAGAAAAAAAAACTATGTCATAAAAATAGCAATGTACTGTGCACTGAAATAGCATTCAAAACTTGGGCTAAGAACAGCATAATTAGCTGAATACCTACTTTGTTGTAACAGCTGAAAGATGCCCTGCCTCAGTCCTGTAGTGAATACACAATGCTGGACAGGGTGTGTGCTTAGGAAAAAACAATGCTCAGTTTTAGGCTTTAGCAAATATCAGCCACCTGCAAGTCACTGGCCAGACCCAAGGCCGTATAAGAGGCCAGACCAGCTGGCAAGGTAGATGCTGTCAATGGCTTTCCTTTAAGGAAATATATGACTTTCCTCAAATTAATTTTTTTGCTACCGTTTTATTATGTTTATAATTATTTTTTTTACCTCAGTTGGTTAGAGCGTTGGACTCCGCGTGGTGAGAGCACGCGTTCCCGGTTATGACAGTCCGGGTTCGAAGCGCGACGGGCGCTCGACATTTATGGGCCTCCTGACAGGTATGGTTGCGGTTGGTGGCAGGCCGTAGCCAGGCGAAGTCAGCGAGGGGACCGGCCGTGCGCGGCTTTGTGCGCACGTAAAACTTTGGACTCTAAATTCTGCCATAGAATCGGAATTGCGCGATCGGAGGGTAGAGGGCAGGGTCATCGCAACAAGCTTCGCTTAGCGGTGGCTCTGTCCTTGTGAATCCTTCCCATCAAAAGGTTCGGACTAAATTAAAAAAAATATACTTAAATGATCAGAAAAGAAAAACTTAATGCATACAAAAGGAATTTTTAAATTGTTTTCATTAACAGCATTATTCCATTTGCACTTTGCAGTAGAGGCTTAATACAGTGTTTGCAGCTGAAGCTAATAAAGCTTTGACCAATTATATTGCATAGTTCAAAACCAACTGCATGTTGATTGTTGATGGGCTCATGCTGGCCTCAACAGGTTGCTGCATTCCTGGAACTCTTCCATCAGGCACTACATTTGGTGGAATCTGAAAACAAGGCACTGGAGGGCATATTAGTCATGTGATTACTGAGAAGTTCTCTCCCTTTCAATGCCTCTAACAGGTCAATTATCACGTGATAATTTCAAAAGCCTTGAACAAATTGTCCCAGGTGCCCTGTTTTTAGATTCCACCCTAAATTTCTGTGCAAGGCAATGATTTGAGAAGAAATGAAAAAATATCTGCCTAGGGTAATCAATGGGATGCATCAGCTCCTAATTTGCGCTATTCTCGGCTAATGCTACACAACTGCTATTCAAATTCAAAACACCAGGTCAAAATTGGTAGGTATACTTCCTTTATGCTTGAATATGCGTTCCCTACATTATGTGCGGGATGCTCTAAAATATGGTAGCGGTCAGGAGTAAAAAATAAGCCATTTATCCTGTACTTCAATCACAAGTCCTCAATTTGTATTGTTCCCCCGAAAAGCAATACAAATTCTGAAAACATATGCTACCTAGGATTTAGGAATTTGGGAGCAGTGCACATTACAAAGCAATTTCTGCAGCACAAGGTATTAACTAACACAACATTCTGAGCTCTGAATCTAGCAGAGACAAACTTCAAAAGAACTCACCAGTTATATGGATAATATCCTTTGCTTTTTTATAATGCCGGCGCCCATCGAGCATACGCTTCTTGAATGATAAATTTTACACGGCATCCGCATCAGCATGGGAAATCCCAGAACGGTGCTGTTCGATGCTTGCTCTAGGTTGCTAGTGTCCCCCTGCTTCTCATTGGTGACTTTCGCGTAGGGCATGCGATCCACCAATGAGAAGCCAGGAATGGCCAAGAATTAAGTTCCGTATATGGGAAGACTTGCAGCATGAGTACAAAATCTTGACTCAGAACATTACCAGGCTGATGATATTAACTGTCTTATTTGCGCCAGTTTTTGTTAAGAAAGTTGTGCTAAATTTTAATGATTTTTACATGTCTTCGTAAAAGGCACCAATAATAGGTATACTAAACTTAAGTTAATTTTAAAATTAACTACAAAACGTGTGATATACGAAGATGGAATGTGAGGGTAAAAATCACCATTGGAATTAACCCCAAATCAAAGACGCTAGTATAACCAGCATCAAAGCTAGCTTTTCCAAAATAAAAGTTACCTTTTTCCTTTGCGGCGGGACGTGAACAACGTAAAAGTGCCAAAACCGCTAATCCCGGGACAGTTTTGTCAGTTATTAACCTGCATCCCGGCGTGGTCCGTGGATTTCCAAATAAATTCCACGCCCTGCTGGGGGGTCGCGTCCCCTACCCGGACTCTATCTACCTAGGTATGCATATAACATTCGTTCACCTCCATGGCCATTGGCCTGCGCATTTGAATACGTGCGATGAATACAGGCATTTACCATGGAAATCATAGGTATGCAGAGAACGCTCGGTGGCTGCGTATACCTCAATCCCTTCCATTCGAGCGCTGCCGAGCTCAGCTAGCCGAGTCAGCCCTGCGGTACAGCATAACTTCAGGCGTTAAGCGCTGCTGCCATCTAGTGAGGATACGTTGAACTAATGCTAATGCATCGAAATCGGGTCTTTGTGACCGAAATCTTCCGCAAAAATCCTAAATAGCAATTAGCAGCTCGTCAAAGTTTAGGCACCCGGCACCGGGACCGACTTCCCACCCCTTCTGCCTAGCTAGTCGGATATGCATAGGCTGACAGATACATCGACTTAGGTATGTTAGGTACCTATGTCCTTTAGTCCTGTAGGCAGGTAATGACGCCTGTCACGGATCTTGTGATGGTCCGCCACCCGGTGGACCTCAGCCTGATAAAAGTCTTAAAGGTACGGCTCTCGCGAGATTAAGCGGTAGGTTTTGCACTTTTACATTTCCGGTTATATCTCAGAAACTAATCGATCTACGATGAAGCCATTTTACACGATCATGGCCGACTTGTTACCCAACAAGTCGATCGCATCTTCAACACTTAAAAGCTTAAGACGACGAAGATATAGCCTGAAGTACCTACACTAAATTTTATAGGTGCAAAACCTACCGCTAAAACCCGCGAGACCGCAGGTCTCGTGGGTTTTACTCGGTACCCGGTAGTCGGTGAAAACATCAACTTGTAAACATTTTTCTACAGGTTTTGTGTATTGGAGTGACTGAGGCACGCACTGCATAAGTAGGTCCGATCGCAACACATTGAGAACGCCGGTAGAGCTGTATACAAAACAGTACAAAAATAGTAATACTCAACATCGTCTATCCTCACCCAAAGCAGGTTTGCGGGGTTGAAATAATCGTACCTAAATGGTTTAGTCGCATCGATATTTTATCTTCATATGCTGATCTCTGTGTAGGTATCTGCATAGATAACATGAATCATGTTATTCATGTTATCTATGGTACTTCTGTTATACGAAACAGAAAATAAACACGTCATGTAATTGAATAAGGTAAATTCCGAAAAACGTCGCCAAGCAACACATGCAGCGAACAACCAAAACTCAGGCTTCACAAAAAAAAAAACACGAGCAATACAAAGAGACGTCGTGTACCAAATGTGTACCTCACCATCCAAATGTGCCATCATCATATCACATCGGCTGCACATTATAGGTACACCATTATATATACCTACATAATGGAGTTGCAAAAACATCAAATGGTATATCAGATACGACCTGTAGGCATACACCTACGCTCAGTCACATCCAGTTCTCTGCTTGCATGTCATAAGCGCTTGCCGCCTTGCCGGTCAACCGGCGTTTGTGGTATTCATTTCTTAGGTCATCAGTCAGCATACGATACTCTCGATGGATGCTTTACAGAAACTCATCAAAGCAGTTTGATCTGTGAATATCGTGGGCGCTTACGCATTATACCTAATCGTGTATCACCATTATCATTTAAGCAGGGTATCTTCGGAACCGCATGTATGACATAAAATAACATCGAGCTGCATTTCGGCTCGACAGCCCGGTCAAACACCTACAGAGTCATGCACCGTGTCCTCATTATAAATCACAGACTGGACCTTCCCTAGAGAACACCAGAGATGAGCGATATCACCGTCTGCCGGTGATCCCGGCTCGCTACCGCGCCACGATGGCCGCTGACGCCGCGGAGCGTCCGCTGAGCAGCAGCTCGGTCAGCCGCTCCGACTCGGCCGGCAGGAAGCCGAGCTGCACCAGCGTGTGCGTGGCGCGCGCCGTCAGCGTCTGCTTGTAGCGCCAGATGGAGGTGTCGCGCACCGAGTCGCGCCGGAACTCGGCCTCGCACGTCTTCTGCAGCGGGCCCACGCAGTCGGCGCGGTAGTGCTGCAGCTGTGCGTCGCTGGTGCTGATGCTGTAGGACAGACAGCCGCCCAGACACGCCAGCGGGAAGTGGTTGTGCAGCGCCACCACCCGGTCCGTGCGGTGGAAGCACTTGATGTACTGGCCCGGCTTGGTGTAATTGCGGCTGCGCTGCACGTGCTGCAGCATGTGCATATAGCGCGGGATGTCCGGCTGCCAGGTGTGCTCGTGGCCCTGCACGTCGAAGAAGTAGACGTTGCGCGCGTTGTACGAGGCGATCTCCCTGCCGCGGAGGTGCGCCTGGTGGTCGGCGCGCGGCACCACCGACGCCATCAGCTCCGACCAGCTGTTGAACGCGGTCGGCATGATCACCTCGTCCGTGTCCAACAGCGCCACGTACTCGTAGCGGTAGAGGTTGCGGTAGAAGCAGTCGTTGTAGGGCACCAGCTCACTCTGGCGCCGGTTGGTGATCATCTTGCTGAGATAGAGCCGCTGCAGGGGTGACAGGTTGGGCTGCTCACCGGCCAGTGTCAGCGGCGTCACCTCGACCAGGCCCTGGCGCTGGTAGTAGCGCAGCACCTTGGAGATGTTCGGGTGCACCTCCAGCTTGTACAGGAACACCTTCTTGGCGCCGAGCACGCGCAGCGTCTCCAGCCACTCCACCAGCCGGACGGAGAGGTCGTGGTCGGGGAACGACAGGCCCTTGACGCAGACGGCGAAGTCCTGGCGGCGCTGTCCGGGCAGCGGCCGGTTGTTGACCACCTTCAGCGCCACGGTGGACTTGTCGCACGGCCGCTCCACGACTGTGACGGCGCGCGGCACCATCTGGCGGAACTGGCGCGGCACCTGGCACGCCATCAGGTACGGCTGCAGGATGCCCTGCTCGTAGTTGCCCCACTTCTCGTACCACACGTACTTGTACTCGATGACGGGCGCGATGATCGGGAAGGGCAGCTGATCGAACCACATCTGGCAGTGCGTGAGCAGCGTCGGCTTCAGACGGTCGATCATGACCAGCAGCCGCACCAGCGGGCCGATCGCCAGCGCCGGCCGGTTGTCGTAGTACGCACCGTAAAAGTTGTATGTCCCATTGCTCGTCTCCAGCACCTGCCAGTAGATGTTGTTGAACTTGATGTCGTAGAGCGACGGCAGGCGCGCGCACGTGCTGTTGACGCGCGAGGTGCGCATCACGCGGCGCGCCCAAAAGTCCATGGGCAGGTTGGGCACGGTGCGTTTGACGGTCTCGAGCGCCTGCCGCTCGGACTGGGCCGGCGAGGTGTCCACCAGCGGCTCTAGCTCCAGCAGGCGCTCCAGTGGCACCGCGTCCGTCGTGGACTCGGGGACCTGCTGCAGGATCTGTCGGGACGGAGACGCCTGGCCCGGCGCCGCGGAGCGCGCCTGGCGCTCCGAGCCGGTGAACCTGCCGGCAGACGCGGGGGACGGCGGTCAGAGTCGGTGACATAAGCTAGGTTTATGGTTAGAGCGGGTGAACCTGCCGACAGACGAAAGGGAACACTGCAGTGTGGCAGGGTATAGGTTGTGGCAGAGAACAGAACCTACGACAGATAACAACAACGGCGGTCACAAATTAACATATGAAGAAGACGGGAATACGAGCTTGTGATAAAGTTTGGACGGTAATCCGTTTAACTTTTTATTCAGTCTTATTTTATTTTTGAGCGTGTCTGCACCATGCACAGTGTACGGTGCTAGCTTTCCACGCCACCCACAGTGCAGTTACACCGGCACTATCTGCTGATTTTCACCCGGTGACGTGAATTGACGATAACTTCTGCGGAGGCTACGCTGACGTTGCCGTTCAGGCTGAAGACAGGGCTCGGCCGCTTCATTGGCTTCGGCCGCTTCAGGTCTGTGATCGCTGAAGAGACGATAGCTAGTATTTTCGACGAACGGAGATGGTCCATGGCGTTGCTTTGTTGGGGACCTGGACATGAGAGGTAGGTATGACGTCCGTTTTACGTGAGGATATCGTTCATAAGGTGTTAAACCGCCTCAACGTTCCATTTAAAATATAATTGTATGCAAACGTCGAACGTGAGGATGTGTTGCAACGTTTTACCTGGCGATGTTCTTACGCATTAAATGAGATGATAACTCTCGGGCCCCACACGCACGGGTCAAGGCCACCGTTTGCCACTATAGTAGCGGTGATGAGTTTTACACCACCCGGCTGCTCCTGAATAACAGATTGTGCCGGCGAGGTCACCGGGTGGACCGGCCCCGGAGGACGTGGTCCTTCCTCTCTGTCCTGCCCTCCTGGTTCTCAGACCGGCCCCCGGAGGACGTGGTCCTCTCTGCACCCCTGCCCTCCTGGTTCTCAGACCGGCCCGGAGTCGAGGCCAGCGGGCCAGCATCCACAGGAAATACTCCGGCCGTCCTGCTCGGCGCGGCGGAAGGACGGCACGGAGACGACTGGAACTGCGGGAAGCCCGCGGCGGCGTCAGGGACCTCTCTCCCCGTCCCTCCCTCCCCGCCGTGTGTGCGTCGGTTTCAGGGTGCAGCTGGACACCGCACGTCCGCGCAGCTGGCGGGGATGTGACGGCCGAGCGGAAACTATCGCTAGTGCCAACGTGTGTGTGCGCTGAGCTGAGTCTGAATCAGACATTTCCGTTCTGTGGCAGAAAGGCCTCGAACCGATCTCCTGGTACGCAGCCTAAGATAGCTTCGGATAGACGGCACTCGTTTGCCGGCTCAGCCGATTATCGACTTGCTAGAGCCTGCCGTTTACGTGTGAGCGCCTTGCTTGGACAATGTCAAACAATACGTAACTAAGACTTTATAGGTACTTAAGTTTCGTCAAAAGCACAGTCATAACGAATGTTAGGCTAAAGGTGAACAAACTGATATATTGGTACGGCCCTCCAGCAAAAGAGTGGTTGGTTAGCCTATGTCCTTTTGGTGTAATAATATTAAATGACAGGGACACCTCTGTGAAATGACTCAATAGAAATGAGAAGAGGGTTCGTGCACACACTTCGGCAATGGTTTTCAACAGCCATTATACGTATTCATCAATGCAGATCGATTATTTTGATGTTGGCAACCAACCAGGCAACCACTAATACCTGGAGGGCCGTACCTAAACTCTATGAGTTGAGGTCGAGATTACAGCCAAGTCGATAGATGCAAAACAAAATTAGCTTGTTCATTGTTCGTGCGACCCGCCAATGATCTTGTTATTATCTCGGTGCAAAATACCTTTTAATTGGAAACACATTTTAACTGCTGATCGGCACGAGAAGTGCGTAGCTAGCTGCGAACAGCTGCGGAACATTCCTACCGCGGCAATCAACACATCTGTGACTAGGTCGCCAGCTGCCACAGTTTGTTCTCGCCTCTGTTGAGGAGCACAATGGAACTGGGCCGCCCTTTAGGTAAGGCCGCGATCCACCTGGGTTGCGGCACGCGAGAAGGCACCGACGGCGAGGCCGCGTGCCACCGGCGCCAGTTTTGCAACGGACGGCTGCTCTCAGGACAGGGCTGGGCGGGGAGAGCACAGGTGCTCTGCGGCTGCGAGAAGGGTCAATTAGATCCTCGATACCGCTGCAGGTCTTCCAAATCGTCTGCAAATGAGGACCAGTTACCTCATTGCGCTGCAGGTAGGCATAACCGAGTGTATGTGTGGATTCTGTTTGATTTCTTATTTTGCTTGCATGCGATACGAGCATTTGCTTTGAGTTTTCCAGCGGTGTTTCGGGCTGCGTCCTCGAGCGATATCTTTCTCCTTATGGACCAGCGAAATGAGAACTGAAAAAACAACATCCATCCATCAACCCTGTCGCATCGTTTGGTTTCCGGCTAATTTCAGTCCCATTGCTCCATCCTTCCGGCCTTGTTCTGACAGTGCAGCGCGGCAGTTATAGTCCTGTGTCGCCGGCGGCAGGGTCAGGCCGGTCTCCATCCGACCCTGGCAGCCCCGCGACGGCCACTGCAGGCCTCGGTCAGCACACCGCCCCCGGCGCGAACGAGGCGCATCGCCGCGCCGCCAGGAACGCACTTTCACTGTCGGGGTCGGCGGCAGGCAAATGATATACCCACCGAGTATATAGATAACCGGCCTGTGCCGATGGCCGGGACAGGCGGCGAGCGCTGCATCAATGTCGAACGCAGCCAAGGGCGGCATTGACACGTGTGAAAGATTCTCATCGAATTAAGAAAATTAATGGCTGTGACAGCCAGGAAACAAAGAGTTCGTAATGGAATAACAGCCACATAGTCGTACCTCATGCATAAAACAACCCAAGGATACCCAATGATAATTTATTTTGTCTACCAAAGCGAAACATGGATCAAGTGAATTTGAAAACAACGAAGGGTTTTCTACAAATCTTCCGATGAGAAACAATCAAACCCTTGTTGAGGCGGTGATTCAAGCCGACCTTACACCTGCGAAGCACACCTGTGTGCCTTGCGTCGCCGTCGTTCGACCACGCCTCAGCGCCGGTCGCCAGCCTGTTCCGCTCGTCAGCTCACATGTGCGCCCAAGGCGGGCGCAGGTCGGTAGTGGCTGGCCATAGGGCCTTGGGCTGGCCGGTGAGGCAGCAGTTCAGCAGGCGGTACGGCCCAGCGGCCGCGGCCCAGTCATCTGCGGGGAGGCCGGCGAAAACCAGCTCGAGCCAGACACGGCCGGAGCTCGGCCGAGGCCAGTGTTTATGACGAGCGCGATCGGCGGCGCCGGCGCAACTGGCGACGAATGGCGGAGGCGGCGGAGCCTTCACATCTCGCACGAAGGCCACCCAGGCACTCATATTGGCTGGTGTTAATCATGCAAACAACAGAGATCGTCGTGATGTTCGATCGTTTCGCCATTACGAAACGTTTTCAATGATTTGATGGTTGGTATGACCCAAATGCAGCTGCAACATATGACTGGACACCGGCAGTGGCGGCGGATTCGATTTTGGCGTGGGGGGGGGGGGGCAAGATCCCAGTCGAGATGATGTCATAGGCGGATCCAGAAAGACGTTTCCGACACTGTAGGGGACATACCCCCCGAAAAAGTGTCCCAAATCCAAAAACTCCTTGGATTCCGATTCCTTACGGATCTACTGCTGAACAGTATAAAGCAAAAAAATAAAAAATCCTGATAAAAGTGTTATTATTAGGAAACATAACGTACGCTTTGTCTATTTCGGGCGATGCAGGGGCCAGGGGAGGGAGAGTAAATATTTGCTTTAAATGCCCGCTCCCTGGATCCGCCAGTGGACAATGTAACGCTTTTCGTATTGCTGTATTAGAAAAAAAGTTTCAATGGGAAAAGTTGTGCCATAACCCGATCCCATATTAGATGTTGAAGAACGGTTTCAAACCTTTTGAAGTAGGCGAGCGCTTTCCTTCAACATGAGGTAACTCGTTAGCATTTCCTCTGTTCATTTTACGTTCGATTTCCGTTTAACCTTCCTTTAAAAAGTATTTCTGAGACAGATATCAACTAGCTCACAGCGGGAGGAGACCGCTCAAACATTCAGAGACAGTCGGTCGCATCTAAACCTATTGGGACAGCGATCCGCCAGAAACCCTCCCCAAGGCAGTAGCTCGCCAACTAAGCCCACCGAGACGGGCTGTCTCGATGGGTTTATACAGTTAGCCTACAGCAAGGCTTAACTAAGGCCCAAATGCTCGTCAAGCTGGGAACGGAGGGCTGAGGTGAGGGAGCGTGGCGGTGGGCTGGGGTGAAGGAACGATGGACTGAAACGAGAATCCAGAAGCTCTGGGTAGGGCGTTTCTTTTAGGGTGCGCTGACTGCGGTAAGGTCCAAATTATCACACCAAATTTTGCCACGACATCTACCGATTCAGGCACTCGAGAATCAGCGGCCAGTGATATCTGCAAGAGCATTTCCAACCCAGATTCAGCCTGGTGTCAGGGTGCCTCAGGTGGCTTTAATTAAAGTTGCACATACCTCAGTGCAGCCAGTCTGTCGCCGAAACCATTCGGAACAGACTTCAACAAAAAGTGAGACAAGGTTAGTGCTATCGTTATAAAAGTGCCATTATAGCCTTGGGCCCCGTTGGCTTGACCCACCGGAAGGTGGTAGTTATCGGACGCTGCGGGGCATACTCATTTTTCCAAAATGCCTCAGATTTCGCTTTCGTGTTCATAGGCGGCGGAACGGGGAGGGCACCGGGGCACCGTGCCCCCCTTTGATTTTGGCATTTTAACGTTAGCGCTATGGGCGTTGCATGGAAAGAATGGAACCAAAAGTCGGCAGGCCCTTAATTGAAGGTGTTCCGCCGCTACTGTTCGTGTTTGATGCTCTTTATTCTATAGTCAGCCTTTAGACAGAGGGGGGCCCACTAATGATCAGTGCCCTAACCCTCAAAAGTTTCCAACACTAATTTTTACTTTTTTATAGTGAAAATTGAAATAAAGCGGATACTGAACTGTGAACATCCAGTTTTTACACTGGCCCCACACAAGCCTCCGAATGCCCAAAGCAGATCTCTGATGACTGGCCTTTGGGTGTCATACCATACCGTGCATTGGTCAATGTCGTCAATGTGTACGACCTCGGCGTTTACCATTTTATGCGCTGGAAACTGTTGCGCTCGAAGAAATCAGGGGAGTGGCTTATTATGAGCGCTCATCAGTCCTAACTACCCGCAAGCGAATGGCTAGCCATTCCGTCTCCGCTCGCTTGCGATTTGGCATTTATGTAGGTACAAAATAGAGGCAAACGACCACTGAAGGTATGAGTTGCGTCTCTTGCACACATCTATAAATCGAATCTGAAAAGACAAAAACAAAATGATATAAAGCGGAAATGGTTAGCATTTACACATATTCAAAAGGCACCGTTGGACATGCTGTAGGAGCGCATAGCTGCAATATCAGGTTATGGAAATTTTCCTCATGTTTAGGGCACAATATGGAGGGGCAAGAATATACGTTTGCCCCTCCTCCAAAAGTTTCTTAGGGAACGATGCCTCCTCTGCCACCCCGTATCCGTCGCTCCTGAAGCGGTCACTGAAGGCCTGGGTTTCCGCTGCGTCACGTTGACGCTTATAAAGCCTCCAAAACTAGGTTGAAGATAGGAAAACTTCAATTGAACGTGAACGCTTGCCATTTAACCCGCGCGGGGCTGGGGGGGGTAACTTTTACCCCCCCTCGCGAATTTTTGCGATATCTCAAAAACGGCGGCGCGCAGCGCCGCCAAACTTTCAGTACCTTTTCTTACATCAATTGGACACCTTCCCTGAAAATTTGAGCGAAATCCGTCGGAAAATTTTTGAGAAATTGACGTTTTAGTGACGTCATGTTCGCCATTTTCGCCTCAAAAACGGCAAAAGTTCAAACGCCGCTAACATCTTCATTTTTAAAGGAATCAAGACGTAACAAAAAAGGTTATACGTAATTTTACTTTGTCTATCAAATGGCTATCTCGGTTTTTTGAAAATTTTGGATTTTGGCCTAAATTTTTTCAAAAAACTGATTTTTTTGGGAAAATCATTATAAAATCCAAAATTTTGAGTCTATCGAAAAAACCGGAATATATGTCAGAGAAGTCGTCTATGTACACCTACATACCAAATTTTAGAAGAATCGGTTCAAAAATGTGGGAGTTATTCAAAATTTTATGACGTCACGACACACATTTTTTTTAAATGACTTTTTTGGAAGTTCTAGACCTCGTACGGAAACAAAAATAGCACCATTCGATTCGCCGTGAAAAACTGCATCAGATAGACACCTTTTTAGGCCTTAACAACCAACTTCAAAATTTGACCTCACTTGACCTGACCTTGACCTGACCTCGACCTGAAATTCATCCAGAGGTGGTCCATATCACTAATTGAGTGTGCCTATTGAATTCTATGAGTAAAATGACCCATAAAACATGTGTCGCACATGCCCTTTTCTATATTTTGTTTTTGGTGACCTGACCTGACCTGACCTGACCTTGACCTTGACCTCTGAATGATATTGTATGCAACTAATATTGTCTTGGTAGCCTAAGAACACGTTTTGGGCGATCAGTCTCAGTCCATGACTCCATTCTTCGGCAACTACGGTGCAAGGCCGATACTGTAGAAACTTGCAATTTGTACCCTTGACCTGACCTTGACCTTGACCTCAAACTTTAAATTAAGTACATGTTTTTAGTAGTTCGTGATGAGAGCTTTCGATTGGCGTTTGAATTTTCCAAATCGGACCATTAGTTCGGGAGATAACAGGGGGGGGGGGGTAAAATTTACCCCCCCCCCCAGCCCCGCGCGTTCGGCTGGAGACCCCAGCCCCGCGCGGGTTAAGAAAGGCAACGTATGATAAAGTTATGGGCATCTGGTTACATCTTCAGATGATCGAACAGAATAATCAGGTACATGGTTTCTTGTCTAAGCTTTGTCACAAATTATGGGGGGGGGGGGGCAAAAAGATACTTTTGCCCCCCCCCCACGAGTTTGCCAGAGGGGGCAGCTGCCCCCCTGCCCCCCCCCCCCGAATCCGCCGCCCCTGGACACCGGGGAAAGAAAATACGGAAGGCCGCCTTTCTCGTAGTTCAAACATTCAAGGGGTACACCCATTGTTTTCAGTTTTGTTTCTGTGCGCTTGTGCAAAGAAGTATAGGCTTCTTTGCGTACGTTCCAACTTCGGACTCTAAATTCTGGACTGCAGGAATTCGCCGATCGGAAAGTAGGTGTCTAAAGAGCAGGTCCAACGCAACAAGATCTGACGATCTGTTTAGCGGGGCTCTGTCCTTGTGAATCGTTCCATTCAAAATGTTCTGGACAAGCTTATGTCAAAATGCATTGCATCCACAGTTCAGCAATGTTAATTGTTAAACACAATACAATATAAGCATCTTCATTACAAATGCAGTCGATGTCGACACAGGAGCACAAGCACATCTCCTTCGCTATCACGATCTATTAGCGCGAGCGGCGATCTGCAGCATCAGCTACGAAGATCGCGCTGCTGTGCCAACTCGTCACAAGGCCGGGCTGGTGATATTGATAGACTGTTGCGCAATCAATGATCAGGTAGCTGTGCTAAATCAAGAGATCACCTTAGGGAACTGCAGTTTGGAGCTTGCAAGTCGCATGCACGCCTATTCAGATGCTTCTGCGATCCTTTATCACGATGCTAGGACGTCATCCAAGCTCTCATCATCGCTCATTAGGGCTGATAGTGACCTCAGAAGGCAACATTAGCCCATATCGACTGACGAACATCACATCTGTCATGGTCGCTGCTCTGTTCACCGGCGCGTGTACATCCTATAGTATGCCGTATATCGTTTGGCAAGGCGGGAGACCACCGGCGCGAAGGACATCAGCAGCCAGCGGGGGTGCGGAATGGTGCAGGTGAACAATGATGGCTCATCTGTTCTGAGCTAACTAGAACAGCGTGCGACTAGTCGGGACCAGCTTTACAGGATCGGATTCGGGACCGCCCTGTAACGTCACCCGGCGTACGGCCCTTCAGGCTGTACCTATCGTTAACAGATCTGTAACCGCCCTGTAATGTCACCCGGCCCGGTCCTTGAGGCTGTTACCTATCGTTAACAGGTCCGGGGTCGTCTAATTAGGACAGATGTGTCAAAACTCGGTAGCTGAAATTGCATGAAGACGGTACTTTAGTAGGTAATGAGATGGAATGTTTTGCACGTTGAGGTTTCGATGAAAATGTGCAAACACGACAGTTGTATTCGGGAGAAAATCGCAACATGATAGAACTAGAAGGTACATATTTGTACCTTCTAGAACCAGGGGTATTGACCACCCCTGGTTCAAAGCCTACCTAACAGATAGATGCCAATATGTACGAGGCTGTAGTGATGTTACAGGCCTTGTCTCATCGGGTGTTCCACAAGGAAGTGTCCTGGGTCCTTTACTGTTTAACATATATGTGAACGATTTGCCTACTGTCGCTCCTGAGCCAGGTTCCATGATTCAATATGCTGATGATACCCAGGTGCTAGTGTCTGGATCACCTCACGACCTGGTTGATATGGTCGATCGTCTTCAGGTTTTGCTTAAAAAGTTAAGGACTTGGTTCTCACAAAATCACCTATCACTGAATGTTGCTAAATCACAGGTTATTGTTTTTGGCTCCAAGGTTATCTTGAAACGGATCGACCTGAAGAGCATACAAATATTTGATACCGTCGTGCCTATCAAACGGTCCGTGATCAGTTTGGGTGTGACACTTGACAGCTGTCTCACATGGAGCAACCACATTGACACAATTACGGGCAAATGTATCGGCATGCTAATCCGTTTGAGTCAGCTGCGCCACATGATGCCTTTAAAAACTATTGTCCTACTGATAAACTCGTTAGTTTTGCCGCATATGCGTTTCTGTGTTTCAGTGTGGGGAAACTGCAGTATGACTCAAGCAAAAAGAATAGCTAAGATTGTTAAATTTGCCAGGCGAATCGCGGGTCGCGAAGGCAAAAGTGTGGCATGGCGTGTTGATCTTGCCACGGAATATAAAATTGCTGCTCTTAATATTGTCCGCCAATGTCTGCTTTTTCCTGAAAGTACAACGCCTCTCGTTTCGACGCTTTTTATGACACGACAATCTGAACGTAACACAAGACAATCAGAGAACCTTGATCTTGTTGCCCCAAGAACGGAATTCATGAAAAATTTTCTTTCTTACCAAGGCTCTAAGCTTTGGAACAGCTTGCCCCCTCAAGTGAGGAACGCCTCAAAGAATGAAGTAATAAAGTACATTCTAACTAAGGCAGACATTGACAAGCCATGATTATCGGTCATATGCTCGTACTTATACAATGTATCGTTTCAACGTGTGCAATTGCCAGTGTTTCATTTGATGTCACTCGCCAGTCACTGCACTTTACGTTTGAGGACTACTTCTTTGTATCAGGAGAATATTGATATGGTGGCAGTTTGAGTCTGTTCATGTAACGTGCATGTAGCCTGTAGGTAACATGCATAGGTAATAGGTATGTTCATACGTGGATCATGTAAAGTGTTGTGTACCTGGTGAACTGTATGTATGTACCTACCTCGTGCCTATTTTCACCGTAACGCCCACGTTTCTGTGGTTGGTGAAAATAAATGAAATAATAATAATAATAATAATAATTTTTGGGTGATAAGTTTCCAGTTCATGATGCAGTCTATTGTTAGCTCTTCGCTTCTAACGCCCCAGAGTGATCACGCATTTGTTGATCCCATTGTAAATATGCGTCAACAAACCAAGCCCCGCCGCGGCACAGCGAGGATCCGCGCCTACGTCCGCCTAGTAACAGGGCAGCCCCCTCCCTCGCCCCCCCCCCCCCCGCGTGGTCTCTGCTCCGGCTGCGTCTGCGTGTCCGGTGTTTTTGCTGCAGTTGCGAGGCAAATCTCTGGCACAGAGTCCAAAACATAAACAGAGGATGACGCGTCCCCCGTCTTTGATGCTTTCCACAGAGCGGTAGGCGGGCGCGAGGCTCACTCAGCGCCGCCGGCCAGCGCCCGCAGTTTGTTACCAGGCGAACTGGGGCCCTTTCACCACATCGAGGCGGCCCTCGGGGGTGACGGTCTGTTTTGGCCACGCTGCTCCATATACACGATACCGCCATTCCGTGATTTCCCCACAAAAGTGTATCGCGATCACGGCCGACCAAATACTACTGGCATGTGACGGTGCGATCGCATGTTGTCGGCGATGTGCTGTTAGATTCACTATCTACCGGGGTACGAAGGCAGCTCTACCGAGCGAAACACAACGGTATCGGAGCTATATCCTGGACGGCTCGGGTCCCAGGGTCCGCCGACACACGGCGAGCATTATAAACTCAAGACAGCATGGAATTGGACACTTGGCCAGCCCCCGGGCTGGCCGTTTGACCACCCGAACCAAAGCGTCGGGCTGATTCGGAGCTCAGCTGCAGCAGCTGGTGACATAACCAAGATGAACTGCTGATCTCTGATTTCTTATGAAATGCGATCTGTTGGCAAAACAAGCTAATAATTCCGACCAGTCGCAATTGTGCCATCATAATTGCAATTAGGTCTTGGGATTCAGGGCACATGTATCAGTAGGTCTACAAAAAAAGTCTCCGCCGTAAGCGGGTCACCAGTGGGCAGTTAGCGCCTGAGCGCTACTCGGGCGCCACCTGCCCGGATACGGAGAGGACTTATTTTGTAGACCTACTGTACCGTCGTGTCAGCCCATTTCCCTAACCACTCGTGTTTCGCTCCAAGTGTTGTTTATAAGGATTCTCTGCACGGCCCGCACCGCACTGGCCAGTCGCACAGCCCCCAGCCCACGCTTCCCAATTGCTGCAGCCGGCGGCACCCACTATCCAAGTATCCATCCCACGGCGCGGCGCGGCCTTCCGGTTTCGCGTGCCGCCGTCACCGAGGCTGGTCCGCATCCCTATATGTATCCAGGTGGTCGTAGCGACATGGCGTGCCTCCGTGGGACAGCCGGCACACCCCGGTAGCAGCCGGTGGGACACGTGTGTATCCGACTGTCAGCCGCAGACTGCAGCCGCCGACCGGCCCGGCAGTCCACGTCCTGATCATATAACGGAGCCCAGACCGTGCAGGAAAGTCGCCTCCCAGTGCCTGAATGCCTATCTTTAACCGTTATAAGCAACTCATAGACGTACTTAGTCTGAACGCCAATTGCAAATGTGGGCATATTTGCTTGCATTTTGCTTTGCCATAGCCAAATACCCAGCAGTCGGTCTATCGGACACTTGCCCTTCAGTCAAAGACCATACAATTTGGCAAAGGTCGTTGACTTAAAGGGACCCTCCCACCTTAACATTAGATTTGAGTTGAGATAGCCAAAATGGGGTCCCTGGCTCACAATTACCGGTTTCGGCACTCACAACATCGAGAAATGCCTTAAATCGGAAATATTGAATTTCAAAATTGCAGCATTTTGATTCAGAGGGGCTAATGCTTAGGAATACCCCTCTGAATGTGTGACGTCAGCGCAAATATCTAACGATTTTTAAATGTTTGACTAAAACGTTTTGTAGCACGCGGTGGTATATGCTATTTGCGCGCAACATCTGCCGCAAACGCCGCACTTCTAAAATCAAGTCGCTAGAAACAGCGGAGATCCCAAAAAAGTAAACAAAAGTAAAAGTCTAATATCTTGAAAACCGGTGAATATTTTTCGGTGAAATTTGGTAGATATTCGTTTTCGCTCTTTCTGAACCGAGCGACATCACTTTCATGCCAATTCATGAACTTTTTTGAAGGTGGGAGGGTCCCTTTAAATGTCATGTCATCAATATTCTGCTGGGGGTGGGGGATACCCACCCCCAGCAGAATATTGATGACTCCAACATTCAACAAGTATCACAGCGTCATGACATGCTGGGCAACTGAAGCCTATATCGCACCTTTCGTGGCGCTTAGCAAAGCCGGCCGTCTATCTGCGTAATACTAAACGTCCGTGGGATAGGAAGATTTTGCGCCGGCGGCTAAAAGATAGCCAACACGATAGAGCACTTCATGGGCCGGATAAATCCGTTATCCACGGATAAATCCGCGGACCGGATAGGATTGGATTCTAAATTTGTTGAAAAAGAACGGATATGGGCGGGCCGGATTTGGGAATTGAAGGTTGAACCCGGATCAAAACGGATCAAAATTTTAACATTCAACATTGAAGTTAAAAATTAACCTAATGTGTTAAGCGGCAGCAGAGGTTTGATTAAAGTAATAGGCATCATTTTATGACACTCACTTGTCACAAGACTTGTCTTCAAGTGGATAATGTATGCAATGTATGCATGGTTTTTGGAACCATGATGGTCTATGAGATGTATGGCTGTCTGGTCCCTTAGATTGAATTTGTTAGTCCAGTTTTGGGTGAAACCAGTTATTGGTGAAACGGATTATTACGGATATTTTTTGGAAGTTTGGCTGCAATACGGGCCATGGGTGGGCCGGATTCTGATATTCAAAGAAAGGCGGATAATGGGCGGATCTGGATATGACTTGCCGGATATGGGCCGGGCCGGATCCTAAAAAGCCTATCCGTGAAGTGCTCTACAACACGAGTCCAGACGGCAGACACATGAGTCAAATATTGACAGGCTTTAGGACATTAGCCAAACGCCGGCCCTGCCTCGCATGACTTCTACTCAAAGCTATTATTCAGAGGTCGACAAAATTCATGGAGTTTCTCCGACTACCTGCCAATTTTCTCCAGGCTTTTCTTCGCGATTGTGAGAAATGATGAATTTGGATACCTATCCACGCAACCCAAAACACTGGCATACGGCAGTCATAAGCTCTTGTTCAGGGGCGCGGGAACTACTTTCCGACTGAGGGGGCACACCATAATAGAGATCAACCTAGGGTACCCCCAAATCTAGTTTTCTTGCCGGTTTTAGGCCACTTATTTTTCACCCCTCGGCTTTTTCAACAAAAAAGAAAACATTTGCAAAAAAAGTGTGGTATTCCGTCTCAAAGCTGTGGGGGCACCGCCCCCACGGCCCCAGAGTTGGGGAGGCAAGCTGCCCCCACTGCCCCCCCCCCCGGCTCCCGCGCCTATGCTCTTGTTACACTGCCAAATTTTGGTACACGAATGTGCACGAATATGCAGGTCATCCTATGTCGCGGACCGATTCGGGATCTTTCTTCCCCGGTCTTGGCATTTCGCAGACCATTCGGTGTCCACCGCGCGACTTTTACGGCTCGTCACGACCGCCACAAATTTTTCATGAAAAAGGAAAATTTCGTGGCCGTTCTCCGAACTTGTGATAAACGAATATAATCACCAAACAGTCGCCGAGTCGGCGCCGACATATCGCTGCGTGCGCCGACTTGTTGCCAAGGTATCGCCGACTATTCGCCACAGATGAGTGCCAATGATGTAAAATACAATACAATATAATACAATACAATACGCGCACGCAGTCCTCTGCCGACTGAAACCCGTGTGTGTTTTGCTCCTGCGTGTCCCCCCCCCCAACCCCTACCTTCCCCGCGGCCAGCGCCGGCTTCCTGCCCTCCTGCCCCGCCTCTCATCTCCCCTTTTTCCTAGTCCCCCTACCCACTCCCTCCCTCCCTCACCGCGCGTCGCTGTCGGGCCCTTAGCAGGGGTCGGCAACCTACGGCCCGCGGGCCGGATCCGGCCCGCGGCTGGCATCAGTAACTAACATTGTGTTCCGGTCCGTTGCTCCTGCGCGTGATTGTAACAAATTGTGACCATGCTCCGGCCCGCCGGTTGCTTCCAAATCACATATAAGGCCCCCATCCAAAAAAGGTTGCCGACCCCTGCCTTAGCGTCTTTGCCGCTAAGGTGGCTATTTCCCGTTATTGAGACTTTTCCTTGTATTTGAAGAAATTCCTTCAGATTCGCAATAAACATCGCAAGAATTAGCGACCATTATTGATAAATCTCAACTATTTTTCTCTTGTCTCAAGAGTTTGGCAGCTGAAGAAAACAAAGCGGTCGACAAAAACACCACTTTCTCCGACTGCCAATAAGAGCGATATTTGGTTATGGATTGGTAGGGAAACCGACCTAATAGGCACAGGGTTGCTTCTGACCGGATCAGACCAGCTCTGACTAGGGAGAAAGTGGAGAAATGGTAGAAAACTGTCATCACTAATTTGTTACTCGTGCTGTTGTTAGTCGATGACATAGGTGTATGGATGTAACAATGCTGGCTTTGCTAATCTTAGAATTTCTTCCATGTTCCATGATATTTTCTTCTTTATGTGATTTTCGCTCGCTTATTTTTCTCTGACTAGGGTCAGATGGTCAGAGATTTTATCGACCTCTGCGTCCGGAGCTTCAGGTTATGAATTCAGAGACATAACCTGCCTGACTTGTTTTTCCGATTGCAATCTCTCCGTATCCGCATTTAGCCGGCAGCAACAAACAGAAGCGACCGTCACGGCTCATGTCACGGTGGGTATATCGCTGTGTGACGTCAAGGGCGTCACGGTAGCGGTAGAAAACCGGGTGAAAACGGTCTGGAGCGGATCGTCTGCCGTCAGCGGAGCTCGGCGGCGTCATTAGGGCCGCCTGGAGCCGGGTGAGCGTGACCCCGGTGCGCCAGAGGTTGCGTGATTCCCCGCTCCGGTGACGCTCAGAAGAAAGGAATGCAGCGCGCGCGCATAGGGGAGAGCTAATGCACGGCCCAGCCTCGGGGAGAGTGCGACAGGGGTGCTGTTCAGTGTATCCCGCTGCTTTCGCTGCATGCTGCCGCCCAAATCAAGGTCGGTGCAGAAGGAGACAGCATAATATGATGGTGCGGCATAACTGATAGCTCCCACCTCTTATCCCATCGATCATCCACCCAACTGACTGATTGTTCAGGCCAGGGACGGTGGAGCAGCAGGTAAACAGTGGACGGTCCCAGCAGCTGGCACTGGCTACTGGGTAGTCACTGGATATATCAGCTGAGTTGAGCGGCTGGCCGGTCCCGGCCGAGGACTGCTGAGTGGTAATTGGCGAGCCCGGGCGCGGCACGGGCCGGGGGGTCACGCCTCGCAGGCCGACCGGTGCCGTAAGGAGCAGGGGCCACAGTGGAGCTGCTGGTTAATTAGCGTGCTGCCAGGGACGGGGACAGTGACCCCACCCCGCTCCCCCTGCAGACCGGCCGCTGCAAATATGCGCCGGTACAGGACGTGCCGTTATCCAGACAAGGCCCAGACATGGTCAGTTCTGTAACTGATAGAAAGAATCTATGATATGCATTCATCCTGTTGCTGTCCATGTAACCTTGGCTACTGATGTTAGCCAACCATGCCATGGAGCTGAATGTGCAGGAAAGTCCACTATAGACCGGCGACTTCACATTTACATACGACGACTGCAGAACGACAAAGTGCGACAACGACGACGACGACAACGACTACAGAAAGTGCAAAACTTTGCTGCCAGAGTGATATCTGGCAGACGGAAGTATGATCATGTGTCCGACGTGATTAGGAATTTGGAGTGGCTCCCCGTCAGTGCGTTGATTGACATGAACGACGTGTGTCTGCTACACGGGGTGATTAGAAGGGGTGAGCCTGAGGTACTACGACAGGACATATCGTACAACAGAGATGTTTCCGAGCGCCAGACTAGGCAGTCCGGTCATTTACATGTACCACGTGTTCGAACCAGCCTTGGCCAAAGAACTTTTAAGCAGCGAGCGTGTAAACTGTACAACGAACATGTCATAGGAACGGAGCTTCAGGTCATGTCTGGTCCGCGCTTTAAGAAAGGTATTCAAAGCCACCTATTCAGATAGATGGATAGGCGACGATACAAACATTTTAGCTGTGCTTATATAGTTTTAGTGTGCTTTTATACTCTTGCAGGTTTAACTGTTTATGTGTCTTTTTAACGCGCTTACTGTTTTGACGAGGGCTCGGAATAGCCACCATGAGTGGAAGAGTGCCAATGATGTAAAATACAAATACAAATACAAATACGGTCGGCCGCCTTAGCACAAAGGCTCCCGAGGTCCGCGAGGTGGTAGAAGTCAGACGGATATTTGTGGCAAGGAAACAGTTTATCCTCAGCTGCTCAGCATGGACGTGACAGAATGAAAATAACGTCAGATATCCTTCATATCGAGTCGACTTTCCTTCTTTTTGCATGCTTACAACACAGCGGCTACTAGCTGCAGTTCGTGCATATATACGAAAGCGGAAAGTCTATAAGAAAATGGTTGCCTGCTGTTGGAAAAAAACACGACGACGACTAAGTTGCACTGGCAACACGAACTTTGTGAGTGCTATGAAAATCAATTTTGCAAAAATATTGAAGCACCTATTGGACAATGAAATATTGGACTATATTGAAATATGAAGCAATATTGGACAATGAAAATCAATGCAAGCTTCATAAGCCGTGAAAATTATTGAGCGGAGATCTAAAGCCGAGTGATGAAAATATATCCAACTTATACAGTATTTTCACTTAAAAGTGGCAAAACGGGTACCTCCTATATTTTAGAAATTAAGTGTAAACGCATGTCCGTAGCGCAGAGTGGAGCCCCTCGAGTTTGTGGGAGCATTTGACCATGTGGATTGTGGATGACATCACCTCGTGCCCGGCGGAGTCTCCTCATCGGTGACTGATGGCGAACATGAAACCGCGGTGCCGCCGTAAAACAATTACGCCGCTATTTACGATAATAACGCGGAGAACAATGGCCGTTGATGGCTTGCCGGCTCTGTGTGTGTTCAGACCGCGACAGGCTCGTGCTGGAGCGGTCGACGGCCGGCGGAGGAGCGGCGGTGGTCCCTCCCCCACAGTCAGCAGCGTACGTACGTCCATCCCGACTCTATAAGGACATCGCGCCGCTCCCTGCTAGGATACCGGCCACCTCCGGCGGCGGACCCGCTGGCACCTCCTCCTCCCCCTGAGGATACTTTCCGCCTCCACCAAGGATGCTTCCCATCCTCACCGTCACCGAAGCGGAGCGGATGGTCCACCCCTCCCCTGAGCGCGGCGCCTGCCGGCGGAGGACGCGCCATGACCTCACAGGAGCCCCGCATTCTGGACCGAGGTCAGCGGGACGGACAGCGATCGTAGAATACTGAGAAACGACTCACGTCCGGTGCTACCGTACTGCCAGCCTGCCGTCCTCGGTGGCGAAGGAGGACCGGTACAGGACCTATGGGATTCAGTGCCATCCATTCACATGGATTGCCTATAATTAGCTCCCTATGGCCATCGGCGCTGATCCGCGAGCTCGAAGCTTATCTTCAGCAGGGAGGGGACTAGGGCTGATAATCCCGGGACTTTTTGGCAATCCCGGGATCCCGGGATTTTAGAAATGCAATCCCGGGATATCCCGGGATCCCGGGATTGAGCAGTTTTTATTTTAACCTGTCTACAAAGCAGAATTTTCTTGCAATATCGTATGTATATGGCGCATCCTTACCATCATAAACACAATACCAGGCATACACCTTCACCCCGAACAAATATAAGAGCATGAATGACATTGATCATTGTATTTCTTGTTTATATTTCGAGTCAGGATACAGTAGACGTGCCTACGGATTGTGGTCGTCTGACCAGCAGCATGTCCTGGTCACATTCACTTGTTACGGTAGTAGCACTTGAGGAAGCAAAGTGCATCAACGACTTCGTCGCCGAGACTCGACCGCACTTTTGTGACGATATTCCCGACAGTGGAAAACACTCGTTCCGATTCAACGCTCGTAGGAACTATGCCCTTCAGCCAGTTGTAGGACAGCGCTACCATGCCTGTCCTTCCTGAGATAGGTAAATTTTCCAATTCTTTCCTTATGGCCTTCGTCATCATCAGAGAAGATTGCGAAAAGTTAATCCCAGACGGGCATGAACTGGTGCCTTGCTCTGGAGCTCTAACCTCATCTAGAGCTTGTTGAAGCATCGACTGAAGAGACGGCGCTGATTCAGGATCATCAGCGTCCATCACTTCTGTATCTACACCTACTTCGGTATCATGCATCTGTTCTCCCAATCTTTCCATCATGTGGACTTTCCATCATCAGTCCTGTGCTTCCTTGCGAGAGGCACTAGGAAAAATATCTTTCCAGTCTCTGTCTGCCGACATTTTGTTATGGAGCGATTGTAGGACTTTAGCCGCACGTGACCGTCTCTGTCGGATGCACTGTTTCAACGCATCAGACAGTTTACATGCAATCGCGCAGTCCTCCTTGTCAAGCGCGCTTAACATAAACTTTAGAGCAGCTTCAGCCTCCAATAGTCCACTTTCTCACCTGCATAGCGCTTCTGCTCCGAGTTTCATGATTCTCAGGCAGCGAATGAGCGCAGGTATGGCGGCGTATTCATAATCATCGATCATTTTCATACGTTTGTCTCCTATGTCAATGAGTGCTTTGTGGACAGATGCTTTGAGGTTATCAAATCGTTCTAGCATGTCATACAAACTATTCCATCGGGTTTTACAGTCTAGCACTAGCATCAGTTCCTGCCCACGCTCCTCTCTGACGTATTTCTGAAGGACTTAATTTCGTACGGGCGATTTTCTAAACCAGCGGACAATGTTTCTAATGCTTTTAACGACTGGAGAGAGCGAACTATGTAGTTCGTGGTGACCAGTAGCACCAGTAGTGTTTTCTTCCACGTTGTCGTCCTCATCCTCGTCATCACCGTCGGATTCATCTGACGAGTTCACCTGCAAGGCGACAATATCCTTACCTTATTAATCTATATAAGATGTACATATATTAAGGGGTCATCCTGCTGTGTTGGCTCCTCGGATTATTTGTAGATGAAGATTTACGACTCTTTATGCTTTAACCCGCGCCCTGCTGGGGGGGTGTTTGAACACCCCCCCTTGTGGTTTTTCGCAAATATCTCAAAAACGGCGGCGCGGAGCGCCGCCGTTTTTAGTACACCTTATCATACATCAATTCTACACATATTGTGAAAATTTCAGACCAAGGTCATTCAAGGTCAGGGCACCAGGTCACTTGAAGTGACCTCACCTCATAAAAAGTTTCAATGTCTGTCATAGCTACACCGAGTGACCGATCGCTTTGAAACTTTCAGCGATTGCTAAGAGCAATACCATGAACAAAATGTATATCTCAGAATTTTGATCTCGATGACCTAAGGTCAGGTCAATTTTGCGACCTCCCCATTTATAAGTCAATGGGAGAATTCAGGTATTGAAACGTTGAGTTGAGCATTGTTGATAAGATTATCAGGAGTATGAAAAATAACCTCTTGCTCATATCTGAAGGAATTAAAAAATTAAAGACCAATATATATTCGGGCGTGGCCCTTCCTCAGTGGTACAGTGTTACAATGGAACAAGAGAGACGTATGTGACACACATGAGACTAAATACATTATTTTGAATAAAATCACTCACAGATATTTTGCATGCGCTTCCAAAATAGGTGTCGATCTAGATTTACTTGGCAGGAAAATGAATGGTTGCATGAAACAAATTAATACAGTTCGATATGATAGGGATACGCTTGGTCTAAACCTTGTTATACATATTGCCAACATTTACACACATTACGTCGCAAGCTTCCACAAATCAGCGTCTTGTTCACAGTACATATGAGTATGATACCTATTCAACATACTACCACACCTTAACATTGATCGTATAACATTGCTAAGTAGTACATTGCTAGGTTTAGACCAAGCGTATCCCTATCATATCGAACTGTATTAATTTGTTTCATGCAACCATTCATTTTCCTGCCAAGTAAATCTAGATCGACACCGATTTTGGAAGCGCATGCAAAATATCTGTGAGTGATTTTATTCAAAATAATGTATTTAGTCTCATGTGTGTCACATACGTCTCTCTTGTTCCATTGTAACACTGTACCACTGAGGAAGGGCCACGCCCGAATATATATTGGTCTTTAATTTTTTAATTCCTTCAGATATGAGCAAGAGGTTATTTTTCATACTCCTGATAATCAATGGGAGAAAATTGAAATGCGCCTCTTTTGGACGAAAGATATTATAAACACTCCCAAACACTGAATTACAAGTGGTTTAGACACACTGAACATGAAAATGGTGTCCGTGACCCCTGTTTATGCCCTGAGGTCATCTTAGGTCACGAAAGGTATCTAACAGTTTTTCGCAAATAACTTTTGATAGAGGCATGCTAGAGCGATGAAAACGCCTTAGATGTGTTCAGCTCGACGATACGGATCGACTGATATGCAACATGACCCTTTCCGGTCAGGTCATGACCTTGACCTGAGGTCAAATTTTCAAGTTGACCTTTCAAGGTCAAGTTATAGTCCATTCAATGCGTCTTGACGAGAGAAACACGATGCCGGTAAAAGTAAGCTCGTACAAGGCTTGGGTCAAAAGTTATTGTAGAAAAACTGTTTCCGAAAAAATCGGCTATTTTGCAGTTTTTGCCCCCTGCAGGCAAAACCGTTGACGTTAGGTCAAATCTGAGGGAAATACTCAGAAAGGGCGTTAATAGGGCTATCGAATGCGCTTTTCCGCGGCGCTGTAGCTCTATTGGTTCCCGAGTTATGCGTTGGCTTCTTGGAAATTGTCGACATTCGACCTGGAAATCGGCGAAAGTTTGCCTTCAATGACCTCTGGTGACCTGACCTTTGACCTGACCAAAAAATTGACCGAAGTGATTTCCTCATTAATTTTTACGCTCTTTCGAACGCCGCCTTCCGCGTATCGCTACGTGGCCCAGGAGCCGAGTTAGAAGGGGGGGGGGGTGTTCAAACACCCCCCCAGCAGGGCGTGGAAATCCAGGACCCCCAGCCGGGCGCGGGTTAAGGAGAGTAATTGCGCGATGCGGATGAAACTGAGCTCGATGCTCTTAAGCCTTGTTCTCTGGGTGAAATGTTGTTTGTTCTTTGACTCTTATGAAGTGAAATCGCACAGTAAATGATACGAACTTTGGTGCACAATTTTCTACCATTTCGTCACTGTTATTCTATTTTCACGCTAGGTGCCTATATCAGATGTATGCATAATTGTATACTAAGCTCACCTGGTTAGGTCCACCACCACCACGGTCGTCATCTGCTTGTTCAGAGGTCTGCCCGGCGTCACCCGAGTACAGAGCGTCGACAACGGCGAGGTGAACACCGTGTGCGAAGCAGAGTTGGTGCTCACATGGCAGTGACTTCCCGAATTTCACCATCACCGAAGCTCCGTCGGTTGTGACGCAGGTGACGTGCTTACTGAGTTCAAGGCCAAATTCTGCCAGCTTGCCCTGCAGAAGATCCAGACATTTCTCTGCTGGCATCGATCCGTGACAACGCGCGACACCGAGACCCCACATGTTACCTTCGCAGTGGACAGTCACGCTCATATAGCGACGGTTTTTCAGGGACGTATACTCGTCGATCGTAAGTGAGAACCGTTTGCCATTTGACAATTCTTCGGCCAGCTTCGCCTTCACGTCACACTTCAGGCGAGCACAGTGTTTGAGGACACGCCGGCGGATCGTGTTGTGATGGGTTGGAAGGTTTTTATATCCTTTAGCAGCCAAAAGTCCGCGTAGGTCCGGTGAGGTACAGAAAACTGTAAAAGGTATCCCATCTCTCGCGCACATTTAGCTAGGATAGCATCCAGGTCGTCGTCCGTTTTGGAAACATAGTAGCAATCTAAGGTCTTCATTCCTTTTACATGCGGTGCCGTGGTTTTAGCGCTCTCACCTTGACCTTCGCCGGACACGTTTTGCGGCGTCTCTCTGGATCGGGATGGTCCAGCAACACTCATACCACCATGCTTGCTCCTGAGGTGGACGTGAAGTCCTTTGGTGGAACCTCCAGATATTTTCAGTACCTTTTTACAAAGACGACACTTTGCTGTGTGGCCATCTTGACTTCTTAGATAATGTTCCCACACCGCACTGCCTTTAAATTCAGCAAAATCCGACATTTTGGCAAAGTTAGCTATAGCTTATCACAAAGGCACGTAATTAATAATTATTCACTAACGGTAACCATGCCCAGGGCGCCCGGCCAGCCTCATGGATCGTCCAGCCACGGGGCACTGACAGTAACTGAGCCACCAGACGTGCTCCCACAGTCACACAGAGAAGACGGCCGACCTCCACCCACTCGATGGACTCGAATTCGATAGTCGGCATAGTATGTCATCGTGCAAAATGATCTGTTAAACCGAGTACGCGAGGGACGTCGCGGGGAGCGAGAGATGAGCCGAGAGAGAGCTCGTCTCTCGCCACATTGTGAAGGCTGAGACGGTGTGAAACAATGTAAATTAGGTATATATATGTAACCAATACTTGTGCATAACGACTTTGCACGGCGTAAGTAAGATCTTTGGACATAAAACTGCACTGTAATGCGTTGTTACTCACTTACCTTTTTTACATACCTACTATCAGCTACACTTTATGAACGATGTTTCTGTACGGAAAATATCGGGATCCCGAAATCCCGATGCTTCAAATCCCGGGATTCGGGATTAATACAATCCCGGGATCCCGGGATCCCGATCCCGGGATTATCAGCCCTAGAGGGGACTACACGTGTCGCACATATGTAGGCGAGGAGGGGTTTCCGACTTTTCATATAGTGCCTATAGTTTGTCAATATATAGTTTAACGAGTTGCCCTATGGTGACACCGCATCGTGCACGCATGTTTTTATAAGAGAAGTGCACATTGTACAACAAAACATCAGAATATGAGTCATCCATCGAATCGCGAGAGCACTTGATATAGGAAGTGCCACTGCGGGTGGATGCCAAACGAAATATTGACAAATCCGTCACGAAGCTAGCAGAACTTATAAGATATTCCTAGAGAGCCATTGTGTCGCGCAAAACTACATAGAATTTCGAATGGTACCATGTGCGATCCGTATCCCGAACAGCATCTTATATCATTATAAAGTCAAGTAAGCGACAAATCGTCTCTCATCCTACCTCAAGTGAATATAATTAAATCTCGAGTTTCCAAGGCTCGAGACACACCTGTGTCACAATGTCTGAGGTATCTCATTAACACTCTGCCCGTCCTTAGCTCAGTCAGCCGGGTAATGACAGTCTCCGAGCCAAGGATGGGCCGCGGCCTCAGTTAAAGGACGGCGGAAACGCCAGGAGGCGACAAAAACGATTAGAACTGCGTCTGGGCAGCAATGTTCCCCACCCTTCCGACCTTGGATCCCTCATTAATAGCCATTTAACTCCATCGCTGGTCGCTGTCCACCGCGGCCGCTTTCCCAAATACCGCTTCATACCTCACTAGTCACTAGCGTCATCGCGTGACGGGTAATCAGCGTAATTAGCGTAGCGCGGAACTGCCTCCGGGCACAGACAGCCACAGTCTCTTTGACAACAGATGACGACAGACGGGGACACGGCTGTTTTTTTTTTTAGCTATGCGGTTGAACACGGCTGATGAACACGGCAGTGCAGATGAATTTGTCCGGGTATGGATCCGGGCGCACAAATATTCAACTTAAATTACATCCTTGATCTTTCATAGGTATTCCATTCCCTGGTAATTGGTAATATGCCAATATGGCATAAACTTATAGTTTTGTGACTGAGCCTCATTATTTTCAAACCCTGTTCCCGCAATTTTAGTGGGTCTCATAAAGGCATCATGAGCTTGTAGAAAATAAGTGTTTTGGCGAAAAGCAGACTTGGGATTGGAACGAATCCCATAACGTTGTGTTGTGACGGATGAAATTATGGAGCGGAAGACATCACTTCCTGGTCCGTGCTTAGTGTTCACTGGGAAAAGACGTCGTCATCCAGTGTCCACCATGACCACGCTCCCTGCAGCTCCCTGGTCAGTACCGAGCCGAACAGGTACGGCCGACGCGGCGGGTCAAGGCAGGTCCGTGCCCGTGTCCGCGCCAGGGCCGCCGGGTCCGGACAGGACACCGTGTCCGGTGTCCGCCGTCCGCCCGGTGCACACTGGGCCGATCGCCAGGTCTAGCACGACATGGGTAAAAAATCGAACTTTGTGGATGTGCAATGAAACCTATACCAATTTGTTCAAAAATGATCATACTACATTGCTGTGGTCTTTGTTTTCCAACACAATTGCTATTTCATGGCGAAAACTCAGCTTAAACACGAGCTTCGGAATCGTTTGGACCGAACTCGTCCCCCGCACTCTTCGACAACGTATCTTTGATCCACGAAAACAATCACAATTTGAGGAGGAATTCCACATTTATATACATCAAACGATAGCTCCGGGTTTGCAGAACACACATAACCACATGAAAATGGCGAACTCTTACTTGGTTATGATGTATTGGCACCGCAAAGATTTAAAGACGAAAATATAATTTCACATAATTGATGTCACACACAAATAGACTTTTAAAAAAAGTACCGCAGAGTACCGCTTCGAAAATCTCGCGACATGTCAATGAGTCATTGCACTACAAGATACAACAGTCATTTTTTGCGACTTTTTGCGACTTTGGATGTAGCAGCCAAACATCAACCTGCGCCGGACCGGTGCTCGGCGTCAAACGCGCCGGGCCGGGAGGTGTTGATTGAACACTCCCCCTTCTAACTCGGCTCTTGGGCCACATAGCGACACGTAGTAAGTGGCATTCGAAAGAGCGCCCAAAATTCCAGATGAAGTAATTAGTCATTTCTAGGTCAGGTCAAAGGTCACGTCACCAGAGGTCATCGAAGGTAAAATGTTGCATATATCAACATTTCTCGAAAACCGGCCCTTACCTCAGGGACCAATAGAGCTACATCATCGCGGAAAAGTGCATTCAATTGCTCTTTTAGCGGTCTTTCTGAAATAAGCCCTCAGATTTGGCTTACCCTCGCCCCTAGTGGTGTTTTTCCAGCCGCGAACGTATAGAAGGGGTCTGTGGGACCCCCCCCGCCGTTTCGCCCCTGATCGAGCTAGAGCTTCGCGGAAAAGACGAGCGTGTTGCCCGTGACAAGAGGAAGCTGATGATACTCAATTGTAAGTTCCTAGGTCATCGGTTGACCTTCCAGGTCAGGTCAATGATCCAAAAGTCGGGAAAATCGGGACCTGTTAGAACGTCGTAAAGGGTGGCTGCTATGGTTTTTTTGGGTGCTGATCACGAATATAATGTTATTTACGATCATAGATGATGTCTTCATACATTTAGGCCAGGTCGGGCCAGGTCAGGTCAGGTCAACCAGTAAGGGTTTTGCCGGGTATTTGCAGTAGGTGGCAACCGCCTCTGACAGCTTTGTACCATGTTACGAAGGCACCAAAGCTACATAGTAAATGCTCAAATGGTTGCTAGATTCGAATTCAGCTCCAAAAACTAGCCTAGAAACATGTAAAACTCGAAAAAAGTGAACCAAGGTCATCAAAGGTCCATGACCTTACCTGACCTTCTGGTGACCTTGACACCCGCCCTAATGCATGGGAGCAACATATTATCCCATGTTTGAACGCTTTAAACCAAGAAAAGACTGCAAACCCGCGGCTAATGCGAGCCGACATACGCCGAATCGCGATTCCGGCCAAACATGGTCTCGAAAGAAGGTCACAGGTCAAAGATCATTAAGGTCAGGTTAATGAAATTTTCAGGTTAGCTATAAAAGTAGTTATCGCGAGGGTAGGTACTGAAAGTTTCGTTGCGATCGGTCGCTTTTTACGCGAATTACTCGCGAAAAACCAAGGGTTCCGTTCGAAGATTCAGGCCCTGTCGCGCTAGAATGGCATATCGGCCCACTGTGCGGTGATGGCGGGTATAGGGTGGGCCGTTGAGAAACCGGCGACCGGATGACGCAATGGGCCGACTCAGGAGGCAGGGTCGAACGGTGCCCCGTTGGTCAAGAGATGTCCTCTGTCCTTCACATTGAGGGGTGTGGTGTCAGCGGGGCCAAATTGCCCATCGTCGGCGGACAAAGTCCATTTGCTCCGACTTGTAATCCATAAACCATAGTCCCATAAATGCAGTACCTATGCCTCAGACTGTCTAGTTTTTCGTCCTTCGGCGGATCGGTTCAGGAATCACTCGGCACGTCGTTTACAGCCGTCTTCAAAGCGTGGCCTTGTGTCCGCCGTGACGCCGTCCGCGGTGACATTAGCTGGCCGTGTTTTTCTATGTCTTACAATACGAGTCGTGACCATGTGCGGTTAGGTTACGTGCGAAGAATGTTTTCGACACGACTGGTTTCAGTGGCGCTGGGAGGCATGGTCTGCTTTTATGATTTATGGAGCATCTCTGGGCCTGATATCAGCGTGAGGCAGGACAGGAATGGATTGGACCGGTGCCGATCGGGGACAATACGCAACTCTGACGGACTCCTGTTGGGAATTAGATGAGAATCGGCCGGCGATAGTCGCCTTTGTTCTATTTCTTCAGCCGTGCATCACCGGTCTGTGTTTCTTAACCGGTTTATTAGCTCAATATGGAGTTCTTTAATTCTGTATTCTTCATTAGCCTTTATCCATGCATCCACACTCACTTGGTCATTTGCTTTTTGCTTTTTGGTACTGATAGGTATCCAAGCTTGACGTGTCCACTGTCCAAGTTAGCTGGCTGACCTGTCCAGTCCAATGCCGTATTTAGACACAGACAGGCGACAGCTCTGTTGAGTCCCTGCACTTGGAGAGACAGTTCTGCTTGTTCGCTTTAGGCTCTACTTGGTACACTTAAGGCTCTACTTGGTACTTTACCTCCTCATAGACTGCATAAGCCGTAGCTTATCATTGGCATGAATACCAATGATGAGAATAAATGTAGGTCGAAGCGATCTTCACCTTCCCCGAGGCACTGACTGGGACTCCGTTCAGGTCTTCACTGTCAATGCGGTGATGTCTGATGAATGAACCTCTACCGAGCCTGTCATCACTGAGTGCTGCGGGACCTATTGTACGGCGGAGCCGACATTCCATTTCAGAACTCACACATCTCAGAGCCGAGGTCGTCTGAAGACAGCCATTAGACGTCTGGGATTAGGATGACTTCCTTTCACCGCTTGTCTCTTAAATGACATGGTTTGCGGGTCTTTTGGATACGCCGGATTGTTGAAGCATTCTCCGTTAGGTATGTTATACGCCCCTTTGAAACCACTGAATCTTGCAAAATCAGCTAAATGAGGGAAATGCACAATAAATATCTAGCAAGGTAGACCACACAGAAAAACGTCGATGCCACACTGAAGTAAAACAGGCGCATTCATTCATCAAATGTTGATCACGCCGCAATTTTATTCGTCGTGTAATGCAGTTGCACATTGAAAATGAAGTTCCAACTAGGTGAATCAGGAACTAACAAAACATAGATCATATTGTTCCGAGGAGGCAGCCGTTCGGATAACGCAGGCGGTGAACCAGATCATCGGGGCGCCAGTTCGCCCCGTCTCGCCATTCGCTCCGTCTAGCCAGCCGGAGCCCCGTGCCCAGGGCTGCCATTGCTCGCTGGCCGGAGCTGCAGGGCGCAGACTCGCCCATTTCTCTTCGACAGGCCTGGCTCGCCGGCCGGAGTGCCGTCTCGCCGGTCAGGTCCCAACCTCGCCCACGGCGTCAGTCAGTGACCCCAGTTCCAGTTCCGGCCGGCGGGCGCCGCGCCGGGTAACGGCGGAGGCGGTCCATGCACAGACGCCGTGTACGCCTTCCGGTGGGGCGAGGGCTCACCTGTATAGACCGTAGCAGGCCAAACTCCACACCACCAGCAGCACGAATTGGCGGCGCAGGAGCTTGGCCGACGGCAGGCAGAGGGCCATCGCTGCGGCAGGCAGAGAGACGCGGACCTGACACAGAGATATTGGTCACCAGACAGACAAACACATAGATAGACAGGCAGACAGACTGTCAGACAGACAGACAGACAGACAGACAGACAGACAGACAGACAGACAGACAGACAGACAGACAGACTGATTGTCAAACAGTCAGACAGACAGACTGATTGTCAGACAGTCAGACAGACGTGGGTTTAATCTAGGCGTGGGAGGATCATGGAAGACTGGACACGAACCAGCATTTGCAAACGCTGATTTGGGTGATCAGGAAATAGCTTGCTTGGTGAGAAACAGATCTGTGAAACCTGATTGTATTAGCTGGAACACATGACAGTGAAAATCTTAAGAGGTTCCTAAGTTTCCGCATTCGTCGAGGTACTCCAAGAATTGTCATGCACTACCGGAACTGGCTTGTGCTAGGTTGTTGCTCTGATGTGCAATCAATCGAGCAACCCTTCATCGAGATTTAGTTGATCTTTCATGTATTAGCAATGTGGACATTGTATGCAATGTTATCAATGTTGTCCATGCTGATGGCATGGACTTAATCACGACTTTGCAAGTCGTGATTATCTTAACCAATTGTAGCTCTTGCGTCTCAACCAGCCAATCATCCGTGCCCCTCTGATAACCACCCGTGCCCCTCTGATCAGCTGATCAACTCTCTGATCAGCTGAGCTCCCCGTGCCCCTCTGATCAGCTGATCGTCTCACGCGGCTCAGCTTGCGGTCACGCCTGTGTTAGCGGGTACCGGCGGTGTCGCGGTCGGTCGGCCGGTCGGTCGGCCGTGTATCACTCGGGTGGCGTGTGTCTGCCCCGAGCTGCACACTGCACACCCAGCCGTCCTGAACACGGTGCCGGTACTCCGGTATCTCGTGCACGCCATTTCGAGTGACTGGCGCGGGCCCAATAACGGCTCCCGTGCATAGCAAACGGCTCGCTCGCTCTCTCCCGTACGTACGGCAGTGCACGAGCTCAGCGACTGTGTCACTAGTAAAGCAGAACCAGAAACCGCCACCGTTAGGCTACCCGCGCGAAATTGGTGCCATTTGACAATCTGAGCTGAGAGGGTTTCGCATTAATCATGGTAAACTTTCCGGTAAAGTGCACTAAAAACGATCTGTAACCTAATAATATTCATGATCTATCGGCGTTCTTATGATCTATCGGCGTCGGCAGATTACGTTGTTATTGAACTACTATACCTACATCATATTTTTTGTGATTTTTTCTTTTCTTCACGTTTTTCTTCGAGTTGCGAGCTTCAGATATCGTCAGCTTTCACGATATATTTGGACAATTTACCAATGCAAAAAATGAACAATATGCAAGTTAGGACTAGAAAGTCCCAAATCCAATGCAAGGAGGAACGATGATAAAAGCGTCCCTTCCTATGCAAACTAAGAGTAGCTTATCCGGCCATCTGTCACAAGTCCAGTATTAATTGCCTTTAACTAGCCAACCAATTCATCGCATTCTTGAAACTCTTTTATCATTTATGTGATTAAAGATACGCAATCATCGTTAAAGTGCCCTAAAATCCAATGTCACAAGAGCGCGTTACCAGGCCGAACAAATGCAGGGTAATTAAAATACTACATATATTCATCAATAGAGAACTCAGTGTCCTTTTTCTAGCAACCTCCATTTATATCTTCTTATTTATTTGTGCAGCAAATTGCGGGCCATTATCAATACTGGAAATCTGATGAATAACTGATGTGACTCTAATTTCAAGAACTTCGGCGTATTAGCATATAAACGAAATAGGGATACAGCACTCATACCGGGGCACGGATGTGGTGTACTTGTGATACCGGAACAAGGCACACGCTGCCAGCTAAGGCGGGCGGGAGGAACGGTGGCGGGCGGGAAGAACGGTTTACGGGATACGGGATCGACAACAAACGCGGCACAAGCACGAAAAACACCTCACGACCATTCCAAACAAACCAGTCATCCACTTTTGGGAAATGTGGGGAGAAATGGTCTTTGTGCTGGGATTATTGGTATGTTTTGTGACTCTGCACTTACATATGGAATTTGGGAATAGCTCCTGCCTTGAAAAATAATTGAATTAGGCACATAACAGCGAAACTCAGGAGCTCTATCGACTCAATTCGCTTATATCAAGTGCTGTTTTCCTAGACGTTTTGTTAACGTCTTTGATGAAAGGTAATCTCTTCATTTATCACCGGATCAAGTATTGGAAATATTTATTGCTCAAGCTGCAAAAGTACCTGGAGGATAACATATGATGCTGCATTTCTCCCTAATAGTTGTAAGGGCAATTGGATTCTGCTGCAGTGCTTACCACTCTGATTGGGTTCGACTTGAGCAAAGGCGTGACCTTAATTCGGGACATTCAACGACTCTAGCAAATACTCTCGTTAAACGACAGAAAATGTCCTTTCACTTTACGTTAAAACACAAAGCTAAAAACAGTTAAAATAAAAAAAATGTCCAATGATGCAATGATGCAGTATTTGCTCGATTTACCGGTAAGTTAAAAATCGACTCGAGTGAGGACATTATTCTTAAATGTCATTCATGGCTGCGTTGGTTATGTATCTTTCGCAAGACATGCTGACGTCCTTAAAATACATATTTTGGTTTTTTGTTTTTATTTTTATTTGCTAATTATTGACTGAAATGATCAAACCCAAGGTCTACCCTACCTATATTTCGGTTCTTATGGATAACTTTAAAAAAAATACGATGTTAACAATTTTATGTAAGCAAAACTATATAGCTCTTTGCCCGTGCTCAATTTCCTTACACTGATTTAAGTACTCCCTAGTTAACGTATAGGAATAGGTTAGCCATGCAATTGGTTGAAAACATGAATGTGCGTGCCTTTACTACACAAAACAGCACTGTCAATAGGTACAAATGAAGCGCAAATTAGAATAAATCCGCAGGAAAATAAAGTTTAGTAGACCCAAACCTCCGGCATTCTTACCTGTTGCGGAGACTACAATCCAAGCACAAGCCGCTAACTTGTCGCGGCGGGAAGGTCTGTGGTGTGCAGACGCCTTCCCCACAGTGTCACCGTGCAACCCGTGCAATCTCCACACGAGCTGTCACGTGCGGACCGGGCCAGGCTCGCCTGCTGCCTACCTCGCTCTCGAGTCGAGCCCGCTCGACTGACTGCCTGCCTCCGCGGCCGGTCCGCGCACTGTCTGCCGACGTACGCTCCTGTGACGTCACTGACTGACCGGGACACGGCGTCACGGTCAAGGTCGTCTTATGGGGCGGTGAGAGTGGTCCAGACCGACTGTACTAGTCGTGAAGGGCAGGGGCAGACGAACGAGACGGACCGACGAGGTGACATTGACGGTATGGGCACGAGGGAGGACGGATGACAGGTAAATACATACGAGACAGGACTGGGACGGGACGCGGAATGACGGCATGAGACCGGAGGGACGGAACAGGACGAGACAGGAGGGACGGGACAGGACGGGACGGGAGGGTAGGACAGGACGGACGGGAGCGGAACGGAAGGGACGGGACAGGACGGGACGGGAGGGACGGGAGGGTGGAACAGGACGGGACGGGAGGGTGGAACAGGACGGGACGGGAGGGTGGAACAGGAGGGACGGGACAGGACGGGACGGGAGGGTGGAACAGGACCGGACGGGATGGTGGAACAGGACGGGACGGGAGGGGTGGAACAGGACCGGATGGGAGGGACGGGACAGGACGGGACGGGACGAACAGGATGGACGACTAGACGGAGAGACGTGTCGCGGATGGGCGGATAGGCACACAGACGGGTGGTATACAGTCACATGTAGACGGGACGAGGTAGGAGAAAGGGACGATAATGGAGGAGAGGACGATACGGGAGGACGGGACGAAACGGGAGGAAGGGACGGTACGGGAGGAAGGGACGGTATACTGGAGGAAGGGACGAGACGGGAGGCAGGGATGGGAAAATAACTAGCCGAATGAAGCGGGCTAGGAAGGACAGATGGGACAATTAAGATGGAATCGACCTGCGACCGTAGAGCCATGGTGGCTAGACAATGAACATACCAATAACTACCGAGAAAATAGCCAGGCAGGGCTCTCTCACGAGAAGTATGTCGATTGGCATTGAGATAACATATGACCAGTAAAACGCCTTTTGGGCGAAGAACGAGCGAGCGAGATAGTGAGCCCTGCACGTGCGGAAGGGCGAGAGGGTACTTCCAACGGGCTTGTGCAAAGCACCCTTCTAACCGGTCGCTAGCGGTGTGCCAAATTTGAACGCAATCAGCCCAGCCACTCCTGAGATCTGGGAGCGGCATTCTGCACGTGCGCACGTGCAAACGGGGTCCAAAATGACTTTTGCACGGCACCCTACTAACCGGTCCCCAACCGTGTACCAAATTTGAGCGCAATCGGCCTAGCCATTCTCGAGATCTGGAAACGCCCCCTGCACGTGCGCACGTGCAGTAGCACCCTAACCGCAACACATGGGAATGCATTGCCTGGTGAGTGCCTACCTGTATGCCAAGTTTCAGCGAAATCGCCCCAGTAATTACCGAGTTACTGAAATGGGAACAAATTTGGCACCTCTTCTTTTTGTATTTTGCACGTGCAGTGGGGGTCACTCACATAGATCAATAGTATCCGACCTTTGGTAGAAGGGATGCAGCTACACTATAAAAATGACCGCAAGACAATCGCTTAAGCCGCTGCTGAGATATGGGCCTCTCAAATTCATTACTTTTGCTAATCTGCTGGAACACCCTTGACTTTTCACGTGGCACGTGCCACGACGGTCACTGAGATGTATCAAAAGTAGTCAATTACGGGGTAGAAGGGATGCGGCTACCCAGCAAAAAAGACTGCAGGCCAATCGGTCCAGCGGTTGCTGAGATATAAGCCTCTCAAAAGCGTTACAGGTCGGGCCGGGCCGGGCCGGGCCGGGCCGCTCATACTGAGATTTTTCCGTTATATTGACCAGTATAACGCCTTTTGGGGCGACTAACGGAGCGAGCGAGAGGGTGGGCCTTGCACGTGCAAAATTGCGAGGGGGTACCTCCAACTGACTTATGCACGGCACCCTACTAACCGGTCTCTAGCGACGTGCCAAATTTGGGCACAATCGGCCCAGCCGTTCTCGAGATCTGGAATCGGCACCCTGCACGTGCGCACGTGCAAAATGGGTCCCAACTGACTTGTGCACGGCACCCTACTAAACGGTCCCTAACTGTGTACCAAATTTGAGCGCAATCGGTCGAGCCGTTCTCGAGATCTGGAAACGACCCCTGCACGTGCGCACGCGCAGCAGCACCCCAACTCTGGCACATGGATATGCAGTGCCTAGTGGGTGCCTACCTACATGCCAACTTTCAGCGCAATCGGCCAAGTAGTTACCGAGATATTGCAACAATTACAAAACGGACACACCTTCGTTTTGCACGTGGCACGTGCATAAGGGGTCACCCACATGCATCAGGAATAGTCTAATACTTGGTAGAAGAAATGAAGCTACCCTACAAAAATTACCGCGTGTAAATCGGTCAAGTGGTTGCTGAGATATAGGGTAAGGGCGGGTAAGAGTACGCGGGCGATAAGAGTACGCATCAGCTGTTTCGGTTGCTTAGCAACGCGGGTTTGTCGAGTTCATGAAGTGACATGAAGCCGCCAGTGCGTGCTTGTCACCAACGGAACGTGGGCGTTGAGCGGCGACGCTGTTGAGTTTAAGGCGATGAATATTATTTTCGAGCGTTATGATATTATTACGGTATGGTACAATAATTTTGATACTTGGCAGTTGAGATAAGGTACGTTTCCGTGATTGTTGTGGGAAACTTGTGAGGTTATCTGGGGAAATACTGTGCAGTGCAATATTCTGTTTGCGAAGTTTTGCACAACGTTTCGGGGTTGTTTTGTGCGCGAATTGCATGTACGGTAAGAGGACGCACTGTTCAGGAGGGTAAGAGTACGCAGAATTATACATTAAATCGTATATACAGAAATATAAAATTATTAATCTATCGCTCAATGACGTTTGTTTTGTAGGTATATCATCAATGGAGCATTGTGATGCAGATGCGTACCCGAAATTCTTCCAAATACCTACGAGTTATTCTCCCTTTTGATTGTGCATTTTTTTAAGAAACACACGACATGATTATTTCCTGATTTATAGACTTGAAAGATTTATTTTATGTTTTTCTTTTTGGATACTAGAATTAACTTAAATGCCTTCTGAGTTTGAAGTTAAGCATTTGGACAGAACAAGCTGCATAGGTGTGTGTTCATATGGTTGCGTACTCCACCCGCCTGGCGTGCGTACTCTTACACACCCCGTATGGTAAGAGTACGCAACTGTAGCGGTTCAGAAAATGTCAGTTTTAGACCACTTCCGTTTACGCTGAAGGATCGTTGCCCCATGGGTTGATGACTAATTCAATTAACTTTAATATTCCCTCTTTGCGATTTCTTTCTTTCAAATATTAAACAAATGAGAGCAAGAAATCCACTAAGTGCGTACTCTTATACGACTTCACCCTAAGCCTCGCAAAAGCGTGACCACGGCCGGCCGGCCGGCCGGCCGGCCGCTTATACTCAGAAATTTCCGTTAACCTAAGGAAAGACTACGCTCGCTTCGCTCGCTCCGTAAAAAGACTTCGCTTCGCTCGCTGCGCTCGCTCGCTCGTAATCAATAATGGATGAAACAGTTTCCAAATTTGACAGCGGGCTGTGGAATGAAAAATGCTGCTATATCTTTAACTTTTATCTGTATCTATCTCTTGACCTGAGCTCAGACCCGCCCGATCGCTAGCTGAAAGGTTCCTGACAATTGGGCGTACATACGGGAAGGTATCTGAAATGAATGGCTTCTGTCGCCCGCACGTGATGTCCCAATTGACAAGAGAAATGCAATGCGCACCACGATATTATGTCATCATTTTATACGGCAGAGCTCGTTCTGAACAAGTTTATTACGCATCAAGTGTGCAACGCTCAGTCATTTTGATGAGCCACAAGACAATACAAAGAGGACGCAAGAACAGTGAAACACGCAGCTGTGAGCAATTAACGTGAGTCCCGACCCGACAACCAACGCCCGCCAGTGAGTGTCTTTGCACCCATCGACATTCATTGGCCATTAAAATGCTGCAAGTCCAACTCCCCTTTACCTACCCATCAATGTCATTTCCACACTTATTCATGCATTACTTACCCACACAGTAAAACATCACCATTACGAGCCCATTGAAACACCTGTCCGCTGATATTTACTTGCGCCATTACGAGCTGCATTGTCCAATACCTTCTCGGGTCAAACCATTGTCGTCCCGTGGCACGCAACTGGCGGGCTCCCCTACCGCCGCTGGCGGGGCTCGCTCGCTCTACATGGGAACATCGTCCGTGTGCCGAAACTGGGCGAGAACAGACCCTGGGAGCGAGAACGGCACGCGTGACCAGCGTTCCCGGCCGGGGGCGGAGCCGTGGCGGCGGGTTCGGTGGCGCTGTGTCGGTACAGCCGTCTCCGGCCGTCTGTGGTGGCCGCGGTGCCGACAGACGTCCGACGCAGCTCCGTCCAGGTGACCTATAGCTCCGGGCCAGGGAAGTCGGGCGGCGGCGGTCAGTCCCAGTCCGGCGCTGACGCTCCGCTCCCATCCTCGCGGCTGGAGGGCAGCGGGGGCGGCGGCGGTCAGCGGAGAGGGGGGGGGGGGGGGCGGGGGCGGTCAGCGGGGGGGGGACACCCTTTGTCGCAAGAACACCACCCATAGAGACAGCAGCCAGCCCCAGTTCGAACCCCCCATGCAGCGAGTAGTTGCGAAATGCGGCGTGAATCTTGCGGCGCGGCGAGTTGTGATGTTCAGATCCAGTTCAGGGCCGGGACGGCTGGTCGGACCGTCCCAGGGGCGTGGTGAGATGATGGGCGCAAACGGCCCTCTGCACGGCTACCGATCAGCAGGCAGATACACCCGATCACAGCAGATCGGCCCGACCTCTGCACGGCCGGCGGCGGCTACCGACCAGCAGGAAGATACGCACGAGCACAGCAAATCAGTCCGGCTGCGGACGGTAACGGGCTGTGTAAATATCAGACGGTCGGTGTGGCGTAATCTCCGTGCCGATTGTTAACTGATGGAGTACGTAGACGGATAAGACGATTAGCACCTCATGACTTGCCGCTGGCTACTGATTAGTGATCGGCGAATGCAGACTGTAAGGTCGAGTGATTCAAGCCAGCTGTTAAACGTCTGAAGAAGTTTAACGAATTTCACCGTTAGGTGTTATAAGACAAGTGCTGAATTATTTCTGTGATTGATTGATCTATGAATTTAGTCCAGTTCGCTGCTAAGCAGGCTCGTTGCGCATCATCAGAGACCATCCACCCGATCACTTTGCCCACGCGCTTTTTCAGCGGCGTTAGCTTATAGGTCGCAAAAATTGACGGCACGGTCCCATTGGACTCTTCATCACTAAAGCCGCCCGGGCCTCAAATCACTTTTAGTTTCAACCGTATAGAACCACTTAGAATCTAGGTTTGCTTTCAATAACAGACAATGCGGCATGCATTGGCTGGTTATGGTTTAGAAGAGTCAGAGATTTTGGTTTTCTCACATTGTTTTTGTATTGCCATTGTCTGTGGTTATGGTTTCCTACATCCATCATTGACAAGTTTGCAGGAATTTGTGTGTCTAACTGAAGGGTGATTCATGCTTATTTTATGGTCTGCGATGATTGAGATTTTAGTCAGCTAGTTGACCAGCCAGTACAAACACAGTAACAAACAAAAGTAAAGTTGACTAACTCACCTTTAACTCCAACCAAAACGTCGAAGTGCCATTATTCACATCCTTTTAATTCCATATCTGGGTCTAGGTGCGGTAGGTAGAGGTAGAATAAAGGATATTATGTACATTACCATCTTCCTTGAGCATCTCAGCAAAGGGCATTCAGCTAAAACATTGTTTATGTTCTCATTAATTAAGAAAGGAAAACGGCGGAGTGTATAACGTTTTTTTTTCTTCTGGGACAAGTATAGGTAACTGGGCAGAGTGGCCGCCCACGACATAACCGTGTGGAAACTGTCACAGCACCGAGTGCGAAACTCCTCAACAGACACGTGTGAATCATTACACGCGGAAAGTGCCGGTGGGGTAATAACTGTTGCAGTCGCGCTTGCACGCCGGGCATTGCGTGCGAATATTGCTTGTGTTTACATGTGAAGTAAATGTCTGATGCCCGCGCGAAGTCGCTGCATCACGGTCACACGGGTCGTCAGCGCCCGGGATTTCAGCTCCTCGGCTTGTCAGTCATCCTGCGCAAAACGGCTATGATATGCCAGAGATTGACGGACGCCCATAGCACCCTTCTAGTGGCAAGGGAGCGTAATGTCCCCTAAATGCCCATTTTGGTCAGCATTCCAATCAACTGAGAGATTGTGAGGGATTGGACATCCATTCGACAATTGCTTTTCCAAACCATGTAATGTAAGAAACACAGGTGATTCATGTGCGCGCCTGAGGATCCTACTTTGAGCCGTTTCTTATATTTAGGCCGGAGCATGGTGTCAGACAGTGGTGGCCTGCGAACTGTTCCTATTTGACCGATTCCCAGGGAGCGCTGCTGTGCGGCTCTATATTTTATGACCGCTACCGCTCCCACGGCAGCCGTACTACCTCAATCCACTCCTCAGGGTGAGGGCACACGACAGGCAGGCGAGCAGAGGGCGCCACGGCTGGGGGCGCCCTCTAAGCACCTCGTGCTGACACAATGCGCCACGGGGTGGACCAGAGGGCGCCACGAGGAACGCTCTCTCAACGTATCGGCTATCGCAGCCCCTACAGGGTGGACCAGAGGGCGCCACAGCTGGGGGCGCCCTCTGAGCACCTCGTGCTCTCACATCCTACTACATACAGGGTGGACTAGAGGGCGCCACAGTCAGGGCACTCACTGTCACTAGCTGAGCCACACTGCAAAGCCGGCAGGCAGAGCTCCACAGGTTGACACATCCTCTCAGACAGTCACGGAGCCCACACAGGACGCAGGTCAGAGGGCGCCACAGTCAGGGGCGATCTCCCAGCACCTGATCCTGCAGCAAGCACGCGCGGAGGGGCTCCATCCACGGCGCCCAGGGAGCGCCACAGGAGCTGCCAGCAGACCGGGCGCCACCTGCACCATCACACCGCTCAGACGGCTGCGGCTGCGCTCAGCAACAGTTCAGCTGTGGCAGACCTCGGCGACATCTTCTGAGGGGAGCTGCTGATTTCAAACCCAATTACCTGAGAAAATGACGTTGCCGGTGCCAGTGCTGGCACACATGGAGGCAGGTAAAGGTAGGCGCCAGGCGAGGCGCAGAGCCGACTGGGTGCAGACTGCATTCGACACCTTGGCTTCAACTATTATACACCAAAGCGCAGCTCCCCACCAGGGCCTTTGACTGACGTTCTACAAGTGCGTCAGAGGACGCCACTGAGGCTTCGCTCGTACCTTATGTTGTGCAGACTGCAGACTTCATTCGCAAGATGGCTTACTCGAGGGCAGCGCTTTTCGAGGAGCGCTGTGGCCCGAAGGTTTGAACTTTGAATTGTGAAAAACGCCCGCCCACCGCAAAACGCAAACACCGCAAAACGCGCAAAACGCACGCCCGAAACGCCAACGCAAAGGTCGCAAAAAATAAACAAACGCCCGCCCGCCGCAAACCGCAAATAAAAAAAAACGCAAAAACACCGCAAAACAATAAAACCGCCCGCATCGCCCGCCCGCTAACGCTAACCGAAAACGCCTAAAAATCGCCCGCCCGCCGCAAAAAAAAAAAAAAAACACCGCAAAAAACGAAAAAGCGGCCGCCAACCGCAAACAAATTTAACACCGCAAACGACGCAAAAAAAGAAAACCGCCCGCATCGAACGCCCGTTCGCAAGATGGCTTACGATAGACGTTTGCCTGTGCCATCAAATTGCCGTTATCATAACGTACCAATTACCGACCATACCTACAATCTGCAAAACTGTAAAAAGAAAAAAAAGATATTTAGGTCTAACAGTGCCAAAAATAAATGTAGAAAGAAGTGACGTTGCACGAGTACGCCCACGGTCTAAGCCATCTTTTTATGGGTGGACGGACACTATGTCGTACGACTCAACGAATTCGATTTAGACGAAGGTCTGCGACCGAAATATCATCAATTCACCAATAAATAATCATTTTCATTCATTTCGTCATTTTCCGAGGAGAAGGTCATATATTCTAATGATATTTCCTACTTTTATCATGCTCCTCGCGGCAGCTCGATTTTATTAGGGAAGAGTGGGGTAAGATGCCCAGGGTGGGAAAGACGCCCCACCCCCTCTAGCGGCGAAACAAAGAATCGGACCTGGAAATTAATGTTCTTAGCATAAAGCGGAAACCTGACTTGTTAACTGCACAAAAAATTGCGACGCTCATTTGGGCAACGGCTGGCTGATGACTGCATGTTTTTTATTTGCTGCTTTCAAAAAATATTTTGGTGTCAAAACATTGTAAATATCAAAGAAGGTAAATAATTTTTGCGTCCCTTGCTATAGTCGTGATACATTACCATGCGTGTACTGTGTCCCAAACAGTTTGTTTCAGGGTGTAGTTTTATGGCTAACAAATTGTACTGATTTAATGTTACTTCGGTACCTTGGGGTAAGATGCCCCCAGGCCCCCTGTCCTGATGGGGAAAGAAGCCCCCTAAATCCGTAGGCTGTCCTTCAAACAGCCCGTCAAATCATTTATTACATACTTGTGATGTAGACAAAAGCCGATCTGGGACTACTGAGAGTCCAGTACGGTCGGGTGCTCCCCATGCCGGTCTCTCGGCCCACATAGCGACTTTTTGGGCGGCATCTGACTCTGAGAGCCCTCACGACGGCCTCTGTGGGCCCCATTATTGGCTCCAGGGCCCCTCACGACATCCTTTGAGGGCTCCCACGTTGGCCCCACGGGCCGCGCTGGCATCGGAGGTCCCCACGATGGGCTCGAGGGCCCTCAAGCATCATGAAGACCTATAAGAGCCCCACAGTGGTCTCCGAACGCCACCACGGAGGCTTGTTTGGCCGCGCTGGACTATGATGGCCCTAACGATGACCTCTGAAGCCCCTTACGACTACTTTTGCGGGCCCTTATGATGACGTTTGGTGTCTACTGCAGGCTCGAAGGGACTACTAATTCGTTCATGCGATTCACGTGCCCATTTATGTCACTTATAGTGCAGGGGGCATCTTTCCCAACGTCAGGGGGCGTCTTTCCCACCCTGTGGGGTAAGATGCCCCCTTTCACTTCTTCAGGAAAATGCTTAATAGCAAAAAAGTTATAATATTTCAGGCACGAAAGTGTAATATTTTTGGAGAAAAATGATGTCGGCTTCCGTTGAAACTCCAAGTTTTTGCTTTCCCATCGTCATTTTCGAATAATATATGACATAGCGAAACCCTGGGTATCTTTCCCCACTCTCCCCTACTTTAAGTTCACTTAACTTTTAAGAATATTTTGACTTCACTTTAATAGCTAACAAAGTATATCATTCGATGCGCACGAACGTCCTGAGTTCATTAGTGCTTTTATTTTTGCTCTATCTTTACTAGGTTAAAAGTTATAAGCGAAAAATGACATGTTTTAGCGATTTTTTTTTGCACTTTTACCCCTCCCTAAAAAGCCTATATATTGACTAAGAGTCACCAAATTTTCACGGGGGCGAGATCTCCTATGGGCCCACCTATCATGTAAATTTGACGTTTTTAAGCGCCATAGGAACCAATCGCCAGGGGGGTCGTACCAACCCTCCCCCTCGCCGTCCGTGTTAAGGAAAAGGCCCTCGCCTGGCGAGGGCTAATAAATCTGATGAGGCAGCGCTCAGATCCTCAGCTCATAACTGTATCAATCATCATGAACGATTGGACAATGACAAAGACATGTCTTTAAGAAGGTTCCGACGTCATCACGTCATATTTCAATGGTCACAAACGTGGATACTTTACTTGGTATTGAGAGAGCTAGCACGCGAGCCGCCTAATCCTGATAATTTGATGAGACAGTAGATATTTTTGTGAGAAGAGTTTTTAACCCTCGCCCGCACATGGGGGGGGGGGGGTGGTTGCCACCCCCCCAGGCAGTCTTTCTGCTCTGCACTCAACATTTTTAGAGCTAGAAGGCTGATTTTTCGTATAGCTGCTCGTCTATCCTTCCTTGATGTCCACTGAAAATTTCAAGTTTCTGTGATTTTTGGTTTCGGAGATATGACCTTGTTTTTCAGGTCATGTCATGACCCAAATGGCCAATTCTCAACATCTTGCGTTTGCCATGGGCCTTGTGAGCTTTTGACACTCTGATTTCGGCCTTTTTTGCCAGTCTTACCTCCCACCTATCATGGAACATGTTGTTCGACGACGTACAGGGGTCAAGGTCAGGGTCAAGGTCAACCTAGGTCATCTAAGTTAATTGCGTTTTAGGCAAGCGGAATTTACTTTTTGTGAAGTTTTTTGACTGCATTTTTGGTAAAAGCTTCTCAGATCATGATTTCATGTGATATGGACCCAAAAACAATCGGTGCACACATCAGTATACACATAGACACACACAGACATACAAACACATATAATTGACCTTGACCTAACTTGACCTGAAATGACCTCAGCAGCAAAATTCTGGTCGGATAGTGTGACAAAGAGGTTCTAGCTGGCTTGGCACTAGAAAACAGCATCGTCATCGGTATTTGATAAGCAGCGCACTTGATATCCAACGGTGACCCAAAACAGCAACATGTTTTAGTTTGACCTGACCTGGAAGGTCAATGACTGACCTGAGAAGGTAAAACTGGGTATCATTGGATTCGTCTCTTCCCAAAGAATCTTTTTGGTCTTTACTGCTAAGCTCTATCTCCAACAGGAACGAAATGGCGCGGGGGGGGGGGTGGCAACCACCCCCCCATGTGCGTTCTAGGATGGGAAAATGGCATGTGCGGGCGAGGGCTAAATTGGATTCAGTTCAGACCACTCTACGAGAGCTGACAGCGGTGGTAAAAGAGAAAACCTCAGCGGCACCACAATAGAGCAGGGGAACCTTGTGGTTTGACCCCTGGCGGAGAACAGCTGCCCCATCAACGGACGGTCACGAAAGACGGGCATTTTACGATGCCACTATGTATATTAAAAAGGCGGCGGAAGAAGAAGATAGTCACAGTGTATTTAACGTTGTTCAAATGATATCTAATATATTTATTTTCGTCATTTTGTGGTGAGTCAATGCCTGGTATTAAAAAGTGTGAATGTAGGTACCCCTACCCACATTCCGAAAATTGAAAAAATTATCAACTGCCAAATGCATTCATCGCATAAATGCCATGGTAACTACGGGAAGGCATATTGAGTCAAATGCACTTCAAAATCACCTAGATGATTACATTCACATTTATCACTACCCACAACGCCAGTATGTTTTAGGGCCTCGGCCGGTGCCAATGAATGCATGCTGACATGTGAATTAGGTACCTAAGCACGAATCTGTTTTGCTCGTATGCTCGTATCGCTCGGCGCTCGCACTCAGCTCGTGGGTAGGAAGTCCACAGCAGAAGTAATGTGGGGTTCAGGGGTTTCAGTCATGGGTATGCCCGGCTTCTGAAGCTTAGGAACGATTAGCCCTTGGATTAGCCAGACTACAATGAAGCTGCGAATGTAGCTTACATGTATCGTCGCCATTGCAGCTATAATTTTGTCTATTGGCGCCTTCTTTTCGATCAATCCGCATGGAAAAATCGCCAGTTAAAGCTATTTCCGTTGAGTAAAGGAAAGGACAAACTTTGATAGGAATTTCTAGTATAACTTCTAGAAAACCTACCATATGCAAGCTGGTTTAGCAGCCGGAATTCAGTTCTAACTAGAATATGGTAGCACTTATTGTAGGCGCGCCCGTAACATCTCTAAAATTTCTTCAAAAAACAACTAGCAAGAGGTCGACAGGCAGGTAAATATATTTCAGTAGCTATTAACAAGCGCACCGACGGGGGCGGATATCCGCCCCCCTGAGGTTTTTCGCGGATAGCGGGAAAACCGCGGCGCGTAGCGCCGCGAAATTTAGTACGACTATTCTCTCATCAATTTTACACATGGTGTGCAAGTTTGAACCTCCTAACTTTGAAGGTCAGGTCACCAGGTCACTTTGAATGACCCAACCTCAAGTCACTTTTTTGCAACTTTGTCACCATGCCAGAGCTACAGTAGATGTCGGAGGCCTTTGAAAGTCGCAGGATCTTATTAGGTCATTAGTAGCTACAATTTGTATATCTCGGAATTTTGATGTCGGTGACCTAAGGTCAGGTCAATTTCGCGACCTCCCCATTATAAGTCAATGGGGGAAAAATCAACTCCCTGTTTTTACCACTAAAACGGGTCGGAATGGCCCCATATACCATACATGACTTCATATACGATCAACCTTCACTACATTGAGGTCTGTTTTGCTGTTGGGCAGCTGTAAGGTCATGTGACGTCATCAAAGGTCACCAGCGGTTTTTTGCCGATAACTCCGTACAGGAACAAGATACAGCCGCGCGGATGGTCTCATTGTGTTCAGCTCGTCAAGACGCATCGAATGATATGCATGATGACCTCGAGGTCACGTGACCTGAGGTCAACCTTTGACCTTGACTTTTTGAGGTCAACATATATATCATTCGATGCGGATTGACGAGAGGATCACGATGCTGCCCTTAGTTTGTTCCTATCTTGACTAATTCGAAAGTTATTCGAGAAAAACTCTCCATATCTAGCGCCGCCATTTTGACTTTTTCGACCCCTGTGACGTCATCTTTGACCTGACCTGAAAATGACCTTTGTAAAAATTGTAGACCATGTCCGTGCGTATCCGATGCCGTTTACCGCTTGTCGCTATCTTGCTTCGTTCTCGAGATCTTAGGGGGGGGCGGTCATCCCCCCCCCGTCGGTGCGAAGTTGGCGCAGACCCCCGTCGGTGCGCGGGTTAATTGTTGTTAGCATAAATAGTTAAGCCATCATACTTCAGTCCCGATAAAACACGCGGCGCTTCCGGGATGCGAACCCACGACCTACGGATCCGATCCGAGACTACCGACAGCGCTTATAATGGGGACCGGGCGCCGCCGCCCGTAGAGACGAAGCGCGGCTGCTGGTTTTCCGGATCTGCAGATAAATCTTGACCCTATACGCGGTAGAAGATCGGCCGAGTTTCGTGATAAATGGTAGATAAATTTTCGAAAGACAAAGACAATTCTTCGGTCTATCATCTGAGACCAAGAACCGTAAATGTCTTCAAATGTTTATCGAGATATGGCTCACCGAAAACAGGCCATTCAACACGTAAACCCTAAGGCTAGTAGGAAATATACGCTGCGGAGCAGCATTGCCGCCAACGAAGTCCGGTGGGGCTTCATCTTCAGGTACACGTGTTAGCTATGTTTCGTCTGGTTTCGTCCCCCATTCAGATGCAGGGATGGAGCGACAAAGGGAGAGTAGCGGAGGGGCCACCTGGAGAGGAGGGGAGGAGGACGGGAGCGGCAGGTGCCCACCGGCCGATTGGGGCGGGAGGAGGGGCTCTGACGTCACAGAGATACGGAGGGGGACAGATAGAGAGGAGGGAGGGAGGGAGGGAACGTTGTTGATTTGGTACACCAACATTCTTTGGATCGTGTTCCCCTGCAGAACTGCTCTGAAAATGGTTGTGGTAGAAGTGGGGAGTTTCGCTAACAAGCAGCACGAATCTGGGAGTGGTTTCGGAATATTCCGCCGGCGTGGGAGTGCAGGAGTTGCAATATGTCTTAGTCGCTGTCCCTTACTGACTGGGCGGGCGGATGTGAATGGTACATACCGCCGCCGCTGTTCGTAACGCTCCCCGCCCCAGGGCGATGTTTCGGGCGGGCCGCGGACGCCCCACCGACGCTGCGCTACTGCTGTCATTCTCCCGCAGCCGATATTTCGGCCCGTGTCTGGTTCGCATGCATCTGAAGGTCTCGGCTTTGTTATGCGGAATAACTTACAGCTTGTCAACGATATCGTTACAACACGCGTTTCGCCTACCTACAGCATCTATTCGTGACTGATTTCGTGTTCAAGACCGGCTGTTGCATTTGATGCCTTGGTCCTTGTTGGTAGGTGCGTTAATTGATAAAACCCTGCTAGAATATCGGCATTGAAGCGTAAACTCGTGACTAATCAGATATAAGTCAGCCACCAATCACCGAGCATCACAACGCACACGCCCTCTGAACATGACGAGCCTGTGCTGACCTGATGGTCTGATATCGTCCAACCAGTGCAGTGTGTACTGTGTAGTGTGTGTACTGTGTGTACACAGTCCAGTGGTATGGTGTGACATCACACAGGTGATGACACGCTCCCAGCCGCCGATCGGGTGACTCAGCGAGGCGGGGCGGGGCGCGCGCCCGTTCCGCCTCAGGTAGCGGCCCGGGGCTCCCCGTCGCCGCGACCTTGCGTGCTAACGGGCCACGCGTGTCGGCCCCGTAGTACGCCACTGCTTACTACGTGTCGGAAGGCGCCGGCTCCGATCGAGGGCTGGCGTGGGACCGATCGGCAAGGGCGCACAGACGCCGGTGCTTGGATAGGTCCGCTGTTGAAAGTGTTTTTGTCAATTGGCTTAGCTCCAGTTGTTAGTTATCGTTCTTCGGAAAGGAAGAAAATTGCTTACTTTTATGTTCGTGTAGTTTCAAATAAGCTTGAAATGAATACTCTAGACGTAATAAATAGGATGGCAAAGGATGTCGCTGCAGGAAATAACGAAAATAATACGAGTCATTCTGATGAAAAAGTTTACGGAATCTGGCGTGTGTGGCTGACCTTGCTCGGACGAGTCCAAGGGGCCAATTTCGGTGTAATGACGACCGGCATCTCGGCTGACCAGCAGCTGTTGTTGATCTACCGCGCCATCCAGCTGTACAGCAGCCCAATCAGCCGTCAGCGATATGTGTGTTTGTGAGCGGCCAGTCTGTTCTGCCGCCCGCCCTGGGAGGTCACGCCGCTCGTAATGCTACTCAGAGGCGGTCCGGCATTGGAGGGGTCAATTTCGAAAATCTGAGGGCCGCACGTAACGAAAATGGAGCACTAAATACCGCAGCGAGACCGCGCAAACGTTATGTTATTGCAGATTAGTGCTGTATAAAGCTTCTGCTAGCTCCATTAACGATCATAGCGGGCAGCTATGCGGTCAAACGGTGCATGCTTTGTTAGAGGGAGGCGGGCACAGTTGTGACTCCCAGGCAGATGTGTGGTTATAACGACAAGCGGCACAATCAAGGCAAGCGTGGATAAACGACACACTTAACTGCTCAAATACAGATAAGAAACAATGTTTACTGAACAGTTCACCTGCTGCATCTGTTCACCTGCATGTAGAAAAACAAGGGTAGGAAACAGGAATTAATATCGGCACCCACGCACCAGCTCGGGATTTGGTTTTCAGGCGCACTGGGCACTCGCCCATCTCTATCCCCGAAACCCAAGAGCGGGCACTTCGGAGACCGAAGACGCACCCTCTAATGACCGCAGTCACCCCAGTGGTCGAAGTGTCGTTTTCCGGTAACGTCAGTGACCCCAGCAGCGTCCCCGGTGACCTCCGAGGTGACAGTAGCTGGGCCGCGCCCCTCTGATTGGCCCATCGCTCAGCACGCGGCGCAGTGCACACCTGACGGCCACTCCGCGGCGCCCCTGTCGCCCCGGCGGGCGGCGGGCGGGCGCTGGGCGGCGCCGGCGCTCTGTCATTAGACGCCGGGGCGCGCGACACGCGCACTACAGAGGGCCCGCCTCACCCCTGACCGGGCCATTACCGGCTGAGACGGCCGGCATTAGCGGCGAATGAGACGGCCGGCCGCCCGGCGGTTTTAGCGGCGGTCACAGACCCCGCGACCACCGGGGATGTGGTGACAAGTGGTGGTGGTGTCACCGCCGAGCAACTGCCAACTGGTGCCCTTGGTCGGACACGTGCGACACGAGGGGTCATCAGAGGTCGTCATAAGACACCGCTCCCCACTCTTGTTCCAGGCACTGGCGCCACAAATCAAGTCCTGTAAACTCGCAAATCTAGAGCCAAGCAGCGAAGTTTGGCAGTATCGATCGTATACATCGATCGACTGTATGTATAAGAAACAGATAGGGGAGCTTGTAATGCACATCGCACGTCACTGGCACGTCCGTCTAGGTGCAGATATTTTTCGTTCGACACTAACTGGCTTTTAACGATGAAATGCAATCATACACGCTCCTTATACCACAAGCGCTTGGCACGCTGCAGGTTATAACCAATGAGCAACATTGTTTTTAGCATAAATCCGAACGGTTTTTCGAATGTATCTGGAATGTGTTTCTAACTAAATAGTTCTATAGAATTTCAAACGGTTGCCAGATGAACATTAGAATGACTTAGCCCTCGCCCCGTTGGGGGGGGGGGCATTTTGGCCCTCCTGTGGTTTTTCCTGAAAAGCAAGAAAACGGCGGCGCGCAGCGCCGCCAAATTTTCAGTACCTTTCCGGGCATCAATTTGACACCTTCACACCAAATTTCAAGTCTTAGGTCACCTTAGGTCAGGAGTTATTGAGGTCAAACTGAGGTCATGTTCGAGCAAAAATGAGCAAAAAACATGCAATCTTGAAACGCTCACCAAATCTACAGTTATCAAGCAATTTCAAAGTTCTTTATATGGTCTAGTAGACAAAAAGCGGCGCTACAAAACTGCTATCTCGGATTTTCAAAATTTTTGGTTTTTGACCAAAAAAATCAAAAAATTGATTTTTTTGAAAAACTTTGAAAAAATCCAAAAAATTTCCGAATTTCGAAAAAACCGGAATATATGTGATAGTCCCAGCGCTCTTCTATATAGATACCAAATTTCAGATCGATATCTCGTTTTTTGGCCAAGTTATAGCGAAAAAACTGTTCAAAAATGATGACGTCAAATTTTTGAACTCAATTTTTAGCGATTCTAGACGACGTACGGCAAAACAAAGACCACCATTGAACTCCCCGTGACAAGCTGTATCGATTCGATACCCATTTTATGCAAAAATATTAACTTTGAAATTTGACCTAATTTGACCTGACCTTGACCTGACCTTGACCTGACCTTGACCAAAACGTGATCTAAGCTGGCCCCAAAGGCTGCCTGACCCATATAATCGCATTTGTCATGTAAAATGGACCATAAAACATGTATCACACGACACTTTCATATTGTGACCCCCCGTGACCTGACCTCTGTGACCTGACCTGGTATCAGTGACCTCAAATAGCAAAATATGTGTTTGAAGAACATTTCCCCATCGATGATTTTCAATGAAATGCATTTTACTCGATTTTACAACGCATTTCTTGAAGTGCCTGTAAACGGTGAAAATTGGACCTTTGACCTGACCTGTGACGTCATCGGTTTGACCTAGGTCAATAAAATTGGGTCACAAGGTAGTTCCCCGTTGGGGCTATCCAACGCCGTTTACCGCTTGTCGCCATGTTGCGTGGTTCTCGAGATCTTAGGGGGGGGCAAAATGGCCCCCCCCCCAACCAGGCGCGTTGCTCGGCAGAGCCCAACGGGGCGCGGGTTAGGAGTCAAGACGCTCATATTTTACATAAGCCTAAGCCACAAACAAAAATATTTATCTAAAAATTAATCTACCTACCTAAAGGTGAAATTGTATGAGAATTAAGTTTGTGTTCTATATGCATACACCCAATGAAATGCCTACAATTAGACATAAAAATAGCAATAGATCATTAATTAACAGAGCTCCGCTCAATGTGCGTCTTCAAGTCGCCTGCCAACACTCTAGCCAGGCGTCAAGCATGCATGTCCCGATACACTTACTCCTATAGGACGTGTCACATTTCACAGGCACATGACACATTCGATGGACGAGAATTCACAGCAACGAGAAGGTCAGAACCGGGTAGAGAGCCGGGAGAGAGAGAGAGAGAGAGAGAGAGAGAGAGAGAGAGAGAGAGAGAGAGAGAGAGAGAGAGAGAGAGAGAGAGAGAGAGAGAGAGAGAGAGAGAGAGAGAGAGAGAGAGAGAGAGAGAGAGAGAGCGAGAGAGAGAGAGAGAGAGAGAGAGAGAGAGAGAGAGAGAGAGAGAGAGAGAGAGAGAGAGAGAGAGAGAGAGAGAGAGAGAGAGAGAGAGAGAGAGAGAGAGAGAGAGAGAGAGAGAGAGAGAGAGAGAGAAGGAAAGATAGGAAAGAGAAGGAGAAATAGAGAGGGAGATGATTTGTAACTTTTAATGGGGATATCTCAATGTAGCCCGGCCGACAGGTGGCAGCACGAGCGATCCAGACACGCCGGTCTCGGTAGTGGCTATGGCGGCCGACGCATTGGAAGCGTTTTACGTGATTTACAGGCGGACGGAGCTAAGATCATAGCGATTTGGATAAGTTTTGGGGTATTTTCCTTGCTTTCAGGCTTTGAGACGCTTATTTTGTGCCTCTCCGGCCGAGAGGGGCGGGTGCGGCTCCCTCCCCATTGGTTTTCCTGCGATAGATCGAAACACACCGGCGATAGAGAACTGCCGAAACTTGACATCCCTGACCTTTCATTCAAGGCGGATCTTGTGACAACGACCGCATTTCGAGGCTAGGTCAGTTTACTGAACTATGACGTCATAAGTGAATCTCTGCATGGTCCTCAGATGTCGCAACTTCGCACCGCCTCAGTACCAGAGGAATTTTCACAGGGAGAATAATGAAACCTATAGGACGTACTATTTTCCGGATGTCTCACATTTGCACATGCCAAATGTTTTCTAGAGGTTGCATGAGGTCAGGTCGGGCACATGACCTCACGTGACCCCATTAGCTTGCTTCATAGGTAAGCTAATGGGAAAATATGGATACTGTTATTAGTCTGGTACCGGGAATAATCTAAAACTATTTCAATCACATGGCATTGTGATTTCATGCACTTTGCAAGGTCATATACTTCACTTTTGCATTGTCGACCTTTCGTTACGTAATTTTTAACGTCACTTTGGTCACAAGAGTTGTTCGTCAATAACTCACGATCCCATTGATCTAGAGAGTCGGTAGAGCGTAACACGTCGCTGGCAAAAGCAAAGTTGTGCCTTTCATTGTGTCAAAAATTATTAAAAAAGAAATTTTTCCGTGAAAATGGCTAGAAGTTTATGTGTTGGCCTCAGAAGCATGCATTAGTCATTATGCGGTTATCATCAGGGGTAGCCAGTAACAGTTGGTAGCATTAGGCCAAATGGGCGCTCAAAAACTACTACCCCATAGGGTTTGCATGTTAAATCGACCTTTTTCAAGCGAGCCCCACACGTAAGCTAAAAGATAAATTGCCAATATTATTGTGGGGAAAGGTAGCCTAAAGCTTTCTCTACAACCTTTTTATCTAGCGTTTTTCGATGCGGAGGCCATAACAGGTCCAAAAAGCATTGGGCGCTGCCCGAGGTACCAAAAGCCCCTCCATGAGAGCACTAGTTCCTGCGCATGCGCACATTGCCTCAACCCTGTACTAGCGTAAGTCAGCGATACTGCTCACGGACTCGATCAGCCAATGGGCGTTCCCGATTACGTTAATAGATGTCGCTAGCATCAGGTAAATCCTGCTTGCGAACACATTTTAAGAATGAAACAGCTGCGCCATTTCCGCCTTCCATAGATTCCTTCCATCTTAGTATCAACTATAGGCTTTTCAACTAACTTTATGCTAAGTTTTAAACTATGGTTAGTATGTTATTTCTGGTTCATATAATTTAAAAATAACTGCTTTATAAATTTGGCTTTACTCGTCAGAATGGAATACTCTATTTATTCCATATTCAAAAAATATATCACCTTTCATGTAACTCATTCAGGTAAAATGGGCGCTTTCCGCGTCGTTGGTGTACCCGTTGTTCTATATACCCTGGTTATCATTGATCCTCAGCTCCGTCAGATTTGGTGTTCTCCAAGGCTGAGATGGGGTGGCGTATGGAGAAACCTGGCGCGAAGCACGGTGTTCAATACTTAGAAGCAGGGATGCGGAGCCGTGGAAATTTCAGACGGCTCCGGATCCGGCTCCGGAGAAAAAAATCGGCTCCGGCTCCGAGTAAAATGTCATATGGCGGCTCCGGCTCCAGCTCCGGCTCCGAGTAAAATGGCCCGGCTCCGCCGACTCCGGCTCCGGCTACGGCTCCGGCTCCTATTCAGTACATCCCCTATGCGATTGATTAAATACGGGTGGAAGAAAAAAGGCGGTTGGATTGGTGCACGTTGCTTCTGTATTTGCATGACAAGGCTATTTTGAATACCACACATTTTACTGCCTTGTACTGTCAAACCGAACTAGGTCAATTTTTTTCCTCTTAAAAAAGAGCCGGAGTCGCCCCCTTTTTTGACGGCTCCGGCTCCGGCTCCGGCTCCGGGGTATGCTGTTTCACGGCTCCGGCTCCGGCTCCGGGCAAAATATGCCGGCTCCGGCGGCTCCGGCTCCAGCTCCGGCTCCGGCTCCGCACCCCTGCTTGGTATTGTCAGGGTTGCATTCTGCCCATGCGCACGTCCACTGTGCATGGTCCACAGACCACAGTCTAGTTTCAGGGCCAACTTTTGCCATGACTCGTCCCTCGAATTCGCCCATGATGATTTGCTTAAAGGAAATAGTTCACTTTTTAACATGGGTTTTGAACTGGAATAGCAGTTCCGTAGCTTGGGCTGAGACGAGCATAAATCAGGAGCTTTTACAGCCCAACGATCACCCTAGGCAAAGATATTCTATTTCTCGTCCCGAAAAAGGTGTCTTGCGTTGAGGATGTGTGCCTTGCATATATTTCCATCCAGTATGAAAAGAGCATGGGTCCCGAAAATTCTTCAGAAACTAGAGAAATTATCTACGAGAACTCTAGAGAAATTCTCGTACTGATCAATTAGGACATTCAGGGGAACATTATCAGATCGAGCAGATCGCCCAAATGCCGGTGGCTGCGATAATTTTTCTGTTTCTGAAGAATTTTCGGGACCCATGCTCTTTTCATACTGGATCGCGTGTGCCTTACAGAAACTGAAAAGTTCTTCCTATATCAAAATATAGAAAAAAAATCTTTTGTTATAAAAAGGTTTTATTTTCTTTGCTGATTATTTTGAACATAAAAAATAATAAATCGTTGCAAAAATAATAATTTCGTGAAAGTGAACTATTTCCTTTAAACAAAATGTTAATGTTGTCTATGTTTATGTTTATTGTATAAAAAAAACACCAACATGTCGAATGATTTTGCCAGGTTGAAATCATTCGACGGATCATTTAAGCTCATCGACGGCACGGGTACCTACTCGGTCATTTTGTCCCTCCTTTTTTCAGTGCAGTAAGTTGAATACTCCGCTTAAACGTTCTAACTCTACCTCATGAGCCAGAGGAACTTCAAAGGGCATACAAATAAGTGATGGCTCTTTTAAAGCTTTTAAGCAAGTTGTCGAAATTTTCCTCAGGCCAACATTTCAGTAGCTCACAGTGCAGGCCAGTATCAATGGGAGAAACACATCAGCCCACGCTTTCTTTGTGAGCTCGGACCATTTCTTCAGTCCATCGGCATCATATACCATATCTTGTAGTCTCAATCCACAATGACGACCGTTTTTTAAAGGAAACCAGTAAATAATTGTAAAAACTTCCGGAGATCCGCGCATCTCCACCGCAATAATAACGCAGCAAGCGGCCCTCGCGCCGCGCGCCGTGTCTGAATCGACTCATGAGACATCTGGCGGCAGAACCTGGTACTGCTTATTGCGCGAAGCCCCATTGCACGTTACCCAATGCCCACACCACGTCCAGCAAACTTTGTCTTTTCAAAAAGGCGCCGCCTATTTCACTCTTTAGCAGCATAATATAACAAGACAAGTCGATTTGTTGAGTGCCTGATGTAACGACATTCCTTCCCAACAATGATAAGCCGCAGACGATTCTTTTTCTCTTCATATTTGCTGTTTTTGCACGTTGACCAAACGAATTTCGAAAGCCGGCCCACATGTTCCCCGTCAATTATCACAAACGTTTCTGGTAACAGCTCTATATCTCTGACCGATCCTCAGTGATATCAGTCTACGCCGGCATATCCCTAAGTGGATAAAATAGTTTGATAGCTGTAATCAGTGGAAACCGGCCGTCCCTGATAACTGGGTCATCCGGCGGCGGCCACATCCCCCAGACACGCCTGGAATGTCCCGCTAAACACCCACCAGCTGATGGGCACCAGCACGCGAGCGCCGTGTCATTGCGCTCCTCAGCGGCGGCGCAGCTCGCTGGGAGCGGTCACCGACGGCCGGCCGGTCAGCTGGGGTCGCCGCCAATCCATCACTCCCCGCTCCGGGAGTGGCCCGACCGCGGCGCGACCCGTCACCTCCGTCAGCCCCGACCCGTCACCTCTGTCAGTCCCGACCCGTCACGTCTGGTCGGGTAGTGTGGTACGGTCCGTCCCGCCCACTCTCCCCTGTTTGTTCCGGGGGCGCCCGGCTCCCTGGTGCGCTGCGGGGGGCCACTCGGGAGGTTAGGGAGGGGCCGGGTGAGGGACGGGGGTCGGCCGGCCCCCTGTGCCCCCGGCTGACCAGCCCGCGGCCCGGCCCGGCTCGGCGGTCCTTGTGGACGGCAGGTGATCCGAGTCCACCTGTCGGCGCGTGCAGCCGCCGCGCGGCGATGTTTTTATCGGCGGCGAGCGGCGGCGCGGGCGCGGCGGGCGGCGCGCCGCGGCGAGCGGCACCCACCTGCCGGCCGCGGTGGCCCAGTTTCTGGTATGCCGGTGCGCGCGCGCCGGCCGGCCCTCCAAGGCCGCCCCCTAATTGGCCGCTCGGCGACCAGTCTGCAGGTGACGCCGCCACCTCTGGCGGTCGGCAAACAGCCGTCTGGGCGGCCCACCGCGCTCCGCCGGCGCCTGCACGACAGCCGGGACCGACCCGCAGCTCCTCGGCATCATGACACCACCTGCCGCCGTCCAGGCTCCCTCCGCCGCCGCCCGTCTGCGCCGCTGTCCTCCGCCACCACACGTCTGCACCGCTGCTGGAGAAACGGAGAGCTTCTCCAGCGCTACAGGAACGAGTTGACAGCTCCCGTTCTGCACACCTATCCGTGCTTCTATCCTCAGGATACTGAAATCCTTCTCCTCCACGCCGCAACCCCCCTCCGGGCTGGACAGGCAACTTTATCTCATGCGGGCTGCTCCCATGGAGCGGCACCGCTGCTCCTGAGGGAGCGCACCCCGTAGCCGGGTGCAGTGAGTGCCTTGGGGCTGGGTGGCCTGTCTTCGGACGGGCTCAGCCCCGGCGACTCACTAGGGTGCCTGCCCAGACCAATGTCTCCCCCTAATTCCTATCATCCTTCCGGCTCTGCAATGGTCTTGTCGACCGAAAGGGCCTAACCCAACAAAACAAAAAACAATCCCGTTCTGCAGAACGAGCTACGAACTCCCAGCGCTACTGGACACTGAACATACTACAATTTCGCTACTGGATAGACTACACACTGAAAACAATTTAACCCAAGGCTGGCGAGTAAACCGGTGTTTCGCGGGTACCCCTATCCGCAACCATTTTTAACCACCCTCCCAGGAGTACAGTAAGGTCCCATTGCAGTGTAGCCGTATCTGCCTCAGCGGTTATATCCGCTCAGAGCAGGTATGACTAAAAGGGGTTACCCTCCACGCCTACCCTTCGCCGACCAAGTCACGAGGGCCAAAAAAACTCCCACGTTCGACCATATTTGAGGGAAATTATCTATATTATGACAATCTCACACCTAGAAAACATCGGTGAGAAAGTTTCACGTCGATGGGAACGGTCAAATCGAATTCCCATAGAAAATTCGACATGGCCCAGTCATCGGAAGTCGTACAGACCGCCCGAGATCAAAAAGATGTCTCGCGACTGCATTCGTGACCTATATAAGAATCAAAATGGTCTCACTTGGTAGTTTCGGAAGAAAAGGCGTTGCCAATCGTCCCGTGATGAATATTGCAGAGGTTTTAAAGATGCACCCTAACAATTGTACTTTCGCCCCCACTTGAAACCGCCAAACAATGTGCCAATATATCATTGGTGCAAAAAAAAAGTTAAAAAATTGCTGTAATTCAAAACTGTATGAGACAACGCCATCTAGTTGTGCCAGTAGATCCAACTCCTTCAGGGCAGGTTATGTAAAGGTTCGCCATCCACGGATACGCGTTTACGATATCTCGAGTAGTTCCAACTCTTTCAGTGAGGGCTATGCCAATGACTCGACACCCGCGGGGACAATATCCGGTGCTGAGTAGCTACCTTACTGCAGACTGTGGGTACGGTGCATATTTACGAGTAATAAGGCAGGCAAGTCTGCTTACCCTCTAGCTAGAATCTGGACATGGCGAGTTAATACACATATACCACCCGCAGAGCAACGCTTAATTCGCCAGCTTCGGGTAAAATTGTTTTCAGTGCAGAGCGTCCAGCGCTAAAGCCGAGCAACAGCTGCACAGCTCCCACCGATACTGGACAGACTGACAGCTACCACCGCTGCTACTGGACAGACTGACAGCTACCACCACTACTGGACAGACTGATAGCTACCGCTGCTGGTGGACAGACTGGCAGCTCCCACCGCTGCTACTGGGCAGACTGACAGCTACCACCGCTGCTACTGGACAGACTGATAGCTACCACCGCTGCTGGTGGACAGACTGACAGCTACCACCGCTGCTGGTGGACAGACTGGCAGCTCCCGCCCCCACTGGACGGAACCTCTGACAGCTCCCTGCTCCCGTCTCTTATGCTGGGCAGGCTGACAGCCCCTGTGTCCACTGATAGACAGACTGACAGTTCCCGTCTCTACTGGTTGTCAGACTGACAGTTCCCGTCTCCACTGGTGGTCAGACTGACAGCGCCCGTCTCTACTGGATGGACAAAGTGGCAGCTCCCGTTGCTACTGGTCGCTTGGACTGACAGCTCTCAGAATGAGCTAACAGCTCTCGTCTGCACTGAACGAACTGACAGTCCTTGCCGTTATTGCATTAGTTGACGGCTCTTGTTTTAAGGCGTTGGGTGCCCCTAGAAGTCCTCATGACGCACAGCTCTCTCAACTACTGCACTGGCGAGACTGATGAATCAGAGGAAATTCCATATTAGCCGTTTTCACGACGGGCCACATGGCGAATGCATCTAATTTGACCAACTCTGCACCTTATATCTTTTTATAACAAATGTCTTCGTATCGTGAATTTATTTCAGTGTTTCAATCGAAAACAATGTCTGATCACTGATGATATGAACAATAAGGTATCTGTGCAACCCAAACTGATAACTTTTAAGAAACACAATGAACCTAACTTCACCAAATCTGCATCTAATATACACCAAATGTGCACCAGATGGCCGTCGTGAACACGGCTAATGCCTACTCTTGTATGTTTCCGTGGAAATGCTCAAAAGCGATATGCTTTAAAAGCTGAGATGTGATAACAAAAAGGCACGGATGCGGCATAGCTGGCTTCTATGAGCGCTAGATGCTTATTTCGAGATATATTTGGAGCACTGCAGTACCTACATACAACGCAAGGATAATTGCTGGCTCATGAGATGACAAGGAAATGTATACCTACAAGACTAACAAAATTCTTGTAGCTTGTTTGGAAGGCTGATGTTCAGTCACAATGGCGCAAATATGATCATCACCAATGCTCATTGTTCGGTGAGCAATTGGCATCCGTCACCGTTTACTAATTCAGGCTGGGAGAACGTGCCGATATTAAGGGCAAAAATGGTCGCATGAACCAGACAGTTGCAATGGACAACGGCACAAGAAGCAACAACACGCTTCGTTATTGTCCGTCCCCAGTCCCCTTGGACTGGCGTTGAGCAGCTGTCCCTCCCCCTCCCCTCCACCGGGCTTCCCCTGTGTCCTGCGGGGCCCAGCAGTTTCGTCAACACGTGTCACCTTTCGTCAGCAGGTGGGCCATGGTGGGCCGGGCGGCGCGGGGCAGCCGTCGGCCGCGTGCCGCCCCACCTGCCGCCTCGTGCCGGCCCCGACACTGCCCCCTATTCTCTGTTTGTTCCCCTGTGTTGTCCTTTAGTCTGCTGAATGTCCCCCGATGGGGCCTCATCGGCCTCTTTTTTGTTCCCTCTTACCCGTCATCAACTATTCTCTTTAGTAAGTTCAATGCCTATCTGAAAGCAATGCAACTGTTCTGGTCGCTTAGGAAGGTCGAGTAATATAGGGGAAGCGGGGGTAGCACCGCCATGTGGGAAACACCGCCATCCTCTCTATCGGCAAAACTCTGAATTGTAAATGTAAACACACGCCATTTCGGTGTCCGAACGGAAACGGGACGCCGCGTGAGGTAGGTTTCGCTAAGATTTATTTGATTTTGAGATCGCAATTGTCCATTTTGTGAATTTCAAACCATCGTTGTAATCATTTGGCATGTTTTAGCAGCAAGTAAGTGGTCATTTCAAGTCAAAATGTCTTGATTTTTACGTTAAATTTGAGGGCATGAAGTGCTCTTCGTTTAGAAAGGAATTACAGAAGAATCGCGTCCCGGCTTGTTTTGCTGTCGAGTGTCGGGGCGTTGTCGGTCCATGACTGTGTGTGGGGTAACACCGCCATGCTCGGCGGTGCTACCCCAAGGGGTGGCAAAATGGATAAAGCCGCAATGATGATTCACTCAGCTCGGAGAAGAGCTTTAGTTAGGCCGCAAACGTCGTCTGTTTTTTAACCTCACGTTTGACTTCACTGGATGTTTCGAAATAAACGTGAATTTGTCATGCTTTGTATGCATATTGTCCGCAACAAACAGTCTGATCTGTGACAAACTAACAACCAACTCTTGTGTGTCTTATATGAGTTTGAGTTACTATTTCAGACAGCAGTAACGCTTCCAAGGGTGGCTGTTGCACCGTAAGGCCGATCTGTGGATAACATCGCCATCAGTGGCGGTGCTACCCGCACATTTTTTGGAGGACGGAAAATGCAGGACTTGTTTTCAATGTCTGTAAAGTAGCGAAATTTTATAATGGAGCGCTAGAAACTATGCCAACATGTAGGAAAACATTCCTACTTTCACATGAATGCAAAAGAGCTTCGTTTTTACTACGCATATCAGCTCGGTGAGCAGAAATGCTTAAGGTGGCGGTGCTCCCCCCGCTTCCCCTACATAGGCATAGGCCAACAACGTTGCTCAAACCTATTTTAGGCATAAAACAGCGTGAAAATACCTGTCGAGAAGTGACGAACGAATAGGTACTTTGATAAGGAAAGCTTGTGGGAACAAAGTTTCGTCGTTTACCAATGTTTGGTCTGTAATTAAGCCATAACAGAAGAACAGAAGGTCAAAAATAAGGTTTTAATATTCTTATTAAAACTACGGATCCTGAGAATACAATAACTTTGTGATGCATGAATCATTATTGATGATATTACATCTATCTGCAATGACTAAGCTCAGGACCAACAACATAAACATGAGTGACGATAATGTGAAGAGAAGCGGGTTACTGTAAATTTAATACCTACGTGCTTACCTACTGGAAGGAAAATGGAAATCTTAACAGGTAGTAAATATTTTCGTAGGGCAAAGGCTTCTTAAACACCAGATTTTCCATGCATTATCGTCAACCATAAAGATAAGAATTATGAGATATATTTGAGCTTTTAAGATTTAGTCTGTCCCTTTGCTGACGCTCGTGTACTACAATCACCGTCACAAAAGTGAAAACGCAGGACATTGAAGATTGAAGACCGCCGGTTGGCTTATCGCGTCTCGGTGGCGGCCGCTCTGATCACGCCCGCATGAGGCACGCTTCACGTGCCGGTTATCAGTCCGTCAGTCTGCCGGCCACCTCATCTGTTCCGAGAGCGCCTCGAGGGGCAGGTGGCGGCCCCCGGCCCCGGCGGAGCCCCGGCAGAGCCCCGGCGCCGGGCAGGTGTCTGCCGCCGCACTCCGCATGGCCTCCACCACCCCCGGCGGCCAGATTTTCTCCCAGATTCGACATCTGCAGCGCGGCGGACAGACGGACAGACAGACAGACAGACAGACACTGGTGGTGCCGGCGAACACGTGCCCCCGGCAGGCACCACCAGCACCCGGCTCTCTGGTATTGTCCGCCGCCGGCGGGGCTGTTACGAGCTCTGCTGCCAAAACAGGCGACAGAACGGTCACCTGCCGCCGGGACGGGTCGGTTTGAGTCGATGGCGGAATGGGGGACAATACTGGGAGAGTGAAACTGACGTATTGAGTTGTTCTCTGGTTTACGACGGTTTCCTTGTCTCGGGTACCCAGCCGGCGGCGGTCGGCGCGGCGGTGCCGCCGGCGGTTGTCCCATCCTCTCCCGATCCCCTCCCGCAGGCCTTCGTCAGCAGCAGCAGCTGCAGCACCAGCAGCACCGGCACCAGCAGCAGCAGCAGCAGCGGCAGCCGCCGTGCCCACCTGCCGTACCTCCAGGAACAGCGCCGCCCCATAATGGATTTGTAGCGCGCCGAGGTCACCCCAGTGGCCACATGTTACCCCTTTCGGCGCCCTTCCGCCGCATTAGCTCGGATGATGGTGCCGCCGGCCGGCAGACCGCAAATGGACCGCATGGTCCCCGGTCGGTGGACAGCGGCCGGTGCGGTGGTCTGGGCTGGTCCGCGGGCACCCTCCGTCCCCCGTCTGCCACCCACCGGCGGCTCTCACTGCAGCGGCCCTCCCCATCTTACGGTGACAGCAGGACGGCGCGGCGGCCGCGGCACCTCCACCGCGCTGGTCCTGTCAGAGAGCAGACGCGGGGCAGCCGTCCCTGCAACGGCCGGAAGGCGGCCGGGACTGTGTTCATTCAAATGCCACGCAGGGGACCCACGTGCTGAGTGTAGGACACCACTTGGAGTAACAAAAATAAAATTAGTTTTTCCTTAAAGGTGACTAGACACTTTTAGAATGTGATATTACATGCTAAATCGTCGTGTGGGTGAATGTATAGATTCATAAGTCGGACACAAAAGAAGGGTAGCGCAAAACATAAAGCTGAGGAATCCAATGTTCATTTCACATATTCTGAGGAAAGGTGAGGACTACCTGACTGTCCTATGAACAACTAAGCAAGCATGCCCGATCGCGGAGCCTCCTTGATGTGAAGTACCGTTTGTTGACTTTGTTTACTGTGTCAACTGCATCGTACCATGAAAATAATGCATACACATGACCCCCTGAAAATCGCCTCATGGTACGGCTTTGCGGTTGAGGAACAAGCGAATAAAGCGCGAATAAAGCTGTCTCAGTGGCTATTTGGTGGCAAAGCTCACCAAAAGGCTCCGTCGAGAAGCTGTTTTTGTGTGCTGAGCGGATTATGCATGGCATAGTTTCTACTTTGCCTAAAGTGCCTGCCTTCGGTGTCTAACCACTAACCGGTGCAGTGGTTTAGAGTCATAGAATAAAGAACAAATGAAGAAATAAGTGTGTCCGAAACATTTCCACAAGAAATGCTCGTTGATGGCGTTCCGGACCAATGTGACGTAGCTCCCAGTCATGTCGGGATTGGAGCAAGGAACGGAAATACCGTGAGAGGGATGACTGGCCGAGCATCAGCCGATACGACGACGGAGCAGGGTCTCCCCGACGCCTTTAGTAGTGGAAGATTATTTATGTCATTAAAAATTGGCACCGATGAATGAGTGCAAGTACTTTAGCCCGAATTGTTATCAAGGTGTTGGATTGAAGCCATGATATAAGGAGTTCAGAATAGAGCATATTTAATTGCCATCAGTAGGCCCCGGCCAGTATGTTACGAGAGCTATACGCTCGTAGTCACCTCCTGTTCGGACCTGGAACGCCGGCGCAGACCGCGGTCAGACACGGCTCGACTGTCTGTCTCGGTGGTCTGAGACGCCGGCACAGACTACGACCAGGCACGGCTCACTGCCGGTCTCTGTGGTCTGCGACACTGGCACAGACCGCGGTCCGGCCCGACACGGCTCGTCGGTCCGTCTCTGCGGACCTGTGACAGACAGTGCGGCGCGGAGAGGTGTGACCTCGGAGCGAGGGTCACCACGGCGCACCTGTCCATGGGCGTCCCAGCCCGGCCAGTGTCGCGGGCGGCGCCCTTTGTGCCCTGCCGGTCCGCGGCGCCCTCAGCCGGCGCCCCGAGCCGCCGCCGTCCGGAAGGGCTCCATTCAGCCGGGGCCGAGTTCTAACCCTCTCCCGGCCGGTGCCGGCGCGGCCTTTCTGCCGAGCTGCTATTTTGGGGCGATTTAAACCGGCCCGGGTGCGCTCACACAAAGGGTGGACGCCCGGGAGAGACGGGCAGATCGAGGACGGCCCATGGAGAGACCGTCCGCCGTGACATATAACCCACCCGCCTCCGTCTCCGGGGCTGCTGGAGGCCGGAGACGAGGCGGAGACGAGAGACGACCGCTCGGGCGAGAGACGAGAGCCAGCGCACAGGAACCAGCCAAAACGTCGCGGCCGTCAGCCAAGGCAAGAGAATCAACTGATCTTAAGATCATGAGCGAAAAGATAAAGATAAGAGATTAGGCGACCCACGGCTAATTGAGGACACCAAACCCAGCCCCTCGGTCCCTCATGGTTCGACCACCGCGCCTGGTCTGACCGAGGGACCGGGCACGGGCCGAAGAGGGCCGGAGAGGACCGTCCGGGGCCGGACGGGCCGCCGAGGCACAGGTGCAGTGCGGCGCCCTGTCCGCGCCCGGTCAGCCCATTAGTGGCCGCCGTAATTGAGGCGGCATCCGGACGGCGACATCAGGTGAGCGGCCAGCGCCGCTGCACCATTACACGCTGCGGGGGGCGCCGCACGTGGCCGCCGCCCGCCCCGCCTGTGGTCCGCCTGCCGTCTCGGCTGCTGGGGGTCACCATTTGGGTCATAGGTCACTGGGAGGGAGGACTGGAAGCACGTGTTAGGTCACACGGGTCAGTGGGAGGGAAAGGGGAGCACGTGGGTCAAAGATCAGAATAAAGGAGGTAGAGCAAGTGGCGGGTTACCCAGGCAGCGGGAGGGAGGGTGTACGGACAATTGGTGGGTCAGAGGTCATTGAGAGGGAGGGTGCAGGCACGTGGCCGGTCACACGGGTTACGGGTCAATGATGGGTGTGGTGGGATGAGTCACGCAGGGTTGTATACCAATCAAGTCGATTGAATTGATTGATTTGATTCAACGCGTATTTTGAGTTGATTGGATTGAGTCGATTGACTTTTCGAGATGACTGGTTGACTGACTCGTTTGACTTTAGCGACTGGTTGACTGATTTGATTCCCGAAAATTAGAGTGACTCGTATGATTGAGTCGATTGAATGGAAAGTTCAAATAAGTTTTAGTTGACGAAAAATAATGACACCAATTGATGACATCAAAGATCACAAAACTACACTGAAAACTGCTTGTCATCACAACTGCAATATGGGGTAGATGGCCAAATAAAGAACAGGGCCTAAACATGAACAGCCAACTTTGACTTTCAACTGCAATAACTGCTCCAGTCCTGTGATAGAACCTGGCGATGCACCTACCTACCTTTCTGCACTCAGCTAAGTCAGCAGGAAACTTTTTTTTTAATCCAGATGATAAAGTGCAAGGCCCTATACTAATAAAGTGTGATTAATTAATAATTCACATCTCCACATCTCCTCAGAAACAACCCACTGAACTTGCCACTGAACTCTATAAATATCTGAAATCCCTACAAAAATAACTGAAACAAAAGCGCCGTTTTCGTCTCTCTAATTACGTTTACGTCTAATTAATAGCTAATTTGCTGCATTGTTTAATTTGCAGCAGAACGTTTGTTGATCCTTTTCTCCTGAGAGCCTAAGCATAACATATTTAATATATTTCATTTTCCTTAAAATATTTTACCGAATATTATTAAGTGGTTTTATTTCAAATGAAATAATAATTAAAACGAAATTGGTGTTGTACAACCGATTTATTTTATGATGTTCTGCCATACAACATGATAATCAATGACGTCATCTTACCAAAAAATCAAAAGACGTATAATAAGGATTTATAAAAGCTTAGCACACTTATTGGCAAAACCAAGGCGGCAAAACGTTTTCTTTGTTTTTTCGCAGTCGCACCGTGCCGTTTTCGCGTTTTAATTTTCCGTTCCTACTTCCTTTGTCCTTAACTTATCCTGTGGTTCCAGAGTCCCTGTCCTTTCCATTTCCTTTTAAATATATTTTTAATGCTCATCCCTATCCCCCAGTCCTAACAGTTTCAAATTGTATTGCAATAAAATGTTTTGAATTCTTCACATATAACCTATCTACCTTCGTTGGTACTGTTGGTAGCCAGTGACACATCTAGACACATCTAGGCAGGTAAGTAGGTACCTACCTGCTTTCCTGCTGTCTTCATAAAGCATACCTAATGAAGTTGTCAAATTTGTAGCACATTTTCAACACTTTCATATGGTGTCAGTGTGGCATGAAACCTAGCTAGGTTCATTATGTTCAGGGTTCAATTCAGAAGAGCTCCGCATAACTCATATAAGAGACAGACGGGGGCTTTACATGGGGTAGATGGCCTGATGACTTAGCTGGAATATGACCAAAATTAAATTGACAACTTTTAGGTGAAAGGTGGTGATTTGGGTTAATGGGCGTTTGTTGAAGTCAACTACTGGGTTATTTTGCACCCATTAAATGAAACTTCTGCTCCAATTCTACCCATTGAACCTCAATATCATGATCCACCTGTCCATCACTAGGTATCCTTCCTTATTGCATAGAAACTTTGAATGACATGGCAATTTATAATTTTTAATGACAATATTTTTATGTTTTTTTCTGTAGGTAGGTAGGTAGGTAGGTAGGTAGGTAGGTACACCAGACTGCTATGGACACTTTTCCAAGTTGGTGGGGCAAAAAACCTAATGTATATCCTGGTTTGAGTCGTTTGATTGAGTTGATTGATTCCTTTCATTGTCGCGTTTGAGTCGATTGAATCAATTCCCGAAAACTGCTCTGACTTGATTGATTTGATTGGTTTCCCAAATTTGTCGTGATTGAATTGATTGCTATTGATTGAGTCGTATACAACCCTGGATGAGTGTTGGCCTAACAGTCACTGCAAGGGATGGTTATGGAAAATTGTGGGATATGAGGATTATACAGAGAGAAGTATTGGAACGATGGAAAGTTGGATGGGTTATAGACAAGCGTAAGTTCGCGCAAGTGGGATATTGTATTAGTCGGGCTGACGAGAAACATGCCACTTGATGACCTGTGACTCATTCGTTTCATAAAGTTGCATCGGCGGAAGCGTCTCATTATTCCGGGACTTCATAGACTCGCACGTGACTGACGATAGATTCGGCCAAGAATGGAAAATTCAATGGGAAATTCATTGGCACTGTAAAGCGTGCACTGTACTATCATGCACTGTAAAACGTGTAGCATTCAATATTATCGGGAACGCTTCGTGACGCTCCTCGGACGAGACGCCTGCGCCAAGGTCGGCCTCACCAAAAAGCGAATTATCTCTGAAGTGAACGAGGATAATTGATAAAACGTTGTAGAACATTACGCAATCAGGGGAGAGTGGTGCAAAGCGGCCACCCTAACGCTTTTAACGATGCTGAAGTTCGATTTTTAAGCTTGGAAGGATTCTTTTCATACCGATGTGATCCTCATTGAATTGTCTTTTATTTTAACCGCGTTTCATTTCCAAATGCGCTCACATATATGGAAGATATTAGCAAAACTTTAAACATATGCATTTTGGCCACTTTGTCCCATACCCTGGGGCAAAACGACCACCGGTGGCTTCTAAAGTCCCGATATGAGAATCAGAATCCCGATTAAATTGTCTTATTTTAGCTGCGTTTCATTTCCAAAGGCGTTCACATATGGAAGATATTAGCAAAACTTTAAACATATGCATTTTGGCCACTTTGCCCCATACCCTGAGGCAAAGCGACCACCGGTGACTTATATAAAGTCCCGATATGAACATGGTAATGGTATAAACCAGGATGGATGTTTAATTTGTCATCTTCCCACCCGTAGGTAAACAAAGAAAGGATATTCATGAAAAAAACACATTTAATTGCATTGTCTGGTAGCTCATGTAACCGGAAAGTGGCTAAGATGAATGCATGACGACACATTGTAATATCAATACCGTTTGTTGTTTAGATGGAAACAGCTTATGGCCAATTCGGAGCTGGCCACTTTGCCCCGTCCGCTTTGCCCCGGGCCCCGAGCATACCGTCCGAGATAAGAAATAATCCAGCTCAGCCATAAGTTGGGCAAAAAGCATTAAAATTGTAAGACCTCCACGATAACCACATAATGCATGCACAAGACCGCTTGAATACAATTCCAAACGGTTATGGAATAAAACAAAATTTACAAATCGTAAAAATAGTAACCTAACAAGAAATAACTATGTACTTTTCCGTGTATCACAGAACAATGCCGATGGGCCGGAAACGCGGTGTGGCTCATTCGAACGACCGCGAAGAGAAGTGTAATTGGCAACCATAAATCGGAGCTGACGCCAGCTGTGGAGGGCTAAAACGGTGGGTGGTTGCTTTGCCCCACTCTCCCGTAATAATTTGACAAAAAAGACTCTTAGAATCATTAGCATTTTTGTTTGTAAAACTTAAATCATCTTCATTTCCTTTTCAATATTTTGGACGATAACCTCCGGTAGATATATCATGAGTTGCGCGTTAACCCAAAGATTTAAGCCACTAGGAATGCTGGTTGGACTGTTCATTGTTTATATCCGCTCGCGTGCAGCGGTAATCGATCGCGATTCCATGTGGTAATTGAAGCGCTGCCTGCCTGTATATTTAGTCTCATGGCTGGTCGGTTTTCCGGGGGAGGCTGCCGATCCCCTCTTTGTGTGGTTCATCTGTCATCTCCTGCCCCTGCTGACGGGGCACAGGGACAGCCCCGCATCCCCCGCTTACCTGTGTGGGAGGCAGAGCACCTGAGATCGGGGAAGCTGCGGCCGCCGCTCATCCCCCGAGAGCCAGTTGGCCCGATTCGCACCATTTGCCGCGCGCTTAGCGGCCGTCCGCACGCAAAAACCGATCACCTCTGGCGTCCGTCCGTAATTGACGCCATCCATAATAGGTGGGGCAGATCGGGTGTAATCGCGGCCCGGCCGGCTCCCGCCACTGCGCCGCGCCCGACAAAGGTGGCGGCCCATCACCTGGCCCTCTGCGGCCGCCACCGACAGCCCCTCGTCAGTCGACACGGGGGCGCCGCCGCGCGCTACCTGCCCCGCCCGACAGCACGCGAGCACCAGCCGCCTCGATGAGGCGTTTATGTGCGTTTTTCGTCTGGTGTTTCCCATCGAGATTGATCCGGTCCCGTCCGGTGGCAGAGGGGGCGGCAGAGGGACCGAGAGGAGATGAGAGAGCGCTGGAACCGCCACACGTGGCCGTAATTGAGAGTGTTTACTGTGCGTGCCGCGCTGGCCGCAGCGCTCGATAGGCTTTGTCTGGGCCGTGGCACCCCCAGCTAGCCGCAGTTCAGTGATTCATGTGGTGGGCGGCCGGAGTAAGCCGCTCTGGCCACAGGCTCCATGGATTCATTGTTGTAGTGCAAGGCCGCCGAAACAGTACATTATATTCATTATTCAATTCATATACGTACTGCCAATAGTCAAAATATTTTAGCTAAGACGAATGACGGAAAGGCTTTTTCTAAAGTAACCATACCAAACATCAAAACGATGGATAGCAAAAATGATTTACGTAACATATTTGTATACGAATACGTCACGTTTTGGAATAAAACATTCGTGAGATTACTCATCACTTCTTCGTGTCGACCACGAAACTACGTCGTATCGTTACGTTATCTATTAACATCGGAATAGACACTAAGATGTCGTCCAAAGATCAACGATAAGCGCGAACTGGTTTTCCGTCACATCATCAGCACTCATATCAGTTACATAGGCGTAGTAGTTTGAAAGGTGAGTCATCGGATAATCTACAGGTCAGGAATTTGTGACAGCTTCTTCATGCCTGGTGAAACTTAGCATTACACATGTTTGAGAGATGCTGCACATTATTGTACAATCATCATAACAGTTCACGTCTTCTAATTACATGACAAATCTGTTTGTTTGATTGTTGATTTTTTGCCCGATCTGAAGAATCGCACATTCTGTTACCTGTCGCACTTACCCAGTGGAAGTGAAACCATTAGGGCAGGAATTTTCGTCATTTTTTTCTCCGTTAAATTCATACCAATTATGGATAAATGCGGTGGCGTCAACAAATAACTATATCTCTCAAAAAGGCTGATCCCATTTTGACAGCACACTCCCGGGCTAAGTAGTGCTCCACAGAACAAAACTCCAGGAAGTTCGGCTGTTTTCTCGTTTTACTTGCTTCCTCTTTCCACCTTCTGTTGTCACCGATTTCTTATTTAATTCCGATATACCGCATCATCACCAAACGCTAATGTGCTAGCATTCATGCTAGCAGTAGCGCTTGTAATAAATTGAATTAAAATGTTATTTGCGTGTGGTCTCTAAGTTGTAAATTCTGTAACAGCTACACATGTAAACAAGTCAGTCTCATTGTTGTTTTTGTAGGAGGCCTGGCCACGTGCTCGGCGCGCTGTTGTTGAGTCGTTTCCTGTCTACTGGTGGCGCGGAGACGACTCCGTCGCTGGCTGCAGTCAGCCGGACAGCTGCCAACTGCCCGTAACAAGGGCCCCTAATGACTGGACACTCCTCCGCGCCGTCGTGCGCCCTTTGTCCGCACAAGATTCTTCGTCTGCTTCTTTACTGGATCCAAACAGCGCTGCCAATGCCACGGACGCTGGAATTCCACTTCATGTCAACAATGTCGGCCGGTGGACGGGCGGCTGCGCGGCGACAGGACGGCTGAAATGCCGCTGTCGACGGTAACAAGGTGCCGGCCGCCGCGCCGCCGGGGTCGGCGCTCTGTCCAGCGGCCCGCCGAACGGGCTCTGTTGATCGGCGACCCTCCGAGGTGACAGGTTCCGATACATCAGGTGAGGAATACCACCGGCGGTCAGCGAACAACGCAGCGCCGAGCACCGCTCCGACCCCGGCATTGTTTGTCTGAGGATCGGCAGCCGGCTAGGACACTCGACACAAAACGGTCCGAGTTTAGGGACCGTCCCCGGAGCGCTGAGTGTGAACTCTTCCGCTGCCAGCCGGTGACCCCTTTAATCAGACGCTGGTCCCGCCTGGCGGCCACCGACCACTGGCCACCCATTGTCCGAGTCCCGAGTGGAAAAATGCGCGGAAAAAATGCCCGTTCATCGGGTGAGCCAGGTCGCGCTTTGGAGGCTCGGGGTTTACGACCTGCGCGCCCTGGCGAACCCATACAGAGTGGCCGAGCCGGGGCGGCCGGCCCAAAACGGGATATATGATTACAATGCGCCCACTCTGTGTGAACCAGTCGGGATCGGGCTGCCGACCGTCCGCGGGCCGGCCTTTAAACGGCCGGGTGTGGGCCCAGCGCCGGCTGAATAGCCCCCGAGGTGTCAGCGTCCTCCCGGCTCGGCGCATTGTTTGTCCGCCTCCGGTAGGAAGCGTCTGTTGTCCAGGAATGAGTAAAGAGAATGCGACTGTTAGGGCTTAGGCTTCTGGACGCGCCGTGGTTTCGGGTTTCTAAGAGGGAAGAATGTCTTTAATACGTTGGGCGGGCGCTGTGCGGCCTGCACGTGCGCGGCGCGTCTCTCCAGGTCGGCGTTTATCGGTTCAGGATCGCCGCCGACGGGACGACGCTCCGGTCTCGCAGACGGACGAACGGGAATGCCAGCTGCCATGGCGTCGGCCGAACAGATTGCAAGATTTCGGTGAGGAGTTTTACGCGGTATCGGCTGAGGAGTTTTCAGTGGCCCTGACCCGCTGAGGGGCCGATGTGCCATGACTTTGGGATTATTGCGAGTTCGTTGCTCCCGGTTACGAGATTTCATGGAATTCAAGATTAACGGCAGGTGATGAGTAAAGTTGATTGACCGGCGTGAGAGAAAACGCGATCATAATCGGGGAAAGTGCCCTTGCATTAGCTGCGCTGTTAGCATTCTTTCAAATGGTACACTATGGTTCGTGCTGAAGTGTTTTCACTCACAAATACCCAAAATGTGAAGCAAGGTAAAGCACTCTCGCTGAATGTTGTGCAGGAGTCCGAAGTGTTACGCTGGTCATTGCTGCTCAAACTGTTGACCGATCCTGCATGCATAAAATAGGGCGATTTAGAACTGTGTGGCATTATCTCGTATTGACATTGATGGTTCGATACAAGACGATACAAGATGGTACCTACTCTTAACCACATCACAGCACGCCTTGCCAGCTCACCATCACACCAGACTATTGCAGTTCACAATTCGCCTCATATCATTATTATTAATTATATATTCTACTCTAATGACAGACATTAGGTATCCTCGTAGTTAGAAAAAAGCTTTAAGCATAACATTTGCTACAAGTAAAAAATGCAGTTGACTTGGTATTCTGATGAAGAGCTGTGCCTGCAATTATCAACAAACAAGTGTTTTGCAGGCATGGGCGGCGCCACCGGGGGGGACGGGGGGGACAGGTCCCCCGCTATCGAAAGTTAGGGGGGTACAGTACCCCCCTATCGGCGAGGCCCGTTCAATAGTTGATAATAACGCATTGTAGAGTTATCCGTCGCATTTAATGCATCGTTGGTTAATCAAGGCAGGTTCTGAATAAAAATTGCTGTTGGGATGTATTGCAGGGGGTCCTGGCCATCTGCAAAAGGTGTGGAGCTGTGATGCCTGTAGTTATAAGGTGATCGGTAGCGGGGATCGTGCCCCCCCCCCTTTTGGGGCGCCAGGCACAGGGTTATTACCTCCCCAACCCACTGCCAGATCCCATTGCCGACAAAACCAAGTCTACTGAAATTCAATAGATTTCCGTTACTCTATGGATATTTTCCATTCCTAATATGTAAGTCAAATTCAAGCATGGCAGTTCTACCACAGGAACCATTTGAAATCTATGCCATTTAACCCCAGCACTTGGGGAGAAGTGTTCGGATAGATTACAGGCAGGACCAAAAAGCACGCAGTAGCCCAAGACCTTATAATTGGGTAGCATCGGCTCCCTCTCGTCAAGGGGTTCGATAGCACTCTTTTTTTCTTCAAAACTAAGTTCGGTGGGCGGCCGAACGGCTGGGGGTCTAATCGAGCCCCCCACCCCTCCCCTTCTTACGTCAGCGGCTGTGAAAATGCCATTACCAGCTGTTGAAACATGGCAGTTGCTTTTGCATGAGTGCACGAAAGGGTTTTAGGTACGTGATACGTGAAATGTTCTACATGAAAATTGAGATACCTACACCAGCTTATCAAATTGTGCTCACTGTGGTGCGCTCGGTTTTACCTTGACTAGTCTTTGAATTCTGGGGTGAAACAGACCAGCCAAGAGACCTGTTCCATAAGGAGAGCCACTAATGCTAAAGAGATGAGGGATGAGGTTTCCAGAGACCTTCATTACCTCCCAAAGGGGGTGCCCCGCCATTTGCCAATCCCTGCTGTAGTTGTTACGATTGGAGGGTGAATATGAGAACGATGCAGGTCGTGCCAGCTCGATCATGACGAACACAATGATGCCGACATCACAGCTCTACTGCCATTTTTGACGAAGTTAATCAACAAGGACCGGAATCCAACCTGGGGCATTTCACCTGCAGAGGTCGTCGGACCTGAGACCCTTTCACTCAATTTTTTTCAACGGTGCATGCGCTCGTTTTTTCCGCGAAGCTCTTGGTAAGAAAATCCATCAGAAAGTGTGATCAAATAACGGCTGGTGACCTTCCATGACCTAGCATGACCTTTTGAGTGACCACCGATGACATGACCACTGACGGCTAGCCATTAGCTGCACCCTGCCCGTTGCATATATGGATCAGGTGGTGATGTCATGATTCTGAAATTATATAGCAGTTTTGGCGCACTTGTCAGAGCAGAAGACATTCCCACTTTTCCTCCATGACTATTTGATGGTGAAGCCATAAAGCTGACCAGACGTAAGATCGAAAATTTGAAAGTACGAAACGTAAGAATAGTTGGCACTGCTACTCATACCTAAGCAATTCGCAGCTTGTAGGAAACCAGCTTTGAGTTGGCAAGACTGCAAATTTTGATTTAGATTTAGAGGCAAGGATGCTTGAAAAGGTGATCGATCTTAGGTGTCCTAGGATAAGTTTGGAAACGGGATGCACCATTCGATGTGTTTTGGGCTTTGCCAAGTTTCGCGGCGTTACGTGCCTCGTTTTTTTTTTTTTGCATACACGATCAGTATCTACTTTTGGGATTTTCGGTCAGGCAAGGTCCCCGTCCCCCCCTATCGAAAACCCGTGGCGCCGCCCCTGTTTGCAGGCTTAAACTTTCTTAAACTACAAGGATCAGGTCATAAACTAAAATGTTTTAACAATGATCCTCACACAAGCACCAAGCAACCAGCAATTAAATTGATAGAGTATTATCTTAAGGATCATGCTTCAGCCTTTTTTCTGCACTTAGCCATAAACGGATTCACCGGGTTCAGGATCATTCTTTCATATGAGCTTTCGAATCTTAAGTGGATGCTTTCGGGAGCGTTGGATGCTCTGCCATTCATTATTTTCCATTCAGATCAGAGTCATTTCGACACGCAGGTACATTTGGATGAAATCAAGGGAGCGAACATTTCGTGCATGTGTCACTGTGTCGCTGGTCTTTTCAAAATCAGCTCGAGGCCCAATCTATCACCTCTGGCGGCCCGATGCCGCCCTCCCCAGCCGTTAACAAATTCCTCGGTTGGCGTGTTCCCACCTTCCATCTCACACTGACGGCCCTTATATGCACCGCTGACGGCGAGTGCCCCGCGCTACGTCATCTCTCGGCGTTTAATGAAGACTGAGGAGCTGGGCGCCCCGTGACCGTGCTCCGCCCTGTACGCTCCGACCCGGGCGGACGGAGGCGAGAGGTCAGTCCGCTGACCGTCAGCTTGAATCCACCACCGCGCAGACCGCCGCGCCTCCTCCTCCGAGTGAGGCTGCCAGCTGTGCACCTAACGCAGTAACGTCCCGACCCGCCGGGTCAGGCTGAGGACCAGCCTGACGGATCAGGGCGAGGACTAACCCGCCGGGTCAGGCTGAGGACGCGTCGCCGTCCCGAGCGGCCGGGCCAGGCGGAGGACCCCGTCCCGACCCGCCGGGTCAGGCTGAGCATAGAGATCTTATATACATAGAGATGACACGCCTATGTTAAAGCACTTGATTTCGTGGCGATTCAGTGGGTCTTTTTAAGCAAGGTTTTCTGGGGTGCCATGGCCCGTGACTTGCATTTTGTAAGGATTCGGTCAAGGAGATAAGTGTTCACATCCGCTTATTTTTAAGTACAGTTTTTCTTTTTTGTCTAGCTGTGGCGCTTTCGAGCGTTATTATTAAAATGAAATTAGGCATGTTTTAACCTTATGCTCGTATCAGGTACTGCATGTATCATTAACCCTCGCCGTCCGACGGGGGGGGGGGGGCGGCGGGTGCCGCCTCTCTATAGGGTTTTTCACGATAGCTCCGAACACGCAGGCAATAGAGAGCTGAAACTTGGCATACCTGACCTTTGATCCAAGCCGCATCTTGTGACACCAACCGCATTTTCAGGTCAGGTCAGGTCACTGACCTGTGACGTCATAAGAGAACCTCTGCACAGTCCTCAGATGTCGCAACTTCGCAACGCCGTCAGTGCCAGAGGAACTTTCACAGGGAGATGAAACTTACAGGATGTAGTATCATCCAGAGGTCTCACAACTTGTACATATATCTCGGATTTTCCCTAAAAATCACATGAAGTCAGGTAGGCCACGTGACCTCACCATTAGGTATAAGTCAATGGGGAAAAATGAAAACTGCTATGTTAGCGCCGAGAACTATCTGCAACTGTCTCCAGCACATGGAATCGTGATTTGATGCACGTCTTGCAAGGTCCGATGCTTCACTTTTGCATTGTTGACATTGCGTGGCGTCATTTATGGTCACTTGGGTCATTGATTAAAGAAAGCGCGGTTTTGAGGCTCATGATTACATATATAACTGCAATGAAAACCGTAAGACGGTTTGACAAAAGTCAGTTTGTCAGTTTGGCCAACATGTCTCATTTTCTTGGCCCTATTTTGAATATAATTATTAGCATGAGGCTTACGGTTTTCATTGCAGTTATATACTTGGGTCATTAGAGTTTTTCATCAATAACTCCCCATCAAATTGACTCCCCCCATTTGACCTGACCTGTGACGTCATCGGTGACCCCGAGGTCAATGAAATTGGAGTTCCGTCGACAAATTTGACAGGGCTATCGAACATCGTTTGAATGTTACGGATCCGTCCAGTAGTTTCGGAATTCGGAGATACGGGAGGGGGCAAAAAAATGACCCCCGCCCCCCCCCCCCCCCACCACCACCACCGCGCGGAAGGTGGCCGGGAGGACCACCGCCTGCCGGGTTGATGAGAGCCTGAATGAGAGAGAATGTTTTTAGGCGAGCTTTTAAGGAATTCAAAAAAAAAAAAACACACAAAATGAAATCATGCTACAAATTTCATTGCTTACCTCAGGAATGAAATCAGCCAGGAAAAAACAGCAATATTTTTAACCAGTAAAACGCCTTTTGGGGCGACCAACGGAGCGAGCGAGAGGGTGGGCCTTGGACAAGCGAATTTGCAAGGGACACCTCCAACTAACTTGTGCACTGCACCCTACTAACCGGTCCCTAGCGATGTGCCAAATTTGAGCGCAATCGGCCTAGCCGTTCTCGAGATCTGGAAGCGGCACCCTGCACGTGCACACGTGCAAAATGGGTCACAACTGACTTTTGCACGGCACCCTACTAACTGGTCCCTAGCCATGTACCAAATTTCAGCACAATCGGTTCAGCCGTTCCCGAGATCTGGAATCGACCCCTGCACGTGCGCACGTGCAGCAGCACCCCAACTGTGGCACATGGATATGCATTGCCTAGTGGGTGCCTACTTACATACCAACTTTCAGCGCAATCGGCCAAGTAGTTACCAAGATATTGCAACAATTGCAAAACTGACACCTCTTCGTTTTGCACGTGGCACGTGCATAAGCGGTCACCCACATGCATCGAGAATAGTCCAATACTTGGTAGAAGGAATGAAGCTACCCTACAAAAATTACCGCATGTAAATCGGTCAAGTGGTTGCTGAGATATAAGCCTCGCAAAAGCGTAACCACGGCCGGCCGGCCGCTCATACTCAGAAATTTCCGTTAATCTACGAAAGACTACGCTTGCTTCGCTCGCTACGTAATAATTTCTTTAGACTAACAATGCCTCAGCCATATTGGCACGCTACCGGCTGAAAATAAGTTGCTTAAAAAGACCCACTGAATCGCCACGATTTTAAGTGCATGTCATCTCTATGTATATAAGATCTCTATGAGGCTGAGGACCAGCCCGCCGGGTCAGGCGGAGGACCCCGTCCCGACCCGCCGGGTCGGGACGAGGACCCGCAGACAATGCCGACCGGTCAGGCCCGTCTCCGGGCCGCTGCGTCCCAAACGTCTCTCTCCGGTCTCCGGGTCCGGGCGTCTCTCTCCATTAGCATGACTGAGCGCCGCGCAGTGTGGCCAGCCGGCGACAAAGAGGAGCGAGCGGCTGCCCTCTGCCGCCGCTGGCCAGACGCCCGCGACGAATTCCGCCGCTCTAATGAGCTGGAAGAGCGTCTTGGGATTTTGGCCGGCCGGCCCCGTCGATTCGCCCTCCTTTGCGCGCTGCCTGCCACTTGGGTCTCCTCTCGTTCGCCACCGGTCTGGAGCTTATTTGGGCCGCCGATGAGTGGCCGATCTCGCCACGTGTGTCTTCAATCAGCGCTTCTTCGTCCCTCCAGCTCTTTTAGATAAATTCTGACAATGGTGAAATGTGTTTGATTTGTGCCCGTAAAAAAACTCTTACAAATATAAATTCATTGGAATATTGCGGGAAGCTTTATGACAGTGACTTTACCTGACAGTGACAGTGACACTTTGGTTGAGAGCAAGTTCGAACGCGCACCAGCTTTCTGTTTCTCTCAAACAAAAGCATCACACGCCCATTTCTCGACGCTGCTTTGACCACACGGTGATCGATCCCCGACTGGCCCGGACTGGGAAAGCCGCCGCCGGACGGTGGGAGTCGCCTTTCTGGCTCGGCTCACGCCTTCGTGTACCCGCCGGCCGAGTCCTGCCGCTCCCCGCCGAGCCCCTCTCAGCACCACCTCTGTCGTTAGTGCTCGTGCCCACGGGTCGGCCCGACCGTGAATGGTGGCCACAGCCCTCCGACAGGTCTCCCGTGAGAACCGGGTCACATTCCGAGTGGCGGGCCGCCCAAAAAGTGCCCGCGCGCCGCCGCCGCCCGGCGCTCCGGAGGACCCGTTCGTGACGCTGGCGCCTTTATGTGCGCTGCCGCCCTGTGGTCAGTCCGTAATGGGGCCCGCCGCCACCGACCACTCTCCGATTTAGCCCGGTTTGGCTCCGATTTATCCCGGTTTTGTGCGCTGTGTGGTGGTGGTAGTCCGTGGTTTTTCTTTCCGGAGGATCCAGTGTTTTAGGCTGGAGCAATGAGCACCTTTCATATTCGGATAACAGAGCGTGTTTCACATTTTTCATGTAATCAAAACTCCGTATGGAAACGGTGCTTGGTCCGTTGGAAAACTCCTGCTAATCGTTACGGCTTGCACGATGGGATGAGCAAAAGGTGTCCATAGTTCTTTGCTGAAAGAAGAAAGGATTAACGGAAACTACGAAATAGCCGTTTTTCACGATGGCTATATACCTGACAGGTACATATTTGTTCACATTAAGTTTATAAGTGTTTTTAGTAGGTTTCCAGTGTATAAAGCACACTCGTTGATCATTTAACTGATTTGCCAAGATATAAGACGTTAATTTTCATTAGCAGCATATTCCTTAGTCATGTTGGTTCGTAGATGTTTGTACTGCGCCAGATTTGAATGAAATATATGCGGCGTGGCAGCTTGGTATTATTTGTGACTACGCTAGCTGAATTGCAAATTGTATGTTTTTCAACACACATTTTCATTTAATTTATCTCCTTTGTTTGTTTTAATACAAAAGTATCGTCTAATGATTTAACTAATCGTTAAAGTGATCAACGATTGTTTCCTCTTGAAACCTACTAAAAAAACAACTATGAACCAATTTTGACCAAATCTGCACGAAATGTGAATCAAACGTTCACCAAATGTGTACTTACCACATAGCCATCGTGAAAACGACTAATATGCTCTTCGTTGGATAACTGAAGCTTGAGATCAACATAACACACTCCTGCGGTCAACATTGCCTATTGCAACATTGCCTGTATCCCAAACTCCACGGTATAGCTCTTTAGATAGGTATAACTTATAACTATATGACCATACTATACTGCTACTTAAATATTTCGCTCACGTTTCTAAGGAAGGTCGGATTTTGTTCGATTTGACTTGGGACCGGACCACGCACAGCGGAAACTTGTGCGCTTACTTACACGACACACGTCATACATTTTATCCACTGCACTATTCAGTTGCCGTTTTCACGACGGGTTATCTGGCAAATGCACCAAACTTGACCGAATCTGCACCAAATATCTCTTTCAACAAGTCTATTCATATCAAAAATTCATCTAAGTGTTTTAATCGTAAATAAAAGCGGTTTTCACGACGGGCTATGCGGCGAGTGCACCTAATTTGACCAAATCTGCACCTAATCTCTTTTACAGCAAATATCTTTATTTTATTAGTTTATTTCAGTGTTTTAACCGATGATGCTCTCTGATAATATAACAAAGCAGGCATATAGGTAAGCAATTAGTGCAACCCTAGCTGATAGCTACTAAGAGACACACTGAACCTGATTTGACCAAATCTGCACCTAATCTGCACCAGATGTGCACCAAATGTGTAGCAGATGGCCGTTGTGAAAACGGCTAATGTCTAGTATATGTATAATACAATATTGTATCAATATAATGATGTCCAATAATTTGATAATCGGGTGTAAAAGCAACTGTGCAACCCAAACTGATAGCTCCTAAGAAACACACCGAATCTAATTTGACCAAATCTGCACCAAATTTGCAACAAATATGAACCAAAGGTGTAAGTACCAGATGGCCGTCGTCAAAAGTGAAAACGGCTTGTATTCACTTGTACGACTTGTGTACCGTGTACTATACATAAGTGTCTCAGACAAAAGATGTGCGCTTATTGCGTACCTACAAGGAGATAACAAGCGAAGAATGATTACGGAGCGAGCGAAGCGAGCGTAGTCTTTCCTTAGATTAACGGAAATTTCTGAGTATGAGCGGCCGGCCGGCCGGCCGTGCGGACGCTTTTGCGAGGCTTATATCTCAGCAACCACTTGACCGATTTACACGCGGTAATTTTTGTACGGTAGCTTCATTCCTTCTACCAAGTATTGGACTATTCCCGATGCATGTGGGTGACCCCTTATGCACGTGCCACGTGCAAAACGAAGAGGTGTCAGTTTTGCAATTGTTGCAATATCTCGGTAACTACTTGGCCGATTGCGCTCAAAGTTGGCATGTAGGTAGGCACTAGTGATGTCAATTTCAGAAATTTTGGAAACCAATACCAAACCGATACCGACCAAAACCACTGAGAGTATACCAAAACCGAACCGATTTTCAGAAATAGGGTGAAATACCGACTAGGTACCGAATTCAGGGAATCATGAAACAAATGCTTCAAACTTTCTCAAAACAAATGATAAGCATTGAAAGGTACCTAATACTTTAGAATAAGGCTACAAAAACAAGTCAGGAAATCTCTAAATTATTTGCAATGCAAAAAATATAACTGTATTGTGTAACTATTAACAAATATTCAGGTCAGTTACTTGGGATGTGGATTCAAGTCATCTGGATGAGGTGATAGGACAAGAACTTGAACCCTGAATCTCATCCATCTGATCCATGCCTGAACCATCAAACGTCCTTTCAGTTCAAGTCATTCAATTTGAGTCCAGTCATGAGTCAAGACAGGGTTACATGTGTTATCATGATCCAAAAATGGTAACCAAATGACAGTGATGGGCTGGGCTACATCATTAATGTAAACAAAATCCATGATACCTACAGTTTGAGTTCAACTCAAGTAGCAATGGTGACGATAGTGACGCAGCCAATTTTCATCATAAACAAACGTTTAACACAACAAATCTTGATAAATAATTACTTACGAGGCACACTGATAGATAGCAGACACCACTGTAATGATATCGCGATGAAAGCTAAGTAAAATGTCCATAATTTTACAGAATCATTGACACGTGTCACGTGGCATCTCTTCCACAATGGCAGCCTTGCAGGCGGCCAAGGCAGGCGGCGGCCATACGAAACGCACGGAACTGCATAAAATAAAGTTTTCCTTTTTTACACTTCGTACACTTAATTTAGAAATATGATGTTCATATTTTGGTATCTTAAAATTAATTCAAGAAAGATTGAAGGCCGCTATTGCTAAAAAATGAAGAACCAGAAAAACAAATTTGCTCAATTATTTTCAATTAGTTGTTGAGCTACATCGGGTTTTGGCGCAGCTGCGAAATTTAAAAGTTCTTAGATGTGTTCAGTTTTAAAACTGCTATTTGCGATTCAAGCCAACACCCAATTATATTTTAGTAATGCTTTTGATTACATTGCTAGCGATTTCTATCTGTTGAGGAGAGCAGGAAAGAGAAAAGGAAATAAATTATCCACAGGATCTTTTTGAAGTTGACTGCGAAGTTGAGAATTTGTGGAATGTTGCGAATGTGGGATGATGATGAAGTGATAAATGCTGCCTTCAATATTAGATGATAATGGTGAAGCTAGTGCTATAAAAAACAGGGTTTTGACTTTTGGATAATGTAACTGCATTGCAGTGAAATGGAGAGCAATACAAGGTCAAGATCAATCACAGACTCCTCAAAACAAAGTCAAATTTGTTACTAATTAAAGCTTTGGAAATTTTGAGTAGCTAAGGTAGTTAAAGTGTGTTTTCCAGTATACAGTGAGTTAAACATTGATACATGTTTATGTCTTGCACATTAGCTTTTTTTGTAAGATAATTATCCTCATGGTGTTGGAATTTGCTAGTACTGATAAGTTGCCATTTAACATTGGTAGACTGATGTGTTTGATGTTACAGTTAACCCGCGCCCTGATGGGGGGGGGGCTATTTTTTGCCCCCCCCTCCAGCCTTTTCGATATATCTCCAGAACCGCTGCGCCGATCGTAACCAAACTTTCAGTACCCTCCCGGACATCAATTTTACATATGGTGACCAAAAATTTTTCCAAAGACTATGATAGGTTGGCCGGAAATGACGTCAGAGTGACGTCATGTTCTGCCGTTTTCGACCCAAAAAAGGGTTTCGCGGGAAGAGCTGTCAGGCCTATAGCTTTGCAAATACAGAAAAATGATACGGACATAAAAGCTGTAGAATTGACAGGGCTACAAAACTGCTATCTCGGATTTTTGAAATTTTTGAATTTGGACCCCCAAAAATCAAAAAATAATTTTTTTGGATAAAATGATCGAAAAATCCAAAAAGTTTTTTGAATTTCGCAAAAACCGGAATATATGTGATAGTCCTTACCGCCTTCCATCCACATACCAAATTTGAGATTGATACCTCTTTTTTTGGCGAAGTTATAGTGAAAAAACTGTTGAAAATTGATGACGTCAAATTTTCAAACTCAATTTTTAGCAATTCTAGACCCCGTAGCGCAAAACAAAGACCACCATTAGACTCCCCGTGACGAGCTGCATCGAATCAATACCCATTTTATGCAAAACTATCAACTTTAAAATTTGACCTTTTTTGGCCTGACCTTGACCTGACCTTGACCTAAACTTCACCAGAAAGTGACCTAAGCCGTACCTGATAGTCTTATAACCAACACCATTGAGTTGGAAATGAAAAATTGGCCATAAAACATGCATCACACAACCTTAGTAAAGTTGGGCTCATGTGACCTGACCTGTGACCCTTGGTGACCTGACCTGTGACGTGACCTGGTATTGTCAGTGACCTCTAATAGCAACATATCTACTGGGCAACTGACGCCCTATCGCTGATTCTCGACAAAATGCGTTTTCCTCGGTGTTATAGCGCATTCCTTAGAAGACCCGTGAACGGTGAAACATTTCATCTTTGACCTGACCTGTGACGTCATCGGTGACCCCGAGGTCAATGAAATTTGGCTTCCTTCGACAAATTTGACAGGCCTTTCGAACGCCGTTTGAATTTTGCGGATCCGTCCAGTAGTTTCGGAGATACGAGGGGGGGGGGCAAAAAATAGCCCCCCCCCCCCCACCAGGTCGCGTTATAAACAGACCCCACCAGGGCGCGGGTTAAAGGTAGTGTGCCACCTTTGAAAGATTTCCCATTTTATTTTTCCTAGGATAAGAAGCTTCTGTTTTTACCTAATATCGCAAAAAAATCATAAATGGGCCTGGAATAGTGCCTTTTTCGCCTAAAAGTTTTTCGGTTTTTAGATATGTATAACAACTGTAGTGGGCTCACCTGCAAACAGGCGTCGGGCAACAATCGCGAATGCGGCGCACTTGTGACAATAAGCAAAGGTCATTATAGTGTTACGAGTACGACCATACGACGTACGGGAATGAGTTATCAGCTGTCTAATCGTAGACAACACAATGTCGAGCCTTAAACTGTAAGCCCGTATTGGTATTGTTTCTTTTATTTGGCTGTCGAACATTTTTTATGGTTTGAAATATGATTTTATGTAAAATAATTGATATGAAAAAGCCGTCTTATAAGTTATGACCCCATTTCACCACACGCAAGTGGCAGAAATGACAATGATCAGCTGACGCATTTTTCTTGGCCGAAGTCAGAGCGCGCGGCCCGACGCACCACGCGTATTTGGAAATTCCGACCTCGACGAGCATCAGAAGCCACCTAACAGGCGTGTTCGAAACCGCAGGAGATGATGATGAACGGGTTTATCGAAACTTGATTGGATGAGCATATCGGTAATAGCGATTTCAGTGTGTGCATTTATTGTTCATAGTGGTGTGAAATGTGGTTGGGGTACGACCGACAACCCGTCGGGGCGAATTTCGCACTGGGGTACTCAAAATTTGAAGAATTTAAGACGTTTCCATGAGTTTTGAAGGTATGGATAAGTTCTAAAAATCCGGTTCTCCTTATCTGGGCCATTAACTCCATACGGTCCAAGAAAGCTGGCACACTACCTTTAATGCGTTTGCCCATTTGTTATGACATCATGCATTTGGGAGAAATGTGTCATGATTGTCCTTTTTCTTCATCCAATGTCATTTAGCAAATCAAATTTGAGTTCAGAAGGTTTATCAAAAATGTTTTCAATTTTTTATGACAGTAGTTGACTTTCATAATACCAACAAAATACCAAATGCTTTTAGTATAAAATACCGAATACCGAATCGGTATTGGTTCGGTATCGGTATACCGAAATATTGGTAACCGATTGACACCACTAGTAGGCACCCACTAGGCACTGCATATCCATGTGCCAGAGTTGGGGTGCTGCTGCACGTGCGCACGTGCAGGGGTCGTTTCCAGATCTCGAGAACGGCTCGACCGATTGCGCTCAAATTTGGTACACAGTTTGGGACCGGTTAGTAGGGTGCCGTGCACAAGTCAGTTGGGACCCATGTTGCACGTGCGCACGTGCAGGGTGCCGCTCCCAGATCTCGAGAACGGCTGGGCCGATTGTGCTCAAATTTGGCACATCGCTAGAAACCGGTCAGTAGGGTGCCGTGCTAAAGTCAGTTGGAGGTGCCCCCTCGAAATTTCGCACGTGCAATACTCACCCCCTTGCTCGCTCCGTTAGTCGCCCCAAAAGGCGCTATACTGGTTTTAACTATTGTTTTAGGGCCATGATTGGTAGGTAAAACTTGACAGACCAGTATAACGCCTTTTGGGGCGACTAACGGAGCGAGCGAGAGGGTGCGCCTTGCACGTGCGAAATTGCGAAGGTATACCTACCTCCAACTGACTTGTGCATGGCATCCTACTAACCGGTCTCTAGCGATGTGCCAAATTTGGGCACAATCAGCCCAGCCGTTCTCGAGATCTGGAAGCGGCACCCTGCACGTGCGTACGTGCAAAATGGGTCCCAACTGACTTGTGCACGGCACCCTATAACCGGTCCCTAACTGTGTACCAAATTTGAGGGTAATTGGTCGAGCCGTTCTCGAGATCTGGAAACGACCCCTGCACGTGCGCACGTGCAGTAGCGCCCCAACTCTAGCACATGGATATGCAGTGCCTAGTGGGTGCCTATTCCTACATGCCAACTTTCAGCGCAATCGGCCAAGTAGTTACCGAGATATTGCAACAATTACAAAACGGACACCTCTTCGTTTTGCACGTGGCACGTGCATAAGGGGTCACCCACATGCATCAGGAATAGTCCAATACTTGGTAGAAGGAATGAAGCTACCCTACAAAAATTACCGCGTGTAAATCGGTCAAGTGGTTGCTGAGATATAAGCCTCGCAAAAGCGTGACCACGGCCGGCCGGCCGGCCGGCCGCTCATACTCAGAAATTTCCGTTAATCTAAGGAAAGACTACGCTCGCTTCGCTCGCTCCGTAATTATATGAGAACAATGTCTTATTGCATGACTCACCGTCTCTGTGAGGAGTCTTCATCAATAGCTGCCGACAAGATAACAAACTTCGGCAAAATGAGTTGAGTTGGGGTTACGTGACTGGTGACCTGACCTTTTCGGATTCGAGGTCATACATTTAGGTGCATGTGTGCAATGGCAGACGGAGCAGTTGGTCTCATTTTTACGCTATTCCGTGACACTCAAAGGGGCAAATGCGTGCCCCCGTCCAAGCACCAATACATTTTGTCTTTTTTAGTGCTCTATGTAGATGTGGAACAAATCAGAAAATAGGTGACTGCAACGCCACCACGACCCATACAACCCACACTAATGCGGCCCTTATTCATCATTTTAATAACTGTGACTTGTGAAATGTGACACAGTTTCTGCTTACCTCCTCTATCAAAATGCTCCAAGAATCTGAGCCTGAATGCGTGGAATCCAATGAATCAGCCCACTATTGCTGCTCGGCACTTCTGACATAATGTGCAGCATTCAGTCCGGGTCGATAAACACGCCATTGCCGTGAAAGGCTGACTCATGAGCCGCGGCCGGTGAGCTCCAACTCTTCAGTGCGCCGCCCGCCGCCGAATTCCGGTGTCTATGGAGCCGACTATGCGGTCATTGCGAGGGATAACCTATCACTGTACTCCCAAACCGCGGTAGCCCACTGAATACCTACTGACAGAGGCGAGCGCCGCCGTGTGGGGATAATCGATTTGAAGAGCTTCCCTGGTATTCCATAGGGTAGGGAAGGTCGAAAGTATTTTTTGGTGGCTTTTATACACGAGGCCGTAAGGTCCGATTCATGCTTGCATGCTTTGCCTTGTGCAGATATATATTGCATCGGCATCACATTGGAGCTTTATTGCTTTTTTCATTGTGTCAGCGCATTTCAATGCCTTATCAACAATTTTATCAAGCATATGCGTCATGAAACTGGAGTCAACCTAAAAATAATCCGAAACAATCCGTTTAGCAGACTCAAAATCAACATATGGTAAGTACAAGGGTACAGATTCTTGGCTTTAATAAGAGATGCCTGTGGAAGTTTGTACTAGATCGGAGGGAAAGTGTCCTTATTTGATTTAGTGAGCTCTATCGTTGGCTACATTTGTATCATCGTTGGTAAACTGACGTCCATTACTCTTTACTTTTACGTGCGGTTGAGTTAAATAATCATCATATTTGGATACATGCAGTACGATGAAAGAGCGGATAATAGCCGTTTTCACGACGGCCATCTGGTACACATTTGGTGCACATCTGGTACAGATTAGATGCAGATTTGGTCAAATCATTGTGTCTCTTAGCAGCTATCAGCTGGGGTTGCACTAATTGCTTATATGCCTGCTTTGTCATATTATCAGAGAGCATCATCGATTAAAACACTGAAATAAATTCAAAAAATGAAGATATTTGCTGTAAAAGAAATAAGGTGCAGATTTGGTCAAATCAGGTGCATTCGCCGGGTAGCCCGTCGTGAAAACGGCTATTGTCTCCTTTTTTGACTATCAAAGAATAGCGCGGGCCCACGCCAGCTAACACCCAATCAATTTCAGCCAGTCAATGCATGACGCTCAGCCCCCTTCAATCACAATCTGCTGATTTGGACATCCTCTCGATTTGCGTGTGAGCGTGAGTTGACATCCCTGAGGGAGGCAGTGAGGGCCAGCGCACCTCCGCCAGCCCCACACGGTCCGCGCCGTCCCTTCCGGCTCAGCTCGGTCGGCGGGGCGCTCAGTGACCATCTGACTGATCTCCGTCGCCGTCACCGCCGCAGCCAATCACTGTCCGACCGCGCTAACCGCCGCCGTCGGTCGTCGGTCGTCGGTGAGACGGTGAGCCATGGGTGAGCCATTTGAATGCGTCTCCTCCGTGGTGCGCGGTGACGACGGGCGACAGATGCGTCTGGCCGGCGGGCGCGGACCAGGGCGGTCTCCAGTATCACTCAGGGGGGGGGGGGGACAGAACGCCACCTGCCCTGCGGCGCGGCGCGGCGTGTGCCAGGTGGCCTCCGGCCGCGCGCCCGGTGCCACCGCCCGGTGCCACCGCCCGCTGCCGGGTGCCCGGTGCCGGACAGGTGACGGGTGCGCGCTCTATGGCCGCCCGATCGGCCCGCGGCCGAACCACCATTGACTTCATTCATCGCCGGCGCACGGTATCAATCGGGGGCCCGGTCCGGGTATTGTGCGGCTCCGGCCGGCGCGCGCGGCCCCATCACCTGGCGCGCGACACTGCACGCGCGCGCGCCGCTCCTTCAAGGCTGCGGCGCCGGCCCCGACGGCCGACCGTATACCGGCGCCGATTCAGAACCGATTCAGCTCGGCCACCGGCGGGTTAGAGCGCCTTTATGCCGGACGGGTCGTGATCAGGATCCCGGGGCGGCAGCTGCCGCAGATAGATGATCAGTGGAGAATGCCAAGGTCCCGCGCGACTTTCTCAAAGCGCGCAGTCTCGGAACGCGAGCATGGCCAAACATTGGGACAGCGGTTTTGTGCTTTGAGCCGACCCGTTTCCATCTCGCGGTTATCACAGGGCAGGGTATTGGTCTGTGAGCGGCGACACAGGGGGCACCCAGGAGCTCAGGGACGATCCTTCCGCTGGAAAAACTCACTGGAAAAGCTGATGATAGCCGTCACTCTTATTTGACACAAAGGGCACCGTTCTCCATGCTGGAACCACACCTAATTATCAGTTTACGTGGATGTTTGGCTTCTTGTAACTCCTCAAATTTTGACAGCACTCATAACAGTAGTGCTTTGCTTGCTATTAGTTATTTTATGTCATTATTAGATGTTCCGGTACTCACACTGGCGGATCCAGAAAGGCGGTCTTAGACGCTGCACGGGGGGGGGGGGGGCACACCGCCAAACATTTTTTTTCGAAATTAAAAAAAAACTCGTCGGATTTCGATTCCTTACGCACGGCTGTGCAGTTTAAAGGGACCCTCCCACCTTCAAAAAAGTTAATGAATTGGCATGAAAGTGATGTCGCTCGGTTCAGAAAGAGCGAAAACGAATATCTACCAAATTTCATCGAAAAATATTCACTGGTTTTCAAGATATTAGACTTTTACGATTGTTTACTTTTTGGGATCTCCGCTGTTCCTAGTGACTTTATTTGAAAGTGCGGCATTTGTTGCGCGCAAAGCAGCATATACCACCGCGTGCTACAAAACGTTTTAGTCAAACATTTAAAAATCGTTAGATATCTGCGCTGACGTCACACATTCAGAGGGGTATTCCTATGCATTAGCCCCTCTGAATCAAAATGCTGCAATTTTGAAATTCAATATTTCCGACATAAGGCATTTCTGGATGTTGTGAGTGCCGAAACCGGTAATTGTGAGCCAGGGACCCCATTTTGGCTATCTCAACTCAAATCTATAGGTGGGAGGGTCCCTTTAAAACAAACTTTTCCTCATAATAGCTGTTTAATTCTCTTTATTCTCGAAAACCGCAATTTTTTGCCGATTTCGGGCGCTGCGGAGGGGGGGAATATTTGCCCCAATGCCCAAATGCCCAGCTGGATCCGCCAGTGGGTGGTTACCTACTCTCTAAGCCCTCTCTAGTCGACTTTGTCCTAATCATGAAAGTTGATAAAAACATTTATTTCTCGGTTTGTAGATCTCACAATGTCAACTCTTGTCATCACTGATGCGAACCCTGTCAAAATGATTTCAGTTCTGCATGAAACAATATTTGGAGTCGTGTTTAAAGTAGTTGACCCACCTCATTGAAGTTAAGTTGTCAAGAGGCATGTGATAAACAGAATACATTCCAATTAAGAAAAGCGAAAGTAAAATGTACATTGAATAGTAATATCGATAGCATTTTGCTTCGCAAATTTTGCTCATTTCTTTTCATGCCGAAGGTTAAACTCGATTTGTTTTTGTCTCAAATCAGGTCGTAGCTGCATCATGAAGCATGACATATCCTCCATACTCCATGGCTCCGCTAGAACTTACCAGCGGAAGGCAAAACAGGACTAGAATGCGATCCCGATGAGGACAGAGGAACCATGTCATGCCACAAGTTATTTGAATAGTTATGGCTACATCATGGTATTTCTCTGTGATATGGCAATTTAGAAATTGAGCATTGTAGAAGAAAAGTATTGCCTACATATAGAATCAAGTGTTTCGATATAATAATCTGTAACATCAGATAAGTTTTATGTATCGGTTAGAGCCTTCTTCTCACTCGATCTATTACGGCTAGGAGACAGCATCCACCACTCATCTATTACGGCTAGGAAACAGCATCCACCACTTCCGCCAACACCCTGCGATCCACGTCAGCTGATAGCTGGGAGCCGAGCCCCAGACCGGTGAGTCAGTCAGTCACTCCGGGCCCGGAGATCCCCGCCCGCCGGCCGGAAGTGTCCGGTTTCCGGTGTCTTCCTCTGCGGCCGGGCACGTGTCCGCCGCTGGGGGATGGAGTCAGAAAGGGGGACGGGTAGGGGCGGCGCGTGCCTTCCACCCGACCCTCCGGTGGCATGTGCGACATATTGCAGATGTGGGTCCGCCGGTGGCCGTTGGGGGGGGGACGCCACCGACAGCTGGACCGCGCCGGGGGAGGGGGGGGGGGGGGGCGCGCGCACACGCGCGGCGCAGGTGGCACGCGCTGGCGGCTGAATAGCTGTAGAGGCGGCCGATCCTCCACGCTCCTCCTCCCCACGCGCCAGCCGGCGTCCAGCGCGCGCGCCGTTCAAATCACCGGCAGACGGCCGCAGTCTGAGGGGGTATGGGGGGGGGCGACCCGACCCCGGCGGCCCGCAGTCGGCAGAATGGCCCGGTCGCGCGCCCGGCTTCGTCTCAGGGTGACGGGCGGTTCTCTATAGATCTGACCACCCCGGAGGCTGCAGCCTTGGTCCCTGTGTCTGTGTCCTGCCGATCGGCCACTGAAAGGGCGCCGGCATCTGCCGTCACTGCCACAGTGACGTCATCACAGAGTGGCCTCGAAACGAGCACGGTAATTATACGGGTCAGCGGTCAGCAGTGGCTGGTTATCATCGAAATCCCTTTGGAGGTGGCAGTTAGAAATTTTCGATAACGGAAAAACATCACAGTGGATCGAATACGGTTCGTGACTGACTCGCTGAGCTGAGCAGCTTCCTGCAGCTTTTCACTCAAATGAATATCTGCCTGACTTGATAAATTTAAAGAAGCTGATTGCCAACTATTATGATGTCTGCATACCTATCTAAGAAGGGCTAAAAAAAATATCAGGAGAAAACAACCTATAAAGTGGGAAAATGAAAGCAATACCAAACATTTCCCGTTAACTTCATCGAGAGAATCTGATGGATTACGATAACGGAAGCTAAGTAGGTATTCGGGAACACTGGCGTTGCAGTTAACTGTGGTTATTGATGTCATGAGGTGCGATAGGCACATGATCCCTTCCTCAGAGCCGTCTAGTGCATTCCTACAGCTTTTTTTGTCTTGTCTATTGTTTGTCGTCCTCAGACAGAAAACTGCGATGATATTTATGCTCATTATTATTATCAATAATTTTTAAAGATAACCAAATTGTATCGGTGAGCACATTTAGTGGTAACGCCATGGTAACTTAACAAAAAGAAGAAGAATGTTAGGTACCATATTTCAGGTATAACAAATAATCTACTTAACTGGCATGTTGAGAAATGCAACATTTTCAACTGTTGCAAATGCAGCCCCTATCCTTTTACACATGCCATTACATTAGACGATTATTTTTTTTTATTAATGATTTGACGTTTCACTTCCATGGTAAAATGACAAACACTGTATTGTTTTGTATTGCCCTTTTGTTGTAACATTCGCAACGACAATTTGCTCTGCCCCCTGACAGTGGCCACACCGCCGCCAGCCGCTCCGTTTCCGTAAACACCGGGCCGACCGCGGTCCATGACGAGGCCTCTCGGTGGCCGTGTTTTGTGTCGGAGTGGCTGGACATCTCCCCATCAGATGGAGAGCACCGGTCAGAGGGGAGGGGAGGGCAGCGCCTCCGCGCCGTGTCGGCGAGCCGGAGCGCTCCTCAGCCCTCAGCCGCGGCAGCCCCCCGCCGGCGCCGCGCCGGAAGCCCGGCTCCCGGGGAGCGCTCGCGCAGAGGGGAGCCGGCCGACGCGGTGCGACAGAACCAACCCAGTGCCATCTGCCGCCACCGCGCCGCCACGCCGTCCTCTCAAACAACTTGTTTATCGGCGGCGGCGCAGTGGGACCCCGTTAATTCTGTTAAAAATCCGCCGTCCGGCCGGCCGGCGTCCTTTGTGGCGCTGCTCTGCGCCCGTCTCTCGGCTACCTGCCCCTGGCCGGCAGCTGGCCGGCGACAAAAACAGCGCAGCGCCGACAAACGCGCCGCGACGGCGTCAACCGCGCCGCGTCGGCCGGTGTCGGTCCGGGCAGGACAGGACAGGGCAGGGAGGAGGCGTGCTGACGGACCGGGCGACAGCCGGCCGACCCATCCCGCCCCGTCGGCTCCGTCCCACAGACTCCTGAGTCCTGACAAAGAGTGGCAGAGTCCGACACAGGTTCCAGGACAGACTCCGACACCTTCTCGGATACAGATAGACTAATGGACACGACGTTACGTGACACACCCAGCACTTGCGTCTTGCTCAATACAGCCTCACAGACAATGGCAAAGAGATTCTAACTTCTGGCATTAATATATCAACAGACAGGCGAACTTTCCGGACAGACGCCAGTCCCAGTGCCGTCGATGTCACCGTGTCCTCACGCTCACCATAGCATATCGAGGGTAGTGGGCGCGGTCTACAGAAGTTGATTTAGGGCCGGTGCCCGGCAAGCAGTGAAACATCATTACTAACCACACATGCCTGAAGTAATCTGACGACAACTTCACACACAAAATAAAAAAACGCTCACACATTGAAGCACAGCCTTCGACACAGACAGAAGTCTTCCAGTCCGACCCAGACAGACACATGACCTCCGAAACTTGCTACTATGTACACAGTACACAGCCTTCGACACAGACGGACAGCCGCGCGGCCGGCCGGTCCAGTTTTTGCGGCGCTACTCCTATACCTATCGCGTGACTCAGGAGCTGTCGGCACGGACTCTGTCGTCGCCGCCGTACGTAGAGATTCGTGTTTCGGCGGTGATTGAAATGGGGAGGATGCCGACGGAAATCGTCGGAAACGATTTCAGACTGGATACACACTGAAAACAATTTAACCCAAGGCCGGCGAGTAAACCGGTGTTTCGCGAGTACCCCTATCCGCAACCATTTTTAACCACCCTCCCAGGAGTACAGTAAGGTGCCATTGCGGTGTACTCGTCCCTGCTCTCAGTGGATATGTTCGCTGACAGCGGTTATATCCGCTCAGAGCAAGTACGACTACACCGCAATGGGACCTAGCACTACTCCTGGGAGGGTGGTTAAAAATGGTTGCGGATAGGGGTACCCGTGAAACACCGGTTTACTCGCCGGCCTTGGGTTAAATTGTTTTCAGTGCATTCATCAGTCGGCCACAAAACAGCGAGGAATGCACTGACATCGGACCTGCTTTCAAGTGGATTAGCTAGCCCGAAATATTTGTGACGTCACTTTTTATGCTTCATTCCTTTTAACTTGTTCGATTCTTTGTTGTAGAAATGGAGCAGTGAAAATCTTTTTATAGTGAGAAATGTTTGTGGATTGTTCTGTGCCTGTTGTTAGCTTCTCGCGAACCAGTAGCAAACCCACTTCAAGCCCGCTCTCTCCAAAGCTAAAAACTTAATTCAGTCTTCGCCTTTCGGTGATTGATCAAAGGAATTGAACCAGTTGTTTGCCACATGAAGTTAATTATGTCAGGTAATGACAGACCAACAGACCGACCGACCGACAGACAGACAGACAGACAGACAGACAGACAGACAGGCGGTAGTATCGCCGGCCGGCCGCTGACAGACAGACAGACAGACAGACAGACAGACAGTAGTACCCTGCCGCCGGCCGTTGACAGGTGCTGTAACCACCTGTCGGGTATTACACCTCTGTCTCCGTCACCCTGTCACCGCGCCCCCGGTGTGACCCGGCGCCGCGCGCCCGCCCCAGTCGCCGCCACACCTTTTTATCGCCTCATTGTCCTTGGTGCCCGTGTTGGACGCACGCGTGCGCTGTGTTTGTGTTTGTTTTTGTGTGGCCGCGCGACAGATGCGGCGCGCCCGGTGCCCGCGGCGGCTGATTACCACAGCGGAGGACGCGGAGGGCTAATAGGGAGATTAGTGCGCTGAGATTATGCTGATCAGGGGACAGTGGTCATAATTAGGATGACTCGTAGGATATCTCAGTTAGGAGAAGGCAGAATTGAATGTAGAATGGACGTCGTGTTTTTACAGGGCATAATCATTGTTTAGAAAGGTAAGAAAGGTAACCGGTCCACTGAAAAAGAAAAGCCTGGAAAGCGGTTATGCATATTATAACAAGAGGCATGCTTTCGACATAATTCTCTAAAAATAAACAATATTCGTGTAGCAATGCTTTCCACGTTGCTATTCGAATGAATGATCAAAAATCTAGATCAATGATGCTTATTGAACATCATTGATGAAAGATATACCACAACACCTTGCATCTATAAAAGTATCACCTACTCGTATATTCCTTATTCAGCGCTCGATGATGATCATGATGATGATGATGATCATGATTTGGGGGTTTAGGACGCCCGTACTTCAGCGGTCATCGCGCACATTATTCAGCGCTCGTAAAATCGCTCGTAAAATATGTAAGTTTTGCTGGCTCACAAGACAAGCTCAAGTTCAGTTTTATCTTTAGACGTTTATTATGGCAATAGATGTAAACTAATTGCTTTTGTAAGAACATCAAAAGGGAATTATTGCAATGCTGGTTGGAATTCATCATAAAAGATTGATACACCCTTTTAGGTATGCGAACAACATTCCTAGCATTATAGCAACCATAGATTAACAGGCATTAATAACGAGCATCAAAAGCATAAAAAATAAAAACAAAACGATGCAAGACTTAGCTAGAACAAAAGCGACAAGTTATATGCCTTTACTAAGCAAAAAAGCTGCAAAAAAAAATCATAGAAGGTCTAACGAAACACAAAATATTACAGAATGTTCCCGTCACAACCCGATTCGGCTTCCAACCGTTTGTTTTATTGGTCCAATTCGTTATCGCAATAAATTTCATCACACACAAAAACAGCAGCAAATGAACTACAGGCAAATTTTATTGAACGAAACACATTCAGCTCGGAGTTTCTGTGGTGATGAACAGAATCTTATGGTTGTTGAATAAAATGCAGATCCTAGCTAAGTTAGAAAATGTTAGGACATTTATGCTTGAAGGTCTTCCAGAACTTTTTGAATCAAACTAACTATGCATGCAAGGCTCTTAAACAATGGTTTCCCACGCCCCGTAGGGGGGGGGGGGCCGAAACTCCCCCCTGTCCTTTTCCTTCAATATCTCCTAAACGGGTGGAGATATCGCCACCAAACTTTCAGGACCCCTCTGGGCATCAATTTTACACATTAAAATTTTTCCAGAGGCTATGATAGGTTGGCCACAAATGACGTCAGAATGACGTATTGTTCTGCCATTTTTGACCGAAAAAAGACCTTCGCGAGAAGAGCTGTCAGGCCTACAGCTTTGAAGATACAGAAAAATGATCAGACATAAAAGGTGTAAAATTGACAGGGCTACAAAACTGTTATCTCCGATTTTTGAAATTTCTGAGTTTTGACCCCCAAAAATCAAAAATGCATTTTTTTTTGATATATTAGCCAAAAAATCCAAAAGTTTTTTGAGTTTCGAAAAAAATGGAATATACATATATGAATATATGTATGTGATAGTACCTACCGTTTTCTATCTACACGCCAAATTTCAGATCGATATCTCCTTTTTTGGCGAAGTTATAGCGAAAAAACGGTTCAAAAATGATGACGTCAAATTTTCAAACTCACTTTTTGGCAATTCTAGACCACGTAGGGTAAAACAAAGACTAGCATTGTAGTCCCCGTGACTAGCTGCATCGAATGGATACCCATTTTATGCAAAAATATCAGCTTTGAAATTTGACCAAATTTGACCTGACTTTGAACTGACCTTGACCTGACCTTCACCGGAACATAATTTAAACTGACCCCAAAGGCTGCCTGACCGACATAATCGCATTTGTCATGTAAAATGGACCATAAAACATGTACACACGACACTTTCATATTGTGACCCCCAGTGACCTGACCTCTGTGACCTGACCTGGTATCAGTGACCTCAGATAGCGAAGTATGTGTTTGACGAACAATATACCATCGATGGTTTTCAATAACTTACCAATTTACTCGATTTCACAACACATTTCTTGAAATGCCTGTGAACGGTGAAAATCTGACCTTTGACCTGACCTTTGACGTCATCGGTTTGACCTAGGTCAATGAAAATTGGTCACAAGGTAGTTCCCCGGTGGGGCTATCGAACACCCTTTAAATTTTGAAAATCGGCCGGTAAATTTCCGAGATCTTAGGGGGGGCCGAAACGCCCCCCCCCCCCTACGGGTGGTAGGGTCCGCCGGTAGCCCTACGGGGCGCGGGTTAAGAATAAGGATCTTCATTTTGACAAAAATGCAGGGCCTCCTCTAACATACCCACTGGGTGGGCAAATGCCCACCCAGTCACCACAATTGCCCACCCAGTGGCGTCGATTTGCCCACCCAGAAGCAAATGCAAAAATTCTGGTCCGGCCGGACGTCCGGTACTACCTTTCTGATCTTAAGCAAACTGGATGCTGTTTGAAGGTCAAAAAAAAAGTTTTCTGGTTGCCCGATATTCAGGGGCGTAGTCAGAATTTCCTCAAGGAGGGGGCCAAACGCACAGGGGCCCAAAATAACCCCCTCAAAATCCAAAAAGCCATCTGGTTGGATCCAATATTTTTTGGAGGGGGCCCAAATAAATAGAAAAATATTTATTAACAAAAATATTAGAACTGAGGGGGTCCATGGGCAGTCCATGGGCCCTGTTAGATAGGCCCACGAATAGCTTCATAGAGTCGCCAGTCGGTTTTGAGGGCGGTCTGAGGGCCCGTAGGTCGGATGAGGGTTCTTCAGACCGTCACAGGCCCCTACAGCGCATGAGAGCCTCGTAAGCCGTCTGAGGGTCATATAAGCCGCCTAAGGGCCACTAAGACCGACAAAAGCCCTCTTTGCACTTGCAGAGGCCCAGTCATGCCGACGGAGGGCTCTCTCAGACAAACTAAGGACCCGTTCAGGGCATTTGAGGGCTTCCTCAAACCGATAGGGGCCCCTCAGATCAACAGTGGATCCGATCCGAGCTCCCTCAAACCGATATAGGGTCAGACCAACAGTCGGAACGCATTGATTCTGTTTACACACCGTTGGACCCAAGTTGGACCCATCCCATCCAACTGACCCCCTGGTTTCAATAGGGCCCCAAGGCTCTAAAATTGGGGCTCTCTTGGCCAAAGTATAACTACTCAGCTGTGTCAAAGGATCTGCCGCAGGGGCCTTTGCGTCGCCAAGGGCCCACTGTGTCAGCCAGGAGCCCCTATATAATAAGGACCCCTGGCTTCCAGGGGGGGGGGGCATGGTCCCTTTGGCCCCCTCCTTGGCTATGCCACTGCAGGTGACAAGCGTTCTTCCAGGCGACCAGGGGGCAGGGGCTAGGCGACCAGGCCCCCAGGCGACCAGGCGCCCCCATGCGACTAGCCCCCAAGCGACCGGGGCCCTCTAGGCGACCAGGGGCCCCAGGAAACCGGGGGTCATCGGGTGAGTGCAGGGGCCCATTGGGTCATCAAAGGGCCACAGAAATGAATATTCGATATCAATTTTCTTCCGAGTAAAAGACGTTTTATCCAGTGTTTGAAAAAAAATATCCCAGGGCCTGAGGGGCTCCCCCATGGCGTGTTTTGCGCTCAAGGGAGGGGGCCATTGCCCCCGTGGCCCCTCCCCCTTGGCTACGCCCCTGCCGATATTGTTATTCATGGACAAAGCCAGCTAAATCTCTAAATACGGCTGAGCTAAACAAATAAGCAAGAACCATTACCGGTTCTTTACTACAATGTATTATGTTAGTTAGCCCTCGCCCGGTGAGGGAGGTTGATGCACCCCCTAAGGTTTTTCACAAATAACGTAAAAACGGCGGCGCTCGAATTTGGCATACCCTCTGGGGCAACCTTTTGGCACTTGACCTGAAAATTTCAGATCTCTAGTCTTTTCAGGTCAGGTCACCAGGTCACAAACCCCGTACAAGTTCAGGGGAAAATTGGACTAGTTTAGCGGCAACTGAATGGCAGAGTTTTTCGTTGATAACGTGAGTTCTATAGCACTGGTACATTGTCAAAATAGCAAGAATACCGAATAAGAATACCTACCACGCAGTTTGCGGAGGGCTGTACCTACATGTAACTCTGGATTCTGGAACGAATCGCTCGAGCATCGATAACCATAAAACATACGACAAACGTTAAAGGGACCCTCCCACCTTAACATTAGTTTTGAGTTGAGATAGCCAAGTTTGCGGCCAGGCTCAGAAACCACCATTTATCCTGGTCGCAACCCCCGCAGCTTTATGGTGTTTAAGAAATTTCTTCCCTTTACTTGCAGGGTGGGACCAGCGTGGTCCCTATCTCTTAACCATTACGGGAATCTGATGACGTCATCAGGCTTTCGAACGTCCGTCATTAATTTGACTAAAACGTTTTGTAGCACGCGGTGGTATATGCTGCTTTGCGCGCAACAAATGCCGCACTTTCAAATAAAGTCGCTAGGAACAGCGGAGATCCCAAAAAGTAAACAAAAGTAAAAGACTAATATCTTGAAAACCGGTGAATATTTTTCGATGACATTTGGTAGATATTCGTTTGTGCTCTTTCTGAACCGAGCGACATCACTTTTATGCCAATTCATTAACTTTTTTGAAGGTGGGAGGGTCCCTTTAACCCGCGCCCGGCTGGGGGTCCTGGATTTCCACGCCCTGCTGGGGGGGGGGGGGGTGTTTGAACACCCCCGCCCCTTATAACTCGGCTCCTGGGCCACTTAGCGATACGCGGGAGGCGGCGTTCGAAAGAGCGTCAAAAATAATGACGAAAATACTTCGGTCAATTTTTTGGCCAGGTCAAAGGTCAGGTCACCAGAGGTCATTGAAGGCAAAATTTCGCCGATTTCCAGGTCCAATGTCAAAAATTTCCAAGAAGCCAACGCATAACTCGGGAACCAATAGAGCTACAGCGCCGCGGAAAAGCGCATTCGAAAGCCCTATTAACGCCCTTTCTGAGTAATCCTCTCAGATTTGACCTAACGTCAACGGTTTTGCCCGCAGGGGGCAAAAACTGCAAAAATAGCAGATTTTTTCGGAAACAGTTTTTCTGCAATAACTTTTGACCCAAGCCTTGTACGAGCTTACTTTCACCGGCATCGTGTTCCTCTCGTCAAGACGCATCGAATGAACTATAACTTGACCTTGAAAGGTCAACTTGAAAATTTGACCTCAGGTCAAGGTCATGACCTGACCGGAAAGGGTCATTTTGCATATCAGTCGATCCGTATCGTCGAGCTGAACACATCTAAGGCGTTTTCATCGCTCTAGCATGCCTCTATCAAAAGTTATTTGCGAAAAACTGTTAGATACCATTCGTGACCTAAGATGACCTCAGGGCATTAACAAGGGTCACGGACACCATTTTCATGTTCAGTGTGTCTAAACCACTTGTAATTCGGTGTTTGGGAGTGTTTATAATGTCTTTCATCCAAAAGAGGCGCATTTCAATTTTCTCCCATTGACTTATAATGGGGAGGTCGCAAATTTGACCTGACCTTAGGTCATCGATATCAAAATTCTGAGATATACATTTTGTACATGCTATTGCTCTTAGCAATCGCTGAAAGTTTCAAAGTGATCGGTCACTCGGTGGAGCTATGACAGACATTGAAACTTTTTATGAGGTGAGGTCACTTCAAGTGACCTGGTGACCTGACCTTGAATGACCTTGGTCTGAAATTTTCACAACATGTGTAGAATTGATGTATGATAAGGTGTACCAAAAACGGCGGCGCTCCGCGCCGCCGTTTTTGAGATATTCGCGAAAAACCACAAGGGGGGTGTTCAAACATCCCCCAGCAGGGCGCGGGTTAACTTTGCAAACTATCATCGTATTTCCAATAACGGCACTGCTTATTTCGCCTCACCCCCGCCCCCCCCCCCCCGTAACAGGTTTTGAAATTGGTTGAACCCCAAAACAGTGGCTGGATTCGCCCTTGGGCAGGGGAGTAGCGAAAATTCTGCCCACCCAGTGAAAAATCCTTAGAGGAGGCCCTGCAAAAATGCTAAAATGACCAAGATCTTCTCACTAAAATTGACAAAGAGCCTTTGATGTTAGACAGTTTTAAACAAAACTAAAGGTTAAATTAAAACTAAACTAAACCTAAACTAAACCTAAAGGTTAATGATGCCTAAATCCAGTACCTATCTATGAAAGAGACCCTTAGTGGCAAAATGCATCTAGCATTCTTGCTAGTTACTATATAACTTTTTGTGATAAAGACTAGCGATACAATCTCTCCTGACATACTAATTCTCTAGGACAGTCACATGTTCTTGCCCACGCTTTTCTGGAACAAATGCATGCCTTTTTTAGTAAGCGAAGGTTGCGCACAAAATGCTCGTTAGAAACTGTATGTGGCGAGTGGTTGCCGCGAACACAATAATTAGAACATTATTATTGCAGAATGTGGTGAACATTTGTTCAGAATTCCGACCCCGGGTGGCGTCGGTCTGCTCCAGGGCTGCCAGTCTGGGCCCCCGGAGTCCCCTATCAGCCGCCCCCCTGCCCGGACCCCCTCACAAGTGGGGCGCAAACAGGGCCCGACAAAGCCGACGCCGGGCGCCGCGTGCCTTCCAGCGCGACGCGGCGCTATCGGACATTCCTGGCCGGCGTCGCTCGACTCGCGGCACGCGCCCGTCGAAACCGACGCGGCCCGCATCGATTTCTGACTTTTCCCTACGACGGCGGCACGTGGCGGCCGGGCCGACGCGCGTGCCATCGGAGGGGCCCGGCAGGTGGCCGTCCCCCCCTCTGCGTCCGCTCCCCTCTCTGTCCCAGCTGCCACAATCAGCGTCACAGAACGGCGCCCAGATCAGAGCGCGTCGCCATGGCAACGGGAGCGCCGGCCGGCCGGGGCAGGTGTCCTGCAGGTGATCGCCGCGCCGCGCCGGCACCGTCTCCGGTCCGATTGTGGCGCACAAAGCGCGCCACGAACGTCGCGCGCCGCGGAAGTGCGCCGGCCGTCTTGCCGGGATTCGGCTCCTTTAGAAAGGGCCGCAGGTGACGGGCGATGAAAGAAGCGGCGCCGAGACGAGCGCAGACCTTCGCGCGCGGGACGCCCGAGCGCCGGGCAGCTGGCGGGCGCCGGCGGTCCGGTCCGGTCCGGTCCGGTCCGGGTGGTGGTCCGCGGCTGGTCCATCGATCCGGCTCCGCGGTCCGCTCCGCTCGGCACAGAGATCTGTTTGCCGCCGTGTCGCCACTGTGCAAACAGCGGGCAGATGCGTGTCGTGTGTGCTGCGCCGGTGCCCTGTGGGGCTCTCTGTGCACCAGTTCAACCGCCGCCGCCGCCGTCCATCAGTCTTTGTCCTCTCGATGGCCGGATACGGGTCTGCCATGGCGGACTGCTGGCGCTGCCGAGTGCAGGTGCCCCGGTGCACGGCACGAGGCCAGGCACCGGCCCGGGCAGGGTCAGCAGGACCGACAGCTGGACAGCTAGACAGCCGGGCAGCTGTTCGGACACCCAGCCGCCCGTCACCGCCGCCGCCACCGCTCCCTAGCAGAGCTCGATAAGCCATATCTTGGCGTGGCCTTATCTCGCCTGTGCATGTGGGATGGAAAGTCGACAGCATCACCGTGAAAGTACTGTGTGGCGTAACGGTACGGAAAATGTACGTCAGAAAACACAATCGAAGGCCTAATAAACTCGGTTACTATTACGTACCTGACATTTGTTTTGCTTTTTCGCTGTCAATCAAAGAAGCAATCGCTACCAGCTACTACGTCATGTGTCCACCGTAACATCTCTCTCCATCTATCATCTATCTATCTTCTCTATCTGTAACATATATCACCTCTGTCCTTTAACACTGAACTCAACCATCAATCACAAAACAGTCCTATCACCATTCTCCGGGCACGGCCACGGGTTGACCATCCTGCATCGATGGTGCACCTTGCTCACGTATCTACTCACCTCGGAACCGGTGTGGTAGCACCTGCCGGGAGATGCATAGCACCCGCACGGGCCGTGCACGAGCCCCCCCCCCCCCACCCGCAGCCCCCCCCCCCCCCCGGAGAGCGGAGAGGGCACATACCGACGCGCGCCGCGGTTACTACAGAGTCTTCGGCGTCAGCACTTGGTATGGATGTGGGACTTTGGCGGTGTAAGGACGTATACCCATAGTCGCAATGCAATATGCCGATTCCTGCGGGTTGGTTGCGGTCAGGATTACTTTATCTTGGCATAATGCATCACAACGATTGCTATTGGGGCTGATCGCAGCGGACAACTTTTAAATGGGCGATGTTAGTAAGGTGGCTGACCGGTCAGGAAAAGTGCCCTCGCAATTTTCCTGACCGGTTGGAACGATGGTGGCTTGTACGGCTATACACGAGACCACTCATAAAACTGACGCCCGCTGTTTCACGGGAGGGTGGTCAGGGGGAGGCTGTTCAGCAGGGTGCAGGCTGTCGGGGTGGTCGAAATGACCACTGATCAGGGGCGGCTGTCAGGGTGGTCAAAATGACCACTGATCAGGGTGGCTGTCAGAGTGGTCAGAATGATCACTGGCCAGGGGTGGCTGTCTAGGGGATGCGCTGACGACCAGCGGGGAGGTGTTAATAGCCGCGCCCATCCGCGTCATGACCGGCGCACCGCGGCGTAATGCGGCGCACGGGGCGCGTCAAACGGCGCGCTGGGTCGGTCACCAGCTGCCGGCTGAGACCCGACCAGCGGCCAGCCAAATGTGCGCCACCAGTTAGTCAATGATTAATGTCCAAACTAAATGGCCTTATTGACCGTCTGAATGAATTCTTGATTACACAGTCATTTGTTATTTGGATCGGGATGCCGGCTGGTTTCGTTGATGAAATGTGGGAATTACAGCTGCGTTCAATTTGTGGCGCGCGTGCCTGTCGGACCGCTCTTTGTGTACGTAAGTACCTGGCACGCGCTCAATGTGATGACGCTTATTGACCGGTAAAACATAACCTATCAAATGTGGCGTCCTTTTATTACATTACAGCTGTAATGCTGACAACTAGCAGCTGGAGGTCCGTTCAGCACCAATAATGCAGCAGTAAAATATCTACATTTATATATTTGTGAGAGATGGCGAACACGCACATCTACATAGTGCATTTATTTCATAGGCTGGACACAGCCCTCTTCTTACACCACTACTCTCTGATGACTGCCCTCTGCACATTATTTAGCCGCCACACCCGAGTTCAGGCTGATGTGTTTCACCAGTTCCGGCACCTTCTAAACGGACCGGCGCGGCGGCGGCCCACCTGAGCACTGGCCGATAATTACAGGTCCCCGGACGGGTGACCAATTACGCCCCAATTAGCGCTCCGACTGATCCTGTCACGCCACGCGCCGCGCGCCATAAGCGCCGCGTGTAGACGATATACGCCGTGAGAGTCGCATGTAAACGTCGCTGTATACGGCCAGCGTGAGCGCTTCTTCAGTTCGCTTGACACATAACTGATACGCGAGGAAAAACTTAGAAATGCGTTTTGATCATGAAATGATTGCGTCAAACGTCAAATATTAAAAGCATAGTGGGAGTCAGTTTATGGTATTACTTATTGAGCCTGCAATATAAAAAGTGTCATAGAAGATCACGTCAAAAGCCATGAAATCCGTGAAATTATCCGAAATGGTTGCATATCGTGTTGAGCGTCTCCATCAGTAAGCATCACCAACCATATCATGTCCCCGTTAGTTATTAATGATACGGATGCGCTCCTGTCCCACATGCGTCACCCCACCGCCCTGCCCATAGGGTCCAGTGACGGAGATTGCGTCTCAGTGGAGGTCGCGATCCCAGACGATACCCTACTGACGCCTATCGCGCCATTTAACGCTCACCCCATCTCCCCTCCGTGACTCACATCCCACACACAGCCTCTGAATAAAACACGACTTGTTCGGCCGATCGTTGTCCAAACTGGGTGTTCGGGACCGCAGTTACCACCTCGTACCGCTCTCAAACCATTTATCAGAGCCGGCGGCGGCGGCGGCGGCGGCGCCGGAGATCTCGACCAGGTCACAGGGGTCGCGACCCGGCGCGGCGCCACACGCGCCGACATCAGCGGACCATCGCGCCGCACGGGCCGGTGAGACGGACTCCGAGACCAAATCGGTGCTGTGCGGGGCGGCGCATTTGTCAACACCTACCTGCGGTGAGTGTTTGGACAGAGACGCTGATGGGGCGGTATGTCACGCGCCACGGAGCGCCGCCGACCACCGACCGGAGCTGATCGACTGATCGGCCACTGGTGACCCGCTGAGGTCAGCGCTACACAGAGTGGTCGGTGACCGGAATTGTAATGGGCACCGCGACTGCAGAAGGTAGGTCAGAGCACTCCGAGCCATTTGGAGAAGGAGGCGCCGAATCGTCAAATCTAAGTTCCCACTCCAAGCGAGCTTTTGTGTTGTTCATCAGACATAGGTATGGGATGATCTCATGCCATTGACATGCATGTAAGCATTTGAAGTGTAAGCATAAGCGAAATTCGCTAAGGATAGCTTTAAGATCAAAATAATTTTCACATCAGAAACACATATTATGATTTAAGCAAGCTTTTCCTTTTAATATAACGTTGCGTGTTAGCTGTCAGCAATTTTTTGTCAAGCTTATTGCGTGCAAAAGCCGGTGTTTTGAGACACTAAAAATAGACGCACTTAATTTGGTTTAGGTGTATTTCGGCATTACGCGCGGCTTCATGGCAATAAACCTCCCAGAAAATGTTCCGCCGCGCCTCCGCGACGAGAGCTATAAACCCCAGCCGCTGTGCAGAGCACAGAGGAAATCTGCATACGTCGTAAACTGCAAATGGCCTCGACCTTGGAACATGTGCAGCGCTCGCGTCAGCAATTAAGCCATGTGGCAGGCAGGAGTGCTAAAACACTTTCACTGAGAGGCTCGGCTAAGTGGCTGCACCACCGGGAGAAAATCACAGTCCTAATTACGGATATCTTATACATTATATGCAAATTATTTCACAGCATCCGGTTGCTGCACGTTTATTGTAGCCAATTAAAGACAGCAAATGACTGGCATTGACAGCGAAAACCCGTCCAGCGTTTTATTTAATACAGCTTCATAGTCTATGATTAATACTTAAAACATAAGGATACAGCAGAAGAAAGCTGTGAAAAAAATAACTGCTTGCTTATTTGAGCCATGGGTTGTCATCGACTGGTAAGTAACTACGAGCTGTACAGTATATCTAAAAAGTATGTCCCCTGGTTTGGCTCTCCCACAGGAGGCGAATCGGTAACTTGGCTGAATCCCAGTTGCGGCATCCGGCCGCCAGGGTCGCTGCCGCGCGAGCGGCCTTGACCGCTCGCATGTCATTGGCAGTTCGGTCCCTCCCCATCTATACCGAGGTGGGGAGGGGAGAAGAGGGGAAGAGAGGGGAGGGAGCGGCATCCGCTCGGCACTTGGCGATACCTGGCTGACCCCGCGCTCCCTCGCTGACCTTTGTCCTGCCCTCAGGCGAAGACCGACTTCCTGGCCTGTAGCGGCCCAGCGGAAAACCGAGCTCGCGGGGCGCGACTCCATTGGCCCAATCTTATAAATGGAATGCTGTCGTATTCACGGCATTAGATAATATTAATAGTGATACCAGCAGTGGATGTGGTAAAATACAGTCCAAAATAAACGAAAGCACTCGATTCGTGCATAATGCGCCCTCCCATTCAAATAAGCCCGCCCACTTCGATAGATGGTGTAGTTTCTTAGGGCGTAAAAGATGCAAAACACTACCGATTTTTTTTAGCTCGGCCACTGGGACCGACAATATACAATTGACTGAAATGCATGAAAACCATTTTGCATTTAGGTAATAGCCGTTTTCTGCACCCAAACTTTAGCCAGTGACGCCCTGTCCATTCTAAAGCGTTTATAAGATTGGTCCCAGCACCCGATTTTATGAGGAAGTCGTTTAAAAAGCATCTTATTTCTAACGAATTTATTATTATGGCCACTTTTACAGGACGTCTATAGAGCTTTGACTTTTACATTTCTTCCTCGTTCAGGAGAAACGTTTTAACCCTCACCGGACCTTCAGGTTTTCTGAATACCGAGGGACGTTGGGGGTTGGAAGTGAGGAAACAACCCCCTTCGCCGATTCGCCCCTAATTGAGCTAGAGCCTCACGAAAGAAACGATCGTGTGTGTCGTTACGAAATGCAGCGATTGGTCTCCGATTTAAGGACCAGGGTCAGCCGATGACTTCGGAGGTCAGGTCAAGTGGCCCAAGGCACAGGTTCGGTTTTTGGTAAATAACTTCGCTAAAAATGATCGCAGATCCGCGATTTTAGCAGCATCGTGTTTGTCTAGCTCAGGCGTGTCGAATGGTATACTTTTTCTTCGGGTGAGATCAACTTAACCCTCGCCCGTATAGAGGGGGGTCGAACGGACCCCCCTCCCTCGGTTTTTCGCGAATAACTCGCGTAAAAAGCGGCCGATCGCGACGAAACTTTCGTTACCCTCACTTTAACCCTATTAGTGGCAGGCTCCTGGCTACCCCATATTAGTGGCAGGGGGGGGGGCTGTTTACGACCCCCCCCCCCCCTTGATATCTCGAGATCTAACCGGCCGATTTTCAAAATTCAAACGGCATTCGATTTGGCTAAACGAGATCTACATTTCTAAAAAAAAAATTAAAAAATGTCAATAGGGGGGTAGAGGGGGGTAAAAACGGGCAAATTGCAGATACATTTTATACTGTTTATCACGGCCAGGTTTCTGAACCAATCTTAACGCAACTTTTGCCGATCGATAGAGAATGAACCAGGAATTCACATGGATCCTAAAAATATGCATTTTCAAAAATCATAGGCGGATACAGATCATTGAGATTGGGGGTACACAAAAAGTATAGTAAATAAGGTTTTTGTTGGTACTGTTTCTAAAAAGGGTGGCAATGGTCTTGTTATGTTACAATTTTCTTATGAGAGAACGACTAAAATTGTGTTGGTCATGCATAGGCGGTGTCAGGACACCTATGTTGGGAGGTAAAAAATAACCCCCCTTTTTGGACGCCTGGATCCGCCTATTATAGCAAAAACGTGTCAAAAGAGGATGCACAATAACTTTGTATATGTTATCACATGATACCTTTCATTCACTGTTCGTAAAACTGGTGCAGCATCGTGATCTTCGCCGATATGATGTTGCTTCCATGCATTAGGGTGGGTGTCAAGGTCACCGGAAAGTCAGGTCAGGTCATTGACCTTTGATGACCTCGGTTCACTTTTCGAGTTTTACATGTTTCTAGGCCAGTTTTAGGAGCTGAATTCGAATTTAGCAGCCATATGAACATTTACGAAGTAGTTTTGGTGCCCTCGTAACATGTTGCGAAGCTGTCAGAGGCGGTTGCCACCTGCTACGAATACCCTTACTGGTTGACCTGACCTGACCTGACCCGACCTGGCCTAAATGCATGAAGACATCATCTGTGATCAAAACTAGCATGATATTCGTGATCAGCACCCCGAAAACCCCATAGCAGCCACGCTTTACGACTTTCTAACAGGCCCGATTTTCCCGACTTTTGGGTCATTGACCTGACCTGGAAAGTCAACCGATGACCTAGGACCTTAAAATTGGGTATCATCGACTTCCTCTCGTCACGGCCAACACGCTCGTTTTTTCCGCGAAGCTCTAGCTCGATCAGGGGCGAAACGGCAAGGGAGGGTCCAACGGACCCCCCCCCCTTATACGTTTGCGGCTGGAAAAACACCAATATGGGCGAGAGTTAAGGTGTTAACCTCGGGTCAAGGTCAGGTCACGGCCCGTCAGGTCTCGAAGCTGGTCAAAGGAGGTCATATTGCATATCAATCGATTCGGCAGGTCTTTTCATGTCCATTAGTGGCTTTATCGACTCGGTAGCTTTAGTTGATCGGGAGTTATTGACGAAAAACTGATACCCTTGGTTACGTGATAAATGACGTCACGCAAGATCAACAAAGCAAAATTAAAGCATCAGACCTTACAAGGAGCGCATGAAATCATTTTTTTTCTTTTGCACCAATCTTATAATATTTTTGTGTATGTTTTGCTCATTTGTAATGTTGAAAATAAATGTGTATGTATGTATGTATCACGATTCCGTGTGCTTGAGAATTTGAGATAGTTGTATATCATTTCCGGACCAAACTAGCAATTTCCATATTCCCCTGACTTTTAATGGTGAGAGACTGACCTGATCTCAGGCGACCCTTCAGAAAATCCGAGATATACATTTATACAAGTTGTGAGACTCTCGATCATATAATAAGATCCTGTAAGTTTCATCTCCCTATGAAAGCTCTGCACTGAGGGTGTAGCGAAGTTGAACATTTTAGGAGTGTGCACACAGTCCTAAAATGTTGAGGACAGTTTAGGACAGTTTCACACAGTTCATTTTAGGACTGCTCATTTATGACGTCATAGATCAGTGACCTGACTTGACTTAAAAATGCGGTTGGCGTAAAAAAATCTGACTTATCAAATCCCGACTAAACAAATCGACTTATAATCCGGTTAATCAAATCCCGACCATGTTTTTACCTGGCCATTAATGTTCTAGCCTTACAGGTGATTGTTTGAACGCGGAAGATGCTGAATCTTGGTTAACCCCATACTTATCGTATGATAAAGAACGTCAGTGTTAGAAAGTTAATTAACAATTTTATTTAGGATAGTTTAATTCAAGTGGGTATAATCCGACTTGACAATTTACTAGGAGGGTTTTGCAGCGCTATTAGTTCGGCATTTAATTATAAATCATTGCTAATTTCGATCCGGATATCGTTATTCAATGCTGGCCTTTGCGTCCTCAGAAAGTTGTTTATAGTCATGAAGGCTTGCATTGACCCATACTTTCCATTTTTCAGCACTATTATTCGCCGTAGTTGACCAGGTGTTTTCTTCAGCTCTCCCCTGAATCCTTTGGCTTAGACCTGGCGTATCACCCGTGCATCGCAATACGCACCTACCACACACAAGTTCATGATCCCCACGAACCCACATCAGCGTCCGTTCGCTTGGTGTGTGACCCCTTGACCTTTGGCCGCGACAACTGCCAGCTTGCTGGAGCACCCCTCCCTACACACGCTGCCCCGCCCGCTCCCCTCCCTCCCCCCCCCCCCCCGGGGTCGTGTCACGAAGGTTCGGGCTTACGCTACTACCGGCCGCTGCGCAGCTGTCACCTAGCGCCTGGGAATGTGTGGTCTGGTGCGGATTCAGCCAACTACCGGCTCGCGACACCAGCGCCACGTAGTGGCGACGGTACATTCTTTTTAGACACACTGTACAAGAGTCGACGTCAGTTTGTAACTCATAACTCGAAATGACAGCTCGCAATGTACTTTATAATATATAGTACATTGCAAGCTGCCATTTTGGAAATGGCCATCTATGGATGGCCATTTCCTCAGTTCTTTTTTGTGGCCTCATATCTGGTTTACCTACGGTTGCAGCTTAGTCGACCGCTATTCTTCGATCTTTTGTTTATTTTAGTTAATATTTGAAAGCGTCCGTCTAAAGGTCAACTAGCCGTAAAATAAATTTCAAACCTTTTAAGTTACACGAAACAACTTATTACACAAACGCACCAATTTTACACCAACTGCGATAGTCACAGCCCTTTAGCAGCTAGGCCTGATTCGCTTGCAGAGGAGCACATCATGATTCGGCAAACCTCTCGGAGCCTTTAAACACCATGGCAGTCAGCGTGGCTGGCTGGCTGAGCGCCAGTGGCCGTCCGTTACGTTAAAGGGCCCGCTCCGCTCCCGGCGAGCGCTGCCGACATCTCTGAATAAATAGTGGCGTCGCCTTCTGATCTGTCCTTGTCGGAGGCTGCGCGCTGCAGAGAAAGTGCCGCCGCTGCCGCCCGGGCCGGGCCGGCCGGTCGGCGGCGGAGTGCGCCGCCGGGCGGGCAGGTGGTAATGGGTGCAGACCGGCCGCGCCGGCCACCGGCTGCCGACCGGTCCGGCCGGCCGGCCAGCAGGAAATGCCGACCGGCCGGCCGGGCAGGTGCATCTCATGGCTGTGGGCCACTGGGCCAGCAGCCGGCGCCGGCTGCAACCGGCCGCGCCGCCACGGGCCAAGGCCGCGCCGCCGCCGCCGCCGCCTGCAAGACGCTGCCCAGCTGACTGCAAATTGGCGGCGATCGCGGCGGACGGCAGCCGCCACCGGCCGGGCGGGCGGGCCATCAGCTGGACGGCGGCACCGGCCGGCCGGGGCCCGCACCAAATGGGCCCCAGTCGTCAGCTGTCCCCCCTTCCCTTACAACGCCCCAGGGCAAACAGCCACGTGGCTTAGAGCCTCTGGGACAGAAAGGGTGGACCAAGATACTGCCGCCTCGAGAGCAAACTCTTGAACGCAGTAAACTCAGTATAAAACAAACTCTTGAAGTCACGTTTGATTATCGCAAGCTGAAATATATCGGCTGTGAAGTGGAACATGTAATTGTGCCTCAAAACTCCGAGTCGCTCGGTCATCGCTTACTTCCCGCACACATGGAAACCTACCGGTCGCCGAAGATGCAGCGACATCCGATGAAGTGACACATGGAATTTCGATAGCTCCTAGCGTGGTGGAAACCCATCAGGACCGTCGTTTCTCGGCCACTCCTGAAGGCCTGTCTGCTCTCCTCTGTTCGGCGTGGCGTCTGGAGATAGCCATCACCCGGTCTACTCAACGCAGACGCCCGATCCGGCCACCGGCCCATTATAAATCTATCGAGGAATGTTTGACGCGTCATCGCGACGCGCTGCTCATGGGCTGCGTGCCGATGGTCACGGGTGGTCCCGGCGTCTCTCGGTCCGCGCCTCCGCCGCCGCGTCTCCGCTTACAACAAGTGGAATGCCGCGTCTGGTCGACACACTGCCGGAAACGTGGTCTGTCTTTGTGTGGCCACAATGGTGCCATCTTGGTGCGGCTGAGCCCGTCCTCCGGCCGGGCCCCGGCACTTTAAACTGTCCCCGGGAGAGACATTCCTGGAGCAGTGCCTGCAGCGGGCTGAGGGCCGACCGGAGCGTCGGGAGGACAGCGGGGCAGGGAGGGAGAGAGGGAGAGAGGAAGTGGGAGGAGAGGAGTGCGCTGACCTGGGAGGAGAGGGATCAGAGTGGGAGGAGAGAGAGAGAGAGAGAGAGAGAGAGAGAGAGAGAGAGAGAGAGAGAGACAGAGAGAGAGAGAGAGAGAGAGAGAGAGAGAGAGAGAGAGAGAGAGAGAGAGAGAGAGAGAGAGAGAGAGAGAGAGAGAGAGAGAGAGAGAGACGATAGATTTAACAGCGGAGGTGAAAGAATCGGTGTCTTTGTAGTAGCGTTCTCAGCTAATTGCTCTAACGACGATAGGATGATTGGAATGATTGGGATAAGTGTTGGCTGATAGTCGGATTCCTACCACCGAGGAACGGTGATTCAGAGGTCGGCTTTAGTTCGGCTCAGAGAACAGATATATTCCGGAGCAGAATACTCATACGCAGAATACGAGACAACTGACTGAAAATAGCTGAGGTCAACAACATTCAAAAAGTAAACAATGAACGCATTGTCACAACCCTGCCACGGGGTCGTCCCTCAGCACAGGTGAAATTGGCATCCTTAAAACAAGAGAAAAGGAGCACCTCAGACTGGTTGTTTGGATAATAGCCGGGGTTTGGAGACACACTCGGGCCGACCACTAATCCAAACAAACGTCAGCGTCATCCTCTCCGTTCGCTGGGCGTTCCAGCTCCCCATTGCCACCGTCCCCGGCAGACGGGAAGATTACACCCTGCTCGTGCTGATGTCGCCGCGCCACCGGCTAACGATCCGCCGCAGAGCTACCCGGAACCGCTCCTCCACCGACTCGACTATACCCTGCTCGGCTCGGCGCCGCGCCGGGCACGGTCTCGATCGGTGGAGATATTTGTACAGCTGTTTGAGCAGCTTAGCGCGCCGTCGCCGTGTGATTCGGGCGTGATAGGCCGCTCTGTGAGCCGCGCTCCGGCGGCGGGCAGCTGCGACGGGGCGGCGCGGCGGGACGGCCGGTGGGTGCCGAACTGATCCCATCAGCCGTCCGCGGCTGATCGCCACTGGTTCCGGACGGTCTCCCCCCCCCCCCCAGCACCCGGCCGGGCCGGGCCGCGACCCCACCACACCACCGCGTCACGGCCTGCGCCAAATGAGTCTGAGCTGCCTCCATAACGGAAAGGGTTCTGAGCCAGCGAGCCCTGCCTCCCCCCCCTCCCAGAGGGGTAGGTACAGGTGACGCATGGACCCGGCAGCCAGGAGAGGGGAAGGGGAGGGGAGGGGGCCAATTGAAGCGTGGCGCAGATGGCGAGCATTTGAAAATTGGCAGATGTATTTGTATGAGCCGGCGGCTGGTGCGGACGTGTTTGGAACGGTGTGCCGCTCAGATGCGCACGCCCCTCCCCTCGCCTCGCCTCCCCTTTCCTCTCTGTGCTGAGCACATCCGGGCTTCCCCGCTGGCCGGGGAGAGTGGGGAGAGTGAGGAGAGTGGGCCAGGTGCTGACCGGAGCCCGACCACCTGACCGGTCACCGGCTGACGGACCGCGCTGCAGTCTGAGGGCGTCTGACCGGTCACCAGACCAGTCTGAGGACGTCTGACCGGTCATCAGACCAGTCTGAGGAAGTCTGACCGGTCATCAGGCCAGTCTGAGGGCGTCTGACCGGTCACCAGACCAGTCTGAGGGCGCCTGACCGGTCACCAGACCAGTCTGAGGGAGACTGATCTCTGCTCCAGACAAAGGTCGCTGAGTGCCATACGACAGTGACACATGACCAATATCTAGGTATAGCAGTTTGGAACAGCCGGGAAGGCTTTCATTTTAAAGCGTCGTTATTCAGTTTTTATGCATTTTTAAATAATTTTATAAAATAACTTGCTTGTCATGCTGTAAGGGCAGCACTAATAAACGTATTTTCAGATTTGCTGGATTTTTAATCTTTATTTTATAGCGGAAAGGCAGGTATATTATCTCCGAATAAAATGTTTCAACATGAATAATGCATCACAATCATGGCAACTTTGTTCCAAGCTATGTAAATCCTAATCTGTCCCGCTGGCAGCTCGCCTCAGTCGGCGTTGCAGGCGAGCAGGTGCCGCCGGTGTTATGCTCCTGTGCTCGGCGGTGTTATGCTCCTGTGACGGCGGTGTTATAGGTACTCCGATGTCAGCTCGGTGTTATGCTCCTGTGTCGGCGCAGTCTCCGAGTTAGTGTTGCACGCCCGTTGCAGTTGCCCAGTGGCGCTACTAAGTCAGACAAGCCACGTCGGTGGTCCGCCGAGGCAAGGCGCCAGTGGTTGCTGTTCGAGTATTTGTGGTGTCATTCGGACCACATTGGATAAAAGTAGACGAGCTGATAAGATGAGGCCTGGATTAAGGAAAATATGCGACACATTACCGTCGCCGTTATATGATTTATATGCTTACTTATCAGTTATCATCTACAGATTTAATTGTGTAAATGTCTGAAGCCATCCTTAACGGAAAGAACTAAGAAAGCTTAGATATGGAATGCGTTAGATATAGAAGCCTATTATAGAATCGCAGTATAGGAGACTCCGAAATCGTGTGTTTCATTCAAAACTAGCATCTGGGCATCACTTTCTCCCTAGGCTTCAGTCTATCAGGTGGCACATGAGTTTCAGAATAAGTGCTTTACTTGAAAAAAGGCATCAAGTGTTCTCACTTGCCCTTGCTAATGACAATTTTCTCTTTATGATAAAAATCATTTCACAACAACTTCTATGGGTAACGGCAGACATATTTCCACATTTCTCACCGATTTCCACATTTCCTGGCCGAATCTCGGTCCGTCGCCCGCCGGCTGCCACCCCGTCGCTTCCTGCGCACATCTGGGCAGTGGGCACCGCAGAAGAATAGTGTAATCTATCCTCGGGTAGACGCGGCCGGGCGGGATTTTTTTACCGGAGCACTTTACCCAGATTCAGCGAGAAACAACCGAGAGTAAAGTGATAAAACGTCGAATATGTGCCGCTCGCATGCCACCCTGGCTGGGTGAGGTGCGATGGGGTGGGACTGGGACAGGTCGGGAGGGGGGAGACTGGAGGTGGGCCAGAGCACGGTCACAGCCCCCGCTATAGGTATAATAAGCCATTGTCTCAGGACTGGGAATGGGTGCTCGGCGCCGTGTGCCGATGGAAACCAGCAGTTAGGAGCGGACTACCGGCAGTTATATGTGGCGTGTGGTAAAACGTCCGCCGATCCAAGCAGGATCATTTTGGGGCACAGATATACAGATATGTAGACAAGCAGGCCGTGGCTAGATCGGCCTCCCGTATTCACGTATTATACACAGACCGACTTCCGTATTTTGAGGCTTATCCAGCTTGCCCCGTTTATCGTCCCGCCGGTGCTATGCGCGCTCCAAGGAAGGACCATAGGTGGTCGCTGCTAACGGACGGCGTGGTCCCAGACCATGGTCTGGTGGTCCGTCCCGGACCTTCGCCACTTCCGGCGTCATTCACTCGGAGAGGCCGCGCCGGGAGGTGCCCGATGACTTCTTTCAACGTCCCGGCGCCGGAGAGCGAGACTGTCAGACGCCGACAGAAAGAGTGAGAGAGAGAGAGAGAGAGAGAGAGAGAGAGAGAGGGGGGAGGGAGCGAGAGGAAGAGAGAGAGAGAGGGGGGGGGGGAGAAAGAGAGTAGGTTATATGCGAGAAAATTACGACATTTTAAAGTCAATCAAGTAATTGCACATGTAAGCATGAGTTAGATTGACTCAGCATTTTTATTGTGTTGTTTGTTATTTTCTAACCACCAGTTCCGTAACGGCAAAGGCCAATGTTTCATTAGAATTTTATTTACTCATTTTATGCATAAGCTTACTCTCAAATTGAGAGGCTCTGACGGCGTTTCACCGGTGCTGCTGTCCCTATTATCTTAGCTAATGAACAAAAGTTATTTATCATACATCTCCTGAGATCAGGCAAAAATATTGATGGCGTCATTGATGACAGCTTCTGCTGAAGATATTATCTGTGAAGACTAGACTAGGCCCAAACACTTGAGATCGTTTTGCAAAGAGAGCCTCGCTTGCAATCATGAAGAGCATAAAAGTTACGGGAGAAAGTTTGGAGAAAGCTGACTTGCGCCGTTTGTGGAATGAAAAAAGTCTGAATGAACAGAGTCCGTATTTATTCACTGTTGCTGACTGATGTTATTTATAGTCACCGTGACTGATGTGATCTTAGCTCTACCATCACCGCGGAACCCTGTCCACACCACACAAACACGGGGATAACATCAGTGGGCGAGACGGTGGACCGGGCGTGGAACCCCTGGGAACGCGATACACCTGTGAGCGCCCCACGGACAGATATGGGACGGACGGACACCGTGCTTCTATTCAGGGCCTCTGAGACAGTGCGGCGGCCTGTGAGCCACTCCGGCCGCTCTCCAGACCCTGTGTGTGGTCAAAGGGTCAGCCGGCGCCATTATCCGCCCCTGCCCGCGCGCACAGTGGGCCCTGTGTGAAATTGGAGGGTGCCACTCTCTCTGCGGACCGGGCCGGGCCGGCCGACCGACCGGCGGCCGGCAAACACCTCGGAGCACCATTCACACCGCCACCGGCCGGCCAGGTATGCGCGTTTGTCAAACAAGTGTCCGGCGTCTCGAGACACTGCGCCCCCTAACCAGGACCGGGGACCGCAGCGTCGGCGCCCGACACAGGAATGCGGCGTGGGAGAGGACAGGTCGCCGGGTCGCCTTTCATTACTGGTCGCCGAGGTGGGACGGTGGGCCAACAGACATTCCGAGGGAGCGACCGCAGAGACCCCTCCCCCTTCCCCCGACCTGTGAATCCACCCTGACCCATGGACCTTTTTCCCACACCGTCCTGCTAACCACACTAAAATGACAGCACCATACGGAATGCTCACTGCTGATAGCACAGGCTCCATTCGACGATCCTTGAGGTGTGGAAACTGCTAGTCATCAACACTGATATAAACCGATAGCGTCGCTCCGTATTCTTTTCATGCCGAAATGCTTCCCTGGAAGTGTTGAGTCATTGCCAGCAGTACCGTGCATTGTCCTGCGTCAACTTTCGGTTTTCAAGCGCCTCTTCTCAAAACTGCTTTATATATTATAACCTATTCCATTTTAAGCCTCCCAAACCTGAGCCTGTTGTCCAGGAAACCTAACCGACCAGTGTGATGCGCCAGGAAAACCGGTGTCTGGACATAAGCTGAGCGGGGTAGACAGTTGACCCACATCACCGCCACGAGCACGACTGTCACGGCCGTGCCGGGCGGCGTGGCACCGAGTGAGGCGGCGTGCATCCACCTGTCTCTGGGCAGCTCAGAGGCCCAGCCCTCCAGTGCCGGCTCAAAGCCGGCTCAGGGCAGCTTCCTGGGCTTTTCGCGCTCCATGTGTCAAGGCCGCCTTACTTCTGGGAGTGGTGCGGAGTAGCCGGGGCTCACCGACGCGACGCTGCTGATCCCGGACCGCTGGCTGTCCTCCGGAGGCAGACCTTCACGGGGACTGCGCCGCCAGAAGGGATCAGGGGCGCTCTGTCGACCGGGATACAGGTATTTGATGCGACGAACGCTAGAGTGATCCGGATCGGGGAGCGGCGAGCCGGCACATCCACATAGTTCGACAGTGAAATGGATATGTATCGAGCAGTGTTGGTATACTGCGGAAGGTGAGTTCGATAGACTATACGAAGTGCGGGCGGATGGTAATCATTAGAGATGTCAATCGGATACCGACTTTTTGGTATACCGATACCATCCGATACCAAACCGATACCAACTCGGTATTTGGTATTTCAATCCTAATGTGTTTGGTATTTTGTTGGTATCATGAACCCTCGCTAATGTTTAACTCTCGCCCGCACATGCCATTTTCCCATCCTAGAACGCACATGGGGGGGGGGGGTTGCCACCCCCCCCCCCGCGCCATTTCGTTCCTGTTGGAGATAGAGCTTAGCAGTAAAGACCAAAAAGATTCTTTGGGAAGAGACGAATCCAATGATACCCAGTTTTACCTTCTCAGGTCAGTCATTGACCTTCCAGGTCAGGTCAAACTAAAAAATATTGCTGTTTTGGGTCACCGTTGGATATCAAGTGCGCTGCTTATCAAATACCGATGACGATGCTGTTTTCTGGTGCCAAGCCAGCTAGAACCTCTTTGTCACACTACCCGACCAGAATTTTGCTGCTGAGGTCATTTCAGGTCAAGTTAGGTCAAGGTCAATGATATGTGTTTGTATGTCTGTGTGTGTCTGTGTGTATACTGATGTGTGCACCGATTGTTTTTGGGTCCATATTACATGAAATCATGATCTGAGAAGCTTTTACCAAAAATGCAGTCAAAAAACTTCACAAAAAGTAAATTCAGCTTGCCTAAAACGCAATTATCTTAGATGACCTAGGTTGACCTTGACCCTGACCTTGACCCCTGTACATCGTCGAACAACATGTTCCATGATAGGTGGGAGGTAAGACTGGCAAAAAAGGCCGAAATCAGGGTGTCAAAAGCTCACAAGGCCCATGGCAAGCGCAAGATGTTGAGAATTGGCCATTTGGGTCATGACATGACCTGAAAAACAAGGTCATATCTCCGAAACCAAAAATCACAGAAACTTGAAATTTTCAGTGGACATCAAGAAAGGATAGAGGAGCAGCTATACGAAAAATCAGCCTTTTAGCTTTAAAAATGTTGAGTGCAGAGCAGAAAGACAACCTGGGGGGGTGGCAACCACCCCCCCCCCATGTGCGGGCGAGGGTTAAGAGGCTAAGGAATCGGTAAAAAGTTGGTATTTTCCTCATGTTCCCAAGTTGGTTTGGGTTCGGTATTTCTCCACAGTTTTGGTTGGTAATTGGTTTGGTATCGGTATTTCGATTTTCCGTAATTGACATCACTAGTAATCATATCCTGGCAGAGCCGACAACGAGCCAGTTCTGGTCTGAGCCAACACGAGCCGCTTTTGCCAGGCTGCACAGCATCTCCGGGTGATACAACTCAAATCCTAATCGGTATCCAGCAAAGCACTCGTGTCATCTCAAATCTTCACCACGGCCAGGGGGCAGGGAGGAATCCAGAAGGCAGACGCATCTGTCTCAATGTCACCCACCGCTCGGCTTCCGGCTGTCCCAGTGCACAGTCGGAAGTCCCTTCCCAGTGCACCTGAGCTGAGTGCTGTTTAGCGCCGTCCTCGGCTACTTCAGAAGGGCTGACGGGCTGTGGCTGGGAGTGACTGACGGGCGGACGGACGGATCACACGAGCCGAGTGTTCCGGCGGCGCCGACACACCGATTTGGTCGGCCGCGCGCGCCCACTCCACTGCTAATTGCGGGTCCGCCGGGCCGGCATCACGCCGGGTCAAGGGGGCAGCCCGGCTGCGCCGCCCACCGACACTAGACGCGCGCGGAAGTCCAGTTCCGGCGCGTCTCGCTGCCCCGAAAACAGGTTCGCGGCGAGTGCGGCGGCGCGCGCGGTATGGTGGCGGTGCGGGCACGCTTCTATTATGGATGACGGGCAGCTGCAGAGGGCGGAGGATATCCGCCGCCGCCGCCGACGGATCGGGTGACGCCGGAAACGGGAGGGACGGAGCGTCGCGTCGGCGTCGACTATACAGCGGCGGATGTCGGCCGGGCGGCGGACGGGTGGAGGAGGCGCCGACGCGCCGGTCGCACGGGGAGGAGTCAAGGATCACGGCGACGGCGGTGGGAACTCCGTCACGGGTGCTCGATATTTCACAGACAGTCCCAGTCAGTCAGTCAGTCACACGCTCTCCCGACTTTTCTCTAGTACGGTGTTTATCGGTACGCGCGTGAAAACGGTCAGCGGCGGCGCGGCCGGCCGTTATCAGACGGCATCATTAGCCGATCAAACCGGCCGCCGGCGCGCCCGTTAAATGGGTGATGATTTTACTACGGCGCTGCACCTGCCGCCGGTGGCCGCGTGAGGCGCGCGCCCCCATTGGCCGGCGGGCAGCGCGCGCCGGCCTCCCATTGGTCGACGAGCACGTGCGGCGTGAGCCTCCAGCACCTGCTGTGCGCCGGGTATTTCTGGGCCGACGGCGCGCCGCCGCGCTCAGTGAGAGCAGAGACGCGACAGGGAGAGGACGGTCCGAGAACGAGAGAAACAGGACGAGAGCGAGGACAGTGAGAATCGAGCAGAGTGCGCAGAACATGGTATCCATGGATAACCCGTCGCACAAGCCATTGAAGAAGAGGCCTCTGGCCCTTGTGGACCACAACGCGGCAGCAAACGGTGAGTTTCGCAGCGATGAATGATGGGCATCCTGACACTTAAAAAAAAATTGAGCTGTAGATTTGTCTCATCTTCAACAATGTGTCATGCATTAGACGTGCGATGTATTGCAAATCAATGGTACGCTGAGTAGGTACTGATAACCGAAAAAAAACGATTTCTCAAGCTCGTGTTCGTTTTTTCTGTTTATTCGGCCGAGATTTGACCGTGCTCGTTCCTCTGTTACAGATGACGTGCTGCCTCGTCTGAAGCCGGACCAGCCGCTGAGCAGCCCGCTGCTGAAGCCCGAGAGGCCGCTCTCCAGCCCGCACATGGAGCCGGAGAACCTGAGCGTGCGCCACCCGCCGGCGCCGGCGCCGCTGCCACCCTACGTGCCGTTCAGCCTGTACTACCCGCTGCCGGGTAGCACCGAGCGGCCGCGGCTGCCGGCCAACCTGTACCGGCCGTACGCGCTGCCGCCGCCGCCGCACCACCACCACCAGCCGCCGCAGTACGGCTACGGCGTGCAGCCGTACGAGCGCGAGCTGCCGCCGCACCTGTCGCCGCCCGTGCAGCCTGAGCAGGGCCTGCCGTCGCCGGCCCACGGCCTGTGCTCGCCGCCGGCCGGCGCCGCCAGCCCCGCCGCCGGAACAGACATCCTGCGCACCATGCTGAACCAGCCGCCGCTGCCCACCGGCGCGCAGCTCGGCGCGCAGCTACCCTCGCAGCTCAGCTCGCAGCTCCCCACGCAGCTCAGCTCGCCCAGCGCACAGCTCAGCGCGCGGCTCAGCTCTCCGCTGGGCAGCCAGCTCAGCTCGCCCCGGCTGGCCGGCAAACACCAGTGCACCAGCTGCCGCAAGGTGTACACCACTGGTGCCGGCCTGGCCAAGCACCAGCAGTTCCACTGCGAGCCGCGCCGCTACCCCTGCGAGGTCTGCGACAAGGAGTACACATCGCAGGGTGCGCTCAAGATGCACGTGCGCACGCACACGCTGCCCAACAAGTGTCAGTTCTGCGGCAAGGCGTTCTCGCGGCCGTGGCTGCTGCAGGGCCACATCCGCACGCACACGGGCGAGAAGCCCTTCCAGTGCGACCTCTGCCATCGCTCGTTCGCCGACAAGTCCAACCTGAGGGCGCACAAGCAGACGCACACCGAGATCAAAAAGTACAAGTGCGCCGGCTGCCAGAAGACCTTCAGTCGGATGTCGCTGCTCTCCAAGCACGAGGAGCACGGCTGTCCAGCGGCCGGCGGCCAGTGAGCGAGCACTGCCATCTAGCGGCGCACAGTCAAACTAACCAACGAACGAAGTTCCATGAGTTTTTATCTAGTCGACTTGTACATAAACAAAGTGTTTGCCTTGATGTCCTGTGCGTGGTGCCACCCTTTGGCGCCGCGCCTTTTTCCCATGTATCGAGTAGCTGTGAGGCCGGTGGGTCCTTTTCACACCCATCGGCTCACCTGTCAACGATAGAGATAAAACGTTCGCTGTGTACCATTGTCAGGAACTTCGAGGCTGTTCTTTCGCTCAGTGTACATACCTGAAGCAAATGACGTGAATCAAGTGCCAATATCGTGGAAACTTGCTCATGCCCAACGGCTAGTCACATTTTGTACTTGTTTGTGTCAACATGCGTATTGATATGATGAAATATATGCTAAACTCGTTTTCATAAACGGTTTTATTTGCCAGACACAATGATGAAGATATGAGAGAGGTGGAGGAAAAGAAAACATGCGAAAACAAAATAACCAGTAGCGGCGGAACACCTTCAAGTAAGGGGGGCACTGCCGACTTTTGGTCCCATTCTTTCCATGCAACGCCCATAGGGCTAATGTTAAAATTCCAAAACCAAAGGGGGGCACGGTGCCCCGGTGACCTCCCCGTTCCGCCACCTATTAAAATAACAATTATTATTGAGCAGATTCAATATCCACAAAGTAGCCTTCGGCCACAAACCCGTCGACTCATTGGTTTTCACTCTTTTGTCAAACTAAGCGTGAAATGAATAACCGCTTGAAACATTATGAAAGGTTTTTACAGGATATCTGTCTAGTGCTGAAATACTTGACAAAACTCTCACATCTGCCTCGATGTCAACAGCTCAAAGATCCTTTTTTGGGAAGAGAATGAATAACTACAACGAAACACTTCGGAAAAGACGAGATGCTTTAGCATTTGATGGAACGGCAAAATTGACTAGAAGTAAAGCTAAATCAAAAGGGGAGCAGCACAGAAGTATTCGTTGCGCATATACTTAGCACCGAGAAACCCTACATTACGTCTGTAAGAGCTGACTCTATACCTCAACTCAGCCGTTCGCATCGAGAAAAAATATTTTGTGAGCATCGACATCTTTTCGTCAGCAGCTGCCCTGTCCTCCGTCTTTGGTAAGCATCGCCATAACGGATTATTCCTCAACAAGAGAGGACAACGACGATTATACCGCGCAGTGCCCGTCAAAATGCTTCCCGAGGAGACCATGAGCTCGCTGCTATTACATTTTTTAAGCTGAGTGAAGGTAGAGATAAGTTTCCTGCACATGAGCTTGTTAAAAGGAACCGCCTTATAAACGTTTATGATAGAATATGATAATAAGACGAGGTGCTGCGAAGTAATTTCTCTATTAGCCGTGATGAGATCAAGTGGCGATTTACTCCGCCTTGTCTGCCCTTTGAAACAACTGCATTGCAACATCGCACGACCAGCAACGGGCCCATCAGACACTGAATAGCAGCGGTCGGCGTGTGTGTGTGTGTGTGTGTTGAAATGTCTGGCCAGCGGTCACTGGCGATGACCCGGCTGGACGCACGTGACCGCCAGACGCACCTGCCTCTCTGCAGAGGAGAGAGCACGCCAGGCGACAGGTAGCACAGGCAGGTGCGCGCAGACTGGAGTAACTGGTTGCAGGCTTTAAAGGGCGACACTAGTGACTAAGTGCGCCGGTATTTTGTCGTCTGACCGGCACGCTGGACGTTCAGTGAACCAGTGAATGATTCGTGACCTTTTATGATGGTTCCTGGTGCAGCTTGGGGTCGGACAAGTGCAAAGTTCAAACTTCAAAATTTCGTCTTTGGCAAAAACATCTGAAAATTTCATTGAAATCTCATTTATTTTTGTGTAAGCAGATGTGACAACTTACCGCCTTTTGACGTCTAAACACTCACTACCATACCCTGTCATTTATAGAAGGTAAATGTCATCAGGTATATAATTGCACTACATCGACGACCAAGCAAAAAATACTGCACTGATTCTTTTTCTATCCCTATAATACGGCAAAGAAAAGGCATGCTATATAATTTAATTAAGCTGTTTATGTCTGAGAGTATAGATGAAGCAAAGAGCTTTCGTTAATCGTCACTTTACAATCGTCATAAAAAGTTCCTTGCCGTTTCATTGGATACGCTCGGTTATTTCCCTGATGAAATATAGAGCACTGCACGGAGGTGCTCTCGTTCATTGGTCATGCAGCGTTCCATTGAAAATTTTCATTTTTACAACACGTCATGGGAAAGCAAATAATCAATTTAGGGGTATTTTCAATTCATTTAAGTGTATTTTCTAAATTGGGCATGCCAACATGTAAAATTGTTGTGAAATAATGCAACCACCATTGACGTTTGAAAATGACAAAGCGTTATATTTGTTGCTTGTTTCTGATATTATCATTTGTCGAAAATGGAAGACTTCATCAGCTGGATGATGACACAATTATTAATAATGTAAGCTTAAATAGTCCAAGCAAAAATATAAAGCTACTGGATTTAGAAGACCCTCAACCGAATTCGCAGTGTAACATCGATGCAGCGAATTCAACATGTGACGATCGAGCAAATGTCCAATCAGAAAACGTCCCAAGTCGAGTTCGACGAAAAGCTGTTTTAAAAGGAAATGAGAAGCATGACACCTTCAACATCACGGGAGTATTCTGGGGCGACGTCTGGAAATCCCCAGACGTTAACTGGGTCGCAAAGAGAGTGGATAATAAAATTCGACCGTCTGATCGGCAATTCTTCCATACCCTCATACCGGACACGATCTTCGGACTGCGAGACACTTGCATTCATCTCGACCAGAAGGATGAGCGCGACTTCACCGTGCTGGCTAACATCAGCTGGAAGGACCGCGAGCCGTCGCTGCGCTACCCGCCGGTGCCTCCTCAGTGCACGTTCGGCCGCTCCAGTGGCTTCATCTGCGTGCTGCTCGACGACGGCAACTCGTGCCATTACGTGTCCGGCTGGGGCCAGGACCGGGTGCAGGCGCTGGTGGACGGCCGCTACTCGAGCTGTGGCCACCGCCAGCACCTGCGCATGATGCTGCACGCGCTGGGACTGATGCACGAACACGACCGTGGCGACGCGCTTCGGTTCGTCTCGCTGCACCCCCGGCTGCGGGTGCTGGCGCGCCTTCACGACCCGATCGAGTACCGCATTCCCCAGGACGACTGTTCGCTGTTCCGTCAGAACGCCTCCTCGCTGCCGTTCGACTTCGCCTCCGTCGTGCTGCACGACGGCGCGTTTGAAGCCGAGTCTGTCGAGATGGACTACCAGCTGCCGCTGGTCCCAAAACGCGCCGGCGACGTGCACCAGCTTCTCGCCAGAAACCCGCCGGGATTGTCCCACTTTGACCGGCTCAAGTTACGCCACTTGTACGGATGCGAGGCGAAAAACTGTCCATCGGCGCGACCATGCGGCAACTTCGGCTTCCGGAACGAGCTGTGCCAGTGCGAGTGTGCACCTGGGTTCACCGGAAATCACTGCGAGCTCCGCCGGCCGCCTCCCGAAGACCCGTGCCTGCACGCCGTCACCCACTCGCTGAGTTTCGCGCTGAACGAGACCAGCTGCCTGCCGAGGAGCCGGGAGCCGTTCAACTTCACCGTCGAGCTGGCTGGGGAGGCGTCCCACCGGTTCGCCGTCACGGTGGACCTGACGGCCGTGCGTGCCGTGCTCGAACCGCTGCGCCTGCTGCCCAGCTGCGAGCACGCGCGTCTCTACTTCAGCGGCAGCGGAGAGGCGCGGCCGCAGGTGCTGTGTGCCGAGCGGCTGGTGCTGTCCCCGGTCACTCTGCGGACCGCCTACCGCTCGGATCTGCTGCTGCTGGTGCTGAACCTACCCGACACGCCCCGGGAGCGCGGCCAGCCCGACCCGGCCACCGCGGCCATCGGCGCCGTCCACCTGAGCATCATCAGCGAGCCGAGTCCGGCGGACGAGCTGCGCGTGGACACGTCCCATCCCCTGCCGCCGCCGCCGACCACCACCCCCACCACCACCTCCACCGCCGCCGCGCCGTCCACCCCGGAGATCGACACGGAGCCGCCGACGGAGCCGCCGCCGGCGCCGACGCCGCCGACCGCGCGGCTCACCAGCGGGCCGCCGACGGAGCCGCCGCACGCGGAGGCGCTGCCGGTCGCGGACCTCGGGCTGGCGCAGCGGAGCGCTCCGAGCAGCGCGGCGCGCACGGCCGGCATCGTGACGGCCGTCATCCTGGTGGTGCTGGCCGCCACTGTGCTGCTGGTGGTGGTGATGCTGCACTACCGCCGCGACCCGGACGAGATCGAGTTCGAGCAGCTGCGCCAGGCCAACGACGCTGGAGAGGAGTCGATTGCACTGTACGCCGTCACCCAGCAGCCACAGCCGCAGGAGCCGCCGGAGCCGACCGGCGGCGCGCAGTGACCCACCGTGTGCGCCAGACTCCACGGGCGAACGATAGGAATTGACGTGTTTTAGATCATTCAACACCGCAAAGTTTATCTAACATCTTGTCATCTTGTAACAACTGTGACATCTAACATCTATCTAACATCTATTGTTTAGACCGCGTTTTTTATTTCTTTTTTATTATTATTTTCTTTTGCGCTTCAGTGTGCTCCACATAACATGTCAATGCTTAAATAACAATTAAGTACTCAGCGGTAACGTTTTTGTATATGTGTCAGAGGCAGCAGCTATAGGAAGTTACAAACTATGATGAAATGGTGACGATGGACACCATGCTAGTCAGAAAGACGTGTGGGAAGCAACAGACGAAGTAATGGAAAACAGCAACCAATTGGACCGACAGGTCCATGCAGCAGTTAGGCTATTGTCAATAACTTACATACTAGCCACTTTTCTTTTTCTCTTCTCTCTCTCCCCTTCCTCCCTACATCCCTCCTTCTCTTTATTTTTCTCTCCCCCTCTTTCTCTCTTTCTCTCTTTCTCTCTTTCTCTCTTTCTCTGTCTGTCTGTCTGTCCTACAACTCTCTTGTAGGAGTTGTAGGACCGTCTCTCAGCAGTCTCCGTGGCCTCACATCAGACTGCAAGTCTGTCTGCACAGCCGTCTCAGTGCAGCAGTTATCCCCCAGCAGGTGTGGTCCGGCGGTATACCGAGGTCAGCAGCAGCAGCCCACCAGCCGGGCACCGGGCCCGGTGCCCGGTGCCCGGTGCCCGGTGTCCCATCAGCTGCGCATCGAGCGGCAGGTGTCGGCCGGCCGGCCAATTACAGCCGACTTCGCTGGCCGGCGCGTGCCCGGCGCCCCGGCCGGCGCCCCGCCCCGGCCCGGCGCCCGGGGCGCCCAGTGCCGCCGGCCGCACCGCGGCGCGTGCAGCCGCCGCCGCCGGCACGAATCGACACCACCCCGGCGACGAAACCCATTGTTTTTTGGGCGCCTAAGAGATTTATGTTTCCCTTATGAAATTGGCGAAGTGGGCTGGTAGATGAGTTCCCTAAATTAATGGCCGTGGTAAGTATGTGGTTAGTGAATGTTCGGTAAGGGCTGCCAATATATACCGATGCTTTATGAGCTGTGCTATATAGAAATTTGGACCCCTAATGGGATACGTAATACACTTTGGCCTCAGCGGCCCCGGTCACATTAAGAAATGGGGCACGGAAAATAGCGTGCCAGACTGGGTTTGGTAATTTCACATTTATGCCCACATGTCAATTTCCTCGAAACCCGTTTAGAAGGGCAGTCTATCTTCCATAGCACTGTGGAAGATAGCACTTTTGTAGTGTCAGCTTCTGAAATGTGTTGCAAACACCACCTCGACGGAGTTGGATCATGCATGATGACGTCAATGCCTTCTGGACCATTCACATTCAGGCTGCTTGGAAGCATTGTGATGGAAAGAAACCATATGGTACTATTTTCGAAAGAAATCTAGCTCTGATAAGTTGCATTTATAGACTGCACTTTTGAGCTGCTGCTATGAAGTAAGTGACCTCCGCAAAAGACCCACAAATTTTGCATTATTTTCGGTCTTTCCTTTTTAAGAAATTTTGTCCGAATGAATGAATAAGTGGCTATGGGCTCCTTGGTCGCTTTTTTGTGAAGTGAATATTACTTTGTGTTAGATTTGGATGATTGGAGAGGGATTCCGGATTTTATTGCTCTTGAAGATGCGGCCGAACACATGAGATAATTCGACTGATGTTATTCACCCCTTTCATGTATACCTATGCATGTAATGCTTCACTCTACGTTCTAACCGTACGTCTTGAGCAGTGAACACTTCACACAACGTTCTGGAAAAAAATTATGCTCGCTTATCTCCAGACATTGCAATGGGTTGTATGAGTTTGTTGCGTCGGTCATCCATTACGACTACCGTTATGTGAGTGATGTTAGCGTTAGTATGTATGTACCTATACATAAGTGCGCCACTGAAGAAAATATCATTGCCACTGGCAGCCGCAGAAGCCCATTGAGCACAACTAAACCATCAACAAACTATAAATGGAATCGGAACTAACCTCTAAAGAAAACTGAGTGCCGCCCAGCCAGAACATAGGAACTTTACAGCCAGTCCCATGCTTCCGTGTTCAAAGCCCACATTTGTTCCCAACAAGGCACCTGCCGAACATGAAAATTACAGTGTCCCACAAGGTAAGCGAGAGCACAAACACACGCTCTCGGCGGCCTATTTCATTAGAGGCCGCGACAAACCACCCAATTGGGTTCAAATATGCGTCCGGTGTCCCAATCAATACCCAGCCGGCCGGCGCGACGGCCTTCCGGCGGCTGCCTATTTCGGGGGGCTCTGTTTTTGTCCGGCTGCCGGCCCGGTGGCACCAGCTGCCCTTTGGGGCCGTGAGCGCGGCGGCCGGCCACTGGCCGTGACGAGACGGAGCCGGCCGGAACCAGCGGCCGAGACCGCGCCGGAACCCGCCGGGTCAGCCGGAACCCACCCCTCCCCCACCCCTCCCCGGCAGCCCTTCCTCTGCGGCGGCAGCACGTGCCCCGCCCCGCCCCACATCCGACCGGCGCCCCGGGCCGGCCGGCTGACCCCCGCCCGGGGCGCCGGGGCGCCGGGGCGCCACCTGTGCGGCCAGCGGCGCGGAAACCGGGCGCCACAGGGGCGCGTGCTCATTAGGAAATGCTCAATTGCACCTGTGCTCGTTCCAAATATATGGGACGGCGCGCGGGCCGGCTGGCGGCGGTCGGATGACGGTTGGAGGACTGGTTCAAACGGCGCCTGCCGACGAGGGGGAGTTCAAACTGGGACCAGACTCGCCGGATTATCGTCAATGGTGATGAATGATGTATCAAAGCATCCTGGCCATGCGGCTGTGAATCGAAGCTCGTAGAAAGAATTGAAAAGCGCTACTTAGTTGAGCGAGCCACACAAAACAGATCCGACTATTCCATCCTTAGAACTCATGCTTTACCAACCTACGTGTACATATGTAGGTTAAAGGTAGTATGCCAGCTTTCCTGGACCGTATGGAGTTAATGGCCCAGATAAGGAGAACCGGATTTTTAGAACTTATCCATACCTTCAAAACTCATGGAAACGTCTTAAATTCTTCAAATTTTGAGTACCCCAGTGCGAAATTCGCCCCGACGGGTTGTCGGTCGTACCCCAACCACATTTCACACCACTATGAACAATAAATGCACACACTGAAATCGCTATTACCGATATGCTCATCCAATCAAGTTTCGATAAACCCGTTCATCATCAGCTCCTGCGGTTTCGAACACGCCTGTTAGGTGGTGCGGTAGACCACGCCCAAAGCCAGGGCCCCGGTAACGTGAGGTAGCCGAGTCAGGGCAGCGTGCGCTGACCCAAGCCGGGGCCGCGCGTCCTCCCGGTGTCATGTGATAGCCCGGGGCTGCCCGCGGGGATGCGGTAGACCGCGCCCAAAGCTGCGGCCCCGGCTTGGGTCAGCGCACGCTGCCCCGACTCGGCTACCTCACGTTACCGGGGCCCTGGCTTTGGGCGCGGCTTCTGCTCATACTTTGTGGTGCGGTGGTGGTGCGTCGGGCTGCGCGCTCTGACTTCGGCCAAGAAAAATGCGTCAGCTGATCATTGTCATTTCTGCCACTTGCGTGTGGTGAAATGGGGTCATAACTTATAAGACGGCTTTTTCATATCAATTATTTTACATAAAATCATATTTCAAACCATAAATAATGTTCGACAGCCAAATGAAAGAAACAATACCAATACGGGCTTGCAGTTTAAGGCTCGACATTGTGTTGTCTACGATTAGACAGCTGATAACTCATTCCCGTACGTCGTATGGTCGTAACACTATAATGACCTTTGCTTATTGTCACAAGTGCGCCGCATTCGCGATTGTTGCCCGACGCCTGTTTGCAGGTGAGCCCACTACAGTTGTTATACATATCTAAAAACCGATAAACTTTTAGGCGAAAAAGGCACTATTCCAGGCCCATTTTTGATTTTTTTTGCGATATTAGGTAAAAACAGAAGCTTCTTATCCTAGGAAAAATAAAATGGGAAATCTTTCAAAGGTGGCACACTACCTTTAAAACACTGAAATAGCTTCATGATATGAATAGATTTGCTGTTAAAGAGATTAGGTGCAGATTTGGTCAAACTAGGTGCACTCGCCAGATAGCCCGTCGTGAAAACGGCTTATATACAGGGTGTTTCACTAAAAGTGTCAAAAAGTAAATGCTTATTAAAGATATATAAAATACGCAAAGCACGTGGTTGCGCACGTGGCTTTGTTGCAAATTTTTGGACATTTATGCTTTGGCTATTTAAGATATATTTTACACTCATACGGAGCGAGGGCAGGAGGTCAAAGTTACTAGTCGTTTTTTTTCTTATACAGAACAAGAACAGGTTATTTACACCGCAACAGGAGCGGTGGATTACACTTACATTTGGTGCTATCAGAAACATTGAAACCGTACGCCGACTTTTCAGGAAACGTTTCACTCTCTCACCTCGCTACGACCCAGATTATAAAAGTTTCAAAGGGCTTCTTGAGAGGTTTAAAAGGGTTCCTTTGATGCCGGTTCCAGTAAAAAAAAGGCGGGTCGCCCCACCTCTCGGCGGAAATCGTTGAAAAGGTCAGGGTCTTTTTTAGGGCCTTTTAAGATAACAAGAAGCTTATTTCAACATCAGACATAGCCAAGCCCCCAATTTATCAGAAACAACCACTGTAACGGCTGTAGCCACCAAGAACTGGCTGGACCAGAAGTTCCGTTCCCAGGCCGAATAATCAGCTGCCTCACCGCCCGCCCCTTGCCAGCGCGAGGCCCCGATCTGTCACCGCTAGCACTTCTGGTTTTGGTCAGTAGCTCTCGCAGAGCTGAGGAAGACTTAAGTCGCATCACTTTTGGAGCTGAAGAGCACAATGCAAGGCTTTGCCGACAGTCTGGACGCTGAAGATGAAAACGGGCTGTGAGGCACCTCCGGACACGTGCCGAAACGGTGCATCAAAAGAAGCGGCGGATATGTGGAATAGGTTTGAGTGACGGTGATATCATTTTTATATGTTCAAATGTCCAACAATCGCGGATGGAATGATGTGCAAATGTCCATAGAAAACATAGTTATTATGTGCATTAGGGCCTTTAACTTTTTGACACTTTTAGTGAAACACCCTGTAGATCTCCATCTCCACCGCTATCCTATTAGTCTCCCCTCCCAAGGTTTCTGGGTATTGTGTGAGCGCGGGGGAGGACTCTACCTACCATGGGTCACTACCGAGTCACGCCGTCACGCCGTTTCCCTATCAGCCCGTCACGCCGTCACATACGTTACACGTGTCACATGTGTCACGCAGCCAACAGGTGTGGACACTGCGCGCCCCCTCTCCCTCCTCTCTCCCCTCTCTCCCCTCTCTCCCCCTCCAGAGGGACCGGCCGCCCAGCTGCGGACGGGGAAGGCGCTAATTAACACCCCAGAGGACAGAGGACACCCCTTACCTGCAGCAGCAGCCAGCACAATGGCTGGGTGACGGTGATCACTTCTGAATGTAATTCACGTCCAACAGAACGTCTTTGACCAGCCTCCGAAACGCTTTCGACTTTAGTTGGATTGGCATCGTTGATTGCAAAACATGTAGGTAGATTTGTAATCCAAGGAGCAATGAAAAGAACGCACGGTACATACCTTCAACTAAAAGGCAAACAAACAAACAAACAAAAAGATTACGAGCAGTAAAAATTGTATAGGCAATAAAGGCCGTTTCACGACGATTATCTGGCACATAATTGGTTCACATTTGGTGTGATTGATTTAGTCAAATAATGTTCAAATCATAACTAGTTGATTTCTAATAGTTTTCAGCTTAGGTTGCCCTAGCTGCTTAGTTATTTGATGTATAACATTATCGAACGTTATTTTCGGTTACAACATTGAAATAAATCCATATAAACAAGAAGCTTAAAATAGGGGAAGCCGGGGGAAGCCCGGCATAGTAAGCTCTTTTTCATTTTTATTACATACCATACGTGCTGTATAAAATGTTGATATCCTGCTAGCTAGCTAAGTTCATTGGCCGTGTTTTCCCAAAAATTCGGTTTCGTGGAATAAGTATAAAGTTGAGAAAATCGAGTTTTAAAAAAAGTGTTGATTTTTCTGGGGTAAGCCCGGCATAGGGGTAACGCCGGCCACCTCCCCAGCGCTTTACAACGAGTTGATGAAACCATTATGTGTTTTCCAAATATTAACGGAAAGTGAAATATTAAGGTACTGATTAGCTCTGGACATCTTAGAGTTTATGTCACTACTGGTATTTTAGCTAGCGTCTACTACATATACAGTACAGGTCGATGAAAATCGTGATGCAAAATTGACAAAAAATGTGTATTTCAAAATTCCTTAAATTTTTTTTTTTTTTTACCTTAATGCATCATGTTGCATATCATTCGACTCGGCTGATGAAGAAGAACACAACGACACCATTTTTGAAGCTGTAGCTTCATTGTCTGTCGCGTTATCTGCAAAAACGTAGTTTAACCTTAGTTGACCTTAACCCGCGCCGTGCTGGGGGGGGGGCGTTTTTACGCCCCCCCCTCAGGTTTTTCGCGAATATCTCAAAAACGGCGGCGCGCAGCGCCGCCGTTTTTGGTACACGTGTTCCTACATCATTTCCGCACATGTTGTGAAAATTTCAGACCTAGGCCGTTCAAGGTCAGGTCACCAGGTCACGTCAAGTGACCTTACCTCAGAAAAAGTTCAAAGGCTCGCTATAGCTACACCGACTGAACGATCACTTTGAAACTTTCAGCGATTGATATGAGTAACAGTATGTATAAAATGTATATCTCGGATTTTTGATATCTGTGACCTAAGGTCAGGTCAATTTTGCGACCTCTCCATTATAAGTCAATGGGAGAAAATTGAAATGCGCCTCTTTTGGACGAATATCGTTCAAAACGCTCTCAAACATCGGTTCATAGGTAAACATGACACACTGAATAGGAAAAATGCACCTGTGACCCCTCTGTGTGCCCCTGAGGTCATCTCAGGTCATGAACGGTCGCCAGCAGTTTTTTGGCTATAACTTTTGATAGAGACGTGCTAGAGCGGTGAAAACACGTCAGATGTGTTCAGCTCGACGATACGGATCGACTGATATGCAACATGACCCTTTTCGGTCAGGTCATGACCTTGACCTGAGGTCAAATTTTCAAAATGACCTTTCAAGGTCAACGAATAGTTCATTCGACGCGTCTCGACGAGAGGAACACGATGCTGGCAAAAGTAATGTCATGGCGCTTATGAGTCAAAAGTTATTGACGAAAAAACGTTTTTCGTAAAAACGGCTATTTTTGGAGTTTTTGCCCTCTGGAGGCTAAACCGTTGACCTGAGGTCAAATCTGAGAACATTACTCAGAAAGGTCTGTAAAAGGGCTATCGAATGCGCTTTTCCGCGGCGCTGTAGCTCTATCGGTTCCCGAGATAGCCGTTGGCAGTTTCCAAAATGTTGAAATAGTCAACATTTTACCTTTGGTGACCTCTGGTGACCTGACCTTTGACCTGACCCAAAAAATGACCGAAGTGTTTTCGTCTTTATTTTTGACGCTCTTTCGATTGCCGCTTACCGCGTGTCGCTACGTGGCCCAGGAGCCGAGTTAGACGGGGGGGGCGTGAAAACGCCCCCCCCCCCCAGCACTCGGCGGAAAGTTCAGGCCACCAGCACGGCGCGGGTTAAGTGACATGACTGGCTTTGTCTATGATAACATGTTTATTTTCTAAACTTATCTTTGATCTAGGTGTAAACCAAACCTGCTCAGTACCTATTATCTCATGGAAAACAGTGGTTTAGTGGCATTGCTCTCGGTTGGGGGTAAGCTTGGCCACTCGCCCGGGGTTACCCCAATGTGCTAATTTTTATTTCAGAACAGCGATATTCGAAAAAATGTCATACTTAAGCCAGCCTGCCTCGTCACCCCTCACTACAAACACTTAAACGGTCCTTACATAACATTCGTATAAATATTAGTACTGTATGGTATAACATTAACAGTGCAAGATATCTCACTTTTTAGCTAAAAACCCTTAAAATATCATTTTTGCGCTATAACTTTAACAATATGCAATTTTTGTCAGCCTTAACTTTTTTGCTGGCGTTACCTTAGCTGCCACGCTGAAAGGACAAACAGTTGAGCATTTTATTGTGAATAATTTAGCCGGAAACGGGGTGGCCGGGCTTCCCCCGCGCCCGGGCTTCCCCCGGCTTCCCCTATATTCAAGGGATTCTGTGCATTATCTTGTGAAGATTGAGGGTTGGTGCATATTTGGTCAAGTTTGGTGCATTTGCCGGATAAACTGCTGTGGAAACGGCTTTGGTATACCTTTTTCAACAAAAGTTTTGGCTTCTGAAAACAAAAATTTGACTACCTTTCAGTAATCTGTAGCCCATTAGCACAAACAGTAGGCAAAGCTCAAAACATTCGGACACATATATGACTATGATGTCCATTGTGCAATGTGCATTCTTATTGGCAAATTGTCTCGTTCGTTGAAATGGATGAATTACAAAAACCCATAAGTGGGTGGCATGTTAAAGCTGCGATTGTGGACGGGGAATCGACACATCGTCGCTGATCACCGGGGTGGTGGGTGGGTAACGGGCTGAGGCTGTTCTACTGAAGTGTTTTTGTCCGTGATTTGACGTGATTAAATGAGCGAATGTTGTTAATTATTAGATTAGTAACCGCGTGTACGGATTCTGAGCAGTACCTACCTAATCGCCACGCCATTTGGAAGGTGGATCGCTCTTAAATGTAGAATACAATACAATGAATGTTTGATGGTCGGGAATGCTGATTGGGTGTCTCCAGGCGTGTAGAGGATAAATAATTGAGGTAGAAGAACTTCAACTGTCAACTCTCCTCACGTTGCCTAACACTTATGAACTGAACCATTGACGGACACTTTCAGTGATAAATTACCTTATACTTCCAATACTTTCGGCCATGGCTGTCCGAAATTCGAATTGTTTTGCTAGGTTATTTTATAGGCGCATCTACCGGACTGATGAATGACAACTATGCTTGGAAAACTGCATGCAAAATTTTGCATGCAGTTTTCCAAGCATAGTTGCATTTATGTCAGTGACATTTATGTCACTTTTACCCATGACTTAACCCACCCCTGTGCCGGACCCCTCTCGATGCCGGCGGCCCATTTCAGCGCAGCGCCAACTGTTTGTGCTCTGGCGTCATCTGTGGCGGCGCGGCCATCGTGCAGGTGCGCCGCATCAGTTGGCGTCTCGATCACCCAACAGCTGGTCAGGTGGGGTGGCCGCACCCCCACCTGAACTGTGACCCTCCGGCCGGGGGGCAGGGCGGCACATCTGCGGGTCACGCTCCAGCGTCCCGCCCCCGTCCGGTGCCGCCTTACCGCCTGTACCGGTGTGTCAGTGCAGGAGGCGTCCCATCCCCTCCCGACCACCTGACTGGTACGACACGCGCCGCGCCGGGTCACGTGACCTGGTCATTAGCCGGCACGTGCCAGCAGGCCGAGAAAATGGCGCCGGACGGCTGAGGCGGGGGCGGCGTCTCGGTAAGCGAGCTCGGCGCGTGCCGGCAGGAAGTAGCCAATGTTTTAGCGGCCGCCGGGCGGGGCGGAGCAATTAGCCGCCACCGACGGCGGCGGCGGCGGCGGCGGCGCGAGACGGCGGCGCAGTGGGTGGCGCCTGGTTGCGGCGCAGGCGCCCCGGGGACGAATCAGGCCCGGCTGTTTGTGAGTTGTGCATGGGAAGGAAGCACGTAAAGCTCGTGATTGACCATGACTGCTGAATGGTGGTGATTGTTCATTGGATATTAACTTTTGTGATCATGTTCTGCTAGTTTGACATAGGGGAGACACGGGAGGTATGGATGGGCCGGTTTTGTGAAAAGGCAATTTTCTTCAAGTGGGCAGTGGCTAGACCCGGGTTTTCACTCTGTGTACGTGAATTTGCCTTTCGCCTGCCAAGTGTGCCTGATATTAGGCATCTGGGGTCAACTTTTTTGTCTCGAGATAACTTTCAATAAATCATGCGCTTTTTCGATCCATCAAAATGCACCAGGACGTGTGGGCCGGTGCCATGTTTGACATTATTTTCTCGACGTTGAGAACAATAGTCGTATCTACCTAATCTCTCTTTTAGCCCAGGAACCGCATAAGCGGCCAACAGCTTACTTCATGGAGGTCACTTGGGCACATATGTATTTTGGTACACTCCATGAAATAAGATAAATAATATTTTTCTGTTCGACTGAAATTTGTAATTAAATTTTCGACCCTGCGCGACAAAATTAAAACCTTTTAAAGAGGACATTCAATGAAAGCATAATTTTATTGATTCAGGATCACCGGGGGTGGGTGGCCCAAACCTCCCGGTTAGGATGCCAGAATGTGCTTAGCATCTCAGCTCATAATCTTGCAAGAAAGCTTCAAATTGTCTATCCGGTCTTAATTTGCGTGCTTTAAACTTCATGTTTACGATGGTCTGACATCATAAAACGAGCGTGGTTCAAATTTATCACGAATTTTCTGTATGAACCGTATTTTACTCGAAGAGGGCAAAAACGCTTTTTCACCGCAGAATGAGAAGTGATGATAACCCAGCCCGGCCCGGTCTCATTCGACATTGGTACAGCGATGCTTTCTTACAATCAGCCGGAATATTTTGGGAGAATTGAGCTCCAAACTAACAGGTGCATAAATACAGCTGTATATTCAAACATTTCCAATGTGAATTTTTTGCATTGTGATTAAAAGTACACTGGGCGAATTCCACAGCCCACATTCAGTTTGGTGGCAGAGGCATGCAAAACTCGCACCAAAGAAGACCTCATTTTCAGTCGGTTTCAGCTGCCGGTGTGGGAAGTTCGGACTGATATAGGCGTCGGTGGCCGTTGAGGGCCTGCGAACTATGAGTGTGATAATGACGGCCGCGGCCCCCGGTGACTGCCAATCGGCGGGTGCCGCACCCCGTCGGAGCTGTCCCACACTCACAGCTGTGTGCCGCAGTCAGATGTCGACCGGAATCAGACGGAATGCCTCAAAATCGGCCGCCACATTCACACACAGTGGGAAAGGATGAATCAGAGAAAGCCCGGCAGTTGGGGGCGACATTCCGACTACACAGAGCCCTGAGAGGTGCGCGGGGCTCGGTGCAGGCGCGCCGCCAGGAGCGGCCGGCCGACACGCGGTGCCGGTGCCGGCCGCCGCCGCCCCGCCGGCACCGCCCCTGAGCCGCTGACCCAATGTTCCCACGTGTTTGTGCAGGGCACAATGCCGCGCCAACCTGTGCCGCGACCGGAGGCGCCCACTTCGCACAGCGCCGGCCATTGTCGCGCGCGGCAGGTGCCGAGTTGAATTTTTTTGCGCGGTGCTACCTTCTTGTGGTGAGACGCGGTCCCCGTCTGGACGGCGTCTGCCTGGGAACTTCCGCAGCCGTGCTCTCAGCGGCGCGCGTCAGCCTTGGAGGATCACAGGCCGCAGCCGGCCAGTAGCGCCAGTTTTTGCCAAGGCGCAAGATACCGGTGCCGGCTTCCAATTGGCACCTGCGATTTTTTGCTCGGGGCTCGGTATGCAGTTCGGGGGGCTCTGGGAGAAGTCGGAGAGGAGGCGGCAGCTGCGGCGCAGGACCAGCGAGACGTCTCCGACAGACACCGACTCGCCTGGGAGAAACGGTGGAGTGCCTGGGAGAAACGACGGAGCGGCTAGGAGAAACGGCCGGCGCCCTGAGAGCAGCGAACGCCAACGGCACGATTATATAGGAAAAAACGAACCGGTGGCTGCCGCGGCAAAAAACGCTCACTGCACGGCATGCTCCTGCATGTCGTTATAGGTATCAGGAAGAATTAAAAGAAATATATACCTAGTTACATCTGTACAGCATTTGCATTGCATCTCAAACGAAAATGGTGGTTTCGTGCTGATCATGACGCATCGATATTTCATCGTCATTTCAAAATTTTAAGGGAGAAGCGATCAAAGTTTGCATCAACATAACACGTGTTTCCTTTTTTATATCCAGTGAAAAAGAAGTATAAGTGACCTTCCCAAACTATGAGTAATCTTGACCGTACAAAAAGCTTTTTAACATGTTTGCATCCATGCCTTTGCAACCGCATTTTAAATGTGTCGCTTATTGGCGCTGCACAAACGATCTTCAGTTGTGTGCAATAGACGTGTTTTGAATACCTACTTCAAAAAAGAATATGTGCAAAAGGAATACAAACCGTTTCAAAGTAGAAGTGTTTTGCATTTTAATGGTGAATAATTATTTGGTGAGCACTGTAGTGAATGGTGAACAATGGTGAACAAACAATGAGCAACAATGGTGAACACTATTAAGCACACGATAAGTTAGGATCTATGATCCCACTGGATCCTACGTGAAAAAGCTATATGTTGGGTCTATGATCGTAATAGGATCTAATGATGAATCAAGCAGAGAGATATATGATCCGAGTGGATCCCACCATATTCAACCTGTGAAACCAAGTTTCCAGCCGGTGTCATGTCAACTGCCACCAGACTTTTGCATTGTCCCTCGTATAATCATATAATATCTCATTGGACATTGAAACAAGTGATTATAGAATATCTTAATGTCGACAAAAATGAAGCAAGGATCTATGATCTCACCGGATCTCTCGGCAAAGAACAGGTTCGGACCTATGATTTCTGTGGATCTCGCGACATATTAGAGAATTGGATCTATGATCACATCAGATTTGAGATCAAGATCCGAGGGACCGGATTCCAGATCCAGTTTCTCGGATCCGTGCGCATGTCTGCCTCACACACGGCGGTCCAGGCCAACTCGGCTCGCCGGCCGGCCAGTCGACTCGACTCGCCGGCACGGTGTACCGCGGGTCACCTAACCCGCAGGGGCAGCTGGCAGCCAGCGCTGCACTGCGGGACCGACCGGTGCGGTGCGGCCGTCCGCTAGGCGCTATGGACCGGACAGTCGGCAGAGAGCCCCCAACTTATCAGAGTTGCTGCTCCATGCTGTTGTGGAATGTTTTTTTTTTTAAATAAGATGCGGAAGTAAGGAGGAAGATAAGTCCGGCCTGGCCCTCTGAATATATACGAAAGCCTAAGGGCTGAGGCTGCGCTTCATCCGCTTCTGTTCTGGGTTATAATCATGTGGAAAATGGAAAGTAGCATCGAAATGTGTCCACATTACAAAAAACGAATCCGCTTTAAACTATGATTTATAACGTTTCACGAGCTATAAAAGTGCGAATATACCACACTGAATGACGGGCAGAGACCGTGCCATCGCCAGCCGAGCAGTGACTAATGTTCCTAAGGTTCCTTGACCCGGCCAATCCTGCCAGTGGGACCGCTGAGGTGACCTGCAGTTGCAAAAAGCGCCCGCGCATATCCGCCCATTAGGAGGCTGGCTTCTTGTGCTCCGCAGTCCCAACCCAGAACGTGACGCCCCAAATACGGGCGCGGCTCAGCCATCTGAAATATCGCCACTTCCGCGTGCTTTTTCGGCTCATGAGGAGGTCGCCACCCCGAAATCGCGCCTGTGTTGGCCCTGTGGTCGGCTCGTTTTATCGGGATTAAATTTTATCTGCGCGCCCACAAAGGTGCGGAGAAATGGTCGATTTAACGGTCGGCTTGCGGAGCGTCCCTTGTAATAGAGCAGAGACTGGAGAGGAGAGTTATCACTGACCCCGCACAAAGGACCACCCAGCCCGGCCCGAGACGGCGCAGTATAGGGGCGGAGCTGTGTCCGACAGCCTCCTGCACGGCGGCTGGCCCAGTGCATTGCACGGGATGCTCCGGAAAATTTAAGTAGCCGCACATGCTGTATTTGTGCGGGTGCTTAGGCATAACAAATCGGAATAAACTTAAGGGATATCGTTTCAGCCTAGTTCTTGATATTATGAAACGGTTACTATAGCAGCTTAGGGTGGACACGTTTCTTCACTTACTTTTTCAAGGACCCTTTCGGAAATCCAAGGTGATTGAAAAAGTCAAGTGACGAAAAACGTCCACCCTTATGTGCTACTAAACTTATTCTTCATATTCACTGCGTTTGCCAACCATAGCTCGGGACATTTAATGACATTTTATCTGGATAACGAGTGATGCAGAAAGCTTGGTGCTGGGAAAATGTTGCGTTACGTCTATTTTTGAAGAGCCTGGGCAGCGACTCTCGTTGCAAATTAAACAATTAGCGATCTTAGGAAACTGCCGACAATTTAAAGCAAATTTAGACAGCCGAATTTATGTTTAGTTGGCCACAGTTCTTGTTCGCCACACAACCGTACTTCCGTTGGGTGTCTTAGCATGTTCTAAAAAGGAATTATTTCGGTGCATGAATTGACATTTTGTCAATTAAAAAGAGAAAAAAGTTGCGATAATGACAGCATAAGGGAGTTTGCATTTATGCAATCACTGTTACATTAACATGGGATATATAAAATGATAAATATCCACATAAACTCGTATTCTGACTCTGAGCGTATACTCGTAGTCGACTACAGAATAATGTTCCACTCCTCAGAATTATCAGTTGACTTGAGCGCTAACTTGTGCCGTTTATCACGCAATTAAGCGTGTCGACTGTCGATGTGAGCTTGGGACAAAGCCAGTGGCGGATCCAGGATTTTCACTGGGGAGGGGCTGCAGGTCATAATTGGGCGCCGCGCCCCGGATGGGCGCCATAGTCGCATCGTATTGGCGCTGAAATATTGGCGCCCAGTGGCCCTGACAAGAGGCGCCCAGGATCAGTATGTACAGTGACACCACACGATTGGAAATATCGGTGCGGAGCGTACTCACTGGCGGATCCAGACTTGCGTTTTTGGGGGGGCCAACTCCTGCAAGTAACCAAACCTAGGGTACCCCCAAATCCTGTTTTCTCATCGGATTTAGGCCACTTATTTTTTCGTCACAGCCCTGAAACGATATTTTTTTTTAACTAAAAATAAAAAAAAAGAAATGGTAGCCCACCCAACCCGAGCCTAAATATTACTTTGAAAACACTTCAAATTGCTTTTGTCGACCAATTAGCCCGCTCCGGGTCGGTGCGTGGCGCAGCCTTCGCGGGCTGGGAGGTGTCGGTTGGACCCCCTGCCGTTCGGCCCCTGATTAAGCTAGAGCTCGCGGAAAAAAAACAGGCGTGTTGCCCGTGAGTGACGAGACGAAGCCGATGATACCCGATTTTAAGGTCCTTGGTCATTGGTTGACCTTCCAGGGCGGTGTTTCACGGTCGTGCTGACAGCCGCTGACAGCGCATTCCGCGAGCTAAGGTCAGCCTTCGGTAGTGTTGTGGGTATAGGCTTGTTGATGTCTCCATTGAAACCAAAAATGCCATCAGCGCTGGCAGCGGCTGGCAGCGTGCCGTGAAACACCGCCCAGGTCAGGTCACAGACCCAAAAGACGGGAAAATCAGGACCTGTCAGAACCTCCTAAAGTAAGGCTGTAATACGTTTTTTTTTTTGGTGCTGATCACAAATTTCATGTTAGTTTGGATCATAGATAATGTCTTCATGCGTTTAGACCATGTCGGGGCAGGTCAGGTCAGATCAACCAGTAGGAGTACTTATGGGCGTCCGTATAGCAGGTGTCCACTACCACTGGCAGCTACGTAACATGATACGAAGGCATCAAAACTACTTCGTAAATGTTCAAATGGCTGCAAAATGCTAAATTCAAAATCAGCTAAACGAAACTATCCTAGAAACATGTTAAACTCGGAAAAGTGCACCGAGGTCATCAAAGGTCAATGACCTGACTTGACCGTAAGGTGACATTGGCATCCGCCCTAATGCGTGGGAGCAACATCATATCACATGTTTGAGCGTTTTAAACCACGAAAAGACTATAAAAGCGCGGATAATGTGAGCCGACATACGCCGAATCGCTATTCCGGCCAAACATGGCCTCCAACATGGCCAAACAGTCTCGAGAAATAGGCCACAAGTCAAAGTTCACTTGGGTCAGGGTCAGGAAATTTTCAGACTTTGTCACCATGAGGGTAATAAAGTTTCGTCGCGATCGGCTTCATGATACCTTACACGATAACTTCACACGTCGATCGAGAGTTAAAGCATGGATGAAGGAGAACCAGGGGATGAAGGTTCTTTCATCCATGGTTAAAGTGTGCAATAAGAACTTCTTGGGTGAAGACAAGACCAACACTTTTAGCAAGCTCACAGATTTTTTACGGAGCGAGCGAAGCGAGCGTAGTCTTTCCTTAGATTAACGGAAATTTCTGAGTATGAGCGGCCGGCCGGCCGGCCGTGGTCACGCTTTTGCGAGGCTTATATCTCAGCAACCACTTGACCGATTTACATGCGGTAATTTTTGTAGGGTAGCTTCATTCCTTCTACCAAGTATTGCACTATTCCTGATGCATGTGGGTGACCCCTTATGCACGTGCCACGTGCAAAACCAAGAGGTGTCACTTTTGTAATTGTTGCAATATCTCGGTAACTACTGGGCCGATTGCGCTGAGAGTTGGCATGTAGGTAGGCACCCACTAGGCAATGCATATCCATGTGCCAGAGTTGGGGTGCTGCTGCACGTGCGCACGTGCAGGGGTCGTTTCCAGATCTCGAGAACGGCTGGACCGATTGCGCTGAAATTTGGTACACGGTTACGGAGCAGTTAGTAGGGTGCCGTGCACAAGTCAGTTGGGACCCATTTTGCACGTGCGCACGTGCAGGGTGCCGCTTCCAGATCTCGAGAACGGCTGGGCCGATTGTGCTCAAATTTGGCACATCGCTAGAGACCGGTTAGTAAGGTGCCGTGCACAAGTCAGTTGGAGGTACCCCCTCGCAATTTCGCACGTGCAAGGCCCACCCTCTCGCTCGCTCCGTTAGTCGCCCCAAAAGGCGTTATACTGGTGATACGGTATTTTCTCTCTACCTACTACGCCCTTCTCACATTCATTTTTCTTAAGTGTTTTTGGGGACAAAAAATATATGTTGTTCCCCTTTCAGGCTTGGGGGCATGACCCCGTGGCCCCCCTGGATCCGCTAGGCCGAAACTAACTAGGTCGTTTTCAAACGGTCTGATATTTCAGGTCATAGTTTGCAAACGGCCGGTGTTTTCAGGTAGTTTCATATGGCCTGACTGGGCCAGGCCGTTTGCAAACGGACCGAATTTTCATACGGCCTGTAACATATATTCAGATTTCGACATCTGTCGTAGCATCAAATGCTGATGTGGCGCACTCAAAAGCCGGAATTGGTCCTTGGATGCCGTAAGGACCCTTTTAAGAAATAAGTGACCTGACTGACCCTTAGAGATTGGCCTGAGCTGTGACCGAAATAAGTCTTTTACCGTTTCGCAGGAAGGGACAAAAAGGTCCCTCATATGCTTCTTGTACAATTACGAAACAAAACAAGTTTTTTTTCAACGAAAACTCAGTGAGTTTTCCTAAAAAAATTATTGCGCATATTCCGTGAATGAAAAGTTGCCGGGTCATGTCAGGTCAGGCTGCCACAGCAAGTTTGTTAACTTGACAGCTCAATCGATATTTATGCAATAAGACCTTCTCGGGTGACGATAAGACATGACGACACTTTATGAAGGAAGCTAGTAAACCGGGTAGTTTCTCCATAGGCGCGGGAACCGGGGGGAGGGGGCAGTGGTGGCAGCTTGCCCCCCCCCCCCCCCCCAACTCTGTGGCCGTGCGGGTGGTGCCCCCACAACTTTCAGACAGAATACCGCTCCTTTTTGCAAATGTTTTCTTTTTTTGTTGAAAAAGCCAAGGGATGAAAAATAAGTGGCCTAAAACCGGCGAGAAAACTATATTTGGGGGATCCTATAGGTTGATCTCTATCATGGTGTGACCTCACCCCCCCCCCCCTCTAAAAGTAGTTCCCGCGCCCCTGGGTTTCTCTACGCTATTGAATCACGCTGCTGATTCTAGTAAGTATCTACTACACAACCTTCTCACATTAATTTTTCTTCGAGCGTTTTGGGGGGCCAAAAGATATGTTGGTCCCCTCTTTCAGGCTTTTTGGGCCCATGGCCCCGGTGGCCCCCTTGAATCCGCCAGTGGGGGCGGTGCCCCCACAACTTTCAAACGGAATACCGTCCTTTTTTGCAACTGTTTCTTTTTTTTGTTGAAAAAGCCAAGGGATGAAAAATAAGTGGCCTAAAACCGGTTAGAAAACTAGATTTGGGGGGACCCTAGGTTGATCTCTATTATGGTGTGCTCCCCCAGTCTGAAAGTAGTTCCCGCGCCCCTGACTTTCTCTACGCTATTGAATCACGCTGCTGATTCTAGTACACTGAAAAAAATCGGGGAACCCCATTTCTTACAATATGACACCCCATACTCCAAAATACTCCTAAATTAGGCTCCGTTTTCATTATTTTAGGATGTCATGGGTGTTGTGACACCCGACACGGGAGCCCCATTACCTTTTGACGCCCCAAAAATGTACATGACCCCCTTGGGAGAGGTTCGGCTAGCGAACTCCCCAAAAATTGCAGGCCAAAAAATTGGAGTGTCGCTGAGACACCCCCGTCGAAACCCCTCTGGGGTGTCATTATCCTGGAGTGACACCCCGTGTTGCATTCCAAAGTGTCGCTGCGACCCTCAGTCAGGGGCGTACCGCCCATACCGCAAATACCGCAAATGCGGTATGGCTGGCTGCGACGTGCCCAGGGGGCCCCCTTGGGCAAAAATAAAAAAAAAATGGAAAGTGCCCTCGCGGGCCGAAGGCCCGCTAGGGAATCTTTGCTCGCTATCGCTACGCATGGAAATGATATATATGGTTGGCGAAAAAAATTTGAATTCGCGTGGTGTTTTGCCTGAGCCGATTGGACGTCTAGAAGTTGAGATATACGCAAAAAATCTGTTCCAACCTACAAAAGTTCTTGGTTAAAAAAGTTACCGTGTCATACGATGGTCGTGCACACTACAGGGCGCCGCAAGGCCGCGAACGGAAAGAGTAACTCCTCACCCGGTTATAAATATAGTCTGAGATTCTCGTTCCGAACGCACCTGTCCGTGCTTCTATCCTCAGGATACTGAAATCCTTCTCCTCCACGCCACAACCCCATTCCGGGCTGGGCAGGCAACTTTATCTCATGCGGGCTGCTCCCTTGGAGCGGCACCGCTGCTCCTGAGGGAGCGCACCCCGTAGCCGGGTGCAGTGAGTGCCTTGGGGCTGGGTGGCCTGTCCTCTGGACGGGCTCAGCCCCGGCGACTTACTAGGGTGCCTGCCCAGACCAATGTCTCCCCCTAAATCCTATCATCCTTCCGGCTCTGCAATGGTCTTGTCGACCGAAAGGGCCTAACCCAACAAAACAAACAAACAAAAACGTTCCGAACGGGCTCAGCCCCGGCGACTCACTAGGGTGCCTGCCCAGACCAATGTCTCCCCCTAATTCCTATCATCCTTCCGGCTCTGCAATGGTCTTGTCGACCGAAAGGGCCTAACCCAACAAAACAAAAATTCCAAAAGAATTAATAATATAGTATACATCACAACTTATAGTTACAACACATTGGTGCGCAATGGTCCAAAAGGACCGAAGCACCAAACAAACATAAGACCAAAAAGGCAAAGTTCCGAAAGATATTAAACTCTCGCTGGGCGTTTTTCGGATATATAGGGGAGTTGAGGTGCTCTGAGCGACTCCCTGCTGAAAGCACGCGGTTCCCCGCGTGGGGGGTCAGGAACAAAATGGGGAGTTATATCAGAAGAACAGGGGAGTCGAGCTGGTATATTTTACACCCTAATTTGGGAGCTTCACACCCTGTCGGGTGCTTAGGGACCAAAAAGGGGTGCTCGGCTGATATTTGAGGGGTGTCACCTGGAGTCTAACGGAACCCCATGTGGGCCGGCGCTGACCCCCCTTTAGCGGCTGCGACTCCCCACTATGCGTCGAAACCCTCCTGGGGTGTACGCCAAACACCCCATTTATAATAGCTCAGCGACTCCCCTCAAAACACCCCACTCGGGTGTTATTTTTGACATGACCGTCAATACCCCGTACAGGGTGTCATTTTTTCTTTCAGTGTAGGTATCTACTACGCAACCTTCTCACATTAATTTTTCTCCAAGCGTTTTGGGGGGGGGCCAAAAGATATGTTGGCCCCCCCTTTCAGGCTTTTGGGGGGGGCCATGGCCCCGGTGGCCCCCCCCCTGGATCCGCCAGTGAGCGTACTGAAACGACGTTATTCGACTGATTTTTGCATCCTAGTCCTAGTATGCGGCACTCCGATGAGTTGCGAATTGAAAATTGGCGCCACTGCGCCTTCGGCGCAGTGGCGCCAGTTTTCCTTGGGTGGGGGCTGCCAGCCCCCGCAGCCCCCCCCCCCTGGATCCGCCACTGGACAAAGCTATAATTTGTGAACTCAGCCCGTGTGATGCGGCACAGCCTACCACTCCAGGCAAATAATTGCCTGTGAAAAGTGGAACATCATTCTGTAGTCGACTATACAGGCTGAATCCTTTTGCACCTTTCTTACTTCCGATACCTGAAGATACCTGCGACTTCGATCAATTGCTATATTTTGCGGGAGGTATGCAAAGCTCGATTGCACCCATTTGACAAGCACATTTCTGAAAAGAATGAGAAATGAAAAGTGCGGCATTTATTGGTGTTTGAGCGCAAACAAATGTGAAGCGTGATTTCACTCTACCGTATTGGGGCAGATTCAATTACATTTTATTAATAATTTACGTTTCGAGTCAGTAGGTACTTTAGTCGTCAACATACCCACAGGACGCACTAATGTGACTGGCGCGTCATGGGGTAGTCCCATGTGGTATTGGGACGCCCGGGGCTCTCCTATGCTGGTGACCCTGGTGCCTGGTGCCGTCCGGCTGATGCTGCTTCTGGTGCTGGTGTCTGAGTCGCACCAATCACCAGCGAAGCACCGCTCTAAGAACATCGTGCGCCTGCTGAACACTGCGGAGCACCATCTGGACGATGCCGCCATCTGGCAGGTGGCCGAGTTCCTCTCCAACTACACCAGCCTCCCCACTGAAGGTAAGGTCGTCACGGTGTTTTTACAACGAGAAGGCCTGTTTTAAAACACATGTCTTTACAGAACATAATCTCCTCTTGCATTTGTGTCGTAAAGGAGGCTCGATATCGATATAGGTGACGTTTATCCGGAGGAGTTCGATGATAATACGTAGAGAGCTGCTGTGAGGGACTATCTCACTAGGATTTTAAGAGCTCATATAATGCTAACAATTTCTCACGATTAATGCAATGTGGCTTGTGCGGTTCGTGTCGCATTTTGTCAGTTGTTACGCCTGAACTTTTTCATTCGCTTGACAGACGATGTAAATGCCTTGGACATAAGTGTGCGACGGTTCATCGCTGGGCCGGGGAAGTCAAAAGCCGAGATCATCTCCCACAAGTCGGTCCCGGTGAAGTCCGTCGACTCCAAGCAGGGCCAGCTGAAACTGACTATCGAGAAGGTGCCAGATGGGCCCAAACCGCACCGAACCAGCACCAAACGACCGCCGGTGCCCGACCCAGCCGGCATGGCGCCCAATCAGAAAAAGGACGAAGACAAGGCCGGGAATAAGGGAGGCAAGAAGGGCGACCGTCGCTCGGCCAAGCGGTCGCCGCGCTCGGCCGACGACCCGTTCTACTTCCTGCACCACCTGCGTCCCGACCTGCCGGCGCTGGACAGAGTGCTGGCCGAGGAGCCGCCGGAGGAGCAGGGCGCCGACGAGGTGCCCTCCACGGTCCCGCCGCCCACCCCGGGCCCGCCGGCCGTCTCCGAGGGGCAGCACCTGCAGACGCTCCTCAGAGCTATGGTGGTGTACGGAGAGGCGGCCGAGGGCGACGAGGGCACACTGTCCGCCGTCAGACAACTCGTCGAAGACGGGGTCGCAACGGTGGAGCCGCTAACGTTCCGCAAAGGACTGAGCAATATCGTCGAGGACAAGTCAATTTTGAAGAACCGGCGCCGCCGGGAGGCTCGGAGTCCCGATATGTCGCGGTTTACCGACTTCATGGGCAGAGAGAGGTACTCCCAGGAGCTGATCAACAGCTTCCAGCCGGGCGGCAAGCGACATCTGTCCATCAAAAAGGAGCTCCGGGAGCCGATTGACGTTGACCTGGCCGGGGTGGCCGTCATGTCTGCCTCTCTCCGAAAGCGCAGCGCGCCGGAGACCGAGCTGCCCTCTGCCGGCCTGGACGAGCAGCTCTCCACGGCCGAGGTAGATGGCGTCAGCCTCGAAACCAGTCGGCGAGCGCAGCGCGGCGGCGGCTCAGAGACCAGCGGCGCTGCCGGGCAGCCCAGTGGCGGCCCAGAGACCAGCGGCGCCGCCGGGCAGCCCAGTGCCGCCACCCACGACAGACAGCCGCTCCCGGCCCCGGCTCCGGCTCCGGCGCGGCGGCGGCGCAGCGCTCCGGGCACCCGCCGCGTGCTGGACGATATCCGGATCGCGCCCCAGCTGCCCGATCTGATGGATCTCGATTCGGAGGACGTGCTGGAGTCGGAGCAGAGCCCGCTGCTGCCGGTGCTGGTGACCTCCGGAGAGGAGGACCCGCTGGAGGTCACTGAGAGGGCCGCGCTGGTGTTTGAGGACACCGGTCAGCGGGAGACGTGGGGCCCCTGGGGCCGCTGGGGGCCCTGCTCAGTTACCTGTGGGCCCGGACAGAAGGCCCGCTACAGACACTGTGTGATGGGCCCGCGCTGTGAGCCGGGGGAGAGGGAGTCCGACTTCAAACCGTGCTTCCGGAAGTCGTGCAGTATGCCAGTACCGGATGGACTGGTGGACGCGTTCAGATGATTCAGTGCCGACTGCTGGCGTCTGTAGGACGCCGTGGTGTCGGCACGATGAGTAGGTGGCTAGTGTTTATAGGAGTAATCCATAAAACAGGTGGCATTGGTGACGTCCTCGTCTGATCACAGATATCTGGAACACATGCATAGTGCATATCACAAACTTGCGTATGTTCGTTCATCGCTCAGCATACCCACCTTTGTAAAAGTAATCGAACAATAAGATTGAAATACTGATACCCGGATCTTTAATACAGAAAAGAAATTATGGACACACGGGGTGATATGACGATCAAAGAAATGCTCGAGTCAACGCCCATGCTCGTCGAAGTCACCAGCTGAAGGATCAGATTAGAAACATTGTAGCTGAGTGCTCCACCGGACACCGGGCCACGCTAGTTTTGTCTTCGCCTGTCCCGCCGTTGAATTCGCATACCTATACCAATCATTCGAGCCCCCCCCCCCCATAGACAGCGATTCATCGCGAAAAACATCCGGGGACCGTGGTCACTGGCTACAAAAGTAGTGTTTCATGTCCAAGGCCGCAGCAACTGGCAAGAATCGCAACACGCATACTGTGCTCCGGTCTGCATTGCTGTACAGTTCGCAGTTTCGTTTAGTTTCGCAATTCAGCATCCTAAGGACGAATGAAATGGAATGTGCAGTAGGTCGAATAGTGTCTTATGTTGCTGGAAAAGTGAAAATGAAACCCAGACGCGGATGGACAAAACCTAGCTCACCACTAAAAAGTGACGACTTCTGTGCTGGTTTATTCAAAAAGAGGGGGTACAAAATATAGCCGGCTGCCCGAGACCCAATAGCTTCTCCATCGAATAGACTCATCGAAACTCATAATACAGCACAGAGTATTTTGGAGGGCAGCGGCGGCCGAGTCGGCCGGAATCCCCTACACGCCGGCCGGCCGGCCGCCGCCGCCGCTGGGCCGACTGATTCCAATATAGCCGTCTGTCCGTCCGCGCGGCGCTGGCCGCTGCAGTCCCGGCGTCCCCTCTCGGCGAGATCAGCCGCGCCGTCTCCGGTCCCGGTCTCACCTCCCGGCCGTGGCCGCCACCTCCGCTCACTGTCCGTCGCCGCCCGCCACCCCGTGCCGTCACTATACGATCGTTGCCGCGCCATAGTGTTCCTTCTGTCACAGTTCTGCAGTTACGTCCGAGCCCGCCTCCGGGCGGCGACCTCTGCCCGCCACTGGCCGCATCATGTCCGCTCACACAGACACACCCGCAATGTAGTCCACCAGAGTCCAGGGAAAAACACAAATAGCGGCCGCGCTCACTGCCGAGTCGCCGCCGGGCCGCGCAGAACCGCGGCCCGACCGCGCCGAATCGCGTCACTGTAAATCGCGCCGCGCCGTCATCTAGCGCCCGTCACGGTCCGTTTTGCACTGAAGGCGGCGCGAGGCGGCCGTTTAGTTGTCTGGGGCCTCGGCGGCCGCCGACCGGCCCTCCTGGTTGGAGCGGCCGCCCCGCGGCTGGAACTGGCCGTCACCCCCGCCCCGCCGGCCGCCGCCGCCGCCGTACCTGCAACGGGAACAGACGCGACTGAAGTCAACTGCACTTATAAATGACACTCTACTGGCTTCACTTCACGCATACAAATGATCATTAATTCAACAGCGACCCGTTTAGCTGACCCGATAGCAAATACTTTTTCATTTCGGTACACTCTGCTCCAGTTCGGAGCCACAAAAATCTGACCTGCCAATTCAGCCTGGTGGTGTCGCCCGGTGCACTCACCCCCGGTTGTACTTGTAGTAGTAGCCAGGGTTGTATACCAATCAAGTCGATTGAATTGATTGATTTGTTTCAACGCGTATTTTGAGTTGATTGGATTGAGTCGATTGACTTTTCGAGATGACTGGTTGACTGACTCGTTTGACTTTAGCGACTGGTTGACTGATTTGATTCCCGAAAATTAGAGTGACTCGTATGATTGAGTCGATTGAATGGAAAGTTCAAATAAGTTTTAGTTGACGAAAATAATGACACCAATTGATGACATCAAAGATCACAAAACTACACTGAAAACTGCTTGTCATCACAACTGCAATATCAATATGAGGTAGATGGCCAAATAAAGAACAGGGCCTAAACATGAACAGCCAACTTTGACTTTCAACTGCAATAACTGCTCCAATCCTGGTGATAGAACCTGGCGATGCACCTACCTACCTTTCTGCACTCAGCAGGAAACGTTTATTTTTTTTTTTAATCCAGGTGATAAAGTGCAAGGCCCTATATACTAATAACGTGTGATTAATTAATAATTCACATCTCCACATCTCCTCAGAAATAACCCACTGAACTCTATAAATATCTGAAACCCCTACAAAATAACTATTTAGAAACTATTTATTTCCTTATTACATAGAAACTTTGAATGGCATGGCAATTTATAATTTTAAATGACAATATTTTTATAATTCTTCTGTAGGTAGGTAGGTATGTAGGTAGCTAGGTACACCAGACTGCTATGGACACTTTTCCAAGTTGGTGGGGGCAAAAAACCTAATGTATGTCTTGGTTTGAGTCGTTTGATTGAGTTGATTGATTCCTTTCATTGTCGCGTTTGAGTCGATTGAATCAATTCCCGAAAACTGTTCTGACTTGATTGATTTGATTGGTTTCCCAAATTTGCCGTGATTGAATTGATTGCTATTGATTGAGTCCTATACAACCCTGAGTAGCCCCGGTAGTCCCCGGTGCACTCACCCCCGGTTGTAGTTGCAGTAGCCCCGGTAGGTGCACTCACCCCCTGTTGTAGTTGTTGTAGTAGCCCCGGTAGCCGCCGCGGTTGTTGTAGTATCCGCCCCCGCCGCGGTTGTTGTAGTAGCCGCCGCCGCCCCGGTTATTGTAGTACCCTCCGCCGCCGCCGGGTCCGCCCCGGTTGTTGTAGTAGCCGCGGCCGTAGCCGCCGCGCCGGTACGGGCGCCGCGTGCCCTCCACGCCGAACGTCTCCAGGTTCTGTTTGCGCTCCTTCTGCCAGTCCTGTCGGCGCTGCCGGTTGCTGCGGGCGGGGGCGGGGGCGGGGGAGGCGGTCAGCGGCGGCCGGGGCGCCAGGGGGCGGTACAGACCCGCACGGGAGTCAGCGCCCGCCTCCACAGACGGGTGGCCCGGTTGTCGACAGGCGGGGCTCGACCCGTCCACCGGCGGCCAATCAGACTCGGCCGGCGGACGGGGAGCCACCGCGTTAGCGTGCAAGGATGTCAAACATCATACTGAGACGGTACTCTCGAAACGGCGGACGCCCGTGTCCCAGGATCCAGCACCTACCATACGCTTCCAGTTACTCATTTCAAGCAGATTAACGACAAAGGCAGCGAAAATCAGCCACATTAATTATGGCAACGCAACGATTCTGTCCTCTCCAGAAAAGTTGAATAACAAAAACTGAGCGTAACGATTAAAGGTAAGCCACGACGTATCCAGCCGAACCAACCCGCCCCGGGACACCGGGTGCGTCCGCCGTCCCTCCTCCCCGCAGTCGCCGCCCGTCCACTCACTCCCGAGCCTTCTCGATGGCGTCACAGCTGATGTTGTCGAAGAACGACTTGGTCTTGTTGTAGAAGACGGGCGGCTCCTCTGTGGATGTCTCGTGCAGCTCTCCTTCCTCAGCCGACTCGTCACCGCCAGCGGCCTCGCCGTTCTCCTCCTCACCGCCGGCCGGCGCTGCGGGCGGCAAAGGGGGCGGTTGGAGAACACGTCGAGTGGATGGTGGGAGGACACAGCGGACACAGGTGGTGAGAGAACAGACGGACATAAGTGGTGAGAGAACAGACGGATACGGGAGGGTGAGATGACAGGCGGACACGGGACACGAATAAACAGACGGACACGGGAGTCGGGACGCGAGTAAGCAGCTGGACTTAGGACGCGAGTAAACAGCCGGACACAACGGACACGGGTTAGCCGTTGGGAGGACAGCCGAAATCGGCCGAAAGTTCGGCAGCCGGACCGTGAAGACAGCGATAACAGCCGGGGCAGACAGTCCAGGGAGGGTGGACACAACAGCACACTTGATGGCCAGGGTCAGCGGACACACACTGCAGTCTGGACAGCGCTAAGCTAACGAACGAATGATAAGTCAATTTACCTACATCCTCTTGAACAGCACACACTTTACATACCAATCGGCAGCATTGGCGAAAAAATAGCCCGATTCTATCGAACAACCGACTTTTGGCGCCCGACTCGCCTTCCACAACGGGTTACCGGTACGGTACGGGTGGACCAATTTCGAAACCAGTGCCGACCAGCCACCACCAAACAAACATTCCAACTGATAATAGACTCAGCCACCCCCCTGCGCAACATTCCCCGCACCCTGGGACGGCAGGTTACCAATCAAAGCTGTTTAAAATGAAGTTGTTTCCAAAGGCAGCGTGCCAGACGAGAATGGACTCCAAATTGTAGGCAACAATGATGAGCAGATACATATTTCGGACGCAGCCCGCAACCCGTTTCATCCAAGCCTTAACTCCCTCTCCCATCCACTCACTGATTTTGGTTTTGGCCAGCTGGGCGGCCAGCTCCTCGAACTTCTTGTTGGCCTCCTCGAAGTCGAAGTCGCCGTCGAACTTGATGGGTCGCGCGCTGACCTGGAAGGTGCCCCGGCTCTGTCCGCGGCCGCCGCGCCGCCCGCCGCGCTGCGAGCGGTACCCGCCGCCGCCGCCGGCGCCGCCCCGCTGGTAGTTGTTGTGGTAACCACCGCGCTGCTGGCTGTAAGGCGCGGGGATAGAGCACGGTCAGAGCTACTCTGCGGCGGAGTGGTCGCAGAAAACAAAAAACAAAAAGGGTTAACCTGAATATGCATCAGTGACTAGCTGAACAAACCAGCCTATGGCACAAAAATTCGTTGCGGCAGCCTTAGACAGAACGACAAATCCACCTTTTAGTGAGCCTCAGAAAAAAAACAGAAGCTTCAGTGACATTCTGTAACTTAGCCGAATTGTAGCTAAATGAGTGCCCAAAAGCCCCCGTTGCCACTGTCCCATCTGTCTTCTGCTGGGTGGTGTATGTCGGGGTGCGAGGTGACGGACAGTCCAGCTCAGTGGAACTGACCCGTCACGGTGCCGGTGCTGCCGGTCCTGCTGGGTCTGCACCCCCTGGTCCATCGTCGGAGAGCGGCGCGACGGCGTCGTCGAACGAGACGAGCCGGCCAGCAGGTCACCGCCGCCCGCTGCCGGGGGGAGAGGAGAGGGTCAGCAGCAGCACCACAGGTCACCGCCGCCCGCTGCGGGGGGAGGGGGGTCAGCACCACAGGTCACCGCCGCCCGCTGCGGGGGGAGGGGGGTCAGCACCACAGGTCACCGCCGCCCGCTGCGGGGGGAGGGGGGTCAGCACCACAGGTCCCCGCCGCCCGCTGCTGGGGAGAGGGGAGGGTCAGAAGTTAGCACTACCCGGCAGGTCACCTCCGCCCGCTGCGGGGGGAGGAGAGGGTCAGCAGTTAGCACCGCCCTGCAGCTCACCTCCGCCCGCTGCTGGGGAGAGGGGAGGGTCAGCAGTTAGCACCGCCCTGCAGGTCACTTCCGCCCGCTGCGGGGGCAGGAGGGGAGGGGGCTAACACCACATGTCAACATTGACCGCTGAAGAGAAGGGGGAGGGCGAATAACAATTACGAAGTCATGACACGCTACACTAGTCGGCTGGCCATAACATTGACATCACACTTGGTTCAAGTTATCAACTGCGTAAAGAACACTTTGGGAAAAAAGACAGATAAGTCTAAACAGAAACATCACAGCAAAAAAAAACTTTCGACCGAGTAATGTAAATGGTATTCAAGGATCAAAAACTTCTCCTTATAGAATTATTCTGCAAAATTACGTTCATTCTGAACATTTGTCCAAGCCTTTCTCTAAGTATAATATAAAAACGTTTTCAGTGGTGGTTTACAAAAGAGTGCAGTGGAAGTGAGAAAGGACAAGCACAGTGTGCTTTCATAAATTGCATACAGCAAATCACCTGAACTACTGCAAATGTGAAGCGTAAAGCATGTCGAAACCAAAACTAAAAATGGCCATCAGAGGAAACCGGACAGCAAACGAAAATGAGGAATAGTCAGCTACAGCTCAGCATCTTAGTTCATGCAGGATTAAGCAGTCAAGCACTGAATAAAGTGGCTAGTGGTGGAGCAGAATCGTAGGGATAAAATGGAGCACTGCTTAGCAAAGAAATAAAATGAAGCGGGGTGTATTAACAGCATGGGAAGGAACTTGACAATTTTTGACGTTATTCGTTTATGAGCTGGCGACAGCATATTGAATTTCAGTCATTTCTTTTGACCGCCCCCAAATCACTCCGATTGGCAATGCATGGTGTCAAATTATTCTGCCTTCAGCTGGAGGATTTTAGCGTTGAAGCTCTGCGTTTCAACAAGTCCTAACTTTTTTCAAGAACATGTTCTTATCAACGAAATAGTTTTCGTTCAATTAAGAGACACTCCCATTCCCGATAATTTTCGTTCAACTAAAAGACACTCCCATTCCCGGTGAGGGCGTGGCATGGGGCTGGGTGCTGTCGACTGGAGCAGACCGTGTGCGGTGGGACGGGAGCGTGCCGTGCGGTGGGTGGGTGGGTGCGCGCGGTGCCGGTACCTGGCGGCTGGCCGGGTGCCGCATAGTCCATCATTCCGCCGCCGGAGACGAGCGGCGCAGACTCACTGGATGAGGCCGCCGGCACGGCCGCCGACACGGGACCGCCGGGCGCCGCCGCCGCCGGCGGCAGCCGGCTCACGGCGCCGCCCACGGCCGCAGACGCCGGCGCCGCCGCCGCCGCCGCCGGCGCGCCGTTCAGCCCGTAGCCGGCGGCCGGCGCCGGGGCGGCCGCCGCTGCCCCGAACGCCGGCTGCTGGGAGAGGCGGCTGCCGGCCGCCAGCGGGCCGCCCGGCGCGCCGCCGGAGCTCGTTGATGAGCCCATCTGCCGGCACACGGACACACAGACGTCGGTCACTCCGGGTCACACACACACACACACGACCCGCGCACCAGCCGGCGCCGTGAGCGGAGAAATGGCCACCAGTACCGAATCTGACCGCGATAAACAGACTAATTTGACCCCTGTATCACATTGCAGCAACATATCCACAGTCATCCTGCATGCTGCGGCGAAACACGAGAAATGCGCCACTATCAGGTCCCTACTGGCTCAATACCACCTGTTGGGCCAGTGGAGGTTCAGTCAGTGATCCTCTTACGATGCAAGGACAGTGTGTTACCGAGACCCTCCTGGTCACTGATCCAACAGGTGGACATAAGCTGCATACCTACTGACCAGCGTCTCATAATGGCTCACCTCCACGATGGCGGGGTCGTCGTAGGGTTTCTGCACGCTGCATAGCTTGATGTCCTTGATGTCGGAGCCGCGGAAGACGATGAAGTCGTAGATCTCATCGCGCTCGGCCACCGGTCGCTCCGTGGGCCGGTCCTCTGTGCCGAACGACCGCACTGGCGACAGAGTGAGATAAACCGTGTCAGGAGTACAGTTCTCCACAGCAGCAGCACCAGATACAATGTGACAAGGGAGTCAACTGTACACTAGATCAGCACAGCAGAGCTACTCAGTACTCACCCAATCATAGAGAAAGCTGGTTCTGAGCAGCTGCTAATCCTAAACAAAACAGGTGCCAGCCATATACAGGGTGTCTCAAAAGTTCGTTTACACATTTCCCATGTCAATAAAGCATATAAGAACCGGTCAAAAATCTAAGGTTTTGGTGTCCGTGTGTACACTAGACAAATATGCATGCTTTGACAACTGATTCGGAAGGTTGGAAACCAAACCTTTTGCTGTATCTCCAAAAATATTTGCCCATACCGATTTTCGTCACTCCGTCAGCTGCCGGAGGCTGATAAAAGGTTACCAGCTTTCAAGCTCTTGTAGGGGAATCCCCCGCAGTTTCTGCGTCGGATTTAGGTTTGACGAGCTCCCCGGCAACATCCGCTTCTCCCTGAAAGCCGATAGCTTGCATCGACACCATCCGTGAGTATTTTGTAGGTCTTCTCTGGCGCTAACTCCTTCATGAATGACTGGCGCCGACCTCCCAAGCACCATTTTCCTTTTCAAAACAACCCCATTCCTGAACAAATGGGAAGTGCCAGGGGCAAATTTTTCGCAGCATATCGTAGCAGAATGTGTCGGCCATCTGTTTCTTAGACACATTTTGCAAAATTGGCAAATCCCGAACGCTCGTCATTCCCAATGCCAAGACCTTCGCTGGGTTCCGGAGTGTTTTCCTCAGGAGAGGTTCTGCTTTGTAAACGGCCAAAACCTGTCCATCGTGCGGTTTTGTCCAGATTTTGTGTGTAAAAGAAAGCTATTTGCTCCAGATCTGCCTCTTGAAACTTCGTTAGATAAAACTTTACAATAATTGACACTTTTGGAGGGTCACTTGTCCTCGGCATTGACGATTTTCGCATTATTTTCCCTCAAAATTTAGCGTTATAGATATTATAAACAATTTTAAATGATATTTTGTCTTTATTTTATGATGACCTGCAATTTTTGAAACTGGGTAACCTCTGTCTGTGAGCTTCTAGTCAGTTTTCAATAGTTAGGACTGCATTTTCAGCTGCTTTCCGGAGCACGAGTCTGCTGCGGTACAAGGGTCGTTCAAAGCGCTGTTAGTCTCGCATGGTTTTGTCCTTCAAAAATTTTAGCCACCGTTTTTATTAGATGACCATCATGTTGTACTCATCCTCGCCGACACTTTGCCATGTGTCATTTCCGACCTAACCATTCCCATTACTCGTGAAGCAGAGAGTTTCTCAGCCGACCCGAGTATGCGACCTCCATTTTCATGCCTGATCCATGGTCAGAGGTGAACCCTTTTTGTTTGCTCATGAAGGGTCGAATGCGCTTGAAAACAATGAAGCTGCTTGAGGAAGGTTGTTACCAATGCCCATGCAAAATTTCGACTGTTAATTTCATGTTGATTCAGAATTATTGACAAAAAAGCATGGCTGGTACCTGTAAGCGAACTTTTGAGACACCCTGTAAAAAGGAAGCAGTTCTGCCTTGAGGACACTGCTGAATGTGCTATGCCAATTGCAAGATTCCCAATATCTGTGACTGACATTTTATCCAGAACAAGAATAGAATACAATTTGTTAGTTCATGGGGGAAGTAGGAAATGCTTCCTTGCTTTGATTAATAATGCTGGCATCATTAACAATTATTGCTTTCACAATTATGCCATGTCCATGTGAGCCTGGTACAATGAGTTTCTTTACCTCTAGTTATTTGGCAATTATGTTTAATGGGTAGAAAAAAAAAATTAAAAAAGTAATCCTGGCTATTATCTGATGAATGCAGATTATGTCTAAGTAAAATATGAGACATCAAAATACCAAAATAGCAGATACCTCAAAATTGGTTCAAACTAATACAAAAAAAAATGTGAAAAACATTACTAGTTTTGAGCTTTATGTTATCTATATAGCTTTCTGAATTGCAAAACAGCTTGAAGAAATGCATTGAAGTGTTTGATAACTAAAAACTATTTTGTATTTTGCTAGTAGCAAACAATCATGATTATTGTTCAGTTGCCAGTGCCCACTCTGGTAACAAACTAAATGACCTAAAACATGAATAAAACTGATGAATACTCTAACCAAATCATTCCTAAAAATCAAAAGCAGACTTGAATAAAAATATACCAAGTGAAAATGGACCAAGTGAAACTATCAAATGCAACTGGAAACACCATTAACCAGTCATAAACAGTCCTTAGGAACCCATAGATTTTTCACAACCATTTCAAATAAGAACCATTGAACTGAGAAAAGTTTACAAAATAAGTGAAACCAGCAGGCTTTCCAAGAGGTGATCTCCAAACATCTAGTATGGCAGCAACCTTCCCACAAGACCAATGGGATCATTTTTATATTTTACTCATGGCTAAGAAAATAATGCTAGGTACTTCAAAACTTATTCAGCAACATTCAGCAAAACATTGCTTTCCTTATCTTTCCATTGACAATGAACTCTACAAAGACAGTGTCCTTGGCTATCAAAAGCTGCCCAGATAAATATTTGGAACACACTTTGCTTGAGTAGGTGAAAACTAAAAGGTCAGGTCAAAGTCATGTCAAAGGGAAAACCTGCAAGTTTCCTCAATATTCTACAAGTTTGCAAGCTCCAACTGGGTTCTGAAGCACAGCCCACAAGAAATGGGCCAAGATGTATGGCCTAAAACATGCTAATAGGCAAGACAAGATACAGTACACAGAGTCATTAAAAGTTGAAGGTCAAGGTCAAGGTCAAGTAAAGCCTCCAAAGACCATGGTAAGCTATTGAACAGTGTAGGTATGTGTGATATATTTTCCAAATCATTTTACTCATAGAACCCAGTGGGCATACCTACTAAATTAGTGATAGGTAGACCAGAGTTCGATGCATTATTGGTCCAAGTTAAGTCAGTCAGGCCAGGTCTGTCAAATTTTGATGTCTATTCTTCCTGAAAGGTCTAGAACTTCCTAAGATATATTTTTAATGCACTGTGAATTACTTTACCAAAGCATCAAAACCTTCTGAATCTTTAAACATGGAAATGTAGGTTTAGGTTTAGGTTAGGTTTAGGTTTAATCGGATGGGCTGGCATAGACTAGGTGTCTAATCAGTGCCCACGTCAGGTATAAGGTAGGTATACTGGACTGATTGAATCTAGGGTATAGCCGTTTGCGCCATGAATTGGTCAAGCTGGTTTTTGAAAGTGTTAGTGCTGTTTGCCAGTACAACATCTTCAGGTGCTCACCACATGTTTCTGATATACAAGAAATAAGTAATATACAAAAAATAAGTGATCCAAAGGAGCCTTTGGGTCAAACAGTGCAACATAACATAATATCACCTAAAATCATTTTCTAAAAAAAATCCAAACTTTCATTGGGTTTTAATGAAAATAGCAAATAGACATTTGACCAAAGATTAGGAAAGCTTGGAGTAGCCAGCTTGAATCATCAAGATATTCAATATTGGGGAAACATGGCATTGCAGGCCGAAGGGACGTGCCGACTTTATGCCCTCCCCAGCTGGCCCAGTGTTAGAACTCTGAAAAGAAATGCATATTCCCAGCATACACCAAACCTGGATTTTTTAATGCACCAGTCATTAACAGATAAACTAACTCACCTTGCGCAAGTGTCACTGTGCCTTGGACTGTATCGATGGTGTACAGAATTCCTTCATATCTGATCTGGGAGCTGGAGATGAGACTGATCCTGTTCCCCAAGTAGGGAAAGTCCGACATTTTTGTGTGCCCTTTCACACACTATATTTCTTTATGCCTAATAAACGCGAAAAGTATACGGACGACCCCACAATAACCATCAAACACAAATACAATGGAAGAAAGCCGGCCAAACACGCCAACACGCCATAATCCAGCAGCAAAGTGACGGTATCGGTTCTATCGATAGCGTCATCGACTTCGATGAATAAAATGTTATGAACTTTCGCTGCCTCAATTTTCTATTATTTAAGTATTTTGAAACATTGTATATGTATTTTTTGACACATTTAGTCGGAAAAGCAACATTGTTTTCTTCATGGTTGAAACTTCGTTCGCGAAAAAAGTGTCTTTATTGTGCTTAACATACGCATCTGTATTTTAAAGAAAAAAATATTCGCTTTGAAACATAAAAAATTAATTTTATAGCAAAGTCGCGGCTCATGCGAGTTTTTATTTATTCATAATTTCGACTCCAATAATGTTGCATTTTCTTTTCTCTATTCGGCTGGAGAAAAGTTGTGCGGATTGCTGCGCGGGGGGGACGGACACTTGTGTCCGCAACTTGTGGATTTTATCACTTTGGTTTTTCGACTACCATTACACGTAATTTTAAGAAATGGCTTCATCTGTTAGGCTAATGGCTAAACCCAAACTGCTTGGGCTAAGCCAAACTACGCTGGCAAAGCAGGTACGTCAGTTCGTCTTTTGCGCCGTAATTGTGTTTCGTATACCCAAGTCGGGTCACGATTACATAATTCTGCCTCAGCTTATGTTTGCAAGTATTTGCTTTGAGACGTACCTATCTTATGGCCCAAAATATAAATGAACTATGTCATGTCATTTACAATGTTTAAATTACTGATGTTTGTGTAATGTGAAGATGTATAAACCAGTAGCGGCGGAACACCTCCAATTAAGGGGGGCACTGCCGACACTTGGTCCCATTCTTTCCTTGCAACACCCATAGGGCTAATGTTAAAATGTCAAAATCAAAGGGGGCACGGTGCCCTCCCCGTTCCGCCGCCTATATAAGCTAGTATTATCTTTTATCGTAAGTTGAATTGTGATATTTATCCTGATAGTTGGTGCTATGAGCCATTGCCTTTATGGATAATAAAAGCTCATTGTCTGTTGTCTCAGTTAGACTACATATCTGTTAATTGGTAGCCTGGGTAGGTGCCAGTGAGTCATGACTCATGGTCAACATGAAAATGATATGGTATCTAAAGCAAAGTGATTGGGCTGGTCACAGCTTTGTAACCAGTAGGTATCTTGGAAAAGCTGTCTTAATTCATAGACATTTTACAAATGATGAATACAGTAAGCTATGAGGAAAGGGTTTCTGTGTAAAGGCTCAACAATTTAATGTCATTTTTAACATGCAAAAAGTTTTCCTGCTTTGATTACTTATTGCACTTGGCATCCTACCATTACTGTTATGTAATATCAAGATAAACTACACTAGGCTAGGTACTGGACTCTTTTGTGCTTCAATTGTTATGACAATGGAGTTTTTGTTTTTCAGCCAGTTGCAAGCCTGTCTACAGCAGCGAATGCCAGCAATGCAAAAAAGGTACCTTATTACTACTTACCTAGTTATATATTTGAAGTGAAGAAGTTATAAGCTATTGGTTTTGTTTGAGTTATTTTGATGTATGCTGTCTAGGACCAGATTGAGATGCATTGCAATGATGAATTCTGGCCATAAGATTTTTTAGGTGCTCTTGAATTATTATGTGGGGTATCTTATCTAAAGCTTCATTGTTCAGCTCAGTTCAGTCATTACGGAGCGAGCGAAGCGAGCGGAGTCTTTCCTTAGAATAACGGAAATTTCTGAGTATGAGCGGCCGGCCGGCCGGCCGGCCGGCCGTGCGGACGCTTTTGCGAGGCTTATATCTCAGCAACCACTTGACCGATTTACATGCGGTAATTTTTGTAGGGTAGCTTCATTCCTTCTACCAAGTATTGGACTATTCCCGATGCATGTGGGTGACCCCTTATGCACGTGCCACGTGCAAAACGAAGAGGTGTCAGTTTTGCAATTGTTGCAATATCTCGGTAACTACTTGGCCGATTGCGCTCAAAGTTGGCATGTAGGTAGGCACCCACTAGGCACTGCATATCCATGTGCCAGAGTTGGGGTGCTGCTGCACGTGCGCACGTGCAGGGGTCGTTTCCAGATCTTGAGAACGGCTCAACCGATTGCGCTCAAATTTGGTACACAGTTTGGGACCGGTTAGTAGGGTGCCGTGCACAAGTCAGTTGTGACCCATTTTGCACGTGCGCACGTGCAGGGTGCCGCTTCCAGATCTCGAGAACGGCTGGGCCGATTGTGCCCAAATTTGGCACATCGCTAGAGACCGGTTAGTAGGGTGCCGTGCACAAGTCAGTTGGAGGTACCCCATCGCAATTTCGCACGTGCAAGGCCCACCCTCTCGCTCGCTCCGTTAGTCGCCCCAAAAGGCGTTATACTGGTATTATTAGTCCTCCCATGTGTTAGTGGCTTCTCAACCATGCTGTTTTTATGCAAATTTATCTTAATCATTATCAGTTTTTATTGGCTAGGTAGTGAGTTTTATTAGGTAAACATGGCAAACTGCATTGCTGCTAGTCATTTTTAACCGTATTTTTTTTAATGAAGATAGATACTTGGTTGATATTAGGTTTATTGAATTTAAAAATAGTCTGAAATGAGGCTTAAAGGTAGACTGCCACCTTTTTTCCACAAAACGGTTTTCACTAGAGCTGAGCCACCTATGTCCCAGACTGAAGTCGGTTTTCCGAAATTCGAACCCGTTTGCGAGAAATCGGAGACCAAAGTTCAGTTTGATGCCATTTTTTTAGTCCAAGAAAACCGACATCTCTACTGTTTATCGATAACTTTGAAACATGAATTTTCTTATCTTTTGGTAAATATGTGCCAAAACTTTGATTGTTTCGAGATCAGAGAAGAATATTGGAGTGTCAAAGTAAAAGTTAAACTTATATATTCAGTAGTTCATTTTTTCCAAAAAAAAAGTGTGGGAAATGGGGTTTAACATGGGCCAGACCCATTCCAAATGAGCCATGATTTTTTTTTTAATGTTTTACGAACTTAAATGCAAAATAAATTAAACATGGCCAATTTCTCATGAAATCATATATTAGTAAATTATAAAATACCATACTTTTTCAAATAAAATGTAATAATCTTATGACCTTGAAGTCTAGTGATGTGTAAACATTGTCGCTAGACATTAACCGATTGATAATTGTATGAAAATCGACAATTTTTTTCGCGATTCACGTGATGATACTTTGTCAGGTGAATTCTAAAATTTTGTTTTGTCCAGGGAATAAATCATAGGCCGATCTGCGAAAACTTTTTGAAGGTGGCAGTCTTCCTACAAATTCAATTGGCAAAGGTCAATAATCAGCAATTTCACAACCAAATTGGGATCTGGTGAGTGTTTAACTCTTATGTATATTAACTTTAATGTCCGACGCATGTTTGCTTACGTACATTTGGCGTAGAAACGTTGTCTTTGTGTGACATGTGAATTTTGGTTCGCTGCCAGGCGAGCTCTCGTTTAATCGCGCCGACTCCCGGCAGGTGGCGGTGGCGGCGCTCGGCGTGGCCGTAGGTGGCGCTGCCGCCGTCGGCTATGCGCTGAACCAGTCGGTGAAGGCGTCCGTGCAGCTGCACCCGCAGAAGCTGCCGTGGAACCACAACGGCATCATCGACTCGCTGGACCATGCCAGGTGAGCCGCAGTGGCCCCGCGCCCGCCATCGCTGGCCAGTGACTGTACAGTTACCTTAGTCTCCAGATCACCTTATCGGGACTCTTGACAGCTGCACTCCGATTGTCCAGGTTCTCACCGGCGCCATTCTGTTCGAGTGTATCCTACGGCGACGCCCACGTTATTTGCCAACAGCCGGTCACTCTTCACAGCTCATGTGCCACTCGTCGGTGGGAAGTGACTGATGTTTTACAGCATTGTACTTGTGCGAAATCTGGACATTTTAAACTTGCCACTACAAACCGTGTTCATTTTTGTGCCGCCGACTGCAGTGCCTGCCCATATTCGCCCGGTCACTGAACGCTAACCCAAAGCCGATGAACTCTGCAGTCTCGGTGCCCTCACGGCGAGCTCGTCTCTGACCGCCGCACGCTGCCCGCAGCGTGCGGCGCGCTGCAGTCTCAGCGCCCCCCCCCCCCCCCCCCCCAGCGACTCACCACCGGCCGCTGTCCGCAGTCTCTGTGTGTCTGTAACCCCGTCCCATCACTGACCGCCGGCCCCTGCCCGCAGCGTGCGGCGCGGCTACGAGGTGTACAAACAGGTGTGCGCGGCGTGTCACAGCATGCGCTACGTGGCCTACCGTAACCTGGTCGGCGTCACCCACACCGAGGACGAAGCAAAGGCCGAGGCCGAACAGATCATGGTGGGTCGCGAGACGGTGTGACGTCAGACCGTGACGTCACAGTCTGTCTGACGGGTGGTGGCGTTAAAATTAGTTGGCAATGGCATCGGGCAGGGTCGTGGGCTATTTTATTGGCGGGGTTCGGGACTCAGGCTTAGCGTTCTTGGCTGTGTGACAAGCATTGTGATTACCTTGGTAATAGCAGGTGACTGCAACAAGTGAACAGCAATCGCATGTTCACTTGCAACCAATCTTACACGTGTAAGAAAACATGCGACCAGGTAATTTGTCATTGAACGTTAAATGTTAGCTACACCTTAATGTTAAGTTTTATTCTTTGCTCATTACTTCACGAACACTTGCACCCCGGTGGTACTCTGTGGACACGGACACTGACATTCTGTCGCTCGTCCACAGGTGACCGACGGCCCGAACGACCAGGGCGAGATGTTCCAGCGGCCGGGCAAGCTGTCCGACTACTTCCCGTCGCCCTACCCCAACGACGAGGCGGCGCGTGCAGCCAACAACGGCGCGCTGCCGCCCGACCTCACCTACATCACCAGCGCGCGCCACGGTGGCGAGGTGGGACTCTGAGCGGGACGGGAGGGACGGGGGGCCGACCCATCACCAGCGCGCGCCACGGCGGCGAGGTGGGGCTCTGAGCGGGACAGGGGGGACGGGGGGCCCGACCTCACCTACATCACCAGCGCGCGCCACGGCGGCGAGGTGGGGACTCTGAGCGGGACGGAGACGGGGAGGGTGTAAGGGGTGTAAACCGTAACTTACTTCTTGTGGAAGACCGTGCCGAGCAGAGCCACTTCTATGGCTCTTGTTTGTTGCCGCATTTCGTCCCGCCCGTGATTACGTAACACGGTGTGTGCCGACAGGACTACCTGTTCCACCTGCTGACGGGCTACTGCGACCCGCCGGCCGGCGTCAAGCTGCAGGACGGACAGTACTACAACCCCTACTTCCCGGGCGGAGCCATCAGCATGGCTCAGGCTCTCTACAACGAGGTGAGGGACGCACCGACCAGAGTCCGGGGCACTGAGAGGGGGGACTTCGTATAAGTTAATGACTTGAACGAGTTCATCAGATAAGAATCACATCAGTGGAAGGAAGGCATTGCGTCAGCGGCGGCCTCCCTGTTGCTGAGAGATGCACTGTCTCGCTCTCGGCTGGCGTGTGTTGAATTTGTGCGAAGAATCTGGATGCTGTTGGGTCTTGAGTTCGATTCCGCGATGAAGCAGAGTTTTATCGTTTCGCCCGCCTGACGCCCGCCCTCCCGCCGCCAGATCATTGAGTACGAGGACGGCACGCCGGCGACTCAGAGCCAGCTGGCCAAGGACGTGACCACCTTCCTCAAGTGGACCGCCGAGCCCGAGCACGACACACGCAAACGCATGATCATCAAGGTCGGTGGCCTGCAGCTGAAGTGAAGTGCCTCTTCTGGGAGATTCAGTGGATTTCTTGTTCCGTGTTCCGCGTGGGGCGTGGGCGCAATTGATTTGTGCTGCTTTTTTCGTGACACTTTTTTTTGTCTTTGTCATAGTTCGTTGTTTCCGTCATTCCTACCATGATTAAAGTTAAGCTGTCGTCGTGGATACCGTTTCGAAGTTGTTTTTCTGTCTGTCTGTGATTATTTTGTCATTGATCTTTGGGCAGTGGTATGTTTTTCTTCCCCACATACCTACGTGCTATTTTCCGATGGTGTGCCAAATTGACCGTGATTCCTTCTTGCAGACAATCATGATTTTCTCGGTGCTGATCGGCATCTCGTACTACATGAAGAGGATGAAGTGGAGCGTCATCAAGTCGAGGAAGCTCGTGTACCGGCCCAAGGACCAGTAGACGGCCGCCGGGAGTGGCGGGCGGTGCGGGCCGGGCCGCCGACCTAGGGTGGCTCCCCGCGCCGCGCCGAACACAGCCCCGGTGACAGTACAGTGTGTGAATGTGAGCGAGCGGCTCCGGCCAGCGCCGGGCTAATACATGGCGACCAGCCACCAGCGGCAGCCTCTGTGGCGACGGATCGGCCGCGTGACCCGGCTTAGCAGAATCCTTTACTCTTCGGAGACAGCCGGCCGAGCCGGCGGCGGCGGCCGTTTTGGTATTTATAGAGTAATTTTCGCATGAGAAGTGCCGGAAAGAGCAGGAGAGGCGCTCGGTCTGACCTAGGCGGGTAACAAGTAATGCAGACGCTGCGTTTATCGCTGCAGATAAAAGCGATAGGAGCTCAGTTGAAGGGCAAGGCGTTGATTTATCAACGCCAGCGGCAGAGCTGAACCGTGTAAATTGTAAATATTCCAAATTGAGTAGCGTTACCAGCCTGTCGGCGGTGAAGGCGATATGAATGTTGTGCGCGCCCGCGGTGACGGCGTGACGCACAATGAATATACGTGACGAATGTCGTGTCAGGAGATGTTTCAGTGGCGACTGACTGGTGCAGTCTCGCGGCTCGACGTTATCGCAGCGGTGTACTGTGAGACGCCGCATGACTGCCTCGAGCCTAGAGCGGCGAGCTAACACACGGACGAACCGGGAACCGCCGGATATTCGGAAAGGCCTTGCTCGACGTGGTATGGTTGGCCGAGGTGCCTCCACGCGTCGATGCTGGATCTTTTAAATCGGACTGACGTCAGCTTTACACAGGGTCATGCGAGACATTGGCAGTCATGGGTGAGAGGCGACCATCACTCCAGTGTAAAAGAGCATGCCTCGATAACTCGACGACTGCGTCGGGTGTGATCGCCCTCGGCGTCTCTGAGATCAGTCCAGGCCGGAAGGTATGGTGAAGGATGGCTGCTTCAGAAAACTTGCTTGTCTGCACTTTGGTCTGGAGAGCTGAGCTATTATAACAGCCAGACAGCACTGTGGCCCCGTGGGTTAGGGAAACCGCCAGATTTTCCTAAGTAGGATTTGAAAAGTCAACACGAGCGCTTAGCTTATATAACGGCTGTTCGAGCGATGCACCTTTGCACATCTCAGTTCCTTCTCGCGTCGTGAGCAAACATAGCTGTCCGAAACGAAGCAATTTGTTCCTATCCGGGATCCCGCATTTAACCCCCCGAAGATCGTGAAGGCCCAGCGTTCTATCTCTCCTTGCTCAGAGCCTGTCCCCGCCCCTGTCCATCGTGTCGGTTGAAAGGTCCTCTGTTCGCTCGGGGCGGCGCCGGCCCTCGAGACAGCGCCGCGCTGGCACGGTGCCAGGTCCGGGGCTCGGTCGCCATGTCCTGTCCGCGGCTCGGGCAGCTGGGGAGTCAGCTGGCGCCCCCTGCGGAGCGCCGTCAGCTGCTGACGCGTCAGCCCGTATCGGGACTGGCGGACGGTGGCCGCCGGAGGAATGAAACCGTCGCCCGCTGCGCGTAGAAGGAACGGTACCGGGGGTGCACACTGCTGAGATATCGCCAGCTCCTTCAGCGCGGCACAGAAAGGTCCGAGTTTTTTTTTTTTTTTGTCCTCCCGGCAAGCCAAGTGGCTATAGCCGGAGTCGCGGTACTGTCACGGTCAGAGAAATCTGACGTTTCAGTCGGCCGCTGGACGGATTCGTGATGTTCATATTTCCTTGCCGACTGTTCCAAGACCGAACGACCATTTTTAGCTAAGCCTCGGTCATCTACTCGATCGGACATAGATCGCAATTCGAGGGTGCACTGCACTCTTATCAGGATGAGCCGATTTCATGCTCGTTTCGCCGCGGGTCCCAGAAGCCCCGCTGTCGCTGGCGGTTGGCGGCCGGTGCGGCGCTGGGCGGGTTGATCGGCGGCCGTGCGCACCTCCGCCAACTGGTCTGTGTCCTGCCAGCCTCAGCTGCGGCGCGCGCTGCTGTCGGCCGGATCTGGCAGTGAGGGAGGCGGCTCCAGGCTCCGGTGGCCGGCCCTCGCCGTTAGATCGATGGTATGTGGCGCCCGCGCCCGCCGACCTCCGCTGGGAACGTCGCCTCCGCTGCCGAGCTAGTTCGATGCTGCTTGTGATGGAATCGGAGGACGAGGCTAGATTCAGTCCCTGCTCTGTTCCTAGGAGGAGGAAGGAATGCTACCGAAGAGCGACTTCTCTCTCTCTCTCTCTCTCTCTCTCTCTCTCTCTCTCTCTCTCTCTCTCTCTCTCTCTCTCTCTCTCTCTCTCTCTCTCTCTCTCTCTCTCTCTCTCTCTCTCTCTCTCTCTCTCTCTCTCTCTCTCTCTATCTCGCTCTCGCTCTCGCTCTCGCTTCTTGCTCTTGCTCTTCCTCTTCCTCTTCCTCTTCCTCTTTTATTTCCCTCTTTTCTCTTCCTCTGATCTATTCTTTTCTTTTATTTCCTCTTGCTCTGAATCACTATCCATATCGTCTGCAGATTATCTATACGGCATGCTGGCACGTTATTCCGCCGTGCGTCGTGCCCCCGCTAATCACCCGGCGCCCGGACGAACTGCTAACCGCTAACGTGACGAAGCACGGGACGTCAGTTCTCCGCCACAAACGCAGTTACGGTGCCCCGAAAAACACCTTGGTCGATGGTAACACCCTGGAACCCCACCGAATCGTCTACCGGTCCTGACTCCGTGCTTGACAGGTCCTCATCGTCACCGATGGCGCCCCTGCACGATGGTGCAGTGGCCGGGTGGCGGGATCGGTGGGTGGGGGAGGAGAGGGGGGACAGTCGGCTCGACTGACTGGTCGACCACCTGCAACACTTCCGACAGGTCTGCGGTGCAGGCAGCTGCGCCCGGGGCCGGGCTGGATCTGCTGCCAGTTGCCACTGTAGGAAATGGATGAATGTCAGACAGCTGCCACCGAGCAGTCCCAGCAGCTGCGAGCAGTGGCCAAACGATATAGGCTGCAGAGATGCCAATTTTTCGAGGGCTGCACGGTTGCACTCACAGTGTTTTCCCCGTCTCAGGAGGCTATAGGGCACGCCCACAGTCATACCATCTTTTGTTGGGGTAACAATAACTCTCTTCGGTTTGAACTTCGAAGACGTGAGAGTTCCGTAAGAATTAGGACTTAGGAGGGTTCCGAACGGTTCCTAGTTCTGGCGGCTGGCGGCTCATTTACGGCGTGGATCGGCCACTTAAGTCGGTGTCTGGAGTGAGTGACCGGTGCAGTGCAGCGGAATGCGTTCTAAACATTAAGGTAGTTACATTATAGGCCAGTTCTTTGTAAGTTTGTACCGAACATGAGCCAGGAGTTCAGCAAGGAGTTCGCTGGATGCAGTCACATTTCGGTCACATGGTGTTCTGTCGGCTGCCGTGTGACTTCTAAACAAACGGTCTGTGTCCTGCAGCACGTGAAGTGCCGAGCGGAGGTTCTTTGAAAGCATCGCGCTGAGCACTCCCAACATTGTCCCAACAACTGTTGAGTGTTTTGGCATCCCAGCAAGAGCGGATTTATTGTAGGAGGCTCAAAGCACTTTTTTTCAAATATAGCCGACGCCAATGCATACAAGGCCGATGCATAATGTGTTGTGGAAATTAAATGGCCTATTTACGCACATGTTTCAAATTTGTGTTATATTCTCATCCATCGACATTAAACATTTTTCTTTGCAGCTCTCTACATATGTGTTGGTGGACGGTGGTCGATGTCAGTGGTCGATGACCGATGTGGATGGTTTGGTTACCTATATGCAATTGTGTGAATGTTATTATCTCGGACTTCGGAGGCGCCCTGTATCGAACCACCAATTCCGCAACTTGGCCTTTCATCGGCGCCGTTTAAATTCCCTCGACACTAAAAGTTCCACAAACATGGTAACGAATACGGTTACGTCGCAGTCTTTTAGTTTCGATTTCCCGTTTCACGGTTTCGATGAGTCACGCACGGTCACAGACTAGACTGACGTCTTAGAACGGTTTGATCACAGATCAAGGCTCTGCTGTTCTATCTGCATGTGTTAACGACCGAACGCCCGGTCGTTCTGAGAGGCCGACTGCCGGTGTTCTTGGCGAAACCTCGACTGCGGCCGGTGTTCTTGGCGAAACCTCGACTGCACTTTGGTCCAAAACCTGGTGTAGTGTTGGGTGTAAGGATATCAGTTGATAAATATAGCACCACAGCGATAAGAGCATCATAACGGCTGAGTTGCCCTGCAACGGTTGTTATGTTTTACCCTGATCCATAGCCATAGAGCGGCTCAATGTCGAATACATCGTCTGGAATCTGGACCGAGTGCAGCCTACTCGTAGGGGAAAGTGCAGGGTAAGACGCCAGACGGTCAGGGTAGGTAAGACGGGCACCCCTTCTGCAGACCAAACCAATAGCGCTACGAGCGAGAAAACTAGGACCAGAATTGCCTTTTCCACTACACACCACCATTGAAGTCTGGTGAATTTGTGTTCAGTCGATAATCTTTTATTTTGATTGCTTTAAAACACTCATTTCATTGAAAACATCCATGATGTATTGTGCAAGCTTTTGTGTGCAGCACTATAGAGTTAAAAACTCGCAATCACTTGTGGTACACTCATATACATTTACCGCGGATTCGCTTTGTCTGCATCAAATTGTCCACAGAGAAAAATCGCGTGCTGAACTTCTGACATTGAGTTTGGGGTAAGACGGGCAACTATATGAATCCAATGGGTCTGTAATGGTGTAAATATTTTTGTTGCTGTAGGAAAAAAAGAAGCATTTCTAATAAGAATATGTTCGATTCCGATACTCACAGACATGTTAGCAATATTCCTTCGGCACAGTTTATTCTCGAATAATGAATGTGAAACGGTTCTACATGGCTTCTGAACTAGGGCCTATATATACGAGCATACGCCTTCTGCACGAATATCGTATACTGCCATTTCCGAAGCACTTGAGACCAACGAGCGACTGTATCAATGCGGCTAACCTCGGGCATTTGTTGCGAGCTGTGCTGGTCGGTGAAAGAAGGTGGCCGTCTTGCCCTACCCATGTGACCGTCTTACCCCATAGGGTGGGGTAAGACGGGTTTTTGCAAGGTTTTGCAAAAATAGCTGCAGTTTATTTGTTGAATCAGGTCTAAGTCTCATCTTCTGGCAAATGGAACTGGAAGTAAAATGTCTAAAAAAAGGTTTTCACTCAGTTTCCCGTTTCTATGATATTTCTAACCGGCCGAAAAATGGCTCCAAAGTTAAAGGGACCCTCCCACCTTCAAAAAAGTTAATGAATTGGCATGAAAGTGATGTCCCTTGGTTCAGAAAGAGCGAAGACGAATATCTACCAAATTTCACCGAAAAATATTCACTGGTTTTCAAGATATTAGGCTTTTACTTTTGTTTACTTTTTGGGATCTCCCCTGTTACTAGCGACTTTATTTGGAAGCAATAATTTGGCAGCCTTAAAGTGCGGCAGACGTTGCGCGCAAAGCAGCGTATACCACCACGTGTTAACGATGGTTTTAGTCTAAGATTTAAAAATCGTTAGATCTCTGCTGACGTCACAAATTCTAAGGGGGCATTCCAATGCATTAGCCCCTTAGAATCCGAAAACTGCAAGTTTGAAATTCCATATCTTCGAATTAAAGCATTTTTCGATGTTGCGAGTGCCCAAACCGGTATTTGCAGGCCATGGCCACCAATTTGGCTATCTCAACTCAAAACTAATGTTAAGGTGGGAGTGTCCCTTTAAGGTGCCCGTCTTACCCCACTTTCCCCTACTAGCCAAACTGGCTGCTGAGCCGCTTACTGTACCTATATTCCAACTCAGTTTCACATGGCCGCAGCCGAACCGATCAAATCCGAGAATCATGATGTGTCTCCAAATGGCAGCCTCCTCCTTGACAGCGGGGCTGCGAAGTCGGAGTCAGAATCGGTCGCAGTCGGAGTCGGAGTCAGAGTCGGTCGGAGTCACCGAAAATCCATCGACCCCGGAGACCTGCTTAATAGTACCGACTTTTGAAGAACGTGAAGAGTATACGACTTTTTCATACAAGGCAGTATAAAGTAGGCGGCTATAGTGTAAAATAGAATTCAGATTTGTTTATTTATTTGCATACACCAACAGAGCAATCTCCACTTACAGGCAAAGTCATAGGCCTAAAAGCAGTAGGTAAATCACAAAAAACAGCATAACATAAAATAAAATGTTGAGTACAATAGTACCTACATTAAAAATATACCTACAGTAAAATTGCACACAAATAAAATAAGCAAAAGCACAGCGCACCAAATACCTCAATAAGAAGCATAGTCAAAGCCAGTAAATATATTTATATAGACTACTGTAAATGAGCCCAGGCTTAAAGTGAATACCTACATTGTATTAAAGTGTAAACTATGATGAACGAATGAATAAAAGAGCAGATTCAGAATCAAGCGTGCATTCGTCGAGGGTCCACAACAAAAGAAGCTTTTCACCTGACATGTAACGTGGACCGATAAAACGTAAGGTAAAATGACATGGCAGTATCGTAGCAGACACAAAGTGCCTATGCATCACATTTGGACGATACCACTTCAGTAACGTCTGAAAAGGAATCGCGTTTTTCCCCTCTCGACGGAGCGATGGCATATACGGATCCAAGTTCGTGTGGGTCAGCATCGTGAGTTGTGATGTGGTTGTGTAGGTCGCAGCACTGGCGGATCCAGACTTGCGTTTTGGGGGGGGGGGGGCCAACTCGTGCAAGGAGCCAAACCTAGGGTACCCCCAAATCCTGTTTTCTCATCGGATTTAGGCCACTTATTTTTCGTCACAGCCCTGAAACGATAATTTTTTTAAACTAAAAAAAAAAATAGAGAGAGAGAAATGGTAGCCCACTCAACCCGTGCCTTAATATTACTTTGAAAACACTTCAAATTGCTTTTGTCGACCACCGCTCCAGGTCGGTGCTTGGCGCAGCCTTCGCGGGCTGGGAGGTGTCGGTTGAACCTCTCTGCCGTTCGGCCCCTGATCAAGCTAGAGCTCGCGGAAAAAACGAGTGTGTTGCCTGTGAGTGACGAGAGGAAGCCGATGATACCCGATTTTAAGGTCCTTGGTAATTGGTTGACCTTCCAGGGCGGTGTTTCACGGTCGCGCTGCCAGCCGCTGCCAGCGCATTCCGCGAGCTAAGGTCAACCTTCGGTAGTGTTGTAGGTATAGGCTAGTTGATGTCTCCATGGAAACCAAAAGTGCCAACAGCGCTGGCAGCGTGCCGTGAAACACCGCCCAGGTCAGGTCACAGACCCAAAAGACGGGAAAATCAGGGCCTGTCAGAACCTCCTAAAGTAAGGCTGTAATAGATTTTTTTGTGCTGATCACGAATTTCATGTTAGTTTGGATCATAGATGATGTCTTCATGCCTTTAGGCCATGTCGGGGCTGGCCAGGTCAGGTCAACCAGGTCAACCAGTACTTATGGGCGTCCGTGTAGCAGGTGTCCGACTACCACTGGCAGCTACGTAACATGATACGAAGGCATCAAAACTACTTCGTAAATGTTCAAATGGTTGCTAAATGCCAAATTCAAAATCAGCTAAACGAAACTATCCTAGAAACATGTTAAACTCGGAAAAGTGCACCGAGGTCATCAAAGGTCAATGACCTGACTTGACCCTAAGGTGACATTGACACCTACCACAATGGTTGGGACCAACATCATTTCACATGTTTGAGCGTTTTAAACCACGAAAAGACTGTAAACGAGCGGATAATGTGAGCCGACATACGCGGAATCGCGATTCCGGCCAAACATGGCCTCAAACATGGCCAAACATATGGTGCGTTCGGAGAGGCACATTCCACGTGGAATCCGTGGAATACTCCATGCGCGCGGAACATTCCCGGAGATTGGCCGTTCAGAGAGATACGCCTCCGAAGTCCGAACGCGGCACGGGGAATATTCCAGGGGACGGTGAATATTCCATGCTCTCCGAACGCACGGATAGTCTCGAGAAATAGGCCACAGGTCAAAGGTCACTTGGGTCAGGGTCATGAAATTTTAAGACTTTGTCAACATGAGGGTGCTAAAGTTTCGTCGCGATCGGATTCATGATAACTTACACGATAACTTCACGCGTCGATCGAGAGGTAAAGTATGCAATAAGAACTTCTTGGGTGAAGACGAGACCAACACTCAAGCTCACATATTTTTAATGATACGGTAGTTTCTACCTACTACGCTACTTTCTCACATTCATATTTCTTAAGTGTTTTTGGGGGCCAAAATACATGTTGCCCCCTTTCAGGCTTGGGGGCATGACCCCGTGGCCCCCCTGGATCCGCTAGGCCGAAACTAACTAGGCCGTTTTCAAACGGTCTGATATTTCAGGTCATGGTTTGCAAACGGCCGGTGTTTTCAGGCTGTTTCATATGCCCTGACTGGGCCAGGCCGTTTGCAAACGGACAATTTTCATACGGCCTGTAACATATATTCATATTTCACCATCTGTCGCAGCATCAAATGCTGATGTGGTGCACTCAAAATCCGGAATTGGTCCTTGGATGCCGTAAGGACCCTTTTAAGAAATAAGTGACCCGACTGACCCCTTAGAGATTGGCCTGAGCTCTGACCGAAATAAGTCTTTTACCGTTTCACGGGAAGGGACAAAAAGGTCCCTGATATGCTTCTTGTACAATTACCAAACAAAACAAGCTTTTCAACGCCAACTCAGTGAGTGTTCCTAAAAAAATTATTGCGCATATTCCGTGAATGAAAAATTGCCGGGTCATGTCAGCAGGGGCGCACCCAGGATTTTCCAGGGGAGGGGGCCCGGGCTCAAAGGGGCCTCCGTGTTCCGCTTGCCAGGGGGCCTTTTCTCTATCGAGGGGGCCTCCAAATGGCTTACTTTTTGACGGCCTCTGTATGTTTGGTGACGTTCTTAGCGTTATTAGTAAAGCTTAACCCTCACCCTGGCAGGGGGGTCGATGCGACCCCCCCCTAAGGTTTTTCAAAGATAGCGTAAAATTGGCGGCGCGCAACGCCGCTAAATTTGGCACAACCTATGGGGCAACCTTTTTTCATGTGATCTGCAAATTTCAGGTCCGGTCGACCTTGGGTCAGGCCACCATGTCAGAAAAACGGGTACAAGGTTATGGTCAAATTTAATTTTTTATGTACCTGTCCAACGCACAGTTTTGGACTGATTTCCTTCAAACTTTCAGGATGTGCTAAGTTCACCGAGCTGTATAATATGTAGTTCGTTTTTTATGTCACTGACCTGAGGTCAGTTAGGGGTCATTACGTCGTAATGTTAAGCCTATGGGAAAATATTCAAATAACTCCTATTCGGAAAATATAGAGATGTCCGCTTCGTTGTATCCCTTTTGTTCTTGCAACATTAAGCATTTCAACCATTCCTAAGACTTAAGTTTTACTTAAGTTGTGCACTTAAGTACACTTTAATACCTACACTTTTAAGTACACTTAAGCAAACAAAAAAAAGTATATCATTCGACACGCCTTGACGTGCTGAGTTCACTGGTGCTTTTGTTTTGCTCTATCTTAACCCGCGCCGGGCCGGGGGTGTTTGAACACCCCCCCCCCCCCGGCGGCTTTTCGCAGCTCCGCGCCGCCGTTTTTAACACACCTGTTCGTGCATCTTTTCCGCACATGCTGTGAAAATTTCAGACCCAGGTCTCTCAAGGTCAGGTCAGAAACAAATTAGAATGTTCGTCATGGCTACACCGACCGCACGATTGCCTTGAAACTTTCAGCGATTGATGAGAGTAACAGTGTATCTCGTGTATCCTATAAAAGCGTGCATAAAAACCTATTAAACGTGTATCTCGGAATTTCGATATCGGTGACCTAAGGTCAGGTCAATTTTGCGACCTCTCTATTATAATTCAATGGGAGAAAATTGAAAGGCGTCTGTTTTGCACGAACGCCATTCTAGACACTCTCAAACATCGGGATGTAGGTAAAATGGACACACTGAACCCGAAAATTGCACCTGTGACCCGGAGTGTGACCCCTCGTTCTGAGATGTCCCCGAGGTCATCTCAGGTCACGAATAGTATCTAACAGTTTTTTGCTAATAACTTCTGATAGAGGCATGATAGAGCGATGAAAACGCCTTAGATGTGTTCGGCTCGACGATGCGGATCGACTGATATGCAACATGACCTTTTCCGGTCAGGTCCTGAGGTCAAATTTTTAAGTTGACTTTTCAAGGTCAACTTATAGTTCATTCGACGCGTTTTGACAAGAGGAACACGATTCTGGCAAAAGTAATGTGCCTTTTTTGAGTCAGAAGTTATTGCCGAAAAACACTGTTCGTAAAAAAACGGCTATTTTTGGAGTTTTTGCCCTCTGGAGGCTAAACCGTTGACCTGAGGTCAAATCTGAGGACATATTGGCGAAAGAGCGTCAAAAGAGCTATCGAATGCGCTTTTCCGCGGCGCTGTAGCTCTATCGGTTCCCGAGTTAGCCGTTGGCAGTTTCCAAAATGTTGAAATAGCCAACATTTTACCTTTGGTGACCTCTGGTAACCTGACCTTTGACCTGACCCAAAGAATGACTGAAGTGTTTTCGTACTTATTTTGGACGCTCTTTTGAATGCCGCTTACCGCGTGTCGCTACGTGACCCAGGAGCCGAGTTAGAAGGGGGGTTTTCAGACACCCCCCCCCCGGCCCGGCGCGGAAGTCGCGGAGCACCTGCCCGGCGCGGGTTAATTAGATCAAAAGTTATCAGCGAAAACTTTTGACCTGTTTTAGCAAATTTTTTACAATTATACCTCCCAAAAACCCCTAAATATTGACCTAGAGCAACCAAATTTGCACAGGGACGAGGATTTTAAGAGGGCCACCTACCTACCAAATTTGGTATTTCTAGGTGCCATAGGATCCAATCGCGAGGGGGGTCGCATCGACCCCCCCCCCTCTGCCAGGCCGCGTTATGAAAAATGCCCTGCCAGGGCGAGGCGCTGCCCGGATAGGACCTCTTGTGAAGAGGGGCCTCCTATCCAGAGATGGCCTCTTTCCCAGAGACGGTCTCCTTCCAGAGGGGATCCAGAGAGAGTCCTGCCAGAAGGGGCCTCTTGTGCAGAGGGAGCCTTCAATCAGGAGAGGGCATAAAGGGTCTCGTTCAAGAGGCCAGAGGGGCCTCCTGACTCCTGCCCAGAAAGGGCCCCTGTGCAGAGGAAGCCTCGGGGTCTCCTGCCCATAAAGGAGCTCCTGCCAGATGGGGCCTCCTGGCTCCTGCCTAGATAGGGCCCTCTGTGCAGAAGGGAGCGTCCCATCCAGAAGGGGCCTCCTAAGCATAAAAGGTCCTCTGCCAGAGGGGACTCCTGCCCATAAAGGGTCTCCTGCCAGAGGGGGCCTCCTGGCTCCTGCCCACAAAGGGCCTCCTGTGCAGAGGGAGTCTCGGGGCCTCCTGCCCATATAGGATCTCCTGCCAGAGGGGGCCTCCTGGCTCCTACCCAGATAGGACATTTTGTGCAGAGGGGGCCTCCTGACTGCTGCCAAGATATGTCCTCTTATGCAGAGAGAGACTCCCATCCAGAGAGGGCCTCCTGCCCAGAAAGGGTCTCCTGCAAGAGGCCAGAGGGGCCCCCTGACTCCGGCCCAGAAAGGGCCCCTAAGTAGAGGAAACCTCGGGGCCTCCTGCCCAGTATAAGATTTCCTGCCAGAGGGGGCCTCCTGCCCAGTATAAGATTTCCTGCCAGAGGGGGCCTCCTGGCTCCCACCCAGATAGGGCCATCTGTGCAGAAGGGAGCCTCCCATGCAGAAGGGGCCTACTAAGCAGAAAAGGTGTCCTGCCAGAGGGGCCTCCTGCCTATAAAGGCTTTCCTGCCAGAGGGGGCCTCCTGCTCCTGTCCAGAAAGGGCCTCCTGTGAAGAGCGAGCCTCGGGGGCCTCCTGCTCATGAATGATCTCCTGCCAGAGGGGGCCTCTTGATTCCTGCCCAGATAGGGCCTCTTGTGAGAGGTGCCTCAAATCCAGAAGGGGCCTCCTGTGCATAAAAGGTCCCCTGCCAGACGGGGCCTCCTGCCCATCAAGGGTCGCTTACCAGAGGGGGCCTCCTGTGCAGAGGGAGCCTCGGGGGCCTCCTGCCCATGAAGGATCTCCTGCCAGAGGGGGCCTCTTGATTCCTGCCCAGATAGGGCCTCCTGTGAGAAGGTGCCTCACATCCAGAAGGGGCCTCCTGCCCATCAAGGGTCGCCTACCAGAGGGGGCCTCCTGGCCTCTGCCCAGATAGTGCATCTTGTGCAGAATTATAGTAGGTTAGGCAGGAAAGTCAAGTGTAAAAGTACCCTAAGCGGTGCTCAGGGGGCCTCCTAATTATGACCGAGCGGGGGGGGGGCCCGGGCCCCAAGGCCCCCCCCCTTGGGTGCGTCACTGCATGTCAGGTCAGGCTGCCAGAGCAAGTTTGTTAACTTGACAGTTCAATCGATAGGTATGCAATAAGACCTTCTCGGGTGACGACAAGACATGACGACACTTTATGAAGGAAGCTAGTAAACCCGGTGGTTTCTCCATAGGCACGGGAACCGAGGCAGTGGGGACAGCTTGCCCACCCCCCAACTATGGGGCCGTGGGGGCGGTGCCCCCACAACTTTCAGACGGAATACCCCATTTTTTGCAAATGTTTTCTTTTTTTGTTGAAAAAAGCCAAGGGATGAAAAATAAGTGGCCCAAAACCGGTGAGAAAACTAGATTCGGGGGGGACCCTAGGTTGATCTCTGTTATGGTGTGCCCCCCCCCCCCAGTCTGAAAGTAGTTCCCGCACCCCTGAGTTTCTCTACGCTATTGAATCACGCCGGTGATTCTAACTTTTAGGTATCTACTACGCAACCTTCTCACATTAATTTTTCTTCAAGCGTTTTGGGAGGGGGGCCAAAAGATATGTTCAAAAGCCCTTTCAGGCTTTTGGGGGGCCATGGCCCCGGTGGCCCCCTCCCTGAATCCACCAGTGGGGGGCGGTGCCACCACAACTTTCAGATGGAATACCGCCCTTTTTGCAAATGTTTTCTTTTTTTGTTGAAAAAGCCAAGAGATGAAAAATAAGTGGCCTAAAACCGGTGAGAAACTAGATTTGGGGGGACCCTAGGTTGATCTCTATTATGGTGTGCCCCCCCCCCCCCCAGTCTGAAAGTAGTTCCCGCACCCCTGACTTTCTCTACGCTATTGAATCACGCTGCTGATTCTAGTAGGTATCTACTACGCAACCATCTCACATTAATTTTTCTTCAAGCGTTTTGGGGGGGGCCAAAAGATATGTTGGCCCCCCCTTTCAGGCTTTTGGGGGGGGCCATGGCCCCGGTGGCCCCCCCCCCTGGATCCGCCAGTGGGTCGCAGTCGTAATGATCCCAGTGACGCGTGAATTTTTGACGTAAAACGAAAAATTAGACTCACATCGCTCGCGTTTGCCATCGAAAGACAGTCGGCGAAAGCAGCAGGCGTTTCAGCAATTAGGAATGTTTACTGATCAATATCAAAATCAGTCGCCTTGCTCTAGCTGCTTCAATTAGGGCATATGCAAGTCGCAAGCTTTGATGCAAAGCTTGGCTGAATGTGATATCATGTGAATATCAAATTAACCCGAAAATGCAGTGGCGTATCGGGCAACCGATTACATTATCGGCCCTTTTAGGCATCGATCTCGATGCCTTTTAATTATTACCAGTCAAGTTCCAAAAAAACATGGTAACCAATGCGTTTACTTACTAAGTTCCGTATAGTGCCGCATGCCTAACTATGCCTAACAACTAATGCACAGTCGGGCCTCCCCGTCCCGGTTCGGGGTCGTGGCTGCATTGCCGGCGTGTCTTGTGATGTACTACATGTATTTCAGACCCCGTGAGACCCTGTTTTTCGGCGATAATTTCTTCAGTTTTTGTCTAATTGGCTTGAAATTTTGACATTAGACATTTCAGCTCAAGCGCCGATTTTCATCAATATGGTCTCTTAACAAAATGTCAATATCTAGAGCACTTGTCATTGGCTCGTAATGCTAATTAGATTTTGCACCCGTATAGAGGCTCGTTCGCTACCGCAGTGGATTGGATGGGAGCGCTGGCCAATCACGTTGCGCCGGGCCCAACTAAGCTCCGCCCACTGGCCGTGACCGCGCTGGGTCTATGCAGGCTCAGTCGGCGGCAGCACCGCGGAGAGGTCGCGTGGGGGCTGTGCACTGGAAACATACATGGAATCGACAGGAAGTGCCTGAGCGAAAGCTTGCTCTTCATTTGGGGAAGTTGGTAACCGCTTCTCTCTTTTTGGTATATCAACACCGATCCAGCTCAGAATATGAAGAAATAAGAATAATCAAAATGAGGATATTAACCTCCCCAGAACCAACATGAAATAGAGAGCTGAGTCATGCACTATCTGAATATCTGAATGAATGCACATTCTGGCGCCTACCTCATGGTCAGGTCGTGCCACTATTCTGTCACCTATGACATCATGCGAAGCCTCTGCACTACTCGAAAATATCGATGTGGTTGGCTGCGTCAATTGCTGTTTCTGAAGACGCTGTTATACCTAACTATGCAGAAAAAACAGAGTAGGATTATTAGTCGCGAGCACTTCCGATTGCCTCAGACATCGCTCCACGAGCTGTGTTCGTTATTCGGGAAGCGTTGAGAAGGGAGCAGAAATGTGATGTGCGATTTATTGCGCATGGTAGAAATGTGACATCATAATAAGGGAAACAAGCGCATAGGCTAGTAATCATGTCTTTTTGTCATACTAAAGTAACATTTCAAGCTTTCCAATAGTGAGGCAGTAGGGTACTTGCTTACAGGTATCTTAATTATTTGCATTTTGCAGTTCAACACGAAAGCCTGGGGTCAAGTCAGTCCGGTGACCTCAATCTAGCCAATTATAAAATGGGCTAGTTCTGAAGGTGTTCAATCACATGAATCCATCTCAAGCATACGCATAAGCATAATATATTTCATGTTTTAACCACACTTCTTAAATGCTACGGTGTAACTGTTTACCATGTCTTGCAAATTTGACGTAGGTTGACCGACGTCTTGCATGTCAGTTCACAGTCAATTGACATCAACGGCCTTTTTTAATGACGTTCAATCAAGCAAAAATGCAGTCACTAGCCCTGAACTTAGTATTAAAGCAGATATATCTTTATTGATTAACAAGGTGCAGGTTAATTTGCGATAAATGCAATACCGAAGGCCAGTGCGCTAATAACGAGCGCTAGTTTCTGCTGTATCGTTATTACTGCAACGGCAACCGCAAGGCAGCCACGTCCAATGCGAGCCGCCCCGGTCCGGCATACGGCCTTGGGTGCGGCGGCTACTGCCCCGTCGGCTCCACGCATCCGACTGACCGGCCAAGGTCACCGCTCCGTCCGCCGGGAGGGCGGAGCTTAATGGTCACGTGCCTGTGACGTCACGCCTACGTACGGATAGCCTCTACTCCACTGACGGATTTACGGAGCTGAGTTTAACATTACGAGGCAACGACAAGTACCCTAACAATTGATATTTTGTTAAGAGACCATACTAGCGAAAATTGGCGCTTGAGCTGAAATGTGCTGTGCGAAAATTTGAAGCCAATTGGATAAATATTAAATAAATTATCGCCGAAAAACAGGGTCTCATGGGATCTGAAATGCATTATGCATAGGTAGTAGGTATATCAATACAGTAAAAGGTACCCCTGCAGCTGGTTTCACTCGACTAGTCCAGCCGCTGCAGGTTTGCTCAGGCCCTACTCCGCTCAGCTGCTGGTTCACTCGCCGCTCTGGTCAGCACTGCAGCCCCAGCCATCACACGCCCAGCCGCTCAGGCTCAGCCGTTGCACTGGTCCCCCCAGCCCGCTCAGTCGCTGGTCCGCTCACCGGCTGGACCGTACTCCTGCCCCGCCCCAGGTGCCCCTCACCAAGCTGCAGTGCTGGTCCACCCAGCCCGCTCAGTGGCCGCCCCCGGACGCGGTGCACCTCAGCCAGCCGCCCAGCTGCACGGTGCGCTGGCTCGCTCACCCGCTGGCCGTTCACCTCCTCCCACAGCCTCCCAGCCGGCGCTGAGGCTCGCCAGCCGGCCGGCCGGACCGGGCTGAGGCCTGCGCCACGTCACGGCGCCGCGCTCCTGTCCGTACCGACTGGAGCGTGCGCCGTGCGCCGTGCGCCGAGCACCGAGCACCGAACACCCGGCGGCGTGGAAAGACGTCCCGGGTGTGAGCCCGTCCATGTTGCCAGATCTGGGAGACGCCCGGAGGCCGGACCAGTGAATGTTCACACTTCACCTCACAGTCGGTAGAATCATATGCTCCGGGCGGGCAGTTTATGTTTGGGGGACGATGCTCCGGTGACGGTTGGCTGGCGCGGCTAGCGGTAAATCTGACTAAAACCGGCCTCTGTTTCTGGTCGTAATGAGCTTGTGTGGAATTACCTATATGTCCTCCTGAGCAACAGGCAGCAGATTTTGCTGTGTCGTGTCACTATCCGTGGTCAATTGTCTCGTCTCGCGCCCCACAACTGTTCCAACAGTCGCGTCGGCATATACCTAACATACGGACTACGGTACGGTTAACTTCATCTTTGATCACCTATATGGCGGGCTGAGAGCGCCTCAGCACACAAATACCAACGCTCAGTGCCTCATCCCTGCCCTCCCTCCCTCCTCGGCCGTCGGTAGTCACGTGTCGTGGGGTCACCGTCCCGTGCCCCCCGGCGCCGCGGGCCATAACCCGTGACGTCATACGCCTACGGGCTGCGGTGGGAGGGGCCGGAGGTGCCGGGCGGTCGGCTGGACCAGTCTACCCGGTCCATTCTCATACACATGCTCGCCTCCAGTACCCACTACCCAACCCTCGTCTCTTCGACAGAGAAGCGGAAGCCGAACTAAAATCAAAATAGAACGGAAAGATAGGATGTTTCCATGACGGACCACTTGCTTCCCCGATATCTGGTTCTAGTCCTAGACGGTCCATTGAGGCGCTCAAATAATTTATTGCGGGACCATTATTGTTTGATGGCTTGTTAGTTTGATTTTGTCCTCATATAGACAACAGACATTCAAGTACACCTATAGAGCACGGTCGATTTTGTATGTTTTGTGTACTTTCAAAATGTAGGTCGATTTTGCCCGGTTGATCTTGTTCGATTTTATCATTAGGTATCTATAAAGCTTTAAGACTGAAACAGACTCTTTCCACAGTCAGGAAATCGCATGCGAGAGCCTATTCAAATGCATTATAATCCTTCCTGCATCAATCGCATGCGGGAGGTGCGTACGATTGATGAGACTTGCGAGCGTGAGTTGATATGTTTTATCCCGCACCGTTTACAATTGCTTCACGTGCAAAGAGAGAGAATTATCAGATGTCGTAAGGACGTATAAATAAACTGGACTGACGATCCCAATGGACCTCCTATGGAAGATAGTGAAGCCGACAAGGCGCCATTTTACGTTGCCAAAAACCCGTGCTCTGAAAGGTCTACGAACCATTACAATTGGAATTGCGTCTAAACGGATGATCGGATCGAGATGCTGGTGGTACCGTTCGATGGGTAATGCTTTGAGGCAGGTGATGATGCATGACACAGGTCATTCGGTGTCACGTGGCGCGTGCCACGTGCCGACAAAGTCGGGAAGGGCAAAAAACCTAAGCGACGCTCCAAATTAAACGGTGGACGGCACAGGTGCCAAATTCACAGGTCACATGTCCCGGTGTTTGACCATTACCATATGGTATGCTCGGCAGCAGGGGGTGCGGAATGCACGCGTCAGGGGCGAAAAACATGTTTTGAGGATGCATCCTCCGATTCCGGAAAACCTTGACCTAGGCACACCAAATTTGGCACACTGACACTACTGGACGAGCGCTTTAAGGCGCTGTGCAAATAGATGTGCTGGGGTACACGGTGCACGTGCTGTGCACGTGCAAACCTTTTGATGTTGCACTCTGTGTCACATATACGGGCAGAGCGGGTAGCGCTAGCAAGCTCAAAGTGCCAAATTTACACAGGCCACCCAGAATGCATTCCAGCATAGTTATTGAGCATATCTATCTCCTGGTGGACCCCAAAGGTGCGCTCTGCACGTGCAAAAAATTATCCGCGCCGGGCGGTGGGGATGCTTGGACACCCCATGTAGGTTTATGTAAATATCTCGAAAACGGCGTTGTGGAGCGCCGCCGTTTTTAGCACACCCTTTCATGAATCTTTTTCACACATGCTGCAAAACTTTCAGACCCAGGTCACTCAAGGTTAGGTCACCAGGTTACGTCCAAGTGGCCTTACCTTAGGAAAAGTTATAATGCCCGTCATAGCTACACAGACTGAACAATCGGTCTAAAACGTTGGCCTATAGTCGATGGTCGATAGTCGATGGTCGATGGCCACCTATGGTCGATGATGACGACAACAACAACGTTCGTCGGTCCCCCTGGTCGGCTCACCATTTAGGTGCTGATCCATTTGAAAATGGGAGATGATATCACTTTTGCCTACTCCAGTAGGTACCCATCACCCTCACGTGAGGCAAAGGACACAAAACATAGACGAGCGGTGTCGCCTGAAGAAGTTCGTTATGTGCTGGCAATAGCTAGTAGGTACCACAGTTTGATAAACAAATCACCAATTATCTCAAAGCAAGAATTGAGAGTAACCGCAGATTGTTTGATACGGTCTTTGAAACGGCAAACCATTTCTTTTGTCAAATTCGGGCTCCAAAACTTTTAGCTACCCAGCAACGCAAATTTACGCTACCATCGCCCGATAGCGCAGCATAGGCATCTTTGTTTCCACGTTGTTTGCGCCTGTAGTGATACTGTACCGCAATAACCATTATCTTAATCTTTCACCCATAGATGGCAGTAGCAGAGCGCCTGCATCTATGCTGTGCCGCAGTGCTTTTACAATACGAACTGAGCATTGAGCAAGCACGGTGTAATACGATTATGTGGTGGCCTGGACCGGTGACCGCGGCCAAGAAGAAATGGCTCCAACTTGACTGAGTAGCGGTAAATCAGCATCTGATATTAAGTTATTATTACGAGACCATGTTTGGCCGGAATCGTGATTCGGCGTACGTCGGCGCGCACTAGCAGCGCGTTTGCTGTCTTTTCGTGGTTTCAAGCGTTCAAACATGTGATGTGATGTTGGTCACATGCAATATGGTGATTGGTGGGTGTCAAGGTCACGTGAAAGTTAGGTCAAGGTCACTGACCTTTAATGACCTTGGTTCACCTTTTCGAGTTTTACATGTTTCTAGGACAGTTTTTGGAGCTGATTTGATTTCGAATTTAGCATTCAGTTCAACATTTAAGAAGTTATAGTTTTAGTGCATTCGTAACATGTTACGACGCCATCAGTGGTGGTGGACACCTACTATGGATAAGATACTTTACTATGGATAAGATACTTTACGTATACCTATATAGTGCTCTTAATAATCGCCGCCAACGTTTTAGACCGATTGTTCAGTCTGTGTAGCTATGACGGGCATTATAACTTTTCCTAAGGTAAGGCTTCTTGGACGTAACCGGGTGACCTAACCTTGAGTGACCTGGGTCTGAAAGTTATGCAGCATGCGTGAAAAAGATGCATGAAAGGGTGTGCTAAAAACGGCGGCGCTCCACAACGCCGTTTTCGAGATATATTTACATAAACCTACATGGGGTGTCCAAGCATCCCAACCGCCCGGCGCGGATAATTTTTTGCACGTGCAGAGCGCACCTTTGGGGTCCACCAGGAGATAGATATGCTCAATAACTATGCTGGAATGCATTCTGGGTGGCCTGTGTAAATTTGGCACTTTGAGCTTGCCAGCGCTACCCGCCCTACCCGCATGTGTGACACAGAGTGCAACATCAAAAGGTTTGCACGTGCACAGCACGTGCACCGTGTACCCAAGCACGCCTATTTATACAGCACCTTAAAGCGCGTGTCCATCAGTGTCAGTGTACCAAATTTGGTGTGCCTAGGTCAAGGTTTTCCGGAATCGGAGGATGCATCCTCAAAACATGTTTTTCGCCCCTGGCGTGTGCATTCCGCACCCCCTGCTGCCGAGCATACCATATGGTAATGGTCAAACACCGGGACATGTGACCTGTGAATTTGGCACCTGTGCCGTCCACGGTTTAATTTGGAGCGTCGCTTAAAGGTTTTTGCCCTTCCCGCCTTTGTCGGCACGTGGCACGCGCCACGTGACACCGAATGACCTGTGTCATGCATCATCACCTGCCTCAAAGCATTACCCATCGAACGGTACCACCAGCATCTCGATCCGATCATCCGTTTAGACGCAATTCCAATTGTAATGGTTCGATGACCTTTCAGAGCAAGGGTTTTTGGCAACGTAAAATGGCGCCTTGTCGGCTTCACCTGAATGGAGGTGGTTGCGGGTCCAGTTTAATTATACGTCCGTGCGTTTAACTGATTCGTTCAAGATTACTACAACATAAGGTTGGACAGATCGTGACGTCACGGGGGCTTGGTATATTTATTTAGTATTCAACTAGATTTGACCTTTGATTAAATTTGACCTCAGGTCAAGGTCATGACCTGACCGGAAAGGGTCATGTTGCATATCTGTCGACCCGTATCGTCGATCTGAACACATCTAAGGCGTTTTCATCGCTCTAGCATGCCTCTATCAAAAGTTATTTGCGAAAAACTGTTAGATACCATTCGTGACCTAAGATGACCTCAGGGCATAAACAAGGGTCACGGACACCATTTTCATGTTCAGTGTGTCTAAACCACTTGTAATTCGGTGTTTGGGAGTGTTTGTAATGTCTTTCGTCCAAAAGAGGCGCATTTCAATTTTCTCCCATTGACTTATAATGGGGAGGTCGCAAAATTGACCTGACCTTAGGTCATTGATATCAAAATTCTGAGATATACATTTTGTACATGCTATTGCTCTTAGCAATCGCTGAAAGTTTCAAAGCGATCGGTCACTCGGTGTAGCTATGACAGACATTGAAACTTTATGAGGTGAGGTCACTTCAAGTGACCTGGTGACCTGACCTTGAATAACCTTGGTCTGAAATTTTCACAACATGTGTAGAATTGATGTATGATAAGGTGTACCAAAAATGGCGGCGGAGATATTCGCGAAAAAACACGTAAATCTAATGGGTTTTCACTCTTCTCATAGCACTATAGCATGTTTGCATGGGTCACGGCTGCAATTTGCCGATTGAGTGTGTCATGTTATCTTTCATTCGATGTTTCATTCGAGTGTTTAGTTGACTTTGGTCCATAGGAGTCTTATTCCTAGGCAAGGTCAATTGGCGTGACCGAGTGACCTGACCTTAAGCGACTCGGGTTATTGTGATTGGCTTGATGTCGTTGTGTTATTAAAATTCAAATGTCCAATTTAGCTTATCTAAACAAAAAAAAAACCAAAAAATGCCAGAAACAAAACCCGATACATCGAGCCCAAAAGCGAAAAAGAGTCCGAAGAAAAAAGACTCAAAAGTCTTTAATGGAGCCGGAAATTTTGCGATTGGTTGCTGACGGACTTGCTGACGAAACGTCGTCCGTCGATCGTTTGCGAGAGGTGTCCCCTCCACTTCCGGTTGCTAGGGACTCTTGGTTGCTATGGCTTACGTCACCAGGGCTTGAACTCCTTTGCCAGATAAGATTTGGTGGGGGCTGGTGGGGGCAAACGTTAGTGACGATTAACAATCTGTGTCTGCTTCTCCTTGTCTCTGGCTCTGCTGAAATATGTCGTATTTTTATATAAGATGTATTTTTTTTACATTTATGCGCCCGAAAGACATCGGCGGTACGCGATTAAATTATTAAACCGCTCGTAGGTAGAACAAATCTTTTGGCGAGACGTTTAAAAGATTTGTTCTACCTACATAGGTACTCGCGGTTTAATATATACCAGTAAAACGCCTTTTGGGCGAAGAACGAGCGAGCGAGATAGTGAGCCTGCACGTGCGGAAGGGCGAGAGGGTGCTTCCAACGGGCTTGCGCAAAGCACCCTTCTAACCGGTCGCTAGCGGTGTGCCAAATTTGAACGCAATCGGCCCAGCCGTTCCTGAGATCTGGAAGCGGCATTCTGCACGTGCGCACGTGCAAACGGGTCCAAAATGACTTTTGCACGGCACCCTACTAACTGGTCCCCAACTGTGTACCAAATTTGAGCGCAATCGGCCCAGCCGTTCTCGAGATCTGGAAACGCCCCCTGCACGTGCGCACGTGCAGTAGCACCCTAACCGCAACACATGGGAATGCATTGCCTGGTGGGTGCCTACTTGTATGCCAAGTTTCAGCGAAATCGCCCCAGTAATTACCGAGTTACTGAAATGGGAACAAATTTGGCACCTCTTATTGTTGTATTTTGCACGTGCACTGGGGGTGACCCACATGCATCGAGAGTATCCTATTTTGGGTAGAAGAGCTGCTGCTACCCTACAAAAATTACCGTTAGTCAATCGCCCAAGCGGCTGCTGAGATATGAGCCTCTCAAAATCACTACTTTTGCAAAACAGCTTGAACACCCTTGACTTTTCACGTGGCCGGTGGCACGTGCCACGACGGTCACTGAGATGTATCAAAAGTAGTCAATTACGGGGTAGAAGGGATGGGGCTACCCAACAAAAAAGACCGCAGGCCAATCGGTCCAGCGGTTGCTGAGATATAAGCCTCTCAAAAGCGTTACAGGCCGGGCCGGGCCGGGCCGGGCCGGGCCGGGCCGGGCCGCTCATACTGAGATTTTTCCGTTATATTGAAAAGACTCACTTCGCTCGCTGCGCTCGCTCGCTCGTAATCAATAGGCTCTCGCATACGATTTCCTGACTGCAGAAAGAGTCTGTTTCAGCCTTTAGGGGAAAGTGGGGCAATGCCGAAACTTTTCTGTTTGAGACTCTGTAACAGACAAACAAAGCCGTCAGTAGAAAATCCAGCGGCATTTCTGACAAGCCTCATCAATTGACTAGGGTAGACCGGGGCAAGTCGCCCCGCCGAGGTAAAACGCCTCACCGATGTTTCTCGGAACTGGCAAGGTTCTGGGGAAACATCCTCTCTTCTATAAAACGTGCACTATTTGATCAGATCATCAGTATATGAGCAGACTGGAAAGAAATTGTGATGACTCTTTAGGGAGATATAGCCCAAAATGTGTTTTTTGAGTGATTTTTATGCTTTGTTGTCAGATTATGCATCATGGCGTTCTTTTATGGTCCACATCAGGTTAACGACCTTTATGTATATTGAACAGCTATTGTCTAACGCTTTATAATGCCGGGTTGGTTCGTGTTAAATTATGTCTTGCTGGAGTGCAGGGTGTTGTTGTCTGACCGAACTGCGTGATGGCCGATGGGGTAAAACGCCCCAGTAGGTCGCGGGGCAAAAAGCCCCATGGGGCGTTTTACCTCATGTGTTGTTCGGACTACCCACTTTCTAATGTTCGGTAGCTGGCGAACAGTAAGTTTCTATTCATTTACCTATATGCATAGGCGGTCCCAGGGGGGGGGGGGGGCCACGGGGGCCATGGCCCCCCCTTTGGTGCTGAAAGGTGGGGCCATACTATCTTTTGGCCCCACCTTTCAGATCGAACAAAAGTCCTAGAAAGCTTTTTGTATGTTTCATTTTCTTTCTTGCGCCATCAAAGGGCGTAAATTTCACTCATGAGTGGGCCCAGTTTCGCATTCTGTCAATTTGGCGGTCAGCGTCGCTGGCACCGGTTCACGAGTATGGCCGGATCTTATATGGAATATCAGCGTGGGTTTAATTGAGGCTCTCTAGGCCCAACAATGGCTGGCATGAGACCCTCTTCGGCAGTGGCGGGTGGGCCCTGCCAAATGAGCGTGGCTCTACGACACTAAAGTAAGACCTCATGGGTTTGTGCTGTGCACCTCAGAAGCCCGGTGGTGACGCCGTATGCCGGCTTGGTTTCTTAAGGATTAGCGTGGGACTTGGGACCTCCGGAGCCTGCATAGAGTTTACATGAACTAGTACCTATGCAATCTCAGAGGCCTGTGTATTGTGTACACAGTGGCGGTCGCGGTGGGGGGGGGGGGCATCAGGGCCATGCCCCCCAAAGGCCAATAAAGGGGCCATCATTTCATTTGCCCTCCCCCTCAAACAACCGATGGGCCACCATAGGTGTATGGGGCCCTGGCCCTTATTCGATCGTCACGAGGCTCAAAAAACCCACTCCCAGCTATTAATATAGCTCCCACACCGGTCTTTGAGCGTCCTACACTGACCTCTGAGAGAACTTCAGTGGCGGTCAAGCGCCCACGTTGGCCGCTAAGAGCCCACATTGACCTCTGAAGCCCCACATCTGGCTTATGAGGGCCCCTAACCGGCCTCAGGGGCCCCAACCGGCGTCTGAGCGTCTCACGCCGGTCTCTGGTGGCCTTATTTCTGTCTCTGGAGTCCCAAGACGAACCTTAGGTGCCAATGAGGGCCCCGCACTGGTTGCTAAAGACCCGATGCCGGCCTCTAAGGGCCTGCATTGGCCTCTGAGGAGGGCCCATCTTGGGGCCTGCTGGCCTCTGGGGTCCAACGACGGCTCATGCCGGTCTTTTAGAGCCCCACGCTGACCTCTGAGGGCCCCATGTTGGCCTGTAATGAGTGAGGACCCACATTAGCTTCTGAGAGCCCAACACGGTCTCTGATAGTCTCAAACTACTGGCCTTTGCAGTTTGCAGGCCCTGTACTGGTCTCTGAGGGCCCTAAACTGGCCTCTAAGTGAAAACATACATGGGTGGGCTTCTGAAGATCAGAGGGCTTACGCAGACTGCTGCGACCTGCACAGCCTGCCCTTAGGTACGTTGGTCCTGATCAAGATCACTTTACGTCCTGATGGTCCCGCGTAGATTCCCTCATATTTCGAAGTCGGGACCCCATGAGCCGTTGTGGTTCCTGGGGCTGGCAGAGACTGATGAAGTCCTCAGGGCTCAGGGCCAGTCTTTTTAGCATGAGGACTAGGCAGGTTGAGTGAGCCCCAATAGAGCTGTTTCGAAGCCCGCAGGAGTTGCACGCGGCCAATTTTGAAAGCCAGGAACCTTTGGTCTCCAGAGGTCGGTCAGTCGGTGTACCTACTCTCTCCCGCCGCCACACAACTATATGTGTAAATGTCATAGTCTGAAAATGCTCTCTGGGTTTCACATGCTTGTTCAAAGCAAGAGGTAGGTATCTGTACTTTTCCGAATTGTTTTATAGTGGTAAGGTCATGAATCCGCGTGCCCAACCTTCCAGTATATGCTACACCGATCCGTCGCCATGGTGCAGTGGCCTGACCGGTGGAAACACCGTGGACGGGAAATGGAACTGGTGATTTTGCCTTAAATTTAGCTTTAAGATTCCACGCAAGAATGAGATGGATGAAGCATAAGTAGTGCCAACTGCGCGGCACCTCGTGGACGTAAAACATTAGCCGATCACCCCCCCCCCCCCCTCCGGTGCCGGATTAATGTTATGTCCCGCGAGTGTGAGTTTGGCCCCCCCTTTTGCTAGCGGCTGCGACCGCCAGTGCCTATATGTACTTTTCTCAGCAACTGGATGGCAAAGGAAGTATTTTGTTAACATTTGCATTGCAACACTGAAAAAAAATCGGGGAACCCCATTTCTTACAATCTGACACCACATACTCCAAAATACTCCTAAATTAGGCTCCGTTTTCATGATTTTAGGATGTCATGGGTGTTGTGACACCCGACACGGGAGCCCCATTACCTTTTGACGCCGCAAAAATGTACATGACCCCCTTGGGAGAGGTTCGGCTAGCGAACTCCCCAAAAATTGCAGGCCAAAAAATTGGAGTGTCGCTGAGACACCCCCGTTGAAACCCCTCTGGGGTGTCATTATCCTGGAGTGACACCCCGTGTTTTCAGCTTCAAATCCTACCGATAGATGGCGCAAACTAAAGTTGGTAAAATCGGGACCTGTTTTTCACGAATGGCTGGTGCATGTTTGGAGCTAAGGCAAAAGCGTGCATAGCGTAGAGTGGCCAACTATATCATGATGATATCTAGACTGATTACCGTGTCATACGTTGGTCGTGCACACTACAGGGCGCCGCAAGGCCGCGAACGGAAAGAGTAACTCCTCACCCGGTTATAAATATAGTCTGAGATTCTCGTTCCGAAGGACATTTAATTCTCGCCGGGAGTTTTTCGGAAGTATAGGGGAGTGAAACTCCTCTGAGAGATTCCCTGCTGAAGGCGCGCGGTTCCCCGCGTGGGGGTCAGGAACAATATGGGGAGTTATATCAGAAAAATAGGGGAGTTGAGCTGCTATATTTTACACCCTAATTTGGGAGTTTCACACCCTGTCGGGTGCTTAAGGACCAAAAAGGGGTGCTCGGCTGATATTTGAGGGGTGTCACCTGCAGTCTAACGGAACCCCATGTGGGCCGGCGCTGACCCCCCTTTAGCGGCTGCAACTCCCCACTATGCGTCGAAACCCTCCTGGGGTGTACGCCAAACACCCCATTTATAATAGCTCAGCGACTCCCCTCAAAACACCCCACTCGGGTGTTATTTTTGACATGACCGTCAATACCCCGTACAGGGTGTCATTTTTTCTTTCAGTGAATAATGTATTATTTGGCCTTATGAGGCAGGTGAAAAACCTGCTCATACAATAGTGTAATAGCTGAACACCTGATAGGAAGGAAGGTGCTAACTTCAGCGCCTATACCTTCCAAGGTCTAACGGACCTCTCATATAAGATTTAGTCAACTAGCATGTTTAATCTTTAATCTAGAGTATGGGGCTTCTTGCCCCAGGCCGTGGGGCGTTTTGCCCTGGGGTTGAGGCAAAATGCCTCATTTGCAGTTGTTTCACAAATCACTTCCTAGCTAGGAGTCCGATCATAAGTGAATGAATTTGAGGGGTGGAATTTAAAGTAAAATGTCCAAAGAACGCATTGAGCACAAATTTGGCCTTCCAGCTGAGGTGGGACAAAAGCCACGTGACAAAATAAATTATCTGGGGCGTCTTGCCCCAGGCTACCCTATACATCGCAAATGTGCTTTTGTGCCATTGATCTTTGAGTCAGCTGAGATAAAGACAAATGTCCAAAAAGAGAAACTACGGGGAATGCCGATAACATATGAGGAATGCCGAAAACCTTTTTAATTTGATTTTTCACTTTCAAAACTAATTTTAAATTCAACATGAATAAATGAACCCCAATGGAAAATAGTCTCAAAGGCTTCAGAGCACGCCCCTAGCCTCATCCTTCTTCACTTCCCTAGTCGTCTGAGTGAAGCAGCGGCCGCGCCTGGTTGAATGGCGGTGCCGCCGTGCCGAGCCCAATAAAAACGACGGTTCAATCCGCCGACAGTGTTTTTGCACTGCAAAATCACTTTTAAAAAATTCCCACAATTTCGGCTTTACCCCAGTGACCCATGTCGTTGCTGCATATAGGTAACCGTTGAATGCTTATGTCCAACAGTCTCTTCTGTCACTATATATAGGTCGTCAAACACAGCGAGCGAGACGTTCTTCATTGTACTTACCTAGTACCTACAATACCTAATACCTATTACCTACTGACTTATCTGCAATCAGCACCGATATACGGTGATGGACAACAACGCCAATTACATTTTTTGTCCTGGTGAGAAGCTGGCATGCGTGAAATTACGATGACGCCGAAGGCAATCTCTGTCAAGTATAAATATAACACATGATAACGTACTCTTATGATACCAGTAAGAAGTTATTTTCTCCAAAAGAGACTGGATTAAGTCCGAGTCTGCTCTTCTTGAAGCCCCGACAATACAGCCAACGTTTCGAACCGTTTAGGTGAAGGACGAAATCGTGAAGAATGCCTACATATCTGCAATGCTTTATGACAGACGTCACTGTTTCATATAAAGGGTTCATCCGATCGTGCATACACGTAGCTACACCTCCAGCAGTCACAGCCGCATCAGCGGAGCCTCGGAATGGCTATCAAATGTGAATGTCTAATCAGCCTCACACGACACAAGCGCGTCGTCGGTGGCCCACACCATCGACGACCTGCACCACGTCACGGTATCTCGCCGGTAGACGACGGAACACAGCAACACATACAGGAGCCGACTGGCGGCTTCTGTCGACTGCACTTCCTTTATGTTGGGCATGGTGAGACGACTCGCGAGTTACGAGGCCGCTCTTCTGAGTCTGACACCAAACGTCAGACGTCTCCACGCTCGCTTACCTCAATGAGTAGGCAACGGAGGCGGATTAGTAACCGCTGCTACGTGATCAGGGATTTCGATCGAAGACTTCTCATTTCAGCCCCGAGCTTCAATTGAATTTGGCTCGAATCGTAGCTCTGACTTGTCATTGTGTGTCCTTCTGGGTGGGGTCCTCGCTTCTCTCCGAAATTTGCCCAAATACCAGCGATTAAACGGGTCAAACCAATGCACCAGGCAATCGGTGATTCGGTATGGACCACTGAACGGATGGCCTTTGAAGTGAAGTCGCACTGTCGCAGATCTCAAGCTCCTGAGCCTGTCAACGCGGCGCTGATACGGTCTGCAGACAGTAGCGGCGGAACACCTTCAATTAGGGGGGGGGGGGGCACTGCCGACTTATGGTCCCATTCTTTCCATGCAACGCCCATAGGGCTAATGTTAAAATGCCCAAATCAAGGGGGCACGGTGCCCCCCCTCCCCCCGTTCCGCCTCCTATGTCTTCAGACCCTATCAGGCCAGCGGTGGGCTGACGGGCGGAATAGAAACGGGATACCAATCCTTATCGACGCCGAACAACGAAGCGTGCTGAGTGCTGACCAACTTACAGTCACTTCCCGATGCCGAGGAGCGGTTTGGAGAGCGCCAGAGAGCGCCGTCCTCCGTCCGTCGGCGCGGTGCCGCGGGCCCGGTGAGTTTCACCTGGCCAAGGCCGCCGGCAGCAGCGGTGACGTCACCTCACCGAGCAGTGACGTCACCAGGAGCCGATCTCTTCGGGTCGTCGGAGGCGGGCGGCCCGTTTCCGGGCCCCGACGGCTGGGACGGGGCGGCGATAGTGATTGCTGTGGTTCCCGCCGTCACTCGTTCAGTGCTGCAGGAAAATCAACTGTTTCCTTGGAGTGCACCGGAACGTTTTGGATGACGAGTGTTCGCGACTGCCGACGTAATGGACAGCGAAATAGTCATCGTCCTATGAACAAGAACGTTAGACAATGGCGCCACAGTTGAAACTCGACCGGTCCCGACTGAGGCGGTATGGACTGGAGCCGCCCCCGTTCCGCGGCGGCCACCCGCGACCTGCCGCAGAGGCCGGCACCGCTGACGCCGCGGCCCGCCCGCTCGGCCGGCCTCCACCGCGGCCCGCCCGCCAGCCGGCTGGCTCGGGCCGCTCCGTACAGCCCCTGACATCGAGACCCCGCACAGCGGCCGCCCGACTCGCCCGGCTCCTCGGCGTCCGACCGCCGCAGAGACCGTATAGCGTCAATATCGATTTATTCACGCAAAGACGGGGAATCCAAGACCCGGCTGATCGACCATGTGCTGAAGGAATTTCACTATCCTTCGGGTTATCTGTTGCCAGCGTTTCGCGTTCTTGCATTTCCTTCTTGATCGTCCGCCGGCGCCCTGCCGACGCTGCCGCCCGCGCGGTCGCTTTGTTTACCGACGGCGGCCGGCTGGGCCAGGGGCTGGGCGGCGGCGGCGGCAGCGGCCTCCCCCGGCGCGCAGAGTGGGCTCGTCCGGACGCTGGGAGTGCGGCTGGCGCTGCGGCGCCGCCTGGCTGCCAGCAGACCTCCGCAGCCGGTGGAGACGCCTGGCACGGCGGAGCGGGGTGGAGAATAGCTGAGAGAGGGGAGGAAGAATACTACGGTCGCTGCGGTGAGTACCGAGTAGTGTCAGTGGGGTAGTGCTCGTGATGGGATTTGCAGTGGGGAGGGGTTGTTGTCTTGTCCTGATGCCAGTGGTGATGGTCGATGAACATTCTCCGGCGCGAGGTCTTGTCGCTGTCCTTGACACCGGCGTGTTGGCTCTCACTCGTAGCGGTGACCCGATTTCCGTCATCGTGATTATGTTCCAGTCGGTGCTGACGTGAGTTGGCCGTCTTTTTGCGTGTGACGCCGCTTCGCTGAGCTCCCGTCATGGTGGTGCTGCGTGGGCAGGGACTTGTTGGCTCTACTGCGCATGCGCAAACAGCCGATGACTCGCGCAGGGCGGACGGCAGCGTCGTGTTGCTGGACTGACGCGCAGTAGATATACAGTACGACTGCCGTAGGCTGTCACTGGTTTGGAGGCGGCTCTGAACTGCCTGTGGGGGCCGGCCGTCCAGTGACTGACGTCACAGTTCGCGGCCCGGGGGGCTGGGGGTCAGCCAGTGACCGGTGCACCCCTACGACTCTGGTCCGGCCGGACCTCTGTCCATTGATCCGGCGGTCGGCCGGCAGACGGTGGCACTGGCACGATCAGACGTGCCGCCCGGTGCCGAGTACCCCACAGGTCCGCCGGTCAGGGCCCTCAGACACCGCGTGGTGGCCCGGCCCACGTGACCGGCCGGCCCGTGCAGCCAGCGGGCCACGTGACCTGCCGCGGAGGACCGGCTGCTGCTGCTGCTGCTGGCACGCTGCTGCTGCTGCTGCTGCTGTGTCACACGCTTGATGACTGATAGGACATCAAAGCGAAACAATTGCACATGTCCTGGTGTTTGGGTGGTTGGTACGGGTGCCTGTGGTCGTTTCTGGTGTACCCAGGAAAGAATGAGCCCGGATGACATGCTGCCCGGCCCTGGTGATTTGGGAATTACTTGGTATGGACATGATGGATACGTGTTGGCCTGTTTGGAATAGCAACGGCACAAAGACGATTCAAAACGATTCTCGGACGTTTCAAACACCTGCAAGCCGCTAGCTCGGCTTCTTCCTCGCCAGGACGATCGAAATGTTTGGAACCTGTGTCGACCCGAATTGGTCTTCAGATTTACGGCCTCACAATTTTGCATGCATTGCCTGAGTAAATGTGGGGCTTCTGCATATGTTAAGTGGAACTGAACGTCTCGACTCTTGAACGTCGACAGCAATTGACATGCATCATTCCTGGCCCCATTTGGGCGGTCCACAATAAGCCCACCTCAAATAGGTAGAAGGTTTACTGGTTGTATTATCTGCTTGCTGATTTAATTATACCGTGGCCATTGCCCATTGCCAGTCACCATTCGTCAACACAATAAAGGTCTTCTTGATCGCAGAGCAAGAGCAATAATGATCGCAGCGACACGATTTTGGCACCATCGCGTTTGTATGTCTAGCCAGTAGCCACGTCTAGCTTTTCATCAGAAAGAGCCAGCCCCATGGGTGGAGAACCTGCCCCGGCCACCCCGGCCACGGCCGGGGTAACTTTCAGCCCGGGGTAACTTTTTCACTCTTATACCTAAATCCTAAAATCTTCCTCCATAAGAGAAAAACTATCGTTCTTCGGATGTTGACTGCCATGGGTGTAATATTGCAAATTGGGCAGTGCTTTCCGCGATAACTTATTTTCGGACCTGCGATAACGATAAAACGATTAAGACAGTTTTGCGATAACGATACCTAAACGATAAACGATTTTTTTTTTCAAAAAATTAAAAGCGATAGCGATAAAACGATAAAACGATAATTGTTTTAACAGCGATAACGAAACGATAAACGATAAAACGATAACGATAATTGTTATTAAATAGCGATAACGAAACGATAAACGATATAACGATAACGTTAATTGTTTTTAACAGAGATAACAAAAGCGATAAGAAATACAGCTTAAATAATTGTACTTACAGTTTATTTGCAGATCTATACACTTAGCAGATGGCAACAGGTTGCGCACACATATACCTACTGTCGCGCGGCATGCACTGTCGATCGTCTTCCATTTTTCCATCATCCGGGTTTACATTTTATCGTTTATCGTTCATAATTTTTGTAACTTGCAATAAGTGGATGAGCGATAATTTTGAAAATTTAGCGATAAACGATAACGATAACCGATTTACTTAACAGCGATAATTATCGTTTATCGTTTATCGCTCATCCTATCGCATGCGGAAACCACTGAAATCGGGTAGGTATTGACTTAACGAGCCATAATCTCCAACTCTATAGACCCGCGTGTGGTTGCCAATACCTGCAGATTGCTCTCAATGAATCATACTCAATTTCGAAAATTTGGCATTCCTTCGGCGCACTATATCAGAACCACTGCTGTCTGTTTGACAAAAAGCTAAGCATTTTTTTAAAACAAATTTGGCCCGAACCTTTTAAATGGAAGGATTTACAAGGACAGATGCAGAGCACCCGCTAAGCGGAGCTTGCTGCGCTGGCCCTGCCCTCTACCTTCCGAGTTTCGATGATGTAATTACTGATCCATGGCAGAAGTTAGAGCCCGAAGCTGAGCGTACACACAAAGCCGCGCACGGCCGGTCCTTCTCCCTGACTTCGGCTGACTTCGATTGGCCTGCCACCAACCGCAACCATACCCGTCAGGATGCTCAACACCGAGCGCCCGTCGTGATTCGAACCCGGACTGTTGTACACATTCAAGTTAGCGGGGCCCTTTCTCGACTCGCAAGCTCAATTTGAGAGGAAGTTGTTTTTAAACAACTGATGAACTTATGATTACCTTAAAACATTGCTGGCAGCGCTCTAACTTGCTATAGGTACGTCGCCACCATCTTCGCGGAAAAGAAGAATTGCCCGAGGGCAGGAAAAAATTCTGGACTTATATCAAGCCTGATCTAGCTCGATCAGGAGCCTCGATAGGTTACACGCTTTAAAAATGTCAATATGGGCGTTACGAGTCGACATTCTAGCAGGTCACGCTTTTCCGACTTTTGGGTCATCGACCTGACCTGAAGGTCAGCCTATGACCTAGGACTTTAAAATCGGGTAACATCGGCTTCCTCCCGTCACGGGCCACACGCTCGATTTTCCTCGAAGCTCTAGCTCGATCGTGAGGGGCCGAACGGGGGTCCACATAGTCCCTCCACCCTTTACCTACTAGTTAGCAGAGGCGGATCCAGCTCAGAGGTTTGGGGGGGGGGGCAAACCATAAAAATTTATCGATTCTTTCCATGCATCGTCCATAGGCGTAATGTTAAAATCATGCCGTTTGGGGGGGGGCAAATGCCCATTTTGCCCCCCCTGGATCCGCCACTGCTAGTTAGACGCTATAAAAAGTGCGATACGGGCGAGGGTTAAACTTAATATTAACTGCCTTTTTCTCCTGGACTAATAGCGTGAATTGCATGTGTAATCGCACCGTAGTTATTGCGTATGCGTAGTGGTAGGAATCTTGCTGACTATTTGACTTTTTTCTGACCCGATCTCCGGAATCTCGCCTAAATCGTGGCACATCTATTCATCATCCCTACGTCTTAGATATCGCCTCAACGTCTGGTAGGCTGCTTCCTTATCAACAGTCACCTCAACTGCCGGCTCAAGTATTTCTAATGGTCATACTGATCGCTAGAGGAGAATCCTATTTATGTGACACCGCGTGCTGCTTTTGCCGACTAGCCTCTGCATGCTCGTCGCCTCGTCGTTCGTATGAACCTCTGCGAGTCGCTCGTCGGTCGTCGGGCCCAAGTATGTCCGTGTAGAGGCCAGCGGGCTTTAGCTTGATCGAATCATTTCGAGCCTGCGGCTGGACTATCGGCGCTATATCGATGACTCTCCCTTGGGTCAGCGTTTCTACTGTCACTGCAGATCTTTTTCGTAATGGAGTGGTCGTACGAGCGACAAATATGTAACGCGCACAGCCGTGGGTCGTTTACCGAATCGACACTAACTGCCGATAGTTTGGCTTATTTTCGTGCCCTAAAACGTTTCTGATGGAATCGCATCTATAGTTACAGACACAGTTTCGGACCGTGCTCATTGCTCCGCTGACTCCTGAGTTAAGCTGAACCCACCGGTCACGATGCATAGATGTTCCGCGACTCATTGTGACTGGCGTACCGCGTGGGTCATTTGTTGCTGGAGCATGGTTTGTCGGGGCCAAGTTTTCTGCTCCGTCCTCGATCAACGTCCTGGTGAACGGAAAAAAACTATGGGCTGTAATCAACTCATCAGTCAGGCAGGGCGCTGAACACGGGTCTGGAACCATGCATTGGTGACTGCCTGCTGAGCACCTCTCCGCGTTATGCGCTCTCAGCAGCCCTTCGTCAGCAGCTCTCCGTCAGCAGCCCCCGAGCAGCCGGCGCGCGCCGGCAGTCGGCCCGCTCCGGAGGATGACTCAGCCGGCCGCTCTGCCTCTGCCTCCCTGGGCGGCGCGCGGCGGCCCTCTGCCCGGACCGTCCGCTCGGCCTGCGCTCGATACGCCGACCTCGGCGTCAGCAGGCGCCACGTCTGCCGCCGGCCGCCGACGGCGCGCCACGTCCGCCGCTTGCGACACGGCGCGCCGGCGAAGCGGAGCCGCGCCGCGCCGCGCCGCGGCCGCTGGCTGGGCAGCTGGCAGGCGCGCGGCGGCGGCGGCGTGGGCGCATGTCGTGCTGGCGGCCCGCCGCGCGGCGCACGGCGGGCGGTGTGGTGCAGCGGCCGCCGACCGCTCCCTGAAGCCAGACGCTGTCGGCCGGCCGACGGGGCACAGAGGCCGGGGCGGGGTGGGGGAGCGACTGCAGCGGACAGACTCCAGGCCAGGGCTGGTCGGCCAATCTCTGGCAGTCGACGTGATGTTTAACGTCAGCGTCATGTCAACTACTCTTGTTGCAGCCGCGTTAAAAATATCCATGGGCACAGATAACAGTCCATGAGCCACGCTTCATGCTTTGTTATTTAGCAGTGAAGAGCATTTGTTAGGCTATGAAATGGCGAATAGGCGGTTTTCACTCGTAGAAGATTCCGCTGCGATGAAAAGTAACGAGTCGGGTATGAAGGTCGTTCTTCTTAGAATTTCGAAGTAACGTTGGTGTCCACAGCATTCCTATCATTTGATATTTATGTTTAGCCCCATTAATATTGAATGCGACATGCCCTTCGCAGTGCAATCTTACGGGATGCCGGCCGCTTTACCCTCCTGTAAACGTCCTGATATATGCTGAGGATAGCATGCTTCCCGCACCACAATAGCGCCGTCCCTCCTGTTAAACTCTGCACCATTCCCAGGCTTAATCGGTGCTTTATGATGCGACACGCGCACTGTGCAGTGGATCCTGAGACACCCGTCTATGAGTGTGCGGTCCAGTTTTCGCGGAGGATGGCTTTCTCGTCGTTGGTTCTCTCATAAATCGACTGCTGTTGACCTCCTTGTTCTTCGCTAAACCCGTGAGAGGTTACTGTTAGTCGATGCTAAGCGACTCCTCTAGACAACTGCCAGCTTGGCATTTCCATTTAAGTCACACCTACCAGGCGCGCTCCTGATAGCTCTCACGTGAGTCGCGCCCCTGAGTACGCCGGTACCTGCCAACCACCTCCCCCTGAGGCGGTGCCTGAGGGCGCCCGTGCCAGCCGCCTCCACCCGAGAGCACGCCTGGGGGCGCCTCTGTCTGGGCGTCGGCGTCAAACCGGCTCGGAGCTCGGGGACGGCGCCGGATAGCCCCTCCTGTTGAGCCGCCGGCACTTTATCTGCAGCTCTCTGCCGCCGCTCGGAGCGAGGAGCGGCAGCACCGGAGCGTACCAAGAAACACGCTGATAGCGAACCACGGAGACGGGGCCAGAGGCCAGGCATTCTTCCACCACAAAAAGAAGTGATGGGTGAAAGAAGGGACTTAAGAAAGGTGCAGGTCTCACAGAACTGGTCGGAACTGGAGCGCGGAGGGATTTGGACGGTGGTATTTCCGTGAGCGCCGACCGGTGCGGAGCTCTGTCCCGTTGGACGGCTCACGACCTGCCCGCGGTCGGGATGGGGATACTGGGGCCCGACTGGGGGTCGGTGAAGGGACATTCTTGTCGCCACCGCCGCGCCACCGTCCTCGGGGCGCGGCGCCCGGCCTCTGTGGCTCCTCCGGGCCACAGGCGGCGTCAGGTGCAGAATGCGGTGGGGCAAGGGCGGCGCCAGGTGCGGGATGAGGTGGGGTAGTGATGACGGCACAGACCGCCGTCCTAGCTGATTTTTGGTCGATGGTTGAAGGCTGTTGACGTCTGAATCGTTCACTGCTGACCACTTCTTACCAATAGCTTCTGACTGTTAATCATTGTCCGTTTATTTCTAGTCATGGCCGCTAGCGGTTGAGTGCTGCCTGCTAACCGGCTGCCGCTGATAAATAAATCGCTGGCTGTTGACTCCCGATGGCGGCTGGCTCCGTGTCTGATTTGCCGCGCGATACGCTGGCGGCCGCCCGGTGCAGGGGCGTAGGCAGGGGGGGGGCCACTGGGCCATGGCCCCCCCCTTGGGCGCCGAAGGCGCCCTTTGCGATTGGAGGGCGCCGAAGGCGCCCTCCAATCGCAAATGCAATTGTGATATAATCGAATCGAAAAACAATCGCGACTGGAGGGCGCCCTCCAATCGCGAATGTGTTTACAGGGAAAATACGGATGGAGGGCGCCCTCGGAGGACGCCCATTCCAAATACGCCCTCCAAATACGGTTGGAGGGCTCCCTCAGGCGCCCTCCAACCACATTTGTAGGCTGTAGCTCTCTAAGCGTAACGGTGGTCGCCTATGTAAGCCGCTGTCCTGTAAATAAGCGCCCTCTCACCCGAAGGCGCCCTCCTGTAGGTCGCCACCCTGCTACACATTGCCGCCCTTCTGCTGATCGGTGTCCTCATAATTATTGGCGCTCTCCTACCTATTGAGCCCTCATGTGAAATTTTGAAGGCCGCCTTTCTCCCTTTTGGCACCCTCTTGTTCAGTGCCGCCCTCCTACCTATTGGTTCCCTAGTCCTTCCTGTTGAATGTTAATCGGGGCCCTTCTCCTATTGGCGCCCTCGTGTAGATCGCCGCCCTCCTAACCACTGGCACCCTCCTGTTGATCACCGCCCTCCTATCCACTGGCACCTTCCTGTTGACCAGCGCCCTCCGCACAGACGCCCTCCTGTTCGTGTCATCCTCTTGAGCAAAGGCGCCCTCCTCACCATTGCCACCCCCATTTTAATCGTCACCCTTCCGCTCATTGGCGACTTCCAGTTGATGACCGCCCTCCCACCTATTGGCGACCTCTTGTTGATCGCCACCCTCCTATTGGTGCTCTCCTGTTCCTCGCCACCCTCTTACCTGGTGGCGCCCTTCTGTTGATTGTTGATCGGCGCCCTCCTGCCTATTGGTGCCCTCCTGTTGATCGCTGCCCTTCTATCCATTGGCGCCCTCCTGCTGCTCGCCAACTTCCTACCTATCGGTGCCCTACTGTCGAAACTCGGGATGTTGATCGGGGCTCTTCTACCTATTAGTGCCCTCCTGTGGATCGCAGCCCTTCTACCTATTGGCAACATCCGTTGATCGCTGCCCTCCTATCATTTATTTACTCCTTTGGCATGTTTTTCAACTTAGTCGTTCTATTGCACATAGTTGATGTCTTGCCTGTGAAAACTGCCACAAATGAACGTGCATTCAGCACAATGAATGAAGTATCTATACCTACCAAAACTATCTACGCTCTACGATGCATAAAACACGTCTTTGGTCTTAACGGATTGATCCTACTTTACGTGCATCATGGCATCTATATGGATTACGATTAAGTATTGTCAACAGGTTCGGGCGCAACAGCAGGCATCTGAAGTTTCGGTGATTGAAACTGGTTATGTGAGTACACTGTATGCATCTGTGAGAAGGCTATGAAGGCTGGTCTGAGGTAATTTGGATGATGTTTACGCATCTCGCGCTCCGGTATCAATCCGATACGGTGATCTGGTGCGTAGATATGCCACCGCCAATAAACTTTTATACATCGACACCCATGAGCCAAGCTTTCTGTACAGTTTGTGTGGCAGCGGCCCGACCAAACCTTAGGTATTTTTTACACCTTCAAATTTGGTAAAAGAGCGAGAGGAGCTTTGAACAGTGATCGTATAAAAGGCGTGCCTAAAAAGCGGAGGAAAAGGTTGTTTTCAAAAATTTCGCGCGCCTTCGGCGCAGCATTTCAAGAACACTTGACCTTTTGTGACCTGGAGTATAAAGAATACACACGATGCAAAATCAATGCAGCACGACCTATACGAGGTTACGCAAAAAAAAAACTGGTGGCATGGTAAAAAACGCCTCCCAACCCCCCAACCCCCACTGAGCGATTTTTTATCTCGCGACCGTATGGCGCCCTCCTTGGGTGAGGTGGCGCCCTCCAAACCCTTGGCCCCCCCCTTCGCGATTTTCTAAATACGCCGCTGGCCCGGTGCCGTTCCACAAATGTCAGCGACCAGCGGCGTCTGCAGTGACTGGTCGCCGGCCCTGTCACCGTTCACTGGTCACTGATCAGTGGTCAGCCGGGTCTGCTGTGATCTGGGACTCCGCTGTCGGTCACGGCATTTAGAGCTGGTGGAGAGGCCCCGAGCACTCCTAACGCGCGCTGAAGGAGTAAGCACTGAACAGCCTATAGACTTTGCTTTACTCCTTTAGGCGCTCTTGCTGGCTGCTCGGGTCCGTCTGCCTGTCTAGTGTCTATCTGTGTCGTTATCTATCTGTCTGTTGTGTTCTTACTGGAAAAACACGACGCCTTCTTCACCATGGGCAGCCCTGGAGACGAACCGAGTGCTGTCCGCCTCGGTCACGGGCTGACTGGTGGAACGCGACTGGGTGTCCTGTCAGACCGGACTGGCGCCTGGGGCCCCGCAGGGTCCGGCCGCTGCCGCCGCGCCTGCCGCCGGCTGGCTGTCAGGGAGGCTCCGCGGGCGATCGAACGGTCGTGCCGGTCCCGCCGACCGCCGGGGGTGCCAGCTGTGGGCCGCCGTCTGCCGACTGCAGCTGCCAACACAGGCACGGAGCGCCGGCCGGCCCGAGCGGCGGCTGACCGGGACGGACCGAGCCCAGGCAGACTGGACAGACTCAGCGCCGTCCGCTGGCGACCGCGCTGCACGTGCTCCCGATCGAAGAGCATTGCCAAAGGCATAGAGGGCAATGCTGGATGCAAAGCAGCTCGGTTGTTTAATGGACCGAACTGAAGCCAGGCGGGAATTCCACCTGATGTAATTGATTCACCTACTTTCTTCCGTAACGGAAGCTTCAAATGGTGTGATTATGGAATGAGTGCTATACCAGCAACTGTGTCGCGTTACGCCTCCAGTCGCTGTGCCTCTGACGCAGCGCCTCCACTTGTGGCGCAGTATGGCTCCACTGTCTGTCAGTACCGCGGTGCCTCCACTGCCGCTGTGGCGCAGCGCCTCAATTGCCGCTGGCTGTGACACAGCTCACACCTCCATTGGCTGTGTCGGTGCGCTGACCATCGATTGTCGGCGCGGCTGCTGTTGATGGCTGGATGGTGCCTAGCAGCCCCCGCCGGTCGGTCGGGCGCGCCTCCGGACGACACAGCACTGCCCAAGGTCGCCCAACTGTATAAGACGTGCTCACAGGGCTGGGAGTCGGCGGCGGCGCTCGTAGAACGAAACCATTGCACAGCGCCTGTGATGCGTGGGGCCTGAATGCCCGCCGAGCGATTGCTCCATATGATTGTTTTTTATGTTGACCTGATTTGTTGCCAAAGCATTACGGTCTGTTTTATCTCTGCCCATGTTGGTTGAGTTTAATCGTGTTCAACGGAGCCTTAAATAGGTATCTGTCTCAAACTGCGGCACGAATTCCAGCCAGACTTTATCCATTGTCCGTAATGTTGAGAGAGCTGGCTGACTTCCTGTTTTCACCATCAGCGATTACAGGAATATAAATGTAGCTTTAATTAAATGGAACGTTGATTTTTTTGCTTTCCATGCCATCTATTTCATTCATTCATTCATTCATTCATTCATTCATTCATTCATTCATTCATTCAGTCATTCGTTCCATCTTATTAATTCATTCGCCCATTTTTCCATCCATTCATTCGCTTACTGGACATTTGAAACACTTCACTGCAATGACGATGGACACTGCTACGCCCGATGTACTTGGACAGTTTTAAGTTTTCTTACGTCGATCGGATCACATTTTAGACACTTTCGATGCCTACTATCTTATGCTAGCTCGGCGTAGTCGGCACGCGTTTATTGAGTCAAGAGCGTAGTCGCACAGCGTTGGCGCTATCTCCAGCGTTTGGACTTCGGTCCTACGTTGGCTTCACGGGCTTGTGATTTACACCATCACCGGTTTCGTTGGACCCGCATGGCTGGCCATTCTGATCAGCGGTATGCGATAAAGCTCGGACGGTCGAAGATGGTCACTGGTCAGCGACCGAGGTAGCCGCTCGGCTGTGAGTGTATGTACTTCTGGCTTCATCATAACTGTGCGTATATCGGAGCAGCAAATGGAAGGAAAATAATGTGTAATATATTATTTTAGTTCCAGACTTGCAGCACTTGATCCTTCCAACACATCGTCATTAGGAAGATCGTTCCTGCTGAGTTCCACACCATAACAATCCCGCCAGTGGTTGCCTATTCCATGACCTCAGCTCTCCGGGAGCGGTGCCGCTGCACCATGCCACGGCACCGGCCGGGCCCCTGTCCTGTGTCCACGGCGCCCCCGTCCTGCCTTCCCAGACAGGCCACGTGACCAGGCTGCACGGCCGTCCGCGGGCCGCGCGGCCGATCACGTGACCGGGCCGGAAGCCGTACACCCTGTGGCTGATGGTGACGATGTGGCTGGCTAACAGCGCCGGCCGGCGGGTCAGGAGGAGGCGGCTGGCGGCAGCGGAGCGTCCAGCGGCACCGGTTTTCACTTACAGCAAGCAACATCGGACGGTGCCCTCTAAATACCTACTCGTACTTAGTGACAATGTTGGGAATGTGTAGGAAGCCACCGTCGCTCGATGAGCAAACGGGTATGAGAGGGCGAACTCTTGGCACCGGGCTAGGCTGACCGACCTGTGGAATGTTCACCGCTCAATTGATTAGACGAGACATGTGACAGTGCACACCACATTGACATATGACGGTTGTCTATATACTCTGAGGCACACGGCCCAGAGCTACAGAGACATCGGCATTCAATGCAGTGCTTCTGCTGAGCCAGGTGGTCCAATGTTTAACCCGCGCACCGACGGGGGTCTGCGCCAACTTAGTACCGACGGGGGGGGGGGGGCGGATGACCGCCCCCCCCCCCTGAGATCTCGAGAACGAAGCAAGATAGCGACAAGCGGTAAACGGCATCGGATACGCACGGTCAAGATCTACAATTTTTACTAAGGTCATTTTCAGGTCAGGTCAAAGATGACGTCACAGGAGTCGAAAAAGTCAAAATGGCGGCGCTAAATATGGAGAGAGTTTTTCTCAAATAACTTTCGAATTAGTCAAGATAGGAACAAACTAAGGGCATCATCGTGATTCCTCTCGTCAATCCGCATCGAATGATATATATGTTGACCTCGAAAGGTCAAGGTCAAAGGTTGACCTCAGGTCACGTGACCTCGAGGTCATCATGTATATCATTCGATGCGTCTTGACGAGCTGAACACAATGAGACCATCCACGCGTCTGTATCTTGTTCCTGTACGGAGTTATTGGCCAAAAACCTTTGGTGACCTTTGATGACGTCACATGACCTCACAGCTGCCCAACAGCAAAACAGACCTCAAGGTACTGAAGGTTGATCGTATATGAAGTCATGTATGGTATATGGGGCCATTCCGACCCGTTTTAGTGGTAAAAACAGGGAGTTGATTTTTCCCCCATTGACTTATAATGGGGAGGTCGCGAAATTGACCTGACCTTAGGTCACCGATATCAAAATTCCGAGATATACAAATTGTAGCTACTAATGACCTAATAACATCCTGCGACTTTCAAAGGCCTCCGACATCTACTGTAGCTCTGGCACGGTGACAAAGTTGCAAAAAAGTGACTTGAGGTTGGGTCATTCAAAGTGACCTGGTGACCTGACCTTGAAAGGTAGGAGGTTCAAACTTGCACACCATGTGTAAAATTGATAAGGGAATAGTCATACCAACTTTCGCGGCGCTACGCGCCGCGGTTTTCCCGCTATTCGCGAAAAACCTCAGGGGGCGGATATCCGCCCCCCCCCCGTCGGTGCGCGGGTTAAGCGTTGAGGCAATGCCGGAGTTTGATGAACGTCTTGGTCATTGGGTTCGAGCGTTCTAAATATCCATCAACATTCATGGAATGATGTAGCGACTTTGGGAAGACCATAGATATCTACTATAATGTGGACCTAGATGCATTGATATTAGAGGTGGCAAAATGTGGACCCGAGGACCCGGTCCAAAGAACCAGTCTGGACCCATATGGGTCCAGACCGGTTTCTGAAAAATTTATTACGGGTCCAACCGGGTCCTACCATAAACTATACATCTTGCACACTACACATTATTGCAAAATATGAAGTGAATGAAGTGAATGATTCTTTGCACACAGTAGCTCATGAGTATTCCCAGTGGGAAATAGGCTGTTTTACATGATGCAACTAATGATACCTACAAGTAGTTTGTATTAATTGACTTTTGGGGAACGGGTCCAACTGGTTCCGATTACAACTAAGACCGGGTCCGACTGGTTCCAGAAATGTCCAGCCGGGTCTGGTTCGAGTCTGGTTCCCAAAATTTTCATCTTTTGCCACCTCTAATTGATATTTCCATGGCTTCATGAGTCGTCTCTTAGCTGCGATTATATTTTCTTTCACCACAATATGGAGTAGCAGAGAGGCTGTCCATCATGGCCTTCACCTCTGTCACCCGGGGCCCGAGTTAGGCAGCTGCTGAGCGCGGTGCCAGTGTGGGCCGGCTGCCACCTCCCTCCGGGTGACCTGGATAGGTGCCGCCCACTGCCGCCACTGGCTCTGTCGGTGTCGGCACGGCCAGGGCGGGGCCGGGCCCACCGCAGCCGCCGCCGCCGCCCGGTGTGCAGTGGGCTGCCAGCAGCGCCGACCACGGCGCCAGTCCCCGCCTCACCGCCCGGCCGACTGGTCCGAGAGCCGACCTTGGCCTGCGCCGCGGCACTGACCGGCGACCGCGCCCTGCGGCCGGCTGACCTGTCAGGTCGGTCCCTGCGGCTGGCTGACCCGCGGTCACTGACCGCTCCCTGCGCCCTGCGGCCGGCTGACCCGTCAGTCTGCTGACCTGGGGGGGGGGGGGGGAGGGCAGTGCGCGCGCCACTGACCGCTCCTCCAGTCGGCTGACCCTGGGGGGGGGGGGGAGGGGGGCACCACTAACTGCTCCGTGCGGCCGGCCCGGCTGACCCGTCAGTCTGCTGACCTACGATGTCAATAGGAAACATCAGTTTGTTTCTTTTTAATCAATTTCGCGCCTTTGCGTGCCTTCTTTTACCAGAGATGGAAACGTAGATAGCTTAAGTTCTTAGTTACAGAATTGGTCCAACACAAACAACACTCGATGGTGTAGTTGGAATGTCAATGTTCAATTTCGGTGCTTCATCTGGTAAACGCCAGTACATTATCGGGTCCGGCGAGGTTTCAATAAACGATCGAAGTTGTCACGCCCTTTATCAGCACGAGCACGTAGGAAGGTGCAGATGGAAGGTTTTGATTGAACATTTCCGTTGATTCCATCGGCTCATACCTTCCCACACCGTTATGGAAACGGCCGACCTGACAACGACCAACTGTGTGGCGTAATGGTGCGGGCAGTCGAGCGCTCGCTCCTGGACCGTCCAGGCGGGAAGAAAGTCGCTGAGCTGCACTGCTGCACGGCTCACACGCTGCCGGAAAACCCACCTCTGGGACCATCCGGATGGTGCAGTGGCGGCCCGAGTCCGCTGCGACCGTCCTACTGGCCGGTCGGCCGGGCTGCTCTGCCCCCGCTGTAACTGGTCTGCCCCCGCTGTAACTGGTCTGCCTCCGCTGTAACTGGTCTGCCCCGCTCCACAGCTGTTACCTACTGTGGATGATCCGCTGTCCCTGCCGCCTCTCTATCCCGCTGCTGCATCCGTCCACTGCTAGTCGCTGATAACCTCAGGCGAGGTCGGCTTCCCGCTGTTCTTTACATGTCATTCTGCGATCCAGGGACTGTGGGTGCGCTGGCTCCCGCAGTGGGCGCTGTTTTTCATATCCCCTGCAGAGCGGGCCCGAGGGACCAGGCCGTCACCCACCTCGAGCATTGACGCCCCTTCTCATTCTTTATGGGTGCCCCCGCTCAGTGGGTCCTGGGTCCCCAGCCCTTTCCCTTCCACTCTTGGTCCTCACTGGCGCCCCTGCCCGGTCCTCACGGACGGCCTCGGTCCTCACGGGAGTGCAGATTGTGCCCCGCTCTCGGTCGTGCAGCTGCGCTCAGCTAGAGCTCGTGACTGCTAATGCAGCATCTGACTGCCCGCTGCAGCCGGCGGCTGGTCCGGTCCGGGATCGTCTGTCTGCACTCTGCAGGCCGGAGGAGGGGCCGGTTCGGTGCCGGCCGGAGGAGCCGACCCGTCCGCCCTCCCTCCTACCGCGCCGGACTGGCGGCGGCGGCCGGCCGCTGCTGCCCGCGCCGCTGACGGCCGCTCGGCCGGCCGACTCACCAGCCAGCGAAGGTCAGCCGAGCGGAGCGGCGCGGCGCACCAGGCGCGGGGCGGCCACCTGCCTGCAGTGCCGCCCGGCGCTCCGAGCCAGTGCAGAGCCGCCACGGCGCGCGCACAGCGAGTTTAGAGTCGAGAGTCGCCCCGGCGCGGCGCCATGGAGCGCGGCGCTGCGTGGGAGATGCCCCGCCCCGTCCTTTCGCCCGAAGGAGGTAGAGGGGGATTGTGGTGAGGTTGAGGTCGAATGAAGGGCATGGCTCATTCGGATGATTGACTGAAATTTTTTAGGAGCATCGTTGCTCTGCTGTCTTGACGCGGTTTGAATCTGATCCGGATGGTTTAGGAGGTAGATTTTAGCTGGGAAGACAGCGGACCTCCGCGGGTCGCAGCCCATCTCAGTGCAGAGTTTGGATTCGGGCGCGGTCTCGGCTGCGGCGCCAACTGGGCGTGGCGTGGCACGACGGCCGTCGGCGGTCAGGCGGCGCCGACGGCGCCAACAACCGCCGTCTGTATCACCGGCCAGGGAGCCGACCGAGCCGACTCGAGAGCCAGCCAGCCAGTCAGACGGCCAGCCAGCCAGCCAACCAGCCGGTCAGACGGCCAGCCAGCCAGCCAGCCAGCCGGTCAGACGGCCAGACAGTGACGGTGAGCGCCCTCGGCTGGCGGTGAGCGCCCCTCCTCGGCTGGCGGGCGCCCCTCCTCGGCCGTCGCTGCTCGGAGCGCGCCGCCGTATCGGCCGGGGCCGGGGCCAGAGTCCGCCGACTGCACTCCGGCGCCGCTCGATCCGGTCTCCGCGCTGCTGTGGCGGCGTGACGTCAGCCAGCGGCGGCGCCGGCTGTCGGGCGGGCGGTCGCACTCCACAGTGAGCCAGCAGCGGCTGTCGGCCGGGCCACTCCAGCGGCGGTGGTCGGTCGTACCGCACCTGACGGAGCCGCGCCCGCCGCCACCGCCGTCATTAGAGAGATACCGGCGCGGCGTGTGCGGCTCAGCGGAGCGCCGCCACAGCTCTGCCGGCGGAAACACCCGGTGGCCGCTGAGGCGCTCCATTGGCCATGCTCCCCAGTCCCCGAACGAAGGGTTACGAAAGGAGGGCTACGAGGGTTACGAAGAGGAGGGTTGCGAGGGTTACGAAGAGGAGGGTTGCGAGGGTTACGAAGAGGAGGGTTGCGAGGGTGAAACGAAAACCTCTGCGCTGCACGATGAGTTTAACTCTGTCACCGCCACAAATGCCAGATCTTCTCGAGACCACCGATTTGGTTTCAATGTCAAATAGCTGTGAAAAAGGTACCTACATTGACGATAGTTTAACATGTCTGGTTTCAATGGCCTGAAAAAGAAAACGGGGAAACGCTTTGATGTAGTTGCTGTTCATTTAATAGGTACTTATGTACCTAAATATTATTGGCACAAATGACTATTTAATATGGAGATTCAATATGTTGACACTATTGTCGTGAACGGGATATTGCATTATTATCAGATAAGTTGATAAATTTAGCTTTTCTGTGCATTTTCTGCATAAACCCTCCTGCAGTTATGGCTTCTCAGTCCTAGCTCCTAATCATTTCCCAAATAATCAATAGGTACCGGTGTCAGAATCGACTTCATTTTCAGCTGCCTGCCAGCTCGGTCCAGTGGGGGACGAACTGATGTCCCGGTGTCTGGCTGGATATGGGACGGCCTTTATGACAGCTCTGAGCTAGGAGTGGAGTGTGGATACCTATCTGAGAAAGTGCTGACACACAACCGCTGGGAGTGGCGGCCGTCCCAAGACGCCGAGCCGAGCGCCCAGGCTGTCCGAGCCGCCGTGATCGTGCAGCTCCGTGCTCTTAGACCGTCGAATGCGATCGATGGTTTTGCAGACGGTAGCGATGGCACTGTGACGGTAGCGATGACACTGTGTCGGTAGCGATGACACTGTGTCGGTAGCGATGACACTGTCGGTAGCAGCGATATCGGTGTCAGTGGCAACGACGGGCCATCGTTCGTATAGTGAGGCCGGCGCCTCCAGGAACGGTGCCGTCAGCTGGACGCTTGGTCCACTACCAGCGATCGACCACCGTGACTGAGCAGCTGGTCGGTCAGTGGATCGGTCAGTTGATCGGTCAGTGGATCGGTCACCACGACCGACCAAACGCCAGTGACGCCAGTGGCCGGCCAGCCGACCGACTGACCGGCCGACAGACCGAACGACTGACGACCGGCTCCCACCGACAACCGACCCGACTTTTCCTGACCGCTCACCGGCAGCCCTCTGTTGTGTGATGGGAAGCAGACTACTGACCTGACCTGACCTTAACTGACCTGACTCACCCTCATATTTTTACTTTGTCTTCTCTGCAAAGTACGCCTGAATATTAAGCATTGAGACATATTGACCTCATTAGACATTAAGCCGCGCAATGATCTGAGCCGGTCTCATGACAAAGCCTATCGAATACGGCGAGTCAATTTCCCATACCTGCTACATTGCATGATTAAATCGAGACATCCAGGCATTTTAATGGCACGTGCACTGTACCACACTTTTCAAAGTTTAATGCAGTGCTTTAATATTGCCAGCCGTGTGGTTCAAGGGGTGTGGTTAAACGCGTTGAACCACACGGCTGCTGACGTCACTATCAATTATAGTTGTGAGCTTTTTGGCAGGTATGGGAAACACCTTCCAGCCCTCAGGCCAGGAATTCAATAAATGTCACCTCGCTTTTTTAGCGAAAAGCACCTCGGGCCTAACGGCCCTCGGAGTTTTCGCTAAAAAACCTCGGTGACATTTATTGAATCATCCCGGCCCCGGGCAGGAATATATTGTTCCACTTAAATAAGACATGCAGTCATGCCGCTCAGGCCAGGCCGGCTCTGGTCACTGGTGACCCTCGACTGGTCAGACTGTGTCCTGTTTATCCCGGAGCGGTCTGGCGGCTGGCCGAGCGTGCTGCTGTCAGTGCTCAGCCTCGCCGGCTGTCGGCTGCCCCGGCCAGCCCGCCGCTATACGGCCTCCGACGAGCCGCGTCGCTCCTCTGCCCGGCCCGTCCATACGTGCGTCAGCATCCGTGGACCGTGGAATGACGTCCGGACGGCCGAGAGCCGCCGTGACCGGGACCGGTGAGCCGCCTCGGCGGTCTCAGGCTCGCAGCCGATCTGGCTATGATGTGATATTATCTCTGCTGTTGAGGTATACCAGTAGGTACTGGCAGTGGCGGCATTTTGCCCTGGGACCCCGGCATTCTTTAACAATTGGTCCCTGCAGGCGGTCTTATTATTCCGGTTTTCCTGCCAAGAGTTCGGTTCCAAACGTATCCCACTTACAGCACCCCGGTGGGTGGTATTTAATGTTGCTATACCAGGCCATGGAGTTTCCTCAGATGCTTTCCTGCCAAGGTCTTGGCTTTCTCTGCTGATGGGTTTACTTATTGCTAAAAGGCTGAAGCTCTGTATATTCCCCCTGAGGACCTTACGTACTCTGTTGAAATCGAGATATTCCCCGTCAGGCCCCGAATGTCTCCGTTGAACCCTGCCCTCGCTGACACATCTCTGTCCCTCTGAGCGCTGATTGCGGAGTGCTGAAGTCCGACCGATGCGTTCTGCTCAGTGCTGGGGTCCGACCGGAGTGCTGAGTGCTGAGTGCTGAGGTCCGTCCGGTGTACTCTGCGTAGATCTGGGTACTGAGGTCCGTGCTGAGTGCCGAGCGCTGAGCCCCGGTGGAGTACTCTGCTCAGATCTGAGTGCCGAGCGTTGAGGTCCGCGCCCCGGAGTGCTGAGTGCTGAGCGCTGAGGTCCGGCCGGCGGGCTGAGTGCTGAGTGCTGAGGTCCGGACGGAGGCCACGAGTGCCGCTGTCAGCTGGCGGCCGGCCGACCGCGGCTGTGTCGTCACGCTCGGCCGGGGCCGCTGCGGCGCGGCGCGGCGCGGCTCAGGTGTGCCGAGCCGGAGCGGCGCCCGGCCGGCTGTGGCAGTCGCCCGGTCGTCCTCGGAGGCGGCTCGAGTGGCCCGCCGAGCACCTGAGCGGCCGTATCGACCCCGCGGCCGCCGCCAGCCAGCCCGCGGCCGCAGACGGCGTGTGATGACCGGTCTGATCGGACCGAGCACGCGCCAGACGCCTGTTCCCCGATAGCGGTGGCAATGGGATGTCGCCGCTCAGTGCTCACGCATAATCGCTGCTTGGAACTGCCTGCATTAGATGTTTTGTTTGCATTTTCCTTTTTCCTTCTGTTCCCTTGATGTAATTTCTTTAGAAGGATCTCATAAAAGAAGTGACTGTGTCGAAGTAGGTAGTCCATCGTTGGGCGATGACCGCTCACCATTCCCGACTGGGTCTCTCGTATCCACTGTTTGGCACACGTGACCGTGGCGGCGGTGGAGGGGCGCATCGATTCCCTCACATGCACGCTCACAGGGGCACGTCCTGTGGTCGTGTTGGCGCTCACCGGACGCTGCTCAGTGGTGGGGTACCCGGCCCGGTAGTGGGGGTACCCGGTATGGGGCACTGCTGAGTGTTATTTCGTAGAAATGTCTCTCTCCTGTTACAAACGAGCGACTGGTGAGCTGGCCTCTGGGACGCCCGATTGTCCCAAGAAGTGGCTGGACGGTGTGTCGCAACGGCTGGGTGCCGGGCGGGGTGTTATCGGCGGCCGTCGCGCTGCCGGCCGGCGGACCCGGAGAGCCGGCCGATAACGGTATCTGCCGGCCCGCGGCGCGGCACCCTCGGCTGACGCCGCCTCTGTCTTGCTCACAGGCGACTGACATGACTGAGAGCGCCACCGGCGCCGCCGCCAGCTCAGCCGACTCGGCCGCCGCCAACGAGGGCAGACTGGGTGAGAGCGTCGCGCCGGTCGATGGCGCTGGGGAGGCCGCCGACGCCGACAGAGCCGACGGGTCAGAGCAGGTGGGTGCCGCCAGCGAGCAGGGCCACCGCCAGGAGCGCGGCGCCACCGGGGACGACGGAGCACAGCCGGCCCCGGCGCCACAGGAGACTGAGAAGGAGCAGGATCCACTGGAGCAGCAGGAGCTAGACGAGGCGCAGCTCTCCCCTGATTCTGACGAAGGTGAAGGAGTGAACAAGGAGCTGCCCGACTGCAAGCTGAAGCGCACTTACTACTGCAAGAAGTGTCCGTTTACCACGCGAAACCCGCGTGAATTTCTGTATCATCAGAAGGACGTGCACAGCATACGTCTTCAAATCAACGAGTGCCCTCACTGCATCTACGCCTCAAGGTGTAAACTCAAACTAAACCGGCATCTGCGCATGGTTCACGAGGACGCGAAGCCAGCGAAGATGGAAGAATCCCCGGAGAAAGGTCCTCTGACCATCGTCAGCGAACCTTCGCCCGTCAGAGAAGAAGAGGATGAGGAGGGCATTGAAGAGGAGGAAGTCGAGGAAAGTCTGTACTCTTTGAAGGACTACGGAGACATGGACGGGGAAATTCTGAAAGAGGAGGACGTCAGGGATGAACCCCAAACAAGCCGCTCCTCCAAATCGCGCAGCGAGCTTAAGAAGAAGTTCTACCGCTGCTCAAAGTGCCAATACATGACGCACATCAAGTCGCGTTTCACGAAGCACGTTAAGTACCACTCGATGCCGATGATCAAGTGCGAGCTGTGCGAATTTCGCACACCGTACAAGTGGAACCTGGACCGGCACATGAAAAATCACACTGGCAGCGGTGAGTTCCAGTGCAACCAGTGCAGCTTCTCGGCGCACATCAAGCAGAGTCTGACGGTGCATATCCAGAACCACCACCTGCCGGCCAGCCAGGTGCTGGAAAAGCTGCGCGCCAAGTGCAACGTCGGCGGCTCGGACGCCATGGACCACAGCGGCTCCGAGGAGGTGCTGGATGTGGACGAGGAGGAGCTCCTTCGGCTGGAGCGCGAGGAAGAGTCTGAGGACGAGGAGACCGAAAAGAAGGTCAGGACCAAGGAACCTGCCAAGCCCAAGGTGAAGCCGACGGCACGCAAGACGGCGCCGGCCAGCCGTTCGAACGCCGACTCCGCCGAGCGTCACGACTTTGACAAGGACTTTGTTCACCCTGACGATGTGGTGGAGAAGAACGGCCGCGTCTACATCAAGGACCTCAAATGCTCGGTGTGCAGCTACAAGACGCTGTACGAGAAGGACTTGCTGCGTCACGAGTACTCCCAGCACGGTGTGGTACGTAACGGCATCATCCCTCCGGTGTTCACCCCGCCGCAGAAACCGTCTCCGGTGGCGGCGCCCGGCCGCACCGGAGCCGCCACAGCCACTTCGGTGGCCTCCACTGCCTCCGCCACAGTCGTCTCGCCCGCCTCCTCGGCTGCCACCTCCGGGTCTTCGTCCGTCGCCGGATCCTCCTCGGCATCGGTAGAGAAGCCGAAGCCGAAGCGGCCTCCGCCGAGCCTGATCCCGCTGCAGGGCCGGCAGGACAAGGACGGCGAGGAGTCGGCCGAGGCGGCCGAGGACGCGCCTGCCGACGGCGACTCGCCCGAGGCCGTGGCCATGAACGAGCGCGCCGAGCGGGCCGCCGAGGAGTTTTTGTCGGCCCGCTCGGACGGCGCCGGGCCCCAGTCGGTGCTCGACCGGCTCTTCACGCAGAAAATGGCGGCTGCTGGGGCCAGTGATACGACCAAGGCGGACGAGCCGAAACTGGCGAGCGGCGAGCGGCAGGCGTCGCGGCCGACCTCGACCCGGTGTCAGTACTGCCGTCATCGTTGTAAGACCACCGACGACCTTCGCACCCATCAGAAGAGCTGCCCGGAGGCCCCGGCCTCCGCTGCCACCGCTGGCGCTGAGGCCGACTCTCAGAAGCAGGTGTTTGTGTGGAACTCTGCCTCCGGGAGCGGCGACGCTCCGTCGGAGGGCAGCGCGCCGGCAGTCAGGGAGAGCAGGACGGTGGCCGAAGCGGCCGCTGATGACGAGGGTGGTGATGCGTCTCACGCCGACAACGGCTCGCCTCAGACGCGCTCGCACGGTCCCCCGACTCGGGGCGACGGGGAGGCCAAGCTGGTCACCCGGCGTGTGTTCAAGTGTCCGAACTGCACGTTCTGGGCCACCACGGCGTCCCGGTTCCACGTGCACCTGGTCGGCCACATGAACATGAAGCCGTACGAGTGCACTGAGTGCGGCTACCGCTCCAACTGGCGCTGGGACATCACCAAACACATCAAACTCAAGTCGGCCAAAGACCGCAGCCACCTGCGCGCCAAGCTCTTCATCAACGACGGCGGCAGCACGCGTGACTACGACAAGTACGACATCTACCTGGAGTACATGCAGGTGGAGGAGGGACTCCAGTGCAAGCCCCAGATCAGCTCCTCGGTGCGGAAGCGCAGCAGCCCCGGCTCGCTGGGCCCGCAGCCGGGCTCGTCGCCGCTGTCTGCGCCGTCCGTGTCGCCGCGGCCGCCGCTGCCGCTCCGGCCCGGGGTGCCGGTGCCGCCCAATGTGACGGTGCGCAGTCCGTTCAGCGGCACGCTGCCGCTCTACGAGCCGCCGCTGATTGGTAACCCTCCACTCGCCCGGATGCCGATGCCGCCGCGACTGACGCGCGCGCCGCTGGGCCCGGCGCGGCCCGGCGCGCCGCCGCCGCCGTTCCGTCCGGCGGCTGCCTTCAAGCAGCCGGTGCTGGACCTGCCGTTCGGGGCGCGCGGCGTGCTGCTGCCGGGCGTGCGGCTGCCGGGCGTGCCCGTGAGCGGCGTGCCGGGCGTGGTGCGGCCGCTGGCGCCGGCGCCCTCGCTGGAGTCGCTGAAGCGGATGGACCCGACGCTGGCCGCCATGGGCATCACGGACGAGAACACGGCTATCGTGATGCCGGAGCCGCCGCCGGACGCCGCCGCCGGACAGGGCTCAGGGCAGGCCGCCGGCGGAGCCAAGAAACCCACCGTCTGGCGCTGCAAAAAGTGCAACTTCAAGTGAGTACCTATCGGGAGGGGTTGGATACGGGTGGGCCGTTGGCATGTCTGTTGAAGAGTCTGTAGCGGAAGTATTAACTTTGATATCAGTTGGGTGTTATATGAGTGGTTTATTAGCGTATTTATGAGCCTATTTAGAACACTACAGACCAGCGCTCACTTACACCTGCAGTCGGTAAACGTTCGTTACTGGTACACAATAAAACGACAGCTCAGTCGTGTCCATAACGACAGTCGCCGCAGGCGGGGTGGAGACATAACACTGAAACTAAAACGACAGGGTGGCAAAGCTGCTCCCGCTGCCGTTCTATTGTCTTGTCTCACGACCTCTGTGTTGATATTTTTCAATGCATCAAGTGTAATCTGCATTTAGATGCATCGTTTGAAGTAGTCCAACAGAGGTAGGCTACCCAAGGCGCAAATTAGTCGTGCTTAGGGGATGTGTTAGATAAAGCGCTGCTGCATGGGCGGCTGGTGCGTGGTACCGGACCGTTTTTGTTGTGCTTGTGTTCGTCGGGCCTGTCTTCTACCCCTTACTTCCCTCTAAAGAAGTGTTCATGATGTCGCTGCGCCGCTCGTATTCGTCACATTCTGAGCGTGTGTTTTCAGACACAAGGACCGGAGGATGATGCTAGCCCACGTGGCCAAGCACACCAACCGCGAAAAGTACAACTGCGGCCACTGCGGCAAGCCGTCCAACTGGCAGAGTGTGATCCGGGTAACTGACCTCGGCGCGGCGGCCCTGTGACCTCCCGTGACCTCTCCCGCAGCGGTGGCGGCTGCGACTGACGGTGGCAGCTCGCTCCAACTAAATACCTACTGACTCCGCTTCTCTCGATGGTCTCTTTCAGGTGTGCACGCCGGTTCTGATCTTTCGTCTGTACCTTTAATACTAACCTCTGTAGTTCTCGAACAGGGACATTCGGGACTCTCACACCCCGGCCGGCCGTTCTCGCAGGTTGCGCGCGGCTCTCACCTCTCCCTCTCGGCTCTCGCCGCTCTGACTCGGTGGCGGCTGCCCTCTCACTCTCTCCCGCTCCCCCCTCTGCCCGTCTTGGTAGGCACGCCGACAGGGAGGTGGTGCGCGCCCACTACCGCTCTCACAATGCCCCCTACATGTGCGGCCACTGCGGCCAGGGATCCAAGTGGAAGCATGTCCTTCAGGTGGGTGCCTCACGCGCGTGCCTTTCGGAAGTCATTCGCCACCCTCCTCAACTCACCCAATCGCTTTGCTCCAACTCACTTTATTCGCCTAGTTTCCGCCCCATCGCTCCGCATCGCCAATTATTTTCGTATTTCACACATTATCCACACACAGACTTGCCCCGTCCGATCCCGTCCCGTCTGGCTCTGGTGTGGGCTCGTCCCATTCCGTCCCTTTAGTTCCCGTCACTGTCTCATTTATAGGTATGTTCCTCTGCCTGGGATCAGCGCCTTGTGTCACATCCTCATCTGTTAGGAACGACTTCTGTTGCACTAGAATTCTAGCATGCTCCTTCTAGGTAATATAACGGGTGAAGGAACCGGTAGATAGGCATCAACTCACCAAAAATGTGTGGATTGCAGTACGCAACATGTCACAAGTTGACAAAATGTATGCTGATTGTATTTATTCTTTATCATACCTACTATTGTTCGTTTGCTGTTCCTATTTCTACTTCAGTTTCAATTTTTGTAGATGAAGTCGTCTTTGGCTCAGCAGTGACGTGACAGTGCCCCCAATCGTAACGTAACATGTCGCGTAACTTGTGTTGTAACAACTAACATGTCTTATCAAGCACAGCGGCGCCGTGCCAGACAGCTGCGTCGAGTGTAGCAGCCTCTATCTGTAATGTCTGTTAGCGGCGGAGACCTCCGCTAGTGTGTTGGGTAACCCTTCTCCGTCTGTTCAAACGTAACCATTTCCCTAGGGTAATCGTCACTCATTTCTTCAGTAACCATTTCCCATGTCGGTTTTGTAATCGTGTAATCTGTTTAGTCCCTACCCGTTTCCCGTCAGTTTGGTAACCCGTTTCCGTCCGTGTGGTGACCGTTTCCCTTCTGTGCGGCAGCGCCATTGTCGTATGAAGCACAACGGCAACGTGTCAGTGGTGGAGAACAGGGTGGAGACGGAGGGCGGGCCAGGTCCGCAGCAGGCGCAGGCGCAGAAGCAGCGGGCCGCCTCGGACGTCACCATCTCCGTGGTCAACAAACAGGGAGGAAACGGTACGGGAAACGTGGCAACTCACAGGGAGGAAACGGTACGGGAAACACGGCTAATAACAGGGAGGAAACGGTACGGGAAACATGGCTAATAACAGGGAGGAAACGGTACGGGAAACACGGCTAATAAAAGGGAGGAAACGGCACGGGACTCAACAAACAGGGAGGAAACGGTACGGGAACCACGATCAACAAACAGGGAGGCATCGGTACGGAAACATAATCGGACAGCTGCGTGACGGCTCGTACGCATCGGGTCTCTAGGCATTACGGTCGCGACTACGTTACTGTCGTTATTTTCTGTCAGTGGCTTATGGGATGAACCAACTGGTAGGCTGTGACTGACGATAGACACATCGGCAAACTGGTTACCGAGGTCAGTGTAACTGTTTGAAGGAGCCATTTGGTTACAATTCTCCTGATCAACTGAGTGTCAACTATGTGTGCTGGCAGGCTCGGTGGGCGCCTCGTTCCGCTGCGACATCTGCTCCTACACGTGCGCCAACAACGACGAGACGATATCGGCGCACATGCAGCACCACACGCCGCAGCCCGGCGCCACATTCAAGTGCATCCTCTGCCCCTTCTACGTCTCAACCAAAAAGTACGTACTGCGACGACTGAGTTATGTCTCGGTTGATACGCCAGAGGGTAACGTCACTCGTAAACGGTCTTACAAGATGTAAGATTGTGCCAAAGCTAGTTGCCCTAATTGTACATCCAAATGACCGCATACATGTGGATTACAGATGACTAAGTGACTGTCAGTGACTTAATGATTATCTGTTCCGTCCTTAAAATTCCAACAAACAGTGTTCTAGCTCCTGACCTGACCTTCCACGCTCGCTGTCCCACAGGGCGCTCTCTGACCACATGCTGCTCCATGGTGTGACGTCACCGCAGCAGTTTGTGACGCAAAAGGGCCCCAATTCGGCCGGAGGCACCCCGTCGACACCCACAGCCCAGCAGGTATGTCGGCTGGGTCAGACAGGTTAAATAGGGTCACTAGGGTCAAACGAACTTAGTGTGTTAAGCGGGGCCATACGCGTCGAACGGTGTCGAGATCAGAGAAAGAAACTGGATACGTTGTTGGTCATTGGTCATTGTACCTATCTCTACGTGTATCTTTCATATATTTGATTTCAGTTCGTTGTGAAAGTCTCCTGAAACACCTTGTCTTTCTTCCCCGACCCCGTTTGAATCGTTTGCCTTATCGTGTCGTGTTGATCCCCCTTTTTGGGATAGTTCGAACAGATGTGCTGTATTTTGTTCCGCTCAGTATCGTTTCTCCTTGTTTTGAATAGTAAGCCGTTACGTCGTGTTTCACTGACCCTATTTTCTCTCTCCCTTTTCTGGCCAGTTTGAGCCGGTCGATTTCATCCAGGCGGGTCCAGCGGAGGCGCAGAGCGCCAACAAGCCGTTCCGGTGCACGCAGTGTCCGTTCGCCACGGACCAGAAGAGCCAGTTCCAGTACCACCGGCAGTACCACGTACCGCGCGGCATGCCGTACCGCTGCCCGGCCTGCTCGTACTCGGTCCAGCAGCGCAGCCACCTGATCGCTCACGCCCGGCTGCACGGCCTGCAGCCGCGGCCGAGCGCGACCAACAGCGACAAGCCGAAGCGGGCGCTGCTGAAGCCGGAGAGAAGCACTGTGGCCGGCCCCGTGCTGAGGGACGCCGACACTCGGCACATGGACGAGGTGCCCCTCGTCTGGGTCTCCCGCGGGGGCAAGTTCTTCAAGATGTTCAAGTGCCGCCAGTGTCCGCACGTGAACCTACGCAAGAGCAACATCCAGGACCACGAGAAGATGCACACGGACCGCGACCTGGCCGGGTACGCGCACCGCTGCACCAAGTGCAACTACGTGTGCATCAACGCCGGCGTGCTGTCGGGCCACCTCAAGGTGCACACCTACTGGCTTGGCAAGATCCACGCCGTGGTGGACATGAAGCGCAGTGACGAGGAGCAGCTGCGCGAGATCCTGGGCGAGGACGCCGCCAGCGACGTGGAGGTGGTGCTGGACAGGTCGCTGCCGGCGCCGGTGGCCACCTCTACTGCCTCCACCGGCCCGACGGCGGCCGCGGACGCGGCGAGCGCGGCCGACCCGCAGCGCATCCTCTACTTCTGTCAGCACTGCCCAGCGCGCTTCTTCCACGACAACGAGATCAAGATCCACTCTCGGTTCCACGGTATGAACCTGCCGTTCACGTGTCAGAAGTGCAGCTACACGGCGCGCCAGCACCCGCACCTGTTGGCCCACCTGAAGGTGCACTCGGACGAGTACCGTGACCGGACGCGCTCCCTGCTGCTCATCTACACCAGCTCCCCGGACCACCCGCCGCGCGGCGCCGCCCCGGCCGCGCCCCCAGCCCCGCCGGCGTCACAGGCGACCTCCTCGCCCAAGCGGACCACCCCGTCCCCGGCGCCGGGGACAGCGTCCTCCCCTGCCACTGTGACGGCGGCGGCCGGCCTGCCGGACGTCCCGGCGCCCTCGGCCAGTCCGTCTCAGCCGGCGGCCGGTGCCGACACCACGCCAGCAGCCGGGACGGAGCCCGAGACGACTCCCACCGCTGGGGCAGGGTCCTCCCCCTCCCGGGCCTCGCCGACGCCCAAAACGGCGTGGAAGGTGAAACGGTTCACGTGCAGCCAGTGTCCGGCGCGGTTTGTGAAAGAGGCCACGCTGCGCTACCACATCTCACTGCACGGCAGTAACGGGCCGTTCCGCTGCGACCGCTGCAACTATGCCGTGAAGACGTACGGCAACCTAGTACAGCATCTGAACCTGCACACAGAGTCCGACCTGGCCGGTACGTGGGGGCACGGGGCTGACACACAGCCGCTGGGTAGGGGAAAGGACACGGTCTGCGGACGGTCCGGGTATTAGCATCGAAGTTAGCACGCCAAATTAATGCCGCGTAACGATATGGAACCATTGATAGAGCTATACTTTGTCTTACGACTGTCTTACGACATGATTTTTAACATTTGCTACCTTTGTGGCAACTTGTCTGTCAATCAGTTTTGATCATGAGTCACACGACTGTCAATAGCGTAAACCACACTGTTTCTCTGATCGCTCCACCGTGCTGCAATGACCCAGTCTTGCTAACCTCCCGCCCATCCCGGCAGGCGACACCAGCAGCCGGCGGTCCTCGCCAGACGCCGACGTGGGCCGCTTCAGGGCCTCCGCCAACGACTTCCCCATGTCCGGCGTGGACCTGCTGAAGCGCAAGCTGGACTTCGAGAAGGAGCACCTGGGCGAGCTGAACGAGAACAACCTTCCGTCGCGTAAGGTGATGCGGTTCGCGCCGCCCAGCATGGACCCCGCCAGCCCGTACTACGCTGAACGGGCCGGAAACCCGGACTTCGCCTACCCGACCGTGCTCGACCGGTACGGCCGGGAGCGCGAGAAACGCTACAAGTGCCGCCGCTGCCCGTCCGCCTTCGAGAAGCGCGAGCAGTACATCAAGCACATCAACCTGCACGGCGTGCAGAACCGTTACACCTGCTCCATCTGCGACTACTCTGTCAAATACTACCCCAACTTCTGCAACCACATGAAGCGGCACGGCATCCGGCCGCCGCCGATGGACGAGGCGGCCAGCGCCACCGTCTCCGGCCAGGACTCGGGATCCAACTCGCCGCGGCCCGGCGGAGCAGGGGGCGAGTCGCCGCGGCCGGCCGGCGGCAGGGGGGCCGCCTTCACGGGCGCGCCAGAGCTGACCACGGCTGAGCGGCAGCAGCTGGTGCTGCAGCGCGTCAGGGAGGAACAAGACGCCCTCAAGGGTGAGTGGGAACCGGTGGTGGGGAGGGGAGGGGAGGGAGACTGAGGGGGGGGGGATAGCGCTGAGGGCGAGCGCGGGCCACAGGGCGCACGGCTTTGGGCTACAGTGGGGACTGGCGAGTCTGGAAGATGGCGAGACTGGTACCCAGTACCCATGTGATGTTAAAATCGATATAATAAATCGGAACACCAGCCCACATGTTTCTCACGGTAACTCGTCTCCTACAATCCGATGCTTTTCTGCCTCTGGTTGACGCTTCATCGTCGTAAAAATCGCATTGGGACTGTAACCCGGTCCGAAGCACTCGCTCCCATTGGGCCGCACCTGACCGCTGATCCGCCCTGTTGCAGAGGACTCTGAGCCGCCGCGCAAGGTGCACTGGTGTGAGCTGTGTCCGTACGCCAACGTACGGCGCGATACGACCGAGAACCACCGGTGGCGTCACCTGTTCTACGGCGGTCCGCGCGGGCCCATCAGCTGCGGCTACTGCGACTTTTCCGCCCAGCAGAGCCACCTGATGCGCGACCACTACAAGGTCCACTTCCGACCCTGCAAGTACATCAAGGTGGAGTCGTACACGGAGCTCGTCAAGCTGGAGGTGTTCATGAAGGAGGTCAACGTGCAGGAGGAGGACGCCGTGAGTGCTCTCGGGGCTTCAAAACTGTGTCGGGGAGCTGGATGGAATGGTGTTGGAGTTATTGTTCCGAGTGATAGCGCTGTTTTTTTTTTTTTAAGTTTACTTTCATACTTTTTCGTATTGACTACTCAAGATTTGTTGGGATAAAAAAGTAAAGTCAACGTCCATATAACCGCTCCGCGACTTCATTCGTCATGCTTTTGTTCATTGTTTGCATGAAAGCTCCTCAAACTTATCTTACCTCATCAATTAAGTTTTGCTTTTCTGTGACCATAAACCACCCTCTGACACTGACCTGTTCCCCCTCAGGAGATTCTGGAGGACGCCTGTGAGGACGTGGACGTCTCCACGCACGACGTGTTGTTCGCCGCCTCCGACTGGGACGAGACGCGACCGGAGCCGGAGCTGACACCCGGCGAGCCGCCCGTGCTCGTGGACGTCTTCACCGGCGACTTTGTCAGCGAGAAACGCGCCGAGAACGGCGAGACTGCAGACCGGGCTGAGGAAGAGCCCGACCAGAAGAGGGTGAAGCTGGAGAGTAAGGAGAAGGAGGCGTCACCCGACCAGGAGCCGGACCAGGAGGAGGTGGCGGGCGGAGACGCCGAGGACGCGGCGGTGAAGGACGAGGAGGCCAGTGATCTCCCCGATGGAGACAAGACTGACGACGTGGCAGAGGAAGCCACAGAAGAAGCCGTAGAGGATGCAGCAGAGAATGCCGACGCCGGCGACTCGACAGAGGTGGCTGAGGATGGTGACGGTGATGTCAAAATGGAGGCGGAGGAAGTCGAAGACGCCGCCGCCGCCGAGGAGGACAGTCCGGCCGCGGAGACGGCTGAGGTCGGCGAGCAGGCGGGAGAGGACCGGGAGGAGGATACCCAGGAGGAGGAGGAGGACATGCCGCAGGAGCCGCTGGAGGACCCTCTGGCGGCCGACTAGCGGCCCGTGGCGGCGGTCCCCGGCCGGCAGCCGCTCCGGCAGCGGTGTGTCCGTGCTGCTGAGCCGCTGCCGGGGCCGCTGGGAGGCGAGGGACCGCCAGACAGACCCCAGCCGGCGCCAGTGAGGGAATGGAGCGCGCGGCGGCCCCCAGCCGGCCTCAGTGAGGGGAAGGGAGCGCGCGGCCCCCAGCCGGCGCTAGTGAGGGCAGAGCTCAGGGTAGTCTCCGCTGAAGGACCGCCGGACAGCCCCCAGCCGGCGCCAGTGAGAGGGAAGAGCTCAGGGTAGTCTCCGCTGAGGGACCGCGCGGCGGCCTCATTGAGGGGAGGGAGCTCAGGGTCCAGTCCGTGCCGCTGTGATGGGCAGAGGACGGATAGTGACGCCAGTGTTGTACCGTTTGGACTGACCACAGACCCGGTCCGTGACGAACCCCCGTGGGGAGCGAGCTCCGGTGACGGGACTGGGCCGTCCCCTACCCTGTGATCCACACTATGTGTGGAGGGCGCTGTGTTTGATGACGTATGCGTGGACCGACGAGTTCCAACGCTTACCAACTGTGCAATGTAAATAGGAGTGTGATGTGATCTGCTCATATCAAAAAGCCGCCGGACGTTTCTGCCGAGGCCGTTCCTCGGCCAACCACCGTCCACTGTTCCTATGGGCGCCCCGGAGGGGTCAGGGCGGGGCCGCCCCCGCCCGGTCCCGCCGGCCTGCTGTGATATGTAATCAGCTGACGGCACGCGCAGTCAGCTGACCACGGCCGTCAGCTGAGCCTGCCGAAAAGTGTACCGTGTCCAGACCAAAGAGCGCGGCCCGCGCGCGTGATGGCTGTACGTTTTGGAGCGTGGGCCGGCCTGACTCAGCTATACGTGTCGATCGCGCGCTAAATATACACCCCCAGTGACGTGGCGCCGGATTTTGTCTCACAGTCGCCGCCCGCCGGTGTCGTCACTGATAAGACGCTGCGACCGGACGCGGGGTGATTCCGACGGAACGACGCAGGAGTCGCGCTGGAACCGGACCGGCCCGTGATACGCGGTCTGCATCACCCGAGGTAGCCCCCGATCCGCGGTCCTCTGTGGAGTACCGGGCTCGTCCTAGTCTTTTTTTTGTACCCTGACCACAAACTGTCTACTGCAGTCCGATAAGCACTCTGACTGATGCCAGTCGTTTTAACCTACTTCACTTTTTCTCCGCTAAGCCCTCCACAATCCACCTGGCTCTAAACGGGAGACATTCCCTTCTGTGTGTCAGTATAACAGCTGTGACGAACCCCGGCCAGACGAGGCCGCGTCGGATCCGCACCCACTGACTTCGATGTAGCTGGCCAGCAGCCATCGCTCGCGTCAAACCCAGTCGCTGTGACGTCAGCTCACGAATTCACCTCTCCAAACTCCCAGGGGAGGCGTCACTGGCGAATTTTACACGCCAATCAAGCAGTGTTACATTTCTACAGCGCGAGATAATTGTGATCGTGTTAGCATCCACAGCAAGGAGTGGAATCAGTCGACCAGTCCCAATGCTCTTATACTCGAGGAGATTCACACTTAACCCTCCAAGATCAACACTGCTAGATTTATTGAGAAAGGAGTTTCATATACAGAACCAGTCAAGTGGCATGAAGACAAACATACCAGTGATAGTCAGGCCGGGACAATCAACCTACGTGCTTACATAAACTTGTCACCGGCAACCTATAAAACAGGCAGCGTCGCACACATGATCGTGCTGCCTGGGCGACCCAGTGAGTGTGCCGGGTCAATGCGCGGGTTACCTACAGCACAGACACAGCAGTCGCACAGCAGTCTGACCGGGGGAACGGTACGGACAACACTCCTGGAGCGCAGCATCGCCAATTTATGTGCACATGGAACGAAAACGAATATACTCGGCTCGACGTCTCGCCGGGCGCAGCGGTCGCCCACGCCCTGTCGGGTCACACATGGACCCCGGCCGGTCTCTCCCGCTCGTACGATCAGTCTGGCTCGCCCTCACACACAGACACACACGCATACATACACGGACGCGCGCCCACAAATATGGGAGCGCGCGCCGCCCACGCGCAGTCCCGACTGGCGTGCTTTATATCGTCAGCGCGGTACGCCGCGCAGTGTCCGTCCGCTGCCCGTCTCCACTGGGGGCCGGCCACCCCTCCATCCTCCCCGCACTGTCCACCGGGCCAGAGCTGTACCCGGTTCGCCCGGCGTACCCCGGCCTTACCGCCGGGCGCTTCCTGAAGTCGCCGTCTCCGTTCGACCAGCCTCTCTCTGTTCCTGATCCGCCAGCCGCCGCTGTTCAGTCTGTCCGGTCCCAGCCGGGCGGTTCTAAGCGGCTCGCGCTGCCGGCAGCACGGCCCGACCTGCCGCCACTCTCTCCCTCTCACCCCTCTCTCCAGCACCGGGGCGCCACCCTGTCTGCTCCAGTCGGGCCGGTCGGGCCGCGGCAGCCGTCACCGGTCCCCGACGCACCGCAGTCGGCGCGTCCCGCCCAGCGCCGCTACGGCAGCACAGCCATCCGCCGGCGGCGCCTCACTCGACACATTATCTCCTAACGTCACCTGACGTTCCCGACATCACCCAGACGTCACCTGACGCCGCTGACGCCGCCTGAGCGTCTCCACTAGCGCGGGCGGCCTCACGCCGGAGCCGGCCGGCGGCGCGGGCTCGCTTCCTAGTCGGGCGACGGCCGAGCGGTGCTATTGGTGGGCGCACTGGACGCCCGGGCCGCCGTGCATCTCTTCATCCTCGTCGTACGCCTCTGCCCGGCTCGACCTGGCGGCGGTGACAGCGAATGCGGGCTGCGTCAGTGGGGGCGGGGGACCGTGCGGCAGTGGAAGGGGGCGACAGCGGGGAGACTGGCCGTGAACTCAGTAGGGGAAAGGTGCGCCAAACCACCAACAGTCCGGGTGACGCTGATGGGGGGACGTAGGTCGATGTCTTGGTTATTTTAGTTCACCCACTACCAGCGTCGAAGCATCACCTAACTCTGCATTCATCGGTCATCTATCGAAACAGGCTATCTGTTTTTAAGTCGCGACAACAGGGTACGGGCATGCTAAGATCTAACACAAAGCCAGGATAAAAAACGACACAATATCTACCACCAACATCGACCCAATATTTTCACTGCCATCCGTACAAAACAACAGCTATCACTATAAGACCAAACCGCAGAGCACCCGGCCGAAGGGTTGCGGAGAGTGACAAACAGGAAACGCCCTGGTTACCCAGCGGAGCCCTCGGGTCGGTGGAACTTTGCTGAAGGAGCCTCCGGCGGGCGTGGGGGAGGAAGGAGGTGGTGAGGGGCGCTACGTCACGTGGGGTGATGTAACGTCAGACATGTGACCGGCCGTGGGGTTAGCCCGCTCGGAGCACCTCGCAGCTGGCCGGGGCTGCAGCGGTGGTTCGGGTGGAGGAGAAACGGAACAGCCTCCAGCATGGGTAGACATGGGCATACTGAGGGACCAACATACGAACTAACAGCCGTGAATCAACAAAGCCCACAACCAGACCGACTCATAGACCCTCACAAGCAGACAGCTGGACGGACGGAGGGACGGACGAAGGGACGGACAGACGGATCCAGATTGTCACACTGCCACTGGGACTCTCAGTCCCTAAGGTCCGCAGGTCGCTGACGAGAGCAGCTGCGTCAACCAGCTCATACCACCTCACTTATACCACCATATCAACACCCATTCCTGGGAACGAGAAACAAAACCCCCGGCGTATGCAAGCATCGGGAGCCCCTTCCAGTCCTTCCCCAGGTATCCCCCATCGCCCCCTCCGGCGATGGGGGATAACTGTCCGGGAACCTCCGAGTCCGGGAACCCTGAACCCCTGACACACCGTCGCAGCACCGTGCCCTCACCGTGACTGCGAGCTGGGGTCAAAGTCGTCCAGGTGGACGTCCTCGACGTGCGCGCCGCTCGGCTTGGTGAAGGCCGGCCGGGGCGGCAGCAGCGGCTCCAGCTTCGGGTACACCGACTCGGGCGCCCACTGGTTCTCCGGGAAGTCGACGTCGAAGCGCACGTACAGGTTGCCCTTGTCGAACGGCGAGCGGTGGATGGGGAAGCCCTCTCCGCGCACACCGCGGCGGGTGCCTGGGGGCACAGCGACCGGTCAGAGGAGCGGGCAGCACACCGCTGGTGGGGATAGACACCATACTCGGAAATCAACGAAGGCACCCGGGTACAAACATAGAGAACTGGGCAACGCAGTTCTAACCTGAAAGGTTCAATTCACTTACGCACTCGCCAAAGATGAACTTTTCACGTTGTTACATTTCAGTCATTTCAGCTGAATTTCAGTTAACATCGTCATTTCAGTTGCTCGTACATTTCAGTTGTTACATCTATATTGACACTAAACTGAAGTACTTATGGGAAATGGCGAGAAAGTAACCAGATGAAAATGCTAAGCGCCCAGCATGCTGTCCGTAATTTAACGCTGTTGTCCACAGACCACAACACGTCTATCATACATGGAAACCCGCGCCAATCTACCAATCTCCAGTCCTGAAATTGCTTACGGGTCCTCACGTCTCTGCATTGTGCCCATCGGGTCTCGAGTTCCGTCTGGGGCCGCTCTCATAACTCACTGTGTCCTCTGGAGCCGCCCCAGCGTTCAAGGTGTCCTATGCCCTCCCCCCCATTCACCGTACCCCCAAGGCCGCCCTCCGTTCTTACCTGGGGCCAGCACTGCCTTCTCCGGGCCAGTCCCCGACTGCACTCACCATACTCTCTCAATCCAACCTCGGGTCTCACCTCAGGTGAGACCTCAGGTGAGACTGGCGCCGGCACTGTGCCCTCTGGAGTCGCCCCCTCACCCCCCTCACCTCTCACTGTACCCTCTGGGGTCATCCCCTCAGCTCTCACCTGGCGCCAGCACTGTTCCCTCTGGGGTCGTCCCCTCAGCTCTCACCTGGCGCCAGCACCGTTCCCTCTGGGGTCGTCCCCTCAGCTCTCACCTGGCGCCAGCACCGTTCCCTCTGGGGTCGTCCCCTCAGCTCTCACCTGGCGCCAGCACCGTTCCCTCTGGGGTCGTCCCCTCAGCTCTCACCTGGCGCCAGCACTGTGCCCGGCTCTGAGGAGATCACCACAGTTCGGTCGTCCAGGTGCTTGATCGGGATTTGGAATCCGCACAGCGACTCCGTCAGAGAGATCTTCTTGGTCATGTACAGATCCTGCGGGCAGACAGAGGGAAGCGGTGAACCTAGAGATCTTCTTGGTCATATACAGATCCTGCGGGCGAAGTAGAGGGAAGGAGTGAACACAGAGGTCTTTTTGGTCATGTACAGATCCTGTGGGAGACCGAACACCCAGTGCCTCATTGAGTTTGAAATGTGCATCGCTGACTATTCCCACCCATTCTGATGATAGAGCAAACGCCGCCGCTGCCGCCGCTGTGATGGAACCGGCGCGCACAAATAGATGTGTCAACACCGGTCAAGGTCCGACATAAGCGTAAACAGAGCCTGAGTCGGGCCGAAGCTCAGCCAATGTGAATATATCCCCGGCGAGCATATTTTCGGCTCGCCGCAGCGTCGCGTCAGTGGGATGGTCGTCAAGGCATGGGACGGGCGTGTATTTACCACTTATTGTGCTTTCTGGGCCTAAATATGACCTCGACAGCATACTTACAGAAAGCTATGAACGTATGCTCGTCCCAAGCACAAAAGTCTCTCAGCCAGTGTTTGGCCCTAACCACAGCCATCCCCTCATGCATGGTACCAGACCTATAGCTTCCCGGTTGAGTTCGGCCGCCGGCTGTCGAACGTGGAACCGCGGACGATCGCCGCCCAACTGACATCCAACTGGACCACTGGTGACTTAATTCAGCCCGAATTTTGCGAGTGGAAGACGCCGGAGGCGACTATGCAACAGGTGTATTCCCAACGGATGAGTGTTGAAGATGAGCAACATAAATAAAAATAATGATATGTACCTTTATTTATTTCTATAGAACCGTTTATTTTTGCGGATGTCTTATGATTAGCACATGCATACATTTACGACCACGAGGAACAACGCGCAAAAGTCGTCGAAATAAAGGCAAGGAAGCCGTTGACAATGGGAAGAAAAGTGCACCGATGTGTGCTTAGCCATACTAAGGTTGATGAAACGGTGGAAACCACCATACGCTACCTATCACACAAACCTGATCTTATCATCAGGAGATTTACGAATGAACACAAACATTATAGGCAGTGAATAAAAGTCACATACATGTAATTCATACATGTGATTCACCGCATAACGACGTCGCATGAAAATAAACCCCAACCAAAGGCAGTCAAAATCCGGCGCTCATCAAACCCAGCCGGGTGGTCGGGCACAGCCAGTTTTCCGGAGTCCCCCCGCGCGCTATCACCACCGCGCAGCTCCGTACCGGGACAATCCAGAGGACGGCGGCGAGGGCCCGCCACCGCGGCGGACTTCCCGGACCGGCCCGCAGCCGCCGCTCCGGCCCACGGACTGCGAGACGGGGCCGACAGCGCGGCGGCCCGCCCACGCCGTACGACAAACCCGGGGAGCGGCGACCCGGCGCACTACACGGTGCGCGTCAGCCGAGTGGAGGCCACGCCGAGCACCACCAGCGGCTGGTCACGGTGGAACTCCACCATGCCGTCCAGCGAGTCGAACGACGCCTCGTCCTCCTTGGCCTGGCCGAGTGCCAGCCGGCCGTCGGCGCGCCGGCGGACCGGCAGGTGACGACACCCGCCCGCCAGCGCCACGGACAGCGTGGCCACGCACCCGGGCTTGGTGGTGGGCCGCACGAGGAAGGAGCCGTCGGTCCGGCCGTGCAGCAGGCGCTCGGCCCGGCCGCGGTGCACGTCGCGGTACCAGGGCCGCTGGTCGGCGCGGTCCGGCTCCGACTCCGTGCTGTGCCGGTTCGCAGAGCGGTCCAGACCGGCGGTGGCGCGCTCCTGCAGCGAGGTGCTCGAGCCGATCGACGACAGAGAGCAGGAGGAGCCGAGCGGGTCCGCGCCGCGCACCGACAGCCTGCCGGCCGCCTGGCGGCGCTGCAGCGCCTGTGCCAGCGCCAGCGACAGCGGCGGCGGCGGCGGGGACGGCGGCAGGGACGGCGGCGACCCGGACAGCTCGGTCGACCGCTGCTTCATCCGGCGCTCCGCGGCAGCGTCCGGTGACGGCGGATCGGCGTGCCAGCCAAAGGCAGCGGTCACCGAGCGCGCCGGACTGGCGGCCCGCGGCGGCGGCTCCGTGATTCTGATAGGTGCGGCAGCGCCGGCGGGCCGCGGGGGTACACCTGCCGACCTGGACGGCACGGCGGGAGCAGCCGACAGCGGCTGGGAGTTGGCCGGCTTTCTGGCGGGCACGGCGGGAGCTACCTCATGTGACTGCGGACCCGCCGCCCTTCTGACGGGCAATCGCGACTGAAGCTCTGCCGGCCTCCTGGCGGGCGGCGCGGGGGCGACAGGAGGCGGCTCTGAGCCCGCCGCCCTTCTGACCGGCAGCCGCGACTGGTCCGGCGCCCCTCTGACGGCCTGTGTGGGGACGAGACGCGGCGGCCTGGGGTCGGCCGCCCTCCTCACCGGCACCGGTGGACTGACTGCGCTCGGCTCTGGCGCTGCTGGTGGATACTGCCGCTCCATTGCCAGATATTCGGGCCCGCTCATATCGATGTAGTCTTCCTCGAACGCAGCCCCGTCAATGGTCGTATAGGCCGGGTCCACTTCATATCCATTCATGGCCATATACCCCAGGTCCGACTCGAGTCCATTCATGGCCATATATCCCGGGTCCGATTCGAGTCCATTCATGGTCATGTAACCCGGGTCCGATTCGGGTGCGTTCATGGTCATATAGCGCTGGTCCCCATCTGCGCCCGGCTTACACATGACCAGGTACTCCTGCTCGACGGCTGGGGCGGGGCTGGTCGATCGGCGACCGAGCCCCGGCGGCCGCGGCGGGTGCCGGCCGCTCGGTTTCGGCGGTCGCGGCGGCGCGGCTCCGGCAGACTCCGCGGACGGCAGCGGCGCGGCGCGCGCCCACCGCTGCCCGCTGTGGACGGCCGTATCGCTGGCCGACGAGCCGCTGCGGTTCACGGCGTGCCGTTCGGCCGTCCTCTGTCCCCGGGCGGCGCCGCGCGCCGGCCGACCCGGCTCGGGCGCGGGCAGGTCGGACGGCGGCCGCGGCAGGCAGCCGCCCGGACCGCGGGTGGGCGCGGGCGGCGCCAGGCCGCCGCCCAGCCGCCGCTCCCAGCCGGCCACCCGGCCACTCATGGCGCTCTCCTCTGGACCGGAGAGCCGCGGGGACCAGACACACGCTGACACCCGACTGCTACGCCGACAGCCGCTGACACACGCTGACACCCTGAGGCCAGACTTTTCCTGCGCCGAGTCCCGCTGGCACACCCAGACACCAGACTGTTCCCGCGCCGAGTCCCGCTGAGACACCCAGACACCAGACTGCTCCTGCGCCGACTGACGCGACTAGGGTCGAACGCCAGCGGCGCCGTCCGCCGTTCGCCCGGCTATCTTTACCACATCCCGCCGGTCAGCGCAGCCAGAGCGGACGGGCGCCGCGGCTCCGGAGCCGCCAGGGGAAGGCCACGACACGCCGTCAGCTTCCGGCGGGCGCAGCGCAGCCGCCGGGACAACAGAAGGGGGGACACCACGGGACAATCCGCGGAAACCCTCCCAGCCAGGGACAGTCTGCCTGCCGCTGGGGGTAGCCGCGAGGTATTCCAGCCGAACACATCATAGGGGGGTCCACCCACGGTGACTGGTTCGTACCCACGGTGACTGGTTCGTACCCACGGCGACTGACGGCCGCAGCTCATCGCCGCACCCGATAACTAAAAGCACCGCACCGAATCGTCAGTTCTTGTTGCAGAATCATGAACTTCAGTTGCTTCAGGAGATACAATGACGATACATTTGGAACTTGAGTACCATGCTCGCACGCAGATATTTCGAACTGAATCAGTTCTAACGCGCTAAGTAATTACATAAATGATGTAGTTAATTCGTCAACGTGTCCCGAAACCTGTGTTTTATTTTTGTTTTCTGCAAAGTTTTGAGCTCTCAATATACCTTGACCCCAAACGGGAAGACCGAGCTAAGCCCAACTTTGCAATTACCCAATAAACAGATGTTCATTTCGACTCAACCTTGGACGCTTGAAGCAGACGGCAACAGTAGTCAGCCACGCGAGAATGGCCACGCGAGAAAACACCTGTCATCCTTCCCAATCAGGATGCTTCAGTTTAGCTGCTGTTCAGTCATGTCTTTCCCAACTCCCATGTTTGCATCTCTAGGATCAAATGCGTGTATGGAAGAGAATCATTAAACCCAGAGAGAAGAAAGTGGAGCAGGAACCCGCCTCAGTATAAGCAATGGACGACGTCTTTGTCATAGACCAAAATATCACGCCAAGAACATACAACTCTTCCTGCAGTCTTCCGCAGAGTACCTGAAGACCGACGCATGAGTACCAAATACTCTAAGGAGGGTGTTAGCTGTGATGTGGATTCACTTCGTTGATCGTGTTGCGCTCAAATTTGCCCGCTCATTGTGTTCGTACTCACCCTGTTCACTGTTCAGCCCCATTTTGTGTTGGAATTACATACATGAGTGATTCACTGGAACTTTGGAGATCTCGTCCATCATCCAAAAAGAACAGCTTTGCTGTACATGTCATCAATGAGTTGCTGGTGTTTTCATGCAACGCGAATTAAACTTTCCGTCAGACTGCCAGGAAGCCACACGGTTGATTGCCGAGGGGAATTTGACAATAACACATGATAACATCAATAAATAGAATACAGCCCACGGAGCGGCCAGCCAGCAGCTGAGCGCCGTGTGCCTGTGGCGCTACTCACGTGCCCTTCCCGCTGGAACACCTCGTGCGGCACCTGCTGCAGCACCACGATCACGTCGCCGGGCTCGATGCCGGGCTTCTGGTTCCCCTCGCCGCGGAACGAGATCTTCTGGCCATCCCGCATACCCTTGTCCACGTGCACCTGAGGAGACACACAGAGAGACACGGAGTGACGGGACCTGTCTCCGACACACAGAGAGGCACGGGGTGACGGGACCTGTCTCCGACACAGGGACACGGCACGGGGTGACGGGACCTGTCTCCGACACACAGAGACACGGGACGGAACCTGTCTCCGACACCCAGGGAGACACGGGGTGACGGGGCCCGTCTCCGACACACAGAGAGACACCGGGGGGGGGGGGGACGGGACCTGTCTCCGACACACAGAGAAACACGGGGTGACGGGACCTGTCTCCGACACACAGACACGGGGTGACGGGACCTGTCTCCGACACACAGACACGGTACGGGACCTGTCTCCGACACAGAGGCACGGGACTGGACCTGTCCCCGACACATAGAGACACGGGGTGACGGGACCTGTCTCCGACACACAGAGAGACACGGAGTGACGGGACCTGTCTCCGACACACAGAGAGACACGGAGTGACGGGACCTGTCTCCGACACAGAGAGAGGCACGGGGTGACGGGACCTGTCTCCGACACACAGGGACACGGGGTGACGGGACCTGTCTCCGACACACAGAGACACGGGACGGAACCTGTCTCCGACACCCAGGGAGACACGGGGTGACGGGGCCCGTCTCCGACACAGAGAGAGACACGGGGTGACGGGACCTGTCTCCGACACAGAGAGAGATACGGGGTGACGGGACCTGTCTCCGACACACACAGAGCCGTGGCGGTGACGGGACCTGTCTGGATTAAAGACAACACCATAAAGAGAAGAGATGCAAGCAGGTAATGCCTTAGGGAAAATGAGTTGTTGGGTTGAGTTGCTAAGCATACCAGGCAACACTCAAATAATAAAGGCAACATAATATGTCCAATGCTTTTTATCACTCGCTAAACATGCATCACATGAACAGGAAAAATTAGCAACTGCAGATCTGAGATTCCCATGGAGAGCTGCAGTCTCAATAAAATAAACAACGCTGCTAAAACTAACTGAAAAAAGTACCGGAGTAAATGCAACGAAATAATGTTTTGTGATATAGAGACAGCTCATGACATACGAGGCCGGATCAAGCCAGGACGGCATTTTATAGACGGCCTGCCCAATACCCCCATTTCAACCCTCCCATAATGCTGTGCCGACCGACTGCCCGCCGTGCGTACCTCCAGTATTTTGACCTCGCTGGTGGTCTTTTGGCCGTGGCAGGCGCGGCAGCGGTCGCGCTCATTCATCAGCTCGCCCTCGCCGTGACAGTCGGAGCACATGACCTGCTTGTGCTGCACCATGCCGGGCCCGATCTGGCGCGTGTGCAGCTTGATGCCGCGTCCGTGGCAGCCGCGGCACGGCTCGGGCGCCTTTCCCGAGCGGCCGCCCGTGCCGCCACACGCCGCGCACACCACCGACTTGCTCAGCTGCAGCTTGGACGTCTTGCCGTTATACAGGTCCTCCAGTGTGACCCTGCGGTGGAGAGGGGTCAGTCACTGCTACAGCCTGGACGCCTTGCAGGTCCTACAGTGTGACCCTGCGTTAGAGAGGGGTCAGTCACTGCTGCGGCCTCCAGTGTGACCCTGCGGTGGAGAGGGGGTCAGACACTGCTGCGGCCCACAGTGTGACCCTGTGGTAGAGAGGGGGTCAGTAACTGCTGCAGCCTCCGATGTGAACCTATGGTAGAGAGGGGGTCAGGTCAGCTGTCATCATCAGAGGGCTCTTCACGGGCCATGTGTGCTGTAGGACCGCACACAGCCTCCAAGCTCCGCCCACTGCGTCCCTACGTCAGCCTTCCGTCACCGCACACAGCGATCGCTGTGGCCGGTCGGGACTGGCCACAACGATGGCTGTTTGCGGTCCACCGCACGCAGCCGTGTGACGTCAGAACCGCCTACCCATCCCCTGCCGCCACTCCTGCTGTACACACCGCACTCAGCAGTTTGCAGTGCCCATGAACAGCCCTCGGGGATTATTGGGCCGGATTAGGTAGATTACATGCAGTGATTACGAGCGAGCGAGCGCAGCGAGCGAAGTGAGTCTTTTCAATATAACGGAAAAATCTCAGTATGAGCGGCCCGGCCCGGCCCGGCCCGGCCCGGCCCGGCCTGTAACGCTTTTGAGAGGCTTATATCTCAGCAACCGCTGGACCGATTGGCCTGCGTCCTTTTTTGTTGGGTAGCCCCATCCCTTCTACCCCGTAATTGACTACTTTTGATACATCTCAGTGACCGTCGTGGCACGTGCCACGTGAAAAGTCAAGGGTGTTCAAGCTGTTTTGCAAAAGTAGTGATTTTGAGAGGCTCATATCACAGCAGCCGCTTGAGCGATTGACTTGCGGTAATTTTTGTAGGGTAGCAGCATCCCTTCTACCCAAACTAGGATACTCTCGATGCATGTGGGTCACCCCCAGTGCACGTGCAAAATACAACAATAAGAGGTGCCAAATTTGTTCCCATTTCCGTAACTCGGTAATTACTGGGGCGATTTCGCTGAAACTTGGCATACAGGTAGGCACCCACCAGGCAATGCATTCCCATGTGTTGCGGTTAGGGTGCTACTGCACGTGCGCACGTGCAGGGGGCGTTTCCAGATCTCGAGAACGGCTGGGCCGATTGCGCTCAAATTTGGTACACGGTTGGGGACCAGTTAGTAGGGTGCCGTGCAAAAGTCATTTTGGACCCCGTTTGCACGTGCGCACGTGCAGAATGCCGCTTCCAGATCTCAGGAACGGCTGGGCCGATTGCGTTCAAATTTGGCACACCGCTAGCGACCAGTTAGAAGGGTGCTTTGCGCATGCCCGTTGGAAGCACCCTCTCGCCCTTCCGCACGTGCAGGGCTCACTATCTCGCTCGCTCGTTCTTCGCCCAAAAGGCGTTTTACTGGTTTTATACCAGAACTGTGATAGTAACGAGTCGACAGGACTCTCCGGAAGTGGTATTTCCCAGCTGCCACTTCTCGTGACTTACTCATCAAGTCATCACAAAGGAAAGCTAATTCCTAAGGCAAAAACAGAACAATGTCTCGCTTAACTCGCTAACTTGATCTTGATGTGATGACCAGGCAACTCCGCAGGCGGGCTATCGCTTCCCTCCCAGCCGCCCCTCGCTCCGCCGCCGCCGGTAGCGCCACCTACTTGAGCGGGTAGACGGTGTCCTCGCCGCGGCGCGGGCCGCGGTGGCGGCCGCCCATGCCGGCGAACATGCCGTCCAGGCCGCCGCCGAAGAAGTGGCTGAAGATGTCCTCGCCGAAGCCGCTCATGTCGTGCCCGCCGCCGCCACCCTCCTGCAGGCCGCGCAGCCCCTGTGTGTCGTAGATGCGCCGCTTCTGCGGGTCGGTCAGCACCTCGTAGGCGAACGAGATCTCCTTGAACTTGTCGCCCGCCTCGGGGTTCTTGTCCGGGTGGAACTCCTTGGCCAGCTTGCGGTACGCCTGTAGGGGGGGGGGGGGGACGGTCAGTCGCCGTCCTGTTGGCCACGAACGGAAGAGAACCACAAGGTCGGTCGCTCTTACGGGGAGGTGTAACAGCGTACTGCCAGTCATTACCGGAGAAGTAGGTATGATACGGCAAGTCACCGACATTACATATACCAGGGCACTTTACAGTCTATAGGGGAGAGTGGGGTAAGATGCCCAGGGTGGGAAAGACGCCCCACCCCCTCTAGCGGCGAAACAAAGAATCGAACCTGGAAATTAATGTTCTTAGCGTAAAGCGGAAGCCTGCCTTGTTAACTGCACAAAAATTTGCGAAGCTCAGTTGGGCAACGGCTAGCTGGTGATTGCATGTTTTTTATTTGCTGCTTTCAAAAAATATTTTGGTGTCAAAACATTGTAAATATCAAAGAGGGTAGATAATTTTTGAGTCCCTTGCTATAGTCGTGATACATTAACATGCGTGTACTGTGTCCCTAACAGTTTGTTTCAGGGTGCAGTTTTATGGCTAACAAATTGTACTGATTTAATGTTGATTCGGTACCTTGGGGTAAGATGCCCCCTGTCCTGATGGGGAAAGACGCCCCCCTAAATCCGTAGGCTGTCCTTCAAGCAGCCCGTCAAATCATTTATTACATACTTGTGATGAGAGACAAAAGCCGATCTGGGACTATTGAGAGTCCAGTACGGTCGGGTGCTCCCCATGCCGGTCTCTCGGCACACACAGCGACTTTTTGGGCGGCATCTGACTCTGAGAGCCCTCACGACGGCCTCTGTGGGCCCCATTATTGGCTCCAGGGCCCCTCACGACATCCTTTGAGGGCTCCCACGTTGGCTCCACGGGCCGCGCTGACATATTCTGAGGTCCCCACGATGGGCTCGAGGGCCCTCAAGCATCATGAAGACCTATAAGGGCCCCACAGTGGTCTCCGAACGCCACCACGGAGGCTTGTTTGGCCGCGCTGGACTATGATGGCCCTAACGATGACCTCTGAAGCCCCTTACGACTACTTTTGAGGGCCCTTACGATGATGTTTGGTGTCTACTGCAGTCTCGAAGGGACCACTGATTCGCTCAGGCGATTCACGTGCCCATTTATGCCACTTATAGTGCAGGGGGCATCTTTCCCAACGCCAGGGGGCGTCTTTCCCAACCTGTGGGGTAAGATGCCCCCTTTCACTTCTTCAGGAAAATGCTTAATAGCAAAAAAAGTTATCATATTTCAGGCACGGAAGTGTGATATTTTTGGAGAAAAATGATGTCGGCTTCCGTTGAAACTCCAAGTTTTTGCTTTCCGATCGTCATTTTTGAATAATATATGACATAGTAAAACCCTGGGCATCTTTCCCCACTCTCCCCTAAGCACTAAAGGTATTGTACATCAGGGTCAGTTGGTGTCAGCCGGGGGACGTCAATAACGGACAGCACCGGTTCCATTCAAAACGGAATGCAGCTTTAAATGTTGTGATTGACGGTACACAATCAAAGAAGTAAAAGCGTACAACAGATACGTGGGTAAAGCAGCATCAACTAGGTACTTATCAACCAGTGGGCGGGGCGATAATACGAGCAGAAGGCCGGAGCGATCCCACAGTTGTAATGCTATACGTGCTGTAGCATCATCACTCACTATGAACTGCAAACTGACAGCTCTTGGTGTCACTATATGATGTGAGCAGAGGGGTGTTCACGGACACCGCACACTGCTGCTTGCGGTGTGTGCGGTGCGTCCAGCAGGCGTGGGGGTAGGGGATGGGTAGGCGGTTCTGACGTCACGGCTGCGTGCGGTGGACGGTCCGCTGTGGCCAGTCCCGACCGGCCACAGCGATCGCTGTGTGCGGTGACGGAAGGCTGACGTAGGGACGCAGTGGGCGGAGCTTCGAGGCTGTGTGCGGTCCGACCGCACACAGGGCCCGTGAACAGCCCTCAGGTAACAATTGTCAGCTCTGCCAGATGCATGGCATGCAGTACCTTCGTGACCGCTGTGGCCGGTCGGGACTGGCCACAGCGGACCGTCCACCGCACGCAGCCGTGACGTCAGAGCCGCCTACCCATCCCCTACCCCACGCCTGCTGGACGCACCGCACACACCGCACGCAGCAGTGTGCGGTGCCCGTGAACACCCCTCAGAAACAGGAACACGACGGCGGTAAAAGAAAGCTCGCACAAGTTTTGAGCCAATAGTTACTGCAGTTTCACAAGAATGTTTATTTTGGCAGTTTTTGGCCGCTGCAGGCTAAAGAGATGACCTTAGGTCAAATCTGAGGAAATAATTCAGAATGAGAGTTAAAAGGGCAATCCAATGCATTTTCTGCGGTGCTGTAGCTCTATACATTTCCAAGTTATGAGCCAGTTTTAATTGCCGAAATAGGCGAAACCTGATCTTTGATGACTTTTGGTGAAACTTTTGACCCAGTCTAAAAATGATCAAAGTAATTTGGTCAATATTCTCAATGCCCTTTTAAACACAGCCTACCATGTGTCACTATACGGCCCAGGAGTCAAGTTAGAAAGGGATGGAGGGGGGGGGGTGTTTAAACACCCTTAACCAGGCATGGAAGTCTATCTGGACCACGGTTGGATGAAGTTCAGGTTGAGGCCAGGCCAAGTTCAGGCCAAGGTGAAGCCAGCTGTCAGATAAGACCAAATTTTAGAGTTGGATTTTGAGAACAAAAAAGTTTTCTATCTGAAGCAGTTTTAAAGTGTTGAAAAGTGCAATTCCCACTTCTAAGTAAAGTCAAAACAAGAAGTTGTTTTTCAAATAAATGTTCTGTGCTGTGGTGCCACTGAAATATCAGTAACTTCTTCAATTTTTGACCAATTGGTCTGAAAACAATGGAATGGGGGTGCTTATTGCTTAGCATGACAATACTGATGATACCTTCCAATTCCAAATGACTTATGATGGGAATAATATTGTGTGTCAGATTTCATACAAAATGAGTTCAAACATCAAAATTTGATAAACTTACCCAAAACCCACTTTGATGAGTATCCTTGTGCTACCTTATAGGATCTAAATTCTAAACACACCACTATAACATGCGCCATAGATGGCCTTGCAGGCACCAGTTTCATGTGATAAAAGGTACCAGTTTTATGTGATAAAATTTGAGTTGAAACTACACTGAAATGCAGCAGAATTTAGAATGAAGGATCTAGCTGGTGGTTAGGTTGCATATAAGTAGACTGTAGGTAAGTAACTAGTAAGTTGTAGGTTAGTAGGGAATGTTAGGTCAGGTTAGATTTCTTTTAGAGATTTTAATTGACTTGACTTTTTCTAAGACCTTTTCTATAAATTTTATGCATTATTTGTTATTTGCAATTATGCCACACTTCATGCACATCAGGCGCAAACATTGTGTGGGTGTCAATGTGCATGCAAATTGCAACATGGTGGGATTGACAAAGGGATCTTATCACCCATTTCAGCATTATCATAAAAAATCTCATGTTGTTTAGCATGGATAAATATATTTTGACTGAACAGAGTTGGTCTTTTGATAGGCAAAGACCCTAGGTTTCACCATTTACCTACCTTAGAATGCAATTCTGACATATTTTGTGGTTTTGAAGCTCAGCATTTTGGATTTGAGGCTATTCACCTAATAAATCAGTTTTGCACAGAAAAAGATCAAACTTCAAATTTTTCCAGCAATAGACCAGATAAGGGCTACCTACTCCAGTCTCCACGGCCCTGTTTCACTGCACGACTCTACAGTGGGTCATTTCCCTCTTTTGCACTCTTTTAAAACTGAAAAAATTTACAAACAAAATCATAAAAAGAAAGAACACATCCTTCTAAGGTATAAAAGTAAGATCACACATACATACTTAGGATACTTTTCACACAAATCATTTATGAATTACACCCAACCACTTGTTGAGTCTGGTAAGGTTATGTGGTATATAAGTCAATTTAGGTTGTAGGTTAGGTTGTAGGTTGTAGGTTGGTAGGTTAGGTGAGGTTAGATTAGGTTTTTCATTTCTGCTTGTATTGTACCTGTTTTTTTAAAGCATTTAATGATTGTATGAACAATTTTCTAGGTTGATACACAATTCTGACAGTATGCTGTGGTTTTTCTTCAATTTTGAGCCCAGAGTGCAAAGAGGGATTTTACCTTACAGTGTGCTACACTTTGTTGCTGTATTGGTGAGGTGTTCAAGACAAATTTGGCTTAATGCTCCAGCATTGCGAGCATCTGGGCTTGTTGATGCTTCGATGGAAACCCTATAAACTGCTGCGCATAGCTCGCAGTGTCGTGCCGTGAATCAGCCCACAGACACATATTATTTAACATGCTTTTCATGAAGTACATACACCTCATTATTAAGCTTAGGGAAAATTTAACAGGTAAGATTTGTAATGGTCATAGTCTAGTAATACCTACCTTTTTAATTTCTCCATCCGACGCATTACGGCTGACTCCAAGAAGCTGATACAACGTATTATCAGACATGACTCAGCTCGAAACTGAGTGCAAGGAACTATCACAAACTAAAACGAGACCAATGTCTTGGCGTTTCTCCACGCAAAATGTCAATTGAATACAACACCGCAAAGCAATTAATCTCCAGCGTGGGTGAAAAATTCGATAAATCAAAATCGAAACGCGAAAGACGACCGCAGGCCAAGGGCGACAAAAACCACGCGGGCAATCGTACGAGAAGGTTCTCTACAAAGCGAATGGCGAAAGAAGCTCTGTTATTTCTATTCGAAACCAGCAGCTGGTGTTGTCAGCAAACCTGCAATAAGCGAATCACAGCTCGATATTTCAACCACGAGCGTTTTTCAACGAATCATAGACCTTCAATTCAGCTTTCGAAAGCCATCACAAACACAGTGAACACAGTGAGCACAAGTTTGGCTCGTTCGTAACAAATACTCTCTCACAGGTATTTATGGTATTTATTTTCATTTATTTCTACATAACTAGTGCTCGCTGGTTTACTTTAAAATTGTTATTGATATTTCATAATGCTATCATGCACATATCATTCAGAAGGCATTTTTGCTTTTCTGACGTTCTCATTTTCGTAAGAGCATCTTAAAATTCTCTGAGTTTGAAGACTTCTAGCAAGACTTCTAGAGAGAAGTATTCTCTTAGACCTCTTAGACCAAAAGAAAGTACAAATGATTGAAATTTGAAGAGAAACGTAAGGAAGGCTAAAAATTTGCTTTTCATAAAACAAGTTTGAGTTTTGGCTACTTGAAGTCTTTGGCCTTACTGCCTTACAGTGTCTTACAGTCTTTACCTTTGTAAAAAGTCGCTAGATTTACGATGCTACTTTGTGACTCAATTATGCCGCACAAGTTCCGTTTGTTGCGGATATAATTTTGCTGAAGGCTCATGTCATAATTGCTTATTTTTAATTATATTTTATTCATTTTACTTCTTTGTGAGAAGTGATAATGACCAATTATATATAGTAATATTATGAAAGGAAGACCGAAGAAATTGTTTGTTTGAGCTGTCTAAAGTCAGCTTTGCAAGACAGGGGAAGATAACCTTGAGCACTTTTTGCTGGTATGTGGAAAACTTTCGGCTATAAGAATCAGGGTTACCGCTGCTAGGGAAATTTCCCTTTTCTATGGAAATCAGCGAAGATCTAGGGATTTATGGATTTCGCACAAAATCTAGGGAAATACCACAAACCCGAAAAAATTGTTGTTTTTTCAACAATCGAAATCATTGTTGTCATAAATTATTCTTCCGCATGTCATGTCATATGAAATAAATAGGTATGAGAACATTTTTCACAAAGTTCAGGTTTGATGCTCTCGTTTTAAATACATATAGGGGGAATTACATACCTATGTATGCATGCATATATGACTCTTGCTATTATTTCAAAACAAACTGCTTCCATGCTTTGTATTGTACCATATAGGGTGCGGCTAATTTTTTACATCAAAGTTTTTGTTTTGGCGCGATTTTTACAATTTCTAGCGCATTTCACTTCTTTACGGTCAAACTGACGGCATGCGAAATAATGCATCGACTCGTCTCTTATCGCCAGCACTACCTATACGGTATAGTTTCCCGCGTCCCGCAACACACCACAATTTGCGATATACCGCGCACTTATATTATACCACATACAGTATTTTGCTATATGCCAGCAATTTCATTAGAATCTTTTACGTTAACGTAACAGAATGTAGTTAACTGCTGTTTAGGACGCAGCGACTATAACACCTATGGTTAAAATGAGAAAAGTACGTCAAATTCCAGGAAAATAACGGTATCTAGGGAAATGATTTTCAAAATAGGGAAATTTTCGTGAGAATCTGGGGAAACCAGCGAGATGCCAGCGGTAACGCTGATAAGAATATCGATGCCTGAGCTCCAACAACTGTATGAAGAGGACAGGGAAAGGGTTATTGCAAATTTTTTGTTCACCAAAGATTTTCAAGACATAGAACGGAATAAAGAAAGTCTATACCAAATGCGGTAAATGAGAAACAGGAAAATAAGAGAGGGTCGTGAGGAACAGTGATGGCATACCTACTAAAAAGGCGGACTGCACAATCCTTTCACTGATCCATGACCCATTTGTGCCCAGTACTGAACCATACAGGATGCCGATGTAAAGGCGAAACTGCGAACAAACTATCTGCATCATTAGCCAGCTAGTGAGAATAAGGAGAAAAACCTTTATTTTGGCAGAAAAACATGGCTGACAGATCCAGACCAGCCTGCAGGCGTTAATCAGCTGTGACCGTATGGTGCAGTTCAACCTTACCTTACCTTCAAGGTGTTCGGGTTAAAGAAGGCCACTTGGCCTGAGGATCCCGCTCTCATCGAGCTCGTGAGGATGTACATTCTGGACTCTTAGGGGAAGGGGATGTCGTACATCTTGTTCTTCCAGTGATTGTCCAGCCGCGCCTTGAATTGGTTCACCGATGTCGCTGACACTACGGAGTCTGGGAGTGAGTTCCAATCGTTGACTATTCTGGTGCTGAAGGCGTTTCTGCGCACAAGCTTCCTAGCCCGTGGCTTGTCCAGTTTCCAGCGGTGTCCTCTTGTCCGGTCAGACTCGTTCCGTATCAGAAACTCCTCCGGTGTCAGCGCCATGCCTCCGTGCAGCAGCTGGTACACGGTGATCATATCACCTCGGCGTCGGCGATAGTACAGTGACGGCATTCCGAGGCTACGTAGTCGTTCAGGATATGTCAGGTGGCTCACGGAGTGGACCATTTTTGTCGCACGACGCTGAACTCGTTCCAGTCTCTTCTGGTTGCCTATGCTAAAAGGTCCCCATATCGTGTTCCCGTATTCCAGCAGCGGCCTGACCATAGCATTGAAGAGCAGAGGTAGTGTTGTCTCGTTGATGTTTGCAAAAGAGCGTCTCAATACAGCCAGGATTTGACGAGCTTTTGATACAGCCACTGATGCCTGTTTCTTAAAGTTCAGGTCACTGTCGATGACGATGCCAAGGTCCTTTTCCTCGTCGGTTTCTTCAATCGGGGTACCGTGCAGGGTGTAGGTCAGGTTTGGATTTTGGTGCCCAATGTGCATTACCTTGCATTTCGCGACATTGAGAGGAAGCATCCACTTTCGGGACCACTCACCAAGCGCGTCAATGTCGGCTTGCAGGCCAACGTCATCCTGATTGACCATCATCCGGCGGTAAATCTTCGTGTCATCGGCGAAGAGCTTTATGTGGCTGGAGACTTCCAGGGGCATGTCGTTTACGAAGATCGTGAAGAGAACTGGCCCAAGGACTGAGCCCTGTGGTATCCCGCTGAGGACACTCGTCCATCTCGATCTTGTGCCTTGGATCACGACCCTTTGTCGGCGATCGAGCAAAAAGGCCCTGATCCAGTCCAAAAGTTTGCCTTTGATGCCGTACGCTTGGAGCTTGTGGATTAGTCGATGATGAGGCACAGAATCGAACGCCTTGGCAAAGTCAAGGTAGGCTACGTCAACCGGGTCGCCATCCTCCATACAGGCGCTCAGGTGCTCCATCACCTCCATGAGTTGGGTGGTACACGACCTTTCGTGGGAGGAATCCATGTTGGGAACTGTGCAGAATACCGTTCCCGCAGAAGTGTTGCAAAAGACTGTCTCGGATGATTGACTCCAGTATTTTGACAGGAATTGCAGTGAGACTTACAGGACGGTAGTTCTCTGGCTTTCGGCGATCTCCCTTTTTGAAGATTGGGACTACCTCACCCGATTTCCAGTCCGGAGGGAGCTCTCCTGCGTCTAGAGATTTTCGAAAGATCATGCTGAGCGGGGTACACAGAGCGTGTGATGAGTCCCGGAGCACGCGGGGGTGGATGGCGTCCGGCCCTGGGGAGCTACCTGGTCGGAGGGCTGCAAGTTTCTTCTCCACTAACTGCGGAGAGACGTCGATATCTTCAAGAGTGGGTCCTTCCCAGCGGTAGCGCATTGTCGGCATTGGTTCGTCTCCTTCCTCGGTAAAGATGGTCCCGTAGAAGGCACTCAGTGTCTCAGCCTTTTCTTCGTTGGTAGAGACGAGCACTCCACGGTCGTCCAGAAGGTCCTCAACTCGGCACCTTGTTCGGAGTCTGGAACTTGCGTACCGCCAAAACGCTTTGGGATTCTGTTTCAGGTCCTGAGCCAGGCTGGACTCAAAGCTTTTTCTGAGTTTCCGGGCCAAGCTTCTCAGTTCGTTTTGGCATCGGGTGAATCTGGCATGATCCACAGGGTCCAGAGTGATGGAGTATACATCCCACAGGGATTTTTTCTTCTTCCTTAATTGCATTGCTTGACGGTTCAAGTAGATGTTTTTGTGTCGCGCCTTTTTGGTTTTGGAGCACTTCTCCGTAGCTTTGGATATGGTGGTTTTAAATGCAGTGTAGGCTTCATCAAGATCCATTTCAATAAGGCGGCTCCAATCATGTGCCCCGAGCATCCCCGCCAGGCGGGTATAGTCAGTGACCTTGTGTTGACGTGGCAGTGACATGTCTGAGTAACAGGCCAGGTTGAATCTCAGAATCAGGTGGTCACTTCTATCCAAACCTGGCTGGTATTGGAGGTTTTTCACCATACCCTCCTCATTTGTGAATATGAGGTCTAGGACATTCGGAGATTCACCCAATCGGTATCGAGTTGGGTGGTACACATGTTGATACAGGAGGCAGTCTTGAACTGTTTCTATGAACATGTGAGAAGCATGAGGAGCTGGAGCAGATGAAGTTTCCATTGTCCAGTCAATCTGGGGAAGATTGAAGTCCCCTGTGATCAGTATATGGGAAGCAGGCATTGAAACAATTTCCTTGAAGATATTGTCAGTGTGTTGCACACTTTCTTCCAGGGCACAGGAGGGGCTGCGGTATACACACCCTATGATTAAGCTGTCGCTCCCAGTGAGTGCCAATTTAATCCAGACATGCTCCACAGCTTGACCTGCACTTGAGATGGATATTTCCGAGGCTTTGAGTTGGTTTGATGCATAGATGGATACTCCCCTGATGCCACTGGTCCCTAGGTTTGGGGTTTCCGGCTCAAAGTTACTGTATAGTGTGTATCCTGGGATTTCAAGTAGAGCTGGTGATATGGGTAGCCGCTGAGCCTTCGGTATCACCTCCGTGATGAGGATAAGCTCTGGTTCCTCTCCACAAATCAACTGGCACATATCATCTCGCTTGCTGACAAACTGATCAGCGTTTGTATACAATACAGATAAGCCTTTGGTAATAGCGTGGCAGCCTCGCTGGTCTAGTCAGATCCTCTGGGGTTCTGGGTTATCTGGCCCCTGGTTGGGTGCTGGTTCTTCAGTAGTTTGGGGTTGACCCTGGCGAGATGATCTCTCACTGCAGTGAAGGGCGGCAGCCTGCTCTGCCTCCCTGGGCTTGTCAAGGTTGGGGGGCCCGTCTAGTTGGTGGGCGTTGGCGCTCTTCTCACCTCCCGCTTCCACGCTGGGGCGACCACGAGGTGTGAGGCCCCCGTTACCATCAGGGACCTCATCCCGACGGTCTGATCCAGGCGCAGGGGGGATGGTGGTTGGGGGTTCTGCCCAAAAGCATATTTGATTGCTTAACTCTTCATTTTAATGCTATTCTTCCATTACTAAATTTAATATAAGCCACTGTTGGACTAAGGTTAATGCTTATTCATTCGAACTTATATTTAAGGTTTGGTTTCTTGTAAAAAGACATCCTGAAGAAGGTGAACAAAAGAGCTCAATCTGTTACCAGCCTTGTTTGTTTTGAGTTTGACATAGTTGTATATTTGTGCTTAGAAGCAAGCTTTGATATTTTCTTGTGATTTTCAATATTGCAGATACTCACAACATTGAAGTTGCTGTAGAAGAAAATGGATCGTTTTGAATGGAGTGATGGAACCCTTCTCTTTGCTGAAACAGAAGTGTATCAACAAAAGAACATTCAACTCTATGATGGTGACAATAAGACAGACTTTGAGGGTGGTCATTTGACTTTGACAACACATCGGCTTCTTTGGCGTAACGCAAATGGATCATGTTTGGCGCTGCCGCTCAAATACATTGTCCTTGCTGAGAAAGAGGACCACACATTCTTCCATAGTGACAAGATAGTGGCGCACCTATCTGCCCCGGCGCCCGGCCGACCGGCGGGTCCCGTCAACCGCAGCAGCCACAGCCACATCAAGCTGTCGTTCCGCTCGGGTGGCATGCACGAGATGTTCTCGCGCCTGAAGGAGACCATGTCTCGGGAGGAGTGGGTGAAGACGGGTAGCTTGTCGGCCGGCACGTCCGGTGACAAGCGCGGCTACCGCGCCGGCATCGTCGGCATCGAGAAGAAGCTGGTGGCCGAGCAGCAGCAGCAGAACCGGAGCATCTCGGAGGCGTTCCGCGACCTCACCAACCTGATGGAGGCCGCCCGCGAGATGGTGGCGCTCAGCCGCCAGATCTCGGCCAAAATCACCGAGAAACAGGGCGGCATCAGCGAGGACGAGACGGTGCGCTTCCAGTCCCAGCTGCTCAGTCTGGGCGTGGACGACCCGGTGACGCGGGGCACGCACGGCTCCGGCGACCGCTACCACGCCGAGCTAGCGCGCCAGCTGGCCACCATGCTGGAGGCGCCAGCGCGCCAGGCCGGCGGCATGCTCACCCTGACGGACGCCTACTGCCGCGTGAACCGGGCGCGCGGCCTGGAGCTCATCTCGCCGGAGGACCTGCTGTCGGCGGGCCGTCAGATGACGCGGCTGGCGCTGCCGCTGCGGCTGCACGAGCTGCCGTCGGGCGTGCGGCTGCTGCAGCTGGCAGAGCTGGACCAGGACGCGGTGGCCGAGAGCACGCGCCGCCTGCTGGCCCAGCGCGGCACGCTGACCGCCCAGCAGCTGGCCGCGCTGGCCGGCGTCTCCGTGCTGCTGGCCAAACAGCGCCTCCTCTACCTGGAGACCAAGGGCGGCGCGTGTCGCGACGAGTCCATCCAGGGACTGGTCTTCTACCCTAATCGCTTCCTGGAGGAGGCCCAGGCGGATTAGTGCGTGGTGATGATAGGTGTTCAGAGGAAATGTTGATGGAACAGATGCCTTTTGTGCTCTGGGACTATTTCAATGGTGTGCGATAGCGTCGTACGATAAGTTTTATTGTTGATTTTGTATGAATTACTGTTCGAGGATTCCCGAGCATATTATTTTGAATGTCGTCCATACTCAATTAGTTTTGCAAGTGTGTGAACTCGATGGTCATGTACGACTAATTTAAACCTGCCCTTCTTCACTCTTCTGCGTCAGACTCGACTGGTAAAGGCGTATGTAAATGATGTTATTGCTCATGTCATTGCGGTGTTCACTGGCGTGCCTCTTTCCCGGTTGATGTGAGATAGGATTCCACGTGAGATGTACTATGTAGGGCTTATAATTGCTTTGCTTTCTAGTGATGTTCCTGCATCTGAAAGTCAAGGTGTGAATTTCAGTTTTTTTTCAGACCTCTCTTGCTCGCGTGTCAATGCGATTGAGTACGAGTTCTTATCAAAGTTGATTGACCAACTATACCATGAGAGCGTCGTGTTTCGTTGGCTTAATCGCTGGAAAATGTAACAAATATATCAGGAAAGGATTCGTTGGAACGTTGGAACCCCTATTGAATGGATAGCACGTATATAGAACGGCCGCCGGCGCTGCATCTCATAGCATTGCTTGGTGCTGATGGCAGCTGATGGTGGGGCTGTTGCACTGGCGTCTAACTAGCGAAAACGGTAGCTGGCGCACTGAGTTTAAAAACTAGATCACGAGCTGAGTGAGACTGACACTCCCGAAAGCTGGATATGACCGCGACAACCACCGACAGCATTGAGATAGGTGTTTATGTTCTCCCCAGCTAGTGACCATCTGACATCTTGACAGCTCGACCATCTTGACATCTGACATGAAAGTGCCGACTCCTGTGCCAGCCGGTTACGTTGATGAGCGCCCGATTTGAGCCGATTTGGTGCTGGTCACTCTGCCTCCGACGGGTGCGGCCAGCAGATGGTGGCAGTGGTCGAGGGCCGCCGTACCGGTCAGATGAGTTCGATGAGCGTGAAGGGCTGTATGATGACACTAAACGTTGCATTCCTAATCTTGCCATGCACCCGGAAGCATTGCGAAGAATAGATAAATCTGGGGATGTTATCTCTTCTGGGAAATCAGCATGCCTGTCCAGCTACATGCTGGAGTTTTAGTAACAAAAAAAGCCAACAGAAGTATTTATTCGAATGCATATTTGCCTTATATCAAAATAACTAAGTACGAAGGGTAAATCAGGAATCTAATATTGAAAAGAAATGTGTGTTTTTCCTGATTTGTTCTATGATATTCATAATAACAACACTTTTCTATTTACTAGCAGCAAGTCTCTTAGACCATAAAAATCCGCCGGCGCACGTATTACGATCGTGACGCAGACAAATCTTTGGAAGCGGTGGTATCACGTGATAATACGAAAGCAATAGTAATAGGATTATTGAAATCAAAATTGCTCGAATTTCGGTGACTTTCGTTTTTAGACGCACGACTCCTAATTTTCCGCGTAAGGTAAGAAACTGTAAAATTCATTGAAGTGGTAGGCAATGAAGATGCAAAGTAAAGAATTAGATGACTTTGCAAAGCACCCCAATTCCCACTGGGCACTGAGATATCAATATAAAGATAGTATTCAGGCTTTCAGCCAGAAATTCATGTAAAATAAATATTCAATTATTTTTGTGCATCTTGACCATGTTTTCTGTGGACGATTTATATCTAGAAAATGGACAATGAGGGATTTGGGTCCATTTTCATCTTTTTGCATTTTTACAGCTGGATGTTCAGACACCTTGGCCTGCTGACCGAGCTGACAGTCTCCTGCGTGCATCGTGCCCTGGTGCCTCCACTCCTCACCCTTGGAGTCAGCCATCGGTGTCCAGGGTTTCGGCTAATGGCGTCTGAGGCTACCCAGGTGGCGGGTCCTGCTGTCCTCACGGCTGTGGAGGGTGGGGAGAGTGCCGGTGGGAGTCAGAGTGAAGTGCAGCAGTCTGGGGCAGCTGTGTGCGAGCAGAGAGGTGCGGAGACAGGTGGTGTTACATTGCCGCCCGCTGGCCCTGCCTCAAGTGCCGGTACGCGGGATGGTGGGACCAGTAGTGCTCTGGTCAAACACGGGATGCAGCAGGAGGTCGGCAACTGCGAGACGCCTGAAGAACCGGCCGACTCCGAGACGCCTGCGGGACCGGCCGGCGCGGGTTCTGCCAGTGAACCACCCGCTGAGGAGACAGTCTCAACGACTCCAAAGTCCACGGACCAGGTGAGCCCCGGACTGGCGATCAAACCCATTCTAAGAAATACAAGCTCGATTGTGGTGCCAGTAAAAGTGTCCCCGGTAAAAAGACGTATATTTTGCCGTTGACGCTTGGGAGGTTCAGGTCTTCTTTGAGCATCGACCGCTTCGCTGTCGCGAAGATTTTAGATGCATTTTGTTGCGGGACATCACATAGAGATCAACTATTTGTGTGGTTGTTTGAAGCGAAATAGCCAGTCCCGCCGTCATTTAGCACTCTCCGATTCTCTACTCAGCTTGCGTTACATACTCTATTGAGGACGTAGCTTGCCTACCAAATCTTCCCAATTGGTATTGTAATCTAGAGCGAATGCATCCGCATTGAAAGGCTTCGCCATAAGGCGAAGTTTTTTATTTGTATTTTTTTTCTGCGAGATTCATTGAGGGAGAGGGTTCTTAGGGCCTAAAGGGGTAAGCGTTTTCAATACAAGGAATTGTGAATACCTGCATTTTCCTTCACCATCTAGTTGCCAGTTTTTAGGTGCTCATGACGTGATGTAGCCCGTATTTACCGTAGCTGTTTTGAGTGACACCGAATCCAAATTTAGACCCATGTTCTTGTTCTATGTTTGGAACTATATTTCTTTTAATTCATATCCCTAATTCAATATACCCTGATTCATATCTGCCAGCTAACGTTGTCCGTTGTCTATTTGTGTCGCGTTAACATTCCTAGCTAGATGACATCTCTGGCGCGTGCCAATCTTGACAGGTAACCGGTGACACTTTTTAACTAACACGGATCTTCGTCTCTCTTTCCACGCACATTCCATTCATCAGCGCGGCGTCTCGCCCAAATCTGCTGTTCTCTTCTTCCCACATTAAGGCCTGGCTACACTATGCGTTTTCTGCGTGCGTTTTTGCAGGTTTGCGTGTTTTGCGTAATATCGTTCTAGGAAAAAAGTTATAAACAATATAATTTTTACTTTGGTTATATACAAAAGCTAATATAACTCTTATGTAACTAAAATTTAAGGTGAAAAACATCACAAAAACGTAATATTGTTCTTTTTTCTAGAAGGATATCACGCAAAACACGCAAACACGCAAAAAACGCACGAAGAAAACGCATAGTGTAGCCAGGCCTTTATTCTCGTGTTTCGTCTCATCCTTAAACCTCTGCCGTCTGGCGGTACAGAGGCCGCTCGTTTGTCTTGTGTGACTGTGGGGAACGCGAGTCAATTGACCCACATGTAACCGTGTCCGCGCGACAGCCGCGTCCCAGGACCTGTCTGTCAGACGCCGGCGCGAGACGTCATCCGTCCGCTGCGTGACGTCATTCCGTCTGTCGCCTCCCGCCGGGGCGATGGGACGTCCGCCAGGGGTCATTGGGGCCAGCCGAGATGGACACAGGCCGCCCAGCTCAGGACCGACTCGCTGCCTCCACCGGTGACTGTTACCCCGCCAACTGTTCTCGCAGACGCGTGCTCCGTCTTTAGTCGGTCTTCAGGCTTTGACTTTGGTAGTTCAGTGGGGCTTTCGGACTCCGGGTATCTATCTATGGTTCTATACGTACTGTCGCTGAGGCGCTGGCTGGTAGGGACCTGTCCCTGACCTGGCTCTGTCTCAGTTCCCGTCTCCCCTCTAACCCGCGCTGCGGGCTGTCTCCCGGGGGCTGTCAGTGTCCGGTCCGAAGTTCTCGGGACGACGCGCCGCGGCGGTCCGGCAGTTAGGGTCGCTCCCCGCCGATAGGTGGCGGCGCGGCGCCGTCCACACCTCCGCCGGGAGTCGTGCCGTCGTCTCGGTCCGGCCGCCTCTGACAGCGCGGCCGCCCAACTCGGCGACGCGCGCTCGGATAACTCGGCGGCACGATTGTCCGCCGCCGTTCGGCAGTGCCCGCGCGGCCGGCGCCACCTTCTCAGAAATTCAATCAGCGTTTTCTCCGGTTTGTGCGCTCGAGGCTGGCTTCCTTTGTAAGAGCGCTGCCGCTGTCGTGTATAGTGCAATCAGTCACTAAAGTGACATTGTTTGCCATCCTCAGCTTCCGTTCGGACAAACCTAAAAATGGATCTTAGTATGCCTTCTAGAATCTGCAAAATGTATCGCACTCACAGCACAATGCACAACTACCTAATAACCGGGTGATCACCCATCTAGCTTTATTTTTCCTTTCTTCGCTTCGTTCGGAACCTTGCCATGCTTTAGCTCGCTCGCTCGTTCTTACTTCAATCGTTCTGTGTAGTTTCAGCCGTTTCAGCACTGTGGTAGTTTCTTAATTTGTTGTGTTGATATTATTATAGGTACCTGTTTAAAGTGACCCAGCGAGCGACGGTGGCAGCGGTGAGGCTGCCGAGAGCTGGTTTCCCTGGTGACCAAAGCTCTCTAGCCTCGTGGGGTGGTCTGTTGTCCCTGACAGTGGTAGCTGCGGTGTTGGATGGCTGTGAGACCCCTGAGGTGCGAAAACACTGGGAGAGCGGTAGATATCGTTTGCACATTTTCATTCTAGACTCAAGGCTACTTGAGTATGGTTAGGCAAGGAAGTATGAGGGATAAGGGAAGAAAATCACCTCTCTGTATGACTCCAACACAACATGAATGGTGACAGTAGCAGATCACGTGTCACCGGTGACATTAAGGCGCCTTATAAAAAAAAACATCCGCGTGAATTAGTGAATTACGAAAGACTTTTCTCTGTTGGAAATATAACTCTGACAGGAGTCTTCATCACGAGGCTGCCTGAGGAGAAGGGCCAGTATGTAATTACAAGCCACGACCCGTCAAATTATCTTGATGTCTCCGGACTTCCAAAGCCAGTTCACCCGGTCTTTTTGTTGTTCCCTTTAGTCAGAAGCCGGCGGTGGCGTTAAATTAGTGCCGCTGAGGATGGCGGCACGCCGGTTCTGTCGGCGGCGGCCGGCTCGTCTGGTGAGCGGCCGGTGAGCAGCGGCCCTGCTGCTGTGAGCGGCGGCGTGTCCCCGGGGGCGCAGACGGCGGCGGCCCGGCCGGTGCGTGTCGCCGCTCCGTCCGTCCGCCCGCCGCGGCCGTCCGCCGCGCCGGCGACGTTCCGCAGGCGCCCGTCTCCTCCGCTGTCAAACTGGCCGATTCAGCGACTAAATGGACGACACGTCGGCAGACACAAAGGCTGGCGTGTACCGCCCCGGGCCCGCTTTTAGGCCAAACTCATCTCGGCGAGTAGGCACACACGCCGAACCGCGTGAGGAGCTCACCGCGCTGAAAAGGTGTTGTGTTGGTGTTGTGCCGGCACCAAACACGCTACCTTTCAGGGCGGAGAGGCGCCTCAGAATACGCGGCTGGGTGGTTTGGAGCGGCAGACGACGGTGCCTGAAGGCGGAAGATGGTGCCGTTTACATGCATAGAAGCACTCGAAGGAGATGTTTTCCAGCCGCTCTGGCTCGCTGCTGTCGGGGACAGCCGCCGGATGCCGCTGCGCCCGCGCCAGCCCGTGTCCTGATGTCCAGTGTCCGCGCAGGGCTGCACTGTCGCCGAGCTGTACGCCCCGCGGGACCGCTGTCGGTCGCGACTGTCGGCTCCGTGTGCAGATCGCCGGCGTCCCGGGCGGAGCGACCTGTCGGATGGACGGCCACATTAGGCCGCGGGCCGTCTGAGCTGTCGGAGGTGGCCCGACCGGCCGCCTCTGACGGAGGACGTGCGCAGGGTGTGAACACACCACCCTGTAGCCCTGTCAACTCGAGTCGGTGTGAACACACCACCCTGTAGCCCTGTCAACTCGAGTCGGTGTGAACACACCACCCTGCAGCTCTGTCAACTCGAGTCGGTGTGAACACACTACCCTGCAGCCCTGTCAACTCGAGTCGGTGTGAACACACCACCCTGCAGCCCTGTCAACTCGAGTCGGTGTGAACACACCACTCTGCAGCTCTGTCAACTCGAGTCGGTGTGAACACACCACCCTGCAGCCCTGTCAACTCGAGTCCGTGTGAACACACCATCCTGCAGCTCCAGTGTCCTGAAATTGATTTTTAGGAGAGTGTGATTGAAGCCGCAAGGACGTCAGTATTTCAAAAGGACGTCGATATCGGTGCGGAGCCTCAGCCACTGAAGATCCCTTAAATCTCTTAAAATAAGCGATTTTCACTAGCAATTTTGACTAATAGCATCTGAAGGCACCTCAAAGGATCATATATAAACACAAAGTAATGCCAGTTTACCCCTAGTACAATATAAATTTCAATCATTCACCACAAACACCAAAACAACACTTTGAAGATGTCTAGTTCTTGTCCATGATCGTACACAAGTCAATAACAAATATGCTTCAACAAAAATCAGCCCAAGAGCCAGCGGCTATCACTAAATATTGACGTCATAAGAGGGATATTATATCGAGAAAGAGGAGTGACGTAAAAAAGCAGACGTCCAAACAAAGAGGTGGAAAACAGTTAGGAATATTAATTTCCATAGCTTTCTGTTATGAAATTCAATTAAGAAAACTCCAAGGTAGACGCTGAATTTTTCTTGGCTGGAAAAAATGTGAAATCATTGTGCACTTTTCAGTTTTGTACCGACGTCGATTTAATGGGAATGACAAGGTCAATCGACGTCCCCAACATTACGTGTATTTTTAAGCCAAGGACGACATACTTTAATTAAAACTGTTGAAATTCGGTAACTTTATTTTAATTCAAATAAATAAACACAAACTTTTTCCCCAACCACTATCAACATATGCAAAATTAACTACTTTTGAAGGGTAGGTTCAAGGGGCAGCGCTACCCCGTTACTGTGACCTTCTGAGGGGAAAAAATAATTAAATATGTTACAGTGATTTGATACAAAAGGTATGTTGTGTGCTTATAGATAAATGTCGAAGTAATATATTCGCATTATTCATTTTTATCTATACACTGCACAGTTACTAAAACTGAAAAGTGGAAAACGACGTCCTCAGATCCCTCTATTCCAACGTCTTTTCTCCTTCATATGGCAGCTATTACCTTCACATGATAAAGGAAAAAAACTATACATATCTGACGCACAGAAAACGAAAATAAAACCGCGTTGTTTACTGTTGGGCAGTTGGCCAGCGGTCTATGGCCTTGCCAGCGGTGTAGGAAACGGGAGTTGAGTATAAGAGTGGGTTTGTGAGGCCTTGGAATATATTTGTTACAGGCAATGTGTGGAATCAGGCATTCTATAGAATGCCTAGGCATTCTATAGAATGCCTGACCGACCAGGCATTCTATAGAATCCCTAGGTATTCTATAGAATCCCTGACTGCTTAGGCATTCTATAGAATGCCTGGCTTAAGCTCCCAGGCATTCTATAGAATGCCTAAGTATTTTGATTGTCCGAAACACACTTCGAAAATTAGGGGTCAGTGGCAGTAATGCTATTTGTTTACCTAATTTTCATTGTTGGCCTAGGCCGGTCGTCACCTCACACCATTTCAGGGCAATGAGCTGAGAGGAAGCGAGGGAGGTATTGGGCTATGCCGACCAACAAATGGTGCGCCGCAAGCAGCAGCTGATCCAATTCCGTTGGCACGGGAGAGCCACGGCGCAAGGCACGCGGGAGAGTCACAGGCCAACCAGTCGCTTAAACGGTTACCCTCGGAGGATTATGCTGCTACAGATACGAAGCTGCATTAGAAGAGTGTTGGCTGGGAGGGTGGACCGTAGGCTTGAATCGAAAGTGATTGCGAATGACGATGGCTTTGTTCTGATGTTAGAAATGAAGGTGAAAATACACCAAAGGTCACATTTTATGTCGTCATAAGCACTTCGTGTAACGACTCTCAATATACATACATGGACAGCTCAACCTACACCGTAATGTCAGGGAATAACCTGAATAAATGGTTCATTATTCCACGTCTGGGCGGTGGCCCGGCCGTAACAAGAGCCGGATTAGGTGTTGTACGATCTCTCCTTCCAGCTTGACTTCTGGGCCATGCGGTATTCGAAAGGTCGTCAAAGACTCAAAATTATGAAATTTTACTTCAGTTCTTCTTTGGCAATGTTCGAAAGGGTGCCATTTCTAAAACAAATAGCTAAGCCATTTTTTAGGTCAGCCCAATTTTTGTCCATTTTTGGCTCGTAGCCGTTTTCTCCAGTTTGACCTTAAATCAATTCCTTAGAAGGCAAACACCTCCAAAAATGGACGATTTGTCAACTTTTCTGTGTAATTTTTTTACCAAAGGCGTTTCCGATATTGACATTACCACCATCGTCTTTCTAGCGTTAAGATAAATACTCTGTACTCTCAGAATGAAATCCTGATACACACTGTAAAAAATATTGACTAGCCCCTCGTCAAATGATTCTCAACGCTAAATGTCGGGGGTACAGACTAGTTTTGCATCCTACTTTTGACACACGCTGCGAGCCCCTGGCTTGTTTTGTGTTCGTCAGATGACAGTTACCAGGTGTCGGTTAGTTTTTACCACGTCCCAAAAATAGCTGGAGCGTTTCTGCCTTGTTTTGGAAGCAGGTCCTCGTTAATGCTGTGTATGATAACAAAGCACCTAGTAACAATAATAACGAAAAACAATGTCAAAACGAGGGCGGCTTGTTTAGTGACGATGCTCAAAAGAAGCATCGTCTTGTTCCTACTTAACGAATGAAGCTCAAACTAGGTCAAAACTAACGTATTGCTCAACCCATAGTCAGATGACCAGCAGATCCTACGCCGCCCAATCCAGTCATCGAATTTGCCAGCGAATTCGTTTGAAGACCATCATATTATTAAATATCGGTGGTCTTCAAACGAAATCCCTTACCAGTTTGATGACGAATTCATCCGGCCCATTCCAAAAACGCTCAAGATAAAATGAAAGTGTATTTCTGAAATAATAGGTATGCTTTCTTGCAATGCACCTTTCGTATATCAAGCGAATCTTTCACTTCCAGCGCCCGTTTACAGTTATCAATCGAATCAGAAGCATGCACATACCTATCGATAGATCTGAACCTAAGAACACAGACGACATTTTGTAGAGTACCTGTCTGAGCCTATGCAGTGGAGCCCGTGAGCCGCCCAACCGCAGCTGCCTCATGAACTTGATGATAGGTCTGAACCTCAGATTGGCCAGAGCTTGGCCGTCAATAACCAGCTTATTTATATCCACAGTTGTAGTGACTTAGGGTTTGGAATTTGCCAAACCTAAGTTTTGATTACCAAGAGAAGTTTTGTACTTCTTGCACTTGCCCTTTCTTCATAACTTTGGCGGAAATCGTCGTAGTGAAACTTCAGTGTTCCGTTAGCTGTCGGTTCTTGAGAGAGTTGGCCAGGCCGGACACCGGGGGCGGCTCCACAACTTTCGAAAAATTAAACCTAAGTCCTATTGCATTGCATGGAGAGCAATTCATTTAAAATCGCTCTTGTTTCGCCCCCCCCCTCGACAACTTTGCAAACGTCTCTGCGCGATTTGGTTGAGAATAATGGCTAATGGCAAGTTATTGAATCAGAACGTCGATCACTGCAGGTCATATATCGGCAAGCAATTCTTCATAACTAGACACTGCACAAATGGAAACGATACAGGTTTGCCCAGTCATAAACACTCGCACTGCACAGACTCGCGCACCCCCGACCGAACGCGGCACGGCACAGCGCAACAGCTGGCGCCGGGAAGCCGGGAACGCATTAAGTGAAGGATTCACAGGTGCGCAACTTTATTGCGAACAATAAAAACCTACCGCAAACGATTAAAAAAAAAGTTTTAGGGCAATCGGAAATACAAATGTATTGACTTATAGAAATAAAATTGTCATTCACCTTCCAAATAACCCAACAATTTATTTGCCGTAAAAAGTGTCTGGAAATGGAAAGTTGCTAACATGATTCAGCAAGTAGGGAAACGCAGCCGCTACCTGGCGAATAATCTCAGGCTGGTTTAGTGACGAGTGCATTGCTACGGCTTGTTCCTCAACCTTCACAGATTACTATGACAAAACTACCCCTAGTATTTTGATCATCCTGAGGCTGGCTTTCACCTAATAATTTGATGAGGGTCTTCCTCGTTTCGGATTGAGGCGAAAACAAACGTCAAACAACCTTGATAGTTAATTCAGCACTTCAAAACAAAGGTACACCTAGGGTATCATTACAATACCGGATCATAACGATCTGGATAGTTCTCAGCCTGTAAGCTAACTAAGCGGTAACTAGTCAAGTGGTAGGTACCGGAAGCATTGACAACCTGGTGACTGTTTCGAGACCCTTGTTTTGACACATAGCTCGTCAATATTTTTTACAGTGCAATTTGACCTAATAAGGTCAGATTGCATACCTGACCGGAAAATTTGACTGAACGAACATTTGACTGAATGAACATAAATAGCTGAACGCAAGGTAGCCTGGCAGAAAATAATAATGTTACATGTCGGTCTGTGCTCATAATCTTATACAACATACACTTATATGTTGGAAAGATTCGTGTATTTCCTAGGCATTCTATAGAATGCCTGAAAATCAGGCATTCTTTAGAATGCCTAGGGATTCTATAGAATCCCTGGTGGGTCAGGCATTCTAAAGAATACCTAGGGATTCTATAGAATGCCTGGTCGGTCAGGCATTCTATAGAATGCCTAGGCATTCTATAGAATGCCTGATTCCACACATTGCCTGTAACATATTTATTATCATTTTGCATAGCTGTGTTTTTAGGCCACAGAGGTGATATTTCTTTTTGTTAGTTTGCTTTTAGTGTTCGATATACCTGTCGACTTTTATCTGTCAGGGACGTCGTTTGGCTTTCCGGGACGTCGCAAAGAGAATCTGTTCGGGTGTGGGTTTCCACCCAAATTCACGAAAACCAGGACACTGTGCAGCTCTGTCAACTCGAGTCGGTGTGAACACACCACTCTGCAGCTCTGTCAACTCGAGTCGGTGTGAACACACCACTCTGCAGCTCTGTCAACTCGAGTCGGTGTGAACACACCAACCTGCAGCTCTGTCAACTCGAGTCGGCTCCCGCTCAGACGACACGGAGCCGTGGTGGGTGGGCGGCGTGAATTTGGGCTGACTGGTGACGATTTGAACGGCGACAGGCTGTGTGCTTTTAATCAGTTTCTGAGTCATCATTTGTTGTCGGCTGACAGCTTCGCCTAAGCTAGCGGATGCATACGTGGGATAATGTGGAGGAGTGATGTGCCGAGATTCACTCACAATTGGTGCTCGTCTTCTCGGGATCTGAGGTTGATTTTTTATTATTATTTGATATTTTAATTGTACCTACCTGGCACCTGCTGGCGTTTTTCCTGGTGAAATCTTCTTAACTCTCCAGTAGGATGCCGACTAGAGTTGTAGGCATACAGCTCATGTGTCTTTCTTTCCAAAGTTTGGCAGTTGCTCTTAGTCCACATCCGCTCCTTGACAGCTAAATAAACCACCCAGTTGTCCAGCCATAAAATATTGAGACCCTGCTGGCTTTCTTCCTCTCTTTTTCATGTACGAATTGAAAGAAAGGCATTGTTATTGAAGTCGTGTGTGGTGCTGACACACAAGCGCTGTTTTCTGGGATGGGGTTGAATACAGCGAGTGTTTTTCATAGTTGTTATTCAAAAGGCTCTCAGATTTGTTAATTTCTCACGTATTCCAACTTTCATGACACCTTTGTTGTCCAATGGGCCCAAATTGTAGACGTAAAGCATCATCAAAACGTGCTGTGCCCTTTACTTTGTTTTCATACTTCATTATTCCGTGTAGTTTTTCCCACTGCTTCCGGAAGCGATAGTCGTTTGCCATTTTAAAAGAGCATTGCCGTAATGCGATAGCATTAGCACGATTTAGGTGCGTCCCTCTGGATGAAAATGGTGCATATGCTTAGCAGCACCAACGGGCGCTATTTATTTCATCTGGTGTTGTTGCTGGAATGCATCGGCGTAGCATGAAAAATAGCGCGGGGCTCTCAATGGCCGCCGGGTGGTGCCTTGTGTAATATGGCCGCGGGGACGCTGGAATGTTTCTTCTGGCCGCGGTCGGACGTTGGGCGGACAAATGGACCTGTCACGGTCTGTGACGCCAATCACCGAGCCATGTGGCGTGTTTATGGTCCTCTGTGTGAAAGGCTAATGTGCCGAAATTTATATTATGTAAACAGAAATAGATGTAAAGAAAACATTAGCCATGGAATCTTGTATCCGTTTCTTTGCATTGACTGTTGGTCCCCATTTATTTCTCATGACGCAGCGTACCTGACTGTTCCAATGTGTAATTTATATGCATGGGGCGATACTGGCGCAAAGAAGCGGGTCCACCGATTCCGGTGAGCCGCTGTTCCGCCCCGATAATCGATGAGCTGGGCGTTATTACGAGCGAGCGAGCGCAGCGAGCGAAGTGAGTCTTTTCAATATAACGGAAAAATCTCAGTATGAGCGGCCCGGCCCGGCCCGGCCTGTAACGCTTTTGAGAGGCGTATATCTCAGCAACCGCTGGACCGATTGGCCTGCGGTCTTTTTTGCTGGGTAGCCCCATTCCTTCTACCCCGTAATTGACTACTTTTGACACATCTCAGTGACCGTCGTGGCACGTGCCACGTGAAAAGTCAAGGGTGTTCAAGCTGTTTTGCAAAAGTAGTGATTTTGAGACGCTCATATCTCAGCAGCCGCTTGGGCGATTGACTTGCGGTAATTTTTATAGGGTAGCAGCATCCCTTCTACCCAAAATAGGATACTCTCGATGCATGTGGGTCATCCCCAGTGCACGTGCAAAATACAACAATAAGAGGTGCCAAATTTGTTCCCATTTCAGTAACTCGGTAATTACTGGGGCGATTTCGCTGAAACTTGGCATACAGGTAGGCACCCACCAGGCAATGCATTCCCATGTGTTGCAGTTAGGGTGCTACTGCACGTGCGCACGTGCAAGGGGCGTTTCCAGATCTCGAGAACGGCTGGGCCGATTGCGCTCAAATTTGGTACACGGTTGGGGACCAGTTAGTAGGGTGCCGTGCAAAAGTCATTTTGGACCCCGTTTGCACGTGCGCACGTGCATAATGCCGCTTCCAGATCTCAGGAACGGCTGGGCCGATTGCGTTCAAATTTGGCACACCGCTAGCGACCAGTTAGAAGGGTGCTTTGCGCAAGCCCGTTGGAAGCACCCTCTCGCCCTTTCGCACGTGCAGGGCTCACTATCTCGCTCGCTCGTTCTTCGCCCAAAAGGCGTTTTACTGGTATTTACCTACCGGAAAACGCTTAGTTGGCTTCCGCTTGCCAAATCTGAAAATATCTGAGTTGCGGTTGCCATTTGATCAATGCTGTTTCAACTAACGAGTCAGTTGAACCGATAACTTTCACATAGATTTAATTAACACAACAACACACCTACCTACCGCTACTAAATAAGCTACGAAATAGTCTAAATCGTTATAATGTCAACTGCCATCAGGACTCGGGTGCTAAAACTTGCTTACATGTGGATGTGCTGCCTCTTTGAGCCCTGCTGTTAAAATTTATCGACGAACATAAAACCGGAAACATGATCGAATATTGTCGACTTAGCTTTTCATCAAAGGTATATGCCTTTTATGATACTCAGTATTGTTTCCAAAGCGCAAATCCATCTTAACATTAGGTGAGCTTAAATGCCAACTGCCAACCGTTTCGGTCCGTCCCATGCCCTTTCGAACTCACCGCCACTCCAAGATATATACTGCAATGGTGTGCTGACCCAACTTCCGGTGCATGGAACTCCAGCAGTAATAAAGCCGTGATGTCAGTTGTGCCTTTCAGAACTGTCAGGAATGATACCTCATATGATACGGTGTCAGCCGGCTGCGCTGCTCACTTCAATTATGTAAGCGTGAGTGACGCCTCGTTATAGATAACACGCCTAAAGTCGTGAGCGCTTTCACATGCGTGGAAGTGGAAACAGAAATAGCCGACATTTCCAAACGAGGGAGACACAGATGATCTTGACTCTTGTGCTTTGCATGCGTGGAATTCAAGCTAAAGTATTTAACCTACATGATTTTGGCCAGTCTGCTGGACAATTATGCCGCCTCACACAGTCTGCTGTTTCCCAGTTTAGCCACTAAGGGATGTCGGCCAGATGCCATTTTCGTAATGCCGAAATGATTACCGAGATGAGCTGCGCTAGATTGTAATTACCGTTGTTATGCGACCATTGCATTGTGCTTAGTTCCGTTTTCCCGTTACTGTTTGCGTCTTGCCCGATGCTTGAATTCACCTCTGTACCTATGCATGTTGCTCTCAAGGAGGAATAAGGCTTTTTTTGACGTAGTTTGCTTACAAACAGAGGATTTATTCGGTTCTGCTATTTCACTGTAAATTCCGTTCTTCTGTGAAAAAACGAAAAAGTTTTTTTTTTTAACCAAACAATGCTCCAAATATTGATATGGAAAACAAAATTCGCACAGAGGGTAGAACTCTGAGGTTTATATTTACCCTGCAAGTTCGTTGTTTCTTATTGTGAAAGGCGTACATCGCTAGAGGCTTGTATCCCCCTCCCCCGGCAGTCTGCGTTATTGCTGTCTTCGGAGTTCGGATATGGGCTAACGTCAAAGTGGTTGAGCCTTCGCATCAGTCTTCTCGCTTCGGGGAACAATCTTTCCTTATTGAGAGAACATCAGTGACAGTGTTGTGACATTCCATTTCTAAATATAATGATAACGAATGGGTCGTCAGTGACGGTGACAGCTCAATTTATTACACCCGCGCGTCTACCACTGGTCTCGGGGTCGGATGCACAGAGCGCAGGACCAGTGGTCTAGATAATAGGTAAGTACCTACCTACGTCCAATCCGTGAGACCTTCCTGCTCGACTCTCTGACCCCGGCAGTAGAGGGGATGGGGGGAGGGGTCTGGACAACGGCCCAGTCTGTAGTGACGTCATAGGTCACGGCGGTGGGTGGCCAGGTACCGGACACGGGTGCTGAAACTCGGGGTCAAAGGGTGCACTGCAGCCTTTTGCCATCATGAAAAGCGAGCTTTACCACAAAAAAACAATGGTATCGTTTTTGACATGGGACATCATTTTAAATAATAAATATTGTTACTTAGTTGTTGCGACGTACCTGGATGCTTCCGTGTACGGTTAAGCAATAAGCAAAATGTTTTGTTGCGATCTTCTTTGCGCGTCTGTAGTTAGGAGTTCCTCCCACTTATTCCTGGCGTTAGCACTCTTGCGGTCGAACGGGCGGACGGGCGCGGTCAGCTGTTTGTTCAGGTCGGCAGCCTGTCGGCACCCCTCCTCCGACAGCAGCCTGTTGTCTTTATATCGGCGTGACGTCATTGGAGGCAGCGGCGCTGACAGGCGGCTCCGATATCCCGGCAGCCGGGGCCAAAATACCCGCCCGGGGCCACCGGCTGGGCGGCCAGCGCCGGCCGGCCCGGGCCGCAGTGACTGGGACGCCCAGCACGGCCATCTCCGGCCGGCCCCGCGCCGCGCCGGGCCGCAGTGACTAGACCCGCTACCCTGGTCTGGACTCCATATCGGAACCAGTTGGGTTCTGGGGAACGTGACATTGGAAAACGTTCCCTTCACAATACCGGTCTTACCGTGAGAAAAATGAATGCTTATGTGAAACTGACAGTTTGCAGCTGTTTATTCCTTCATTCAAAGTCAAAACGGTCCCTTAGAAACGATCCGATGTTTTTGAATCCTCAAGGATATCCGGTGTCTATGCGCGACGTGATTTTTTAGGGAATTGCTTAGCTAAAGCGAACTCAAAGAAGGCATAAAGAAGTGATGAAAAGCCTTTGTAAATTCAACAATACTTCATTTGAACAGCTTTTTCGGGCTTGCATGGAATCCGATATTGCATGGCATTTTGCGAGACATTATTTCACCAAGTACGTGAAAGACTAGTTAGGTACATTCTCTTTTCATTTAATAGGGAAGCGGCATGCCGTTTAAAGACTGCAACGCCTTATAATGCATATTATTCTACATTGCAGGCACGTAGATACTACATGCCTGCTTTTAGCATGAGGTCCCTTGCGCGTTAATTGCTGCATGTTACATAACTAAAGAAATAAGTGATCGTAAGCAGGTCTAGAATGCGTCCATGCAATTGCATGCATGCATAAATATTGTACATGCATAAACGCAGTAGCAACTATATCAGTTCATTATCGTTATTGTTTGCAGTCTCCCATCGCGTCTAGTACCTATCCCTTTCGGTGGCGGGTCAGCGTCTGACCTCTTGGCCGGCCGGCCGGGTCCTCTGCCTGCACACTGCGCTCATTACCTATGCATGGGCAATGCCATCAAAGGCTCATTGGTGGCGGCCCGCCATCACTGCACCGCCAGAGCGGCCTCCCCAGACCGGGACGGACCGCCAGAGCTGCCTCTCCAGACTGGGACGGACCGCGTATAGTGCAACTGCATGGGGACCTTTCCTGTTCCTGTGCTGATCTTTTTTAGCACTCCTCGGCAGCATGTCGCCAAAAGGTACCTACTTAGGCTATCATGAATGATACATTAGTTGCTCAGGCTGTTTGTAACGTTTTGCATCGGCAGCTATTTTGTGTGGTATTAGTATTTTGTGTCATATTAGAAAGTGTTGCTAAATAGATGTTTCTCCGAGGATTTAACAGTGTCGATAAATCAGACATCGTTGCTGAATATTCCCAGGAGCAGGGTGGTAAATTGAGTCGGTTAGCCATCTCTGGAGCAGTCTGCGGTGAACCTCCCACCGGGGGATGGCAAGCTCAGCTCAATATCCTCCGGGGTCTATCAGAGAGGCGCTGGTAGAGTCATGGCTCCCCCGTGACTGCTGGCCAACCGTATGATTTATATGTGGGTGTCGATGCTCAGTTGTTCCTAAGCCTCATATGCCCACCGATCTTCCCAACTTTTCTAAATTCTACCCTTAAACCCACCCACCAAAATTCACCCACCCTAACTTTCACGGTGAAAAGCACGATTTCTTAGATTTTATACACCATTTTTACAAGCGATATCTTGCAGATCTAAAAGCAATCGCATTACGGAGAACAGAGGCACATTACCTCCTCTGACAGTAGTAACAGCACACAATCTGATCTAAATGTTTATCTACAAAATCTACAAAATATTGAAATGTTATGTCAAACTGAAATATATGTGCGGGAAGCCCAAATTTCTCGACCACACATTGTCTTGTTTTTCACACTACTTTGTTGAAATTATTTTATTTAAGAACTGACATATCACCGCGAAGCCGGGCACCTTTCTGAATGCGTGACAACATGCTTGTCGCCAAGTTGCACAAACTGTCCATTGCTCGTTCTCTCCACGCTTTTTCAGACGTCGCCCGAGCCGGCTCAGGCTTGTAGTCAGCTCCGCTGGTTGTGGCTTTCCTTCTCAACCGACAAAAGCTTTTCAGTTGATTTTAGGTCGGGAGACTGCCGGGCTATTCGTCTTTTTTCTAAAACCTCTTGACTTCGTTTTTCGTTGTGCCCTGATGCTTCACGTCGCGTGTAAACTGCCCGAAGTTGAATCGCTGAGCTTTCTTTCCATGACTGCGCTCGACCTGCCCGTGCGCCCGGCCGCTGCCATGAATAAACTTTGTAGGATATCTGACCTGCAGTTCGTTGTGCTGGGGCCTGCTTTAGGGACCCAGTGAGACCCTATGCGTTTATTTCGCCCCTATCCATGATCTTGACAAGCTGTTTGGCGGTTTCAGTGTATGGTATGCAAATTTCAATTTTAGAGCACTGGCCTGTTCTGTTGCTGTTAGTACCTTGACATAACCTATGCCCTATGCGTTAGCTTCTCCAGCTTACAACACTGATAGGAGCGATTGAAGTTGGTTTGTATAACTGGTTTTCATTCCGAGGACTTATGAGGATGTCGCAGGGATATTTCCTCTGTATGGCCCCATCAGTCACTATTTGATCAAGAGTCCTTGAAATTGGTCAAACAAGTTTTACCCAACCTGGCCGACCGCTGGTTCCTCAAAACGTCAAATGACATTGTCCTGCCAGTTGCCAGCTCGTCCACATTTTTGTTTCTGCTCTCCGTCGCCACTTAGCATGGTTTCCATGGCAGCCTCATGGCTGGCTGTCTGGCTTCACCCCATCATCCGTGCCCTGGACCGCCTCCCTGGCGCCTGCTCGGACCGTCGCCTGGGGAGACGGGCCGTCTCCGGCCGTCACGGACTGTCACGGGTCGTTACGAACCGTCACAGGACGTCACACGGCAGTCCCAACCCGTCCCGCGCCGCGCTGCGCACGCCTGCCGCCGGCGCCGGGTCGCTGGTGAATGATTCAGGGCAGCCGCGGCCCGGCGCCCGGCACCGTCTTACCGAGACACTGTCACGGGGAGCGGAGCAGGCGGCCGGTGCCAGGCCGCTCCGTCTCCGGGCCGAGACTCGTCACCAGGCTCTGTGTGTTTTTAGTGAGAAGGAGGGCGCGATGAACAAGTTTGGGAAGAGTTTTTTCCTTTTAGAATGCTCCTAAGTGGCCTTTTATGAGCTCGTGCTGCTTTTTTGGGCAAAACCGTCTCAACGTTTTATCGATTCTTCATGCATTGATCATTTCCAACAGTTGAACATAAAAACATATCGTTAATCTTCCTCATTGTTAGGACATCGGCTACAGAAACCTTTTTTCCCAAGACTAATGCATGTGGGTAGGTATTCGTGGCGGCAATGTGCTGCGTATCAAACATTCACGTTTCCCACGTTTGTGTGCGGTCGGGCAGGTCAGGGCATGGATACGGTCAGACGCACTTTTGTCAGCAGAGACCGGAAGGGGGTGGGAACCGACCCCGCTACATGGCCTATTAGTGGGCCCCCCTCCCCCCGGCACTCGTCCAGCACTCGCAGAGAGCTGCCGACGTTACATTGTCCCGTGGTAAGAACAGGCGCACCGAACACGCTTGCACACCGACCAGCCAATTCTCGATATCGGCCACCTGGGGCCGCGTCTCAGCCGTATCGCCAATAACCCGTCCGCCTGATGGCGCGTGGCCATATGTCCGGCTCCAAGACAAACAGGGCGGCCCGCGCGGGGCGGTACGGCGGCCGGTCGGCGCCGTGACGGTGTCCACCTGCGCCGTACCGCTGCCGCCGCTGCCGTACCACCGCACTGCCGCCGCGCCGGTCGGTGGGTAGTTGGGAGCTCTGCGGGGCGAGTGCGCTGTTTGCGGCCCGCCCGTCCGTCGGCCGTCTGTCGAACCGCACCTGCCAGTCGGGGCACCTCGATGTGCGTCCTCCCCCACCCCACCCTCCCGGCGCGGCCCGCAGCCGCGGCCGTCTGTCAGCCGCTGTCCGACGCAACAATATATCGCCGCGCGGGCCACCGCGGGCTCCGAGCGGCGCGGCGGCTGCCGTTCGCTGGCGAGGTGCCCGAGTCAACTGCGCGCCGCCCCCGCCCCCGCCCCCGCCACCGCCGCCGCCGCCGGCGAGGTGGGCCCGGCAGCTACCTGCATCATTTATCGGCGGCCGAGCCTCAGCCACAGGATGCCTGCACCGGATGGCTGCGCGGAGGTGGAGTCTTGCGGATGAGCGCGGTGCGTTTAGGACTGTTGCTGAGTACTGAGCGGTCAGCATCATGCTGGAACATCCACACAGCTTTTTTTGTAATGTTGCGTCGTGACCTGTGCTCCTTTTTCGGTTTTTGGTTGCATTATGGAGATCTTTGAAGCTACAACTTTCGATTGGAATGGTGTGGTAGCATTGTGCGCAATCGGAGTTGGAATAATAAAATATTTCCTCGGGCCGGTTCCAAAGTAGGAGTCAGTCGAAGCTATCTACTCCGCACTCCGCAATGACGCAGTCCTGGCGGTCACAGTCCCGCATCAGGGCCAATGCGGGTCATAACCCCCCAAATGAGGCAGTCGTTCTCAGAATATCGCGACCTTTGGGTATTTCAGGTCACGTCAGGAGTGGAATGACCTTTCTCAGAACAAAAATATGCACTGTCGAACCTGCCACTTAGGTTCTGACTGGGCGCATTATGCAAATTCCCTCTAGCCGGTCTAGGCCGGTAGACAAATGGCGAAACAAATGCCTCTGTCTTGCTGGCTCATCCTGTTGTCGGCAAATTGACGAGCCGTGTCGGACTGAGACGGAGCGAAGGTGAGGGGACGTAAGCTCTGCGCCAGCGGCCGTCCCATTCCGCCCCAGTTTGGGCCGGGGCCGACCCGGCGCTCCCGGGGAGACTCTGCTGTGTAACTGAACTAACCCCCGGCCGGAGGTCAGGTGAGCTCGGGTCGGCCGGCCGCTCACACCGACCCGTGTTTGCCGCTACTGTGCGCCAGATCGCCCCTCGGACAGAGCCGCCGTTGTGGCGCTGACTGAACTCGGCCTTTGTTGGCTCCAAGTGCCGCACCTGATCAGGACCGGCGCTCCAGCGCGCGCACCGGCGCTGGGAGTGGCGGTGTCTCGTCTCGGAGCGACGTCGGAGGATTGTTCGCCGCTGACTACGGCGGCGGAATTCGCGCTGGCACGGCTGGCTGGCTGGCTGGGCCGATGGGCCACTGACAGGGCCAGATTGGATCCTGATCTCCGGCCGAGCGACTGATGGAGAGGGATCGGGCGGCGAGAGCTCCCCGCCACAGACGCCATACCGAGTCGGCTGGCTCCCCGCCACAGGCGCCGTACCGGGTCGGCGGCGAGAGCTCCCTACCACAGACAGCATACCGGGTCGACTGGCTCCCCGCCACAGACGCCGTACCGGGTCGACTGGCTCCCCGCCTGAGACGCCGTACCGAGTCGGGTCGCCACCCGGTCACAGACTCCGTAACGAGTCGGCGGCGAGAGCTACCGAGCTGCCATCCCGGGTCGGCTCGCCACCCGGCCACAGACGCCGTTCGAGCCAGCTCCGGGAGACACCCGCCCGGAGACACAATGGCGAGAGGTCCGTAGCCGGCCATGCCGCGGTACACCTCACTCCTCAGCCGGCAGTAAAAAACGGAGGCTGGTGTTTCGAAGGTATTTTGGTGAATGCATGTTTCGATATTTGGTCTCCAAGGTATCGATCAGATGCTCGCTTCCAGTGCGTATGTTAGTATTCTTGCATAACAGTGCGAGCTAGTGGAACAAACCTTCAAACAGGCTCGAAACACCAAAATAGATCGGGTGATTCGATGCACACATACGTTTGGTTTGATAATGCAACGCTATGTCCTTGACGATGCTTAGATTTCGTAGACTGATGGAGAGGTTGCGGACAACTTTGTTTATTTATTTACACCTACTGATGGTATAAGTGCGATGTGGTTTTAGTATTTTGATTGCGACGTTACTTCGAGCCACTTCGTTCTGTGGCTGGCCACTGTCAGGGATGTATCCCGATTTGCAGTCAGTCAGTCTCAGGTGTTCTCCGCCGTCTGTTCGGTCGGCGCTGTACCACTCCGCGTGTTACCGTCTCCACCGCCTGCGTCTGGCCTCTGTGGCCGGCGCTCTCGTCCTGAAGCCGTCATGCAGTGTTCCGCAGTCAGCCGGGGCCGTCCGGCTGACCTGCCGCGCCATGGGCGGTCCTCCCCCGACTGCCGCCCGGCCGGTGGGTCGGTCCGGCCGCCCCGTCGGCCGGCCGTCGATGGCGCGCGTGCCGCGCCGACCGCCGGCTCAGCTGGCGGCCGCGGCTCACGTGCCGTCGCCGCCGACGCTCGGCAGTGCTTCGGTCGACGTCGCCGCGAGCGCGCGTGTCGGTCCGTCGGTCGCCGGTGTCGGTGTCGCGGTGCGCAGCCATGCAGAACGGCTGGGTGTTTCCGTTCGTGCCGTTCCCGGGCCTGCAGCAGCCGGCGCCGGTGGCGGGCCTGACGCCGCTGCCGGCCGCCGGCTGGCCGCCGCCGGCCGCCTCGCCGCCCGGCTACCCGCCGCTGGCCGGCGGCCTGCCGCTGCTGCACCCGGCCGCGCTCGGCCTGCGGCTGATGGCGCTGCCGCCGGCCGCCCAGCTGGCCCGGCCGCTGCAGCTGCTGCCGCCCGTCCACAAGGTGAGGACGACCGGCCGGCCGGCTCCGGATCGGGCGCTTCCCGGCTCTGCCACTTCCCGGCTCTGCCACTCTTCGGGCGGGGGCTGCTCGATAAAGGGTACAGGTGTGCAACACGCGAGCGGCGCCGTGGTAATAAACTCCACATTCTTTGCGACCTATTTTAGGGTCCGTTAGGAGAATTTCCAGCTCAACCTAAAACTTGCAAGTAAACATATTGTAAAAAATGCTACCTCGACAGCAGCGCCCTTTAAAACTGCACCTCGTTGAAGTGCAGACAGCGTACCTTCCTTCCACAGCGACTCCATTGTCTGTAAGGTCACCAGGTTCAGCAGCCCCGCGGCCTTTACACGTCTCCTGTGACCGTGTCCGCCACTGTCCGGCGGCGCGCCGTGTCCCCTCCACCGCCACCTGGTGCGCCACCCGTGTCGCCGCGGCCGCTGGTCAGAATTCACAAACACCTCCCCTGGGTCGGTCGTCGGCGCCGTCGGGCTGCCGTCGGCGCCGACACGACAGCGAACGGCTGGAGCGCGCCGTAACATGGACAGAAAGAGAGCGGAATGGAGGTGGGCTGCGGAGGTAGAGGACGGATGTGGGGCAGGCAGATGGGCGAAGGGAGAGACAGAGAAAGAGAGGCGTTTTGAGTTCTGGGCCTGGTCGTGGAAATGAGCTTCAGCGATGGAACGGGTGCTGCAAACTGTAGGAGCGAAAGAGGGAGAAGACAAGGAAGCCGAATAAAGACGAGCTGTTTTCTTTGATGGGAAGCGGGAAACGTGATAGCTCTGTATGAAATTGGTTTCAGAAGAGGTGGCATTCATGCGTCCATGCATATTGCATACCTACTGACAGATGAGATGAACACTACATTCGTTTCTTCTAACTTTGTTTGAGGTCTTGCGCAATGAGCGCTTATACTCAAAATTAATGCGATCTTTTCAGCCTCTTTTTAAGTGTGCCCGTCAGTTTTTGGTTGTTGCTGTTATTTTCATTCCGGCTGGCTGCATGTCTGTGTGCCGTATGAAGTCAACAAGCACCAAGCTCTGAGAGCAGGCTGAGCGGTCCCAGCCCTCCAACTTCGGACGCGTACAAAGCGCCCCTATCAGCAGAAGTCTGCTGTAATTCTAAGCAGGGCGGTGATGAATGTGGGTGATATTCTGCCGCGCTGCCGAGTGGCCGTCGTCTGACCGCCGCCCCGCGCGCTTACCGCCCCGCCTGGACGGCCGTCTGTTACAGCGATGGGGTACCTCCGGCATTGATTAACCCCCTGACTGTCTGAGGAGGCGGGGGAATCATTAGCAGCGGGCCATTCTGACTATAATTCGCCGAAAACTGTGCTAAGTGCGATCAGAATGAGGGTGCTATGGGAAGCCTCCGACATTTACTGCGCCGGTTGACGCGATACGTCACGGGGCTCGTTGGCCGTTCGTTTGGAGCTGGAGGGTGCGTTAGAGCTGAGCGAGGCATTACGACCGCACGGTCCATCGACCGCTCCAGACCAGTGTAAGTGCATTGGCACACATGCGGTTCAGCTTAACGACTTCCGTGTGCGTTAAACTTCGTCTAGACAATGTCGTTAGGGTAGCCGTTGAAATTCCTTGAGAAACTCGGTGTCCGCTGCTTCCATATACAGGGTGATCGAAAAAAAGTGTCACCCCTAATTTAAAAGCCATATAACTCGCGATTGGTTGGTCGTACGACTTTGCGCCAGGCAGCATTGAAAAGAGCATACAATTTCCTTTCGAATGGATGTAAATATGCATGGTTTATGCCGCAAACGAAGATGTAGCTATTCAAAAAGTATGTTAAGGACACAATTTGGCGTGTTCAAAAGTTTGGTTGTGCAAATTTGTACTTTTGACAGAGTTTTTGATCTGACAGCTCACGTGACAGCTCACGTGAGCATTTTTCTTAACTGTTCCATGGTTACCGCTGCATAAAATTGATAATCCGGTAGTGCAGGCTGTCGCAATGTTTCGCTAGTTACCGGCGAATTTGTGAATAATGAGGCCGCATGTTTGCAAGGAAGATCTGATAAGGTCTTCCTTGTCTAAGGTCAGCTGAGAAACGAGTCTAAAGTCAGCTGAGAAACAGTCTGCAGTGAACAACATACACTCCATGTGTAATGTGTAAGGTGTGTGTCATGTTGAGTTACGATACTCATTGTTCTCGTTCAGCGGTGTCCGATCCCGTTCGGTGAATTTCGTTTCACGTGAAAGCCGCACATTGACTGGTTTTTGAGCCCATGGGGACATGATTTGGAATAGAAAACATTCATGAATACATTCAATTGAAAAGAAATTGCCTGCTCTTTCCGATGCTGCCTGGCGCGAAGTCATCCGACCTACCAGCCGCGAGTTATCTAGATTTTAAGTTGGGGGTGACACTTTTTTCGATCACCCTGTGTCTGCAGTCATCTGTAGAAATGACTGCATCTTCCCGTTCTCTCAGTTACCGTAAGGTCCTGTCTTTCCGGCTCCGTGTTAACCGCTCCACTCTGGTCAATTTCCGAGCGCCCGCCATCGCTGCCACTGCAAATGATGCAGCACTGCACGGGCGTCTCGTTGGCATGCAGATTAGGGGCGGCGACATGGCCGGTGGCCGCTTTGTCGCCGTTTATGGCGCACTGGGCAGCTGCGCCGATTGGACCCGGCCCCGCCCCTAGAGTATTTTGTTGGGACCGACAGCTCCGAGACCGGGCTGCTGCGGGGACGGCGCGGAGACTTGTCGGCCTGCTGGCGTCTTTGGAAACCCTGCTGAGAAGCATCTGGGTGCTATCTGACATTGTTGTCGTTTTCTCTGGTGGGAGGCTGGAGAGAGAACAGCTCGATGCGCACTTTATTTTTGTGGTCTGATATTGAGCGATAAGCTCAACTCAACTAGTTATCGCTGGTGAATGGATATTTGTTCTTTTTTTCTAATCTTTTTTTGCCGTGCGGGCGCTTCAAAGCCTTAATTACGATCTTTTTCTCGTCGGAATTCTTCCAAAACAATTTCACTTGTTTCGTTTATGTTCAGGTAACGGGTGCATAATTTGAAGCTCTGGTTAATGACGAAGACTCAAAGCACCGTTAGCGATGTCAGAGTCTGCTGACTGTTCATACACTATCCTTACTTTGTAACCATCTTCTGATTTCTCCCTTTTTACGGGAGTGTGTGCTGATAACGAATGTTCCACTGCAACTCCTTCCTTTCATGTTCCATCTCATTTACGATTTCAGCATACTATTTGGAGAGCTCTTGGCCTAGATGGCTTTTGTTCGTCTCTGTGCGAGTCTTCTAATCCTGCTCAGAGTTTAATCTTCTTTTCGCCGTTGAATTATCTAAGATGGTAATTCTGCTCAGCTACGTCGTTTTGCTTTTGTTGGAAATGATCCGGGAGAACCGGCGTACTTTAAATAAAATTGCGGCACTGTTGCTTTTTACCTAATTAAATACTGAGCTTCGTGCTTCTGAGAATTATGATGGACTGCAGCTCATCCATTTTTGCCGCCCGTAGCTGGCATTCAGTCCACCATTGAGCTGCACTTGTCGTCTTCTCTTGACGGCGACGGTCCACCTTATCACCGAATGCTCTTACACATTTCATCCTCCTCCAGGCCACCCTCGCCAATCCTAGCTACCGGCACCAACTTCTCATCACGCCAACTAACCGACATGCTGAGAGAAGCTATATCGCCATGTCAACCTTAACCGGGTGAAGATGTTAAACGTAACACCCTCACCCTTCCTTTACCCCGAGATGCTCGCTGTTTGTTCTCATTCATTTATGCATGAGCCGCGTCCTTCGGTGACCCAATCGGCGACCGCCGCCTCTTGGGGAAGCGGCAGGCGTCGCGGACGGGTGCCGCCCGGCCGCGGTTACCTAAGTGTGGAACTACAAGTCGATTCTAGGGCTCTGATTGGTGACTTTGGTCGGGGGATGACGCTTATAGCATGACGTCACTCGCCTACTTGGCCGGACCAACGGCGCAGCGCAGGCGCGCCGAGCCAACCCAGAGGCTCTCAAACTCAATTGTACAGATCCTGCGCATTGAATGGCGAAACTTCGGCGAGTTCGCTTGAGTTTGGAAGCCCCTGCCAGAGGATTGGAGACGGCCGGATTATTTGCTGGACAGTGGGCAGCGCAGATGGCGATTGACGGTGCCAAAAAGATGATAGGGGAAAAGGAGTTGAGACTTTAGCAGTGAATTATAAGCCTGTTGCATAGCTGAGTGGTAAATTGTAAAATACTTAGGGTTTGAAGAGATGCAGTGTAGATTAGCCGACTCAGGGACATTCTGCCGAGTAATGTAAGGTGGAAGGGTCGCGACTCGCAAGTCGTTTGTTTCCATGATTGCCTGATTAAAATGTAAAGCGTATCTAATGTTTAGTTGATACCTAATACAGCGAGGTTGGGCATCTGCTCAATCCATTTCTTCTCTGCAATAGTGCATTCGCCACTGTAATTCATTGTAAGAGGCACTGGGCTGCGCCGCCTGTTAATTATTCCGAAACCACCAGTGAATTCATTTGCTGTCGTCACAGTCACTCACAACAATACGAATCGTTCAGTCGTGCGCTGGGGGTCCGCCAAATTTAATTGTGCTGCAGAATGCAGACTGGACCGCCGAGAATATAACACTTCCGTCTCCCTGGGCGAGCGGCGCATTGGAGCCGAAGGAAACTGCTTCAGTTTTTTTTTTGTGGGGAGGATACCTATGTTTGAAAATTATGTTATGGAATGGTGTGATAAGGAAAAGGACGGTTTCTTGAATTGAGGGCTGTGGAGAAGAGGCAGATTTTCTCATTTGCTACCCAATGCAACGCGAAAAGACGCAAATGTTGCACATTGGGCTTAATAAGTCTAATAAAAGATAAAGGACTTCGTGAATCATGCCTAATTGACCGCGACCAAGTTATTTGCCAATGTCGGTAGGCACTAGGTAGGTAGATACTCAATTGTGAACAGAACGTTCCACCACCCCTCGCCAGAAATTCAATCAGCAGTTGCTTATTAAAACGTTTGAGTGCACCTGACAACCTTTAAAAATGACGTCCTCCCTTTCAATGGTTCGTGCGAAGACACAAAGCCAGAATCAGCCAAGCAATATCGGAATCCATTGCGCAGTGTGTCGGATGTGCCCCCAGTTTTCAATCCACATAGCATAGTACGCACTGCTAAATGCAGGTACGCTCACCTACACATTAGGTATTCGAAGGACTTAATAGGTCATACACATGGAAGAAACACATGAAATGTGATTTATAGCTGCAGCAGAAGTTTGGCGTCCGATGCCTCTTCGCCAAGTTAAGACCATGTCAATCTCGGCCAGTCTGCCGCTGCGCCGGCACTGGCCGTGGTGTGACGTCATCCGGCCGGCTCGGCGCTGGGTAGTTCCACACTTAGGTAACTCGCCGCCCGGCCCGCCGCCGGCGTAGTGAAGATGCTTGGTGATGGTGCCACCACGGTGATGCTGCTGGTGATCTTCACCAATCTTCTATTTTTTGCCTCTACCATAGCATCATTTATGCTTACGATCGTGAGGCAATCGATTGGGCGAAATCCCGGTTCATAGAAAGATGGCCGTCCCATGTACGCAATTAAGTAAGCCTTGGTCAAAGCAATTAAGTGAGGCCAAGGCATGTCCATCGTCCATTGCTTCCATGACATTCAGACTAGCTTCCTTTCCGCCCAATGCAATATTGGGGGAAGACACACAGATAAGTGATGAAACTCACTGAGGAGGGCGCGTCCTACCGGCAGCTAGTCGCCAGTTCATTTACACGCCGTCCGCGACTGCGGTGTCTGCGGATCTGGGATAGGGGCGGATTAGAGCCGACCGTCATCAGGGCGGGCCATAATTCACAGCCGCGGCCGGCGCTGCACTCGCAACTGCCACAGCCGCCGCTGCCGCTGCCGCAGACGGTGTGATCTAGTGCGGGACCGGTGCGAGCGACTTTAGCGAGTGTCATTTGAGCGAACGTCATTTGAGCGAACCATTTTCAGCGAATGGCAATTCAGCGATTATCAAGTTCATCGATTATCAAATAAAGCGATTATCAATTTTAGCGAAAGCTATGTTTCAGCGACATCTAATTCGTCGGTTACAATTTGAGCGACTGTCAGTTCAGCGAAACATTTCATCGTCCTGTAACGGTGGATTTTTTATTTTGCGAGCGTATCCGTACGAATGTTTCCGGAATTTCTCATGGTTATCCGGAACTGGATGGCGGATGTCGCGCGTTCAAAGGTCAGATATTGAGCTCCAAATTTAATGCTACATTTGTAAAAAAATTCCAACGGTTCAATTTCACCCCACCCCACCCTGCTCTTTGTCAATAATGGTGTCAATGGTGACCAAATGTTTGTTCAGAGATCAATATTGCTTTTGCTTTTTTCGCGAAATTGCTCCGCTTGAATTTGGATCAGTTCCCCATGTTGTAAAATTTGTTCTTGCCCCAAGCACCGTACGAATGTCCAGATATTTGGGTGAGGTCCCTGAAACATAGACTGGATTCCCCTGTGCCATCTCTCTATTTTTTTTTATTGGTCCTTGGCATTCGTTCCGTCGCCCTATCTCTCACGTTCCGCATTTTCAATTCAAATTTTGCCCGCCTCCTTTCCCTCCCATGCACCCCTTGTTGGTCGTCCGATGTACACCTATGTGTCTTTAAAATTCAAATGATGCGTAAAGAGGTCCAATAATTTCCGAAAAGTAGCAAATGATTGACTTTCGTCGCGTTCGGTCATTCGCTGTAACTGCATCGCTCAATTGGTCTCCCACTGACCACCATATATTCGCTCAATCTGGTTTCGCTGATTCTGGTCCTCGCTTAAGTTGATAATCGCTGTGACTGAATTCGCCTACTTGACAATCGCTGAAAAAGCCAATCGCTTAAATTGATAATAGCTGAAAATGTTTCGCTCAAATGTCGTTCGCTGAAATGACCTTCGCTCAGGTGTCGCAGAACCGTGCGGGACGGCCGGTGACGACTCCACCGTCACCACTGCCGCCGCTGTCCCTACCCCAGTCGGTGTGATCTTGTAGCCACCACCGTCGCTGCTGCTGTTCCCGCAGACGGTGAGATGTAGTGTAGGACGGCCGGTGACCACCGGCTGGCCAAAACGAAGTGGCGCCTGCCGGTGACAGCGGGAAGGGCACCGACATCAGAGGCTAGCTGGAGTGGCTGGCTTTAGTGTGGCATTGATCGACTGCCATAATGTTCTGAAATCCTTGTAGTGAGATGATTGGGAACAACTGACTTGCAATTTGAATGATGGGATGATGTTTAGAGAAATCGCTTGAATGTTGGTGGCTGAGTGTTTATGATATTGTGTAGTGTGCGCGGTCGCATGAGTGGCCTGTAAAACTGCGCCTCGGATGTATCGAGCTGCCTCGGAGCGGGAGCGTCGCGCGGTTCAGTGACGTGGCCCGGGGCCAAATCAGCCAGGCCGTGTCAAAACTGACGCCGAAATCGATCGCCGCGTCTGACAGGCGAGGGCGAGTGACGGTCGCGCCGCCCCTCCGCCGACCCCGTCACAGTTCACAGGGTTATAGAGCGCTACTGTCACAGTTCACAGGGTTATAGAACGCTACTGTCACAGTTCACAGAGCTATACAGGGCTACTGTCACAGTTCACAGGGTTATAGAGCGCCACTGTCACAGTTCACAGAGTTATAGAAGGCTACTGTCACAGTTCACAGAGTTATAGAGCGTCTGCGCTACTGTAACAGTTCACAGGGCTATAGAGCGCTACTGTCACAGTTCACAGAGTTATAGAAGCCGCTACTGTCACAGTTCACAGAGCTACAGGGAGCCACTGTCACAGTTCACAGAGTTATAGAGCGCTACTGTCACAGTTCACAGAGTTATAGAAGGCTACTGTCACAGTTCACAGAGTTATGAGCGTCTGCGCTACTGTAACAGTTCACAGGGCTAATAGAGGGCTACTGTCACAGTTCACAGGGTTATAGAGGGCTAATGTCACAGTTCACAGAGTTGTAGAACGCCACGGTCACAGTTCAAGGGGATACAGCCAACATACAGGACGCTGCCACAGTTCAGAGGGATATAGGCGGTCATTGTCACAGTTCAGAAGGATACAGGCAGTCACTGCGCTGTAGCAATTCAGAGAGGCACAGGGTGCGTCTTTCACATTGCATAAACGCCGCCGCAGTTACAGTGTTTAGGTCGTCTGAGGCTATCGTCGCAGAAAGCCCGCAGCGCCTTCGAATTCTGCCGTCCAGCATCTCATATTGCACGGTTGCCATGGTTACCACTATCACACAGCCGTGTTCGGTCGCACCGTCCAACCTCGGTAATTACCATTTCAGGCCGGGGCGGGCCGGCAGCGGTCTGAATTGCCTCATCCGACACCCGTCCGGGCACGGAACGCAATGCGACCCGGCCGCCCGCGCCGTCCGGCCCATACAATAGGCGCCGCCGGCCGGCGAATTGGCGTCGTTCGGCGGCGCGCGGCGGCGCGCCATGATTGCCGCCGCTCAGCACGGCCGTGCGCGCTGATTGCCGCCGTTTGGCGGCGCGGCCTGCCGCGTGGGCGCCGCGCTCGTCACGAGTGCGCCGCCGCCGCCGCCGGCTGTGACGGGCGGTGGCGCGCTGCCTCCGGGGCTGGACTGGATATCAGCCGGCACGTATCGGACCCGGGAGGAGTTACGGTCGGCCCCGGGCGGCCGTGTGGGACTCGGACTCAGGCTGAAGGGGCGGCCAGAATCTGAGGTCGGATATGATGGGAATTGGGCAGTGGAAGGGCTCGTCCTATATCTTTGTCGCAGCCAGTGCCCTGGAAAATCAGAGTTTCTTCACCGGCAATTGAGTGCTAATATTTCAGATAATGATCATCCTTTAATTCCATGTATTCTGCCACAAGGATTCCCGGCGGTGGTCTTTCCTATCGGCGCAGTCGTTCGGACTGCCGTGGGCCGAGATGGTCCATTCCAGCGGCTGCTCCGTCTCTATCCCACCGGCCGCTCTGCTGTCTATCCCACCGGCCGCTCTGCTGTCTATCCCAGCGGCCGCTCTTACCTCTCCATTCCACCGGCCGCTCTGAGCTCTTTCTCTCTCCCACGAGCCGCCCTGAGGTCTCTCTCCCAGCGGCCGCTGAGCGCTCCATCCCACCGGCTGGAGGTCTCATTTCCAGCGCCCGCTCGGCGCCGCGGCGTCCAGCTCGGCGCCCGGTCAGCACCAACAGCCGCCGCCGACCCGCCGACAATGGTCCGCCCGAATGGACAGATTATCAGCGCCGGCCGAGTGGCGTTCTTTGTTGGCGGCCCGGACTGACCGCCGGCCAGAGGCCGACCGGGGATGCTAGGAATCTGCTTACAGAGACGGGCGCGCCACTCGCGTACGCGTCGATCTGCTGTGCGCAGAGGTCTGGCTGTATTATTTAGCTGAGTGGTTTGCGCGGTATTCTGCTAAGGCTGCTATCTCAGCTCAGCATATTTCCAATCATCTTGCAGTCTCAGATCTCTCACCGACAGGCTGTTTTTCGTAACCTTTCTAGCCTGTTAGCCTCCCTTCCCCACTGTTCGACTATCGCGGAGACACCCTGCTGACCGCTCCGAGGCCGGGCGCTCCCGAGGACAATTTTCCGGTGTCAGTCGGCGGCTGGGTGTGTTTTTGCCGGCGGCCAGCCGAGCTCGGCGCGGTGGTCGAGTGGACGGTCCGGAGTGGACAGTGGTGGTCGAGTAGTCTCTGTTCTGTGAACGAGACGCGTCCCGCGCTGCCGGCTCTGGAAGGGAGGCAGACCGACCCCAGTGGTGTAGATGGATCTGTCAAACCGATACAAAACGGACCGGTGGACACCCAGCATTTCTTTGTGGAGGCTGTGATCGTTCAGCGCGCTGAACAGCTGAAGTGTCGAGCGCTTACAGCCTTTGTTGACCCTTCAGCTGCGTCCCTGAGAGGCTGCGAAGTGCGCGGGCTGAGCCAGCTCTGATTGGTGCAGTTGGCGTCAACAGACGTGTTTGTCACCTGAGGGAACGAGTGTTTGACAGAAAACGACCCGGTCTGTCGCCCGGCCAAATCCGTCACATTCCGAGTGAGACCAAGGTTTTAACTACTTGCCCAGTTGCCGGATTTCAAGTGGTTTACGCATCGTAAATTATACCCAAACGGTCTCAGCTGCTAGCCACCTCTCACTTAAAAATATAAATGACTTCATGCATAAGGTGTTTCTGAAACAACTTTTCCTTTCTTCTTCTGCATTCCAATATCCCACATTCACAAAAATAAATCCTCGAGTTGTTGGCTCTGCGACTTCCTGTGACTCAGCGGCCGTCCAGCGGCACTATTTCCAGCGGGTACCCGACCCGGTGACCGCAGAGAGACCCCCTGTCGGCCCGTCCCGATCTGCTGACCGCGCCAGGACCTGGCCGGGCCGACGCGCCACCGCTCGCGGGGATGCCGCTCACCTGTTTATTTTGTCGACTGTCGTGGCAGCGTCAGCGCCGACAAAAACCGGACAGAAATATACTCTGCCGCCGCCGCCGGGCCGAGAAGCTGCGGGATGCCGGTGACGGGGACAGGGTGATTGGGAAGGTGACGTCGATCGTTTCGGTGACGGGGACATGGTGATGGGGGTAGTGACGTCGGTCGTAACGGTGACGGCCGAAGGGAGGGAGCTGACAGCTCGGTGACGTTAGTGTTGGCGTTGGTGATAGCGGTGATCGTGACTGCCCCCGAATGCCGACTCGTCCTCGACCACTGCACCCCATGAACACGAGCGGGCCTCCCGTTTGACCTTTCGTTGGCCGCTGCTCGTCGGTCCCACCCGCCGTCTTTACGACGGGCCGGTCTGTGCCGCTGGGCATATTTGCCCCGTCAGCGTGTGCTGATTTGTGTTTGTGCGCGTCTGTACGGCGCCGGGCGGTATTACCGAGCGGCGCGTCGGCGCTCCCTAGGAACAGGGGACGATTGGGAGCGGCCGACTCCGGCAATAGCGACCGCTCAGCCGGCCGGGATCGGTCTGACATCATATATCATCGGACGGATCCAGCGACCGAGCACACGGGCGTGATAAGGACCGACAGATTGCCAAATAGATTTTATAGGCGATAAAAAATGCCGTATTTGGCGTCTGCTTGAGGTATAGCGGAATTATCACAGATCAATGTTGTTTTCTACTCTCGATTGTGGCTCCAGAGTTGCTACACTGGCGTGCCGTACACTTGTGTACAGTAGGTACCACCTCCGCAATGTTGAAACAAAGCACCATTCAGTTCCGCCAGGCGTGTTTGACCGCGTATTGGTAATCGGGTGGACTGGCAGTCGGTAAAACTCTGCGGACTTCCCCGGTTGGCGGTATATCTCCGCGCTGGTCGGGTTGCCAGACAGCGTCCCCGGACACAGCCCGGTATGGGCCCATGGTGAGGCTGTGGAGAGCCATGTGTTCCGACCCACGTCTGCCGCGGTCACCGCGCGGACGAAGCCGCTCGCAGATTACCCCGTCACAACAAGGGGTTGCGTGTTCACCATTAAATGGTAATGCTGAATAGCTGCGGGGTGGTTGATTTACTGTCCGATAAGCTGACTTTACTGCTGATATCGGACCGCACGGCAGGTTTCTGTCACTTTGAAAAGGGTTATTTAATTCATTTATTGAACAGCAGTTTGACTTGTTAGGGATTCGCATTACTTACGAAGTTGCTAAAGGCTGCTTTGCTATACATATCTCACGATTTGTTGCACAGTGATGAATGTGTATCATGAATTTGAATGTAGATTCAGTAGGCACCTGCCAGGCAGCAAATGCATAATTCGTTCCATTGCCTCGAAAATGTGGTCAGCTTTCAGGAGTAGAATGCTGGCAAAGTCTGTTTTCGGTCGTTTAATTCGTTTGATGCCTGGGAGCCCGGCTCAGAGCAGCGTTGAACCAGCGTCGTCCCTCTCCGGCCGTCCCCCTCTATACCGACTGCCTCCTCCACTCCACTCGCGGCGCTAACCTCTGCCTCTTCTCATCAGCGCAGTGTTGTCCAGCATCGACCCCCTCTGGCCGCACCCCTCTGTAAGGGCTGCCTCCACCACTCTACGGCTATGTCGTGGCGATAACCTCAACCTCTTCTCATCCATAGACAGGAGCGACGCTCCTCACCGGCCCATACTGTGTCGTCTTTGTCGTGCTCTGTGGGGTTGTGTGCCCGTGCCAGGCGGTGCTCTGGCACCATGTACCGAATCGTACCTATCGCACTTCCCCGCACCGTGTCGGGCTTACTAAAGTCGTGCCATGCCGTGCTGTGCCGTGCCCAGTAGAGCCGTGCCGTGCCGTGCCGTGCCGTGCCGTGCGGGACCTCCCCGCACCGCGCCGGATCGGGCCGGGCCGAGTCTGGAATCTGGATAAATGTGCGGGCGCGCCCGGCGCATGGCGGCCGACCGACCCGGTCCCCAGAGTAGCCACGTACTCATTTAATGGGGTGCTTTGGCGCGCTCAGCGGCATCATATTTCTCGTAACTTTTTGGCGTTTTTGATGTAGTTGGCCATACTGTTCTTTTTGAGTTGTTTAACTTCTTAAAGTGTGTTTGGTTAATACGCTTTTGGAAAACTTTGTGAGTCGTGAGCTACTTTTTAAACATTGTCAGGTTCTTGTTTTGAAAACCCCGTGGTGCAAGCTCATTTAAATGGGAGCAGCACTGGTGTAAGTTCATTTAACTGGGAGCAGTACTGAGAAGCTGGTCCGGCCGAGTTAGACCTCACGGCGAGTCTGTACTCGGGGTCGTGTAGTCAGCTGCCCCATCCGTCTGTCGGGGCCCCGATTTATGTATCCACGGGATGTATTCGTGGTTGGGGCGGCGCACAGGCTGACGGACCGCTCCCGGCGGCGGTACGGGCCGTAAAGCAGCGGCGGGCCCCCGCCCCCGCCCCCGCCCCCGCCCCCGCCCCCGCCGCCGCCGGCCGCTCTTAGTCACCACTGCTGTGGGCGATGCGGTGCGACATGTGTCAGTATCAGCATACACCGCTCGGACGTGTTTGGCCGCGCTCTGTAAACGGTCGGTACAGGCCGGCCCCGGTCGGATGCGATGTAGGGAACAGCACGGGCCACCTCCACCGGGATACTCAATCACCACCTGCACTGAGAGGGCCCGGGCCAGGTACTGGGTCTGTGAACAGTCCGCGTGCCGCGGGACCGGTCAGTGCTCTCTGCTCGCTGACGCCGGGCCGGGACACTGCAGACGTGCTGTAGAGACACCCCGGCCGGCCGCGCGGCAGGTGTCTGTTTATGGCCGCCGGTAAACAGGCTGGCTCGTCACCCCGTGATGACGTCATTGGAGCAGTCCGCTCTGTTTAATGATTGGACAAAACAGGCTGACAGCCGTATCCGGCCAGATAATTTATCTCCATGATGTTTCAGTTGGATTATTTACACCCGGGGTGCCCCTAAAGTCGCGTTTGTTTTATGCTTAAAGTGACAGACGCCTGAAGGTTTGATTTGCTTGCTTGTAGGCGGACGGTTTAGAGGGGAGGTGGGCTGTCGTTAGTCGTGTGTTGTGCTCATTGGACATATTTTGACACCGCAGGTGTAAACGGTTTAAACGTTTCTTTTGCTTGTATGTGCTGGTGTTTTTCTACATTTAACGATGACACAGCTGAGCACCACAGCCATCATACCGAGTAAGCAGCAGGTGACGGAAATGACTTTTAGCATTGAGTAATGCACCTAATCCGATTCAGTTGGTAACGTAATTGGATAAACCTTCTCCCGCCTGAACTTTCCATTGGCTTTCCGCTTCTACTTAGAATTCCCGGCAGTTCCTTGGGGCTCTAACATGCTTAGATGCAGTTGGGTTCCCCGAATTCAAAACACATTGGCAATGTCCTCGGAGCTTTCCGCACAGCACAGTCCGGCCTGTGAAGAAACAGCCTCGAGTCTCAGAGCTGAGGTCCCGAGTCAAACCTTTTTGGGACCGACTGGTCGGATCGGAGACGCTGTGAGGCCACTTCTCGTTTAGCCCACCCGACTGACGTCCAAATAAGAGGATCGTCAATTACTGTTTCGCTCGTCTATTTGGTCTTGGCTAGTGGGTTCGGTGGTTGTTATATGCCTTTTTGCTGCAATCCCTCCTGATCCAATGTTTTGTGTTAATTTGGTAAGTTTGAGATCCTACCTGCTCTTAGATGTTAAGGCTAAATCTTTATTTTTACCAAGCCAATATGCTTAGCCCCAAGATTGAGGAAAATTGATGTCAATAGATAATGCATTGATGATTGATGCTCGTTTTTAGCGGCCATGTCTGTGGGTATATGCTGAATTCTAAAGTAGGTATTAAATGATGCACGGGATGCACCTAGCCCATTTTTACGCATTTTGTATGTATTTCCGCAGTGCTCGGCGCTGCCTACCTCCTGCCCCTGTCGTTCGGTCTCTGGTGGCTCGGAGGGAGGCAGGTGCGTAGGTGTCACGGTGTCGCTCTGCATTGGCCGCCGGCAGGGCGCCTGAGTCACAAACATGCACCCCACCGTGCGCCGCCAACGCCGCCGAGCTGCGCGCCGCGCCGCCAACGCCGCGTTTACAAATACAGCGCCGCCGGTACAAGTGGCGGCTGGGCGACCTGCAACTGAACCAAAACACACTGGCGACGGCTAATGGGCGGCTGAGCGGCGGCCGGGCGCGGCTCTGGTGGCGCGTGCCGGCCGGTTTTTGTACGGCCGTCACAGGGCCCAGTGAACTGCGCCCGCCCGTCCGCCGCCGGCCGCGGTACGATGCGCCGCCAACCGAGACTGCTGGCACCGAGCCGCGCTCTGCACGTGCTTTGGACGGCGGCCCGGCGCGGCAGCCGGTGGCTGCTCCCCCGAGCCCTCTCTGCTCTGTCCGCTCTCTGCTCGGCTGGCTGCCGAGGTTACCTGCCACTGCGGGAAACGGATCACAGGCGGCTCGACACGGGAACGAGAGATACGCCGCTGTCGAACAGACACTGACACAAAAACACCCCAATCGGCTACTGGCGGCGGCGAATGACATGCAAGATCGCAGTCATAACTTTGCCTCTTTATTTTTCTACTATAAGATATACGATGCTGAAGAGGAATAAACACTGAGGGCCTCCTGGAAATGTTCCAGCTCGCTGTACCATAAACACGACTGGTTACAAGTGTTCGCATCTATGTGTCACAATATGTTTACGGGCCGTTTGTGTCGTAGTTCGCGCTGGTGGCTGGTCGGCCGGGTCCAACGGCAGCTAACGCCTCTCTATGGCAGCTGGCACAGCTGAGCGGCGCTGGACTGTCGGGGCCGTGTTGCGACCAGCTGGGAGGGTAGGAGCCAGGAGTGCTTCCCGTCTGCTGCAGGGCATTGGTCGGATAGGGGCGAGTTTAAGCGTGCGCTCGGCATCCGGAAAATATTATCGTTTGGATATTCACCGGCGGAAAATTATTGGTGAACGTCTATCTTCAGCATGTCTCGCTATCGCGATGCCGAACGTAATCCCTGATAATTCTCGCTGTTCCCGGAAAATTCTCCCTGATTATCCGGGTGCCGAACGCACGCTTAAGCGGCACTTCGGGGGCGGTTGGGCCATAGATGAGCAGGGCGTTTTTGTACCGATCTCGGAGTTCCTGACGCCGGCGCCGTGGCTCCTGCCTACGTCTGCGGAGTGTTGCGACTCCGGTCAGCCGGCGCTGGTGTGCGCCCGGCCACGGGTCGGCACTGCTCCGCTAAAGGACACGTCTTTGGCGGCAGCTGGGCAGAAAGGCCACGCCCGTGGAGTCTTTTGTGATGTGGTTAGGGGGAAAACTTGCGAGATGTGTGTCGTAAACCGGGCACGCCGCCATGGTTCCGGTGACAATGGAGGAAGTGGGAGTACCTACCTTCGGGGGCGCATGAGAGTTTGCATTGTGGAGCTATAGTTCCAGGAAGTTCCGTTACGTACATAACGTTGAAAGAGGTGGTGATACTCAATTCATCTCTCGTGGAGGTATCATTGACTAGCCCGCGTCCCGAAGCTGTACTGATAAGTGCTGGACTTATCTTTTTGGTTGTAAGATCTTGATTATATGGTGGAATTGAAACCGAAAACAGTCAAATAGATATAGGGCATTAATAGTCATGTGCACCGTGCACGAATTGCTGCTCGCGGCGCTTGCGAGTGGCGGCAGCAGACAGAGGATGATCGGGCACACACGCCGCCCCCCGTGAGCCGTATGTGTGGCGGAGCAAGGTGGTTACTTCGAGCAGCTTCTCTAGAAGACGGGCACGGTTATCGTGATGAATCAAAAAGTCAAACATTTCTTAACTCGTAGCCACACCGTGCCTTAGTAAAAAACAAGATCGATGGTTCTGGTATTCATCTACTTATTCCATTCATTCATGAGCACCCCGGTGTCGGCTGGTTCCACAATGTATACAATTTCAGCTCCGATTTCACGGCGGTCTGTCCACCCAGCACTGATCGAACGGGCCAGCCGGACAGTTCGGGTGGCCAGCGGCCGTCCGTTACCAGGCTTTGTTTGCAGAATGCAATTGACTTGTTTTGTGGAAATTTATGGATGTCTTTTGTGTTGTGAACTTTGGCTTTCTGGCAATTCTTTTAAAGGGGGAAAATACTGTTTCGAAGAAGGGACGAATGTTCGTACATCTAAGCCAAAGTAGGAGACATTCATTGCAAGGGAGGTCCATTTGTTGTGGCGAAATGGATGCTTAGCATTTATCAAAATCGTCGACAGAAATTTGTATGCAAATGATGCTGATTACATTAGCATGCGCGACATACTGTTACAAGGAAATAACAGGGACAAGGTCACATTTAGGTGGCTGTGTTAGGTGGTTAGGGCGTCGGTTGTGGCTGCTGTCAGGCTGCCTGGGTGACTGTGGTCAGATTGTCAGGGCGCTAGTGTCGGGGCGCCGGCGGCTGCTGTCAGGTAGTTAGGTCGCTACTCGCTACAGGCTGCTGCCAGGTGGTTAAGGGTCCGGTGGCTGCTATAAGGTGGTTAGTTAGGGACTGTGACCTGTGCAGTTAGTCGTTTATAGTTTGGACGCCGGTGGCTGCCGTCTTTTATCAGTGGCTGCTGTCAGGTGTTGTCTGGGCGCCAGTGGCTGCTGTCAGGTGTTTTCGGGGCGCCAGTGGCTGCTGTCAGGTGTTTTCGGGGCGATAGTGGCTGCTGTCAGGTGTTGTCAGGTCTCCAGCAGCTGCCTTTCGGTTATCAGGGCGCCGGTGGTCGGGGCGCCGGCGCCGACTCACCGTCCTGACATTGTTCGGCAGCGGAGCCAAGGCTGCCGGCGGTGGATAAAAATACTCGCCGGTCCGGGGACACGGGAGCTGTATAAATAGGACGGGCGCCGCGCCGCGTCCGTCCGTCCGTCCGTCCGTCCGTCCGTCCGTCCGTCCGTCCGTCCGTCCGTCCGTCCGTCCGTCCGTCCGTCCGTCCGTCCTCTCAGACAGTCCTCACGACTCCTCAGAAACTATACCACAGTTTCCCGCCCGAGCTCGTTCCCATAGCGCTCCCCAGCGGCGCTCTCAGGTTTCGGTACGCTCGTGACATTTCAGCCCACAGCCGCCGCCGGGACTGGGCCGTCCCTGGAAGCGGCCGTCCTTCCGAGACGTTCCTCAACTCGTTCGAGGCACCGGTGTGTCGTCTCCCTCCCAGGAGTCGCCGTGACGGCCAGAATTTGGCCAACTTCGAGAGGCTCATATACCGGCCAACTTGGCCAGTATTCTCAGCGGCACTGGGGCCTTTCTCTGAGCTCCGCGCCGCCCGCGGTCCGGCACTCTCATTTGTAGCCATCCGAGAAACGGCCGGCCATTAGGAGTCACTCCGTTCACACCAGGTGCTGTCGCAGCGACGGCCGACGCCAGTCCTCTGTGTGCCGCTAATGGCTCACCTGACGGGCCCGGCTCCGTCAGAGGACGCTAGGACCCCCCCCTGCCGTCTCTCCCCAACCCAGAGCCGCGGAGGGCGCGGCCGGTGATGGCGTGTTGGCCACTTCCGCTGATCAGCCGGCCGTGCTCGGCCCGGCCACGGCCGCAGCACGGCAGTCTGCCCGGCTACGTCCGCAGCACGGCAGTCTGCCCGGCTACGGTCGCAGCACGGCACTCGGCCGTGATTTGATGAGGATTTCCGGCGCCGATTTGGAGCGACAGCAGCGCGCTGTTTGATTGGAGAATTAGCCGACGGCAGTCGGCCGGCCGATCATGGGCCACAGACGATTGATTTTCTGCGCCGGCCGCCGCCGCCGCCGGGCTGGCTCGGTCCGCTCTGACTCGGCGGCCTCAGGCTCCCGTCCTCTGTTCCTGAAATCGACACCAGACTCCTCCCCACGGCGTAACCGCCGGGATTGTTCAGTAACTTGCTCCTCGGAGAATCTGCTTTGATATATGGGCTTTTTCCGCAGCCGAGCTTTTCCACAGCAGTGCTATTTCCGGCTTAGCCTCTAGGTTATCTACTGGAAAACTGCATCATCTGATTGACTGGTATATCCCACCAAGCGCGTCTGGATATGCCCGCGGCGGTGGCACTTGTGACAGGTGTATACGCTCGGGGGCAAATATTGAACGGTGCTGCAGAACACAGGCGGCGAAGGAGGGGGATCCCCACGCTCCGAGACTGTCCCTGGCTGGACGGAGTCTGTAGGTATACAGTCGACTGATCTGTCCCCACGGCCCGGCGGAGGTTGGGGAGTGGAGGGGGGGGGGCACGCCCGCCACGTCAGGGACGTCGCCGCCGTGTCGGCCGCCCCTCCAGACGGCGCGTCGTTTTGTCGATGCCGGCGGCGGCGGCGGCCGGCACCGGACCTGTACCGCGCTGGCACTGACGGCCAACACCCAGTGCTCGGCCGCGCCCGCCGCGCCATCCAATATTCATACGGCGTGCGGTGGCGGCGGCGCTGTGCCGATGAGACGGCGGCATGCAGGCGACACGCGGCTCAGTGCCGCGGTTCCCGGCCCGTCCGGATCGGCGGCAGACCCGCGGGCGTCAGGCGTCAGCCGGGAGGTCAGCTGCGGCACGGCAGTCAGCCGATGGAGGCGCTAGATGTCGTCACTGATACTGTGGAATTCCAAGATTCTGTTCACCATCATCGGCAGCTGACTGTATCAGAACATAGATGTCGTGCTTTATTCTGGCCTCGATGAAATGTGGTTTCTTCAGAACGCGGCTTCGTTATCATTTTATTACATTTTCGCCCGAGTGCTGTTTCCTGAAAGGTGGCTCCGTAATCTATTTTATTAGATTACTTGAGATGCCGCAGTGTTTTTGCTGCACATGTGCGTCCGAAAGGAAATCTCCGTACTCAGGCTATCCTTGAAAGCACCGCCCCCATAGGCGTTTGGGACCGGAAAACGAATTGAGTTTGCCAACTTGATGAATAAAAGTGCAGCAGTGCGTACGCGTCGCGGCAAAAATGAGGACAAACTTTTCCAATCAGGATTCCTTCTGTCGCTTGCCCCTCTTCATTGATATTTAGGAGCGCGAGACCCTTTAGTTGGCTTACGATCTGTGAGTTCCTAGTAAACGGGGACAGCAGAGGCGTGCGTTTGCGGCACTGCGCGTTCTGACGACTCTCGTTATCTGTGAGGTGCAGCTTTTTACCGCTACTAAATAAAACATCCAAGATGGACACATTCTTTTCGAATGTGTCTCAAGAATCCACATTATCTCCAATTCCCAAACGCCGGAGTTGTACACAATTGCAATTAATAGGTACATACAATGGGCTCAGACACCGCCCCCGGCAGCCCACCGGTCACCGCTACCCCCTCCCTGCACCGGTCGCTGGTCGTGCCGGGTCAGCGCTGAGGCCCACCCGCCGACACCAGCAGACCAGCGCTGAGGCTCCCCTGCTGACACCAGCAGACCAGCGCTGAGGCCCGGCTGCTGACACCAGCAGCCCAGCGCGGCGCCCGCTGGACGCCCGTTAACAGCTCCGCCTATTGACCGGACCACAATGACGCCACGGGCCCGAGTGGCCCCGTGCTGAGCGCGCCTGCCGGCCGCTGCGCTCGTGGTGGAGCGGTTAGCAGGACGGTAGGGGAGAGTGGGGTAAGATGCCCAGGGTGGGAAAGACGCCCCACCCCCTCTAGCGACGAAACAAAGAATCGGAGACCTGGAAATTAATGTTCTTAGCGTAAAGCGGAAGCCTGCCTTGTTAACGGCACAAAAAAATTGCGAAGCTCAGTTGGGCAACGGCTGGCTGATGACTGCATGTTTTTTATTTGCTGCTTTCAAAAAATATTTTGGTGTCAGAACATTGTAAATATCAAAGAAGGCAAATAATTTTTGCGTCCCTTGTTATAGTCGTGATACATTAGCATGCGTGTACTGTGTCCCAAACAGTTTGTTTCATGGTGTAGTTTTATGGCTAACAAATTGTACTGATTTAATGTTACTTCGGTACCTTGGGGTAAGATGCCCCCTGTCCTGATGGGGAAAGACGCCCCCCTAAATCCGTAGGCTGTCCTTCAAACAGCCCGTCAAATCATTTATTACATACTTGTGATGTATACAAAAGCCGATCTGGGACTATTGAGAGTCCAGTACGGTCGGGTGCTCCCCATGCTGGTCTCTCGGCCCACATAGCGACTTTTTGGGCGGCATCTGACTCTGAGAGCCCTCACGACGGCCTCTGTGGGCCCAATTATTGGCTCCAGGGCCCATCACGACATCCTTTGAGGGCTCCCACGTTGGCCCCACGGGCCGCACTGGCATCGGAGGTCCCCACGATGGGCTCGAGGGCCCTCAAGCATCATGAAGACCTATAAGAGCCCCACAGTGGTCTCCGAACGCCACCACGGAGGCTTGTTTGGCCGCGCTGGACTATGATGGCCCTAACGATGACCTCTGAAGCCCCTTACGACTACTTTTGAGGGCCCTTATGATGACGTTTGGTGTCTACTGCAGGCTCGAAGGGACTACTGATTCGTTCAGGCGATTCACGTGCCCATTTATGTCACTTATAGTACAGGGGGCATCTTTCCCAACGTCAGGGGGCGTCTTTCCCACCCTGTGGGGTAAAATGCCCCCTTTCACTTCTTCAGGAAAATGCTTAATAGCAAAAAAGTAATAATATTTCAGGCACGAAAGTGTGATATTTTTGGAGAAAAATGATGTCGGCTTCCGTTGAAACTCCAAGTTTTTGCTTTCCCATCGTCATTTTCGAATAATATATGACACAGTAAAACCCTGGGCATCTTTCCCCACTCTCCCCTATATAGCCGGCGGCTTCTCCGCCTTCGCTGCTGTCCTGCAGGTGTGTAACGCTTCAGTGGTCAGCAGGGCTTGGTGGCTCATAGTTAGGCTTGAGTTAGACTTTGAATGTCAATTACCTACCTTAATGATCTGCTTACGCAACACTACCAAAACAGTGAATCATCTTTCAGTAAATACCAAACAATGTAAGAAACTTTGACATTATGTTTTCCACCCCGAACTGCGCCGTTTGTTTTTAAATAAAATGAAAATTGTTCCTCAACACACTTAAGAGTCTTTGTTGTGAAGGCAATAAGATCAACACTGCTTTGGGCGCGCGGAATTTATATGAGCCTTGCCCTACATCCTGCTTTCAACACAAAACCCAGGCGAGATCGTTGTATCAACTGTGACAAAGTAGAGTTAAGCCTGGCTGGTCTGAGCTGGAACAGCCGACAGCCGCGCCGGGCCGGACTGCGACCAGGCGCCTTCCTAAGCGCGACATGTACATCAGGTCATGTATGCATGTACACCGTTTCTCTAATGTTCACCATGACGCCACGTTCCATTTCCCGACAATGAATCACACCTCGCTTCAACCCGTTCACCTCCACTGACAGCGGGCCTGCGGCATAGCCCATGGTCTGGCGAAGTCATTTCGCGCACTGGAAGTTCTCATTTACCGGCGAAATTGCACC